>NC_091832.1:52283128-52883128 GCF_037783145.1 Equus przewalskii
ATGTTGCTACTCCCACTTTCTTATGATTAGTGTAGCATGTTATATCCTTCTCTATCCCTTTCTTTTTAATCTATACATATCTTTATATTTAAAGTTGTTTTCTTGTAGACAACAAATAGTTGGGTCTTGTATTTTAATCTGCTGTGACAGTCTCTATCTTTCGATTAGTGTATTTTTAGACTGTTAATGTTTAAAGTGCTTACTGATACAGTTGGACTAATATCTACCATATTTGTTACTGTTTTCTATTCATTGCCATTGTTATTTGTTCCTATTTTTGTCTTCTCTTTTTCTGCCATTTGTGGTTTTATATTATTTCTATATTATTTCATTTGCTCTCTTTTCTTAGCATATCGATCATACTTTTTTTTTTTTTTTACTGTTTTTCATGGTCACTCTAAAGTTTGCAAGATACATTTATGACTAATCCAATCCACTTTAAAACAATCCTACACCGCTTCACAGGTAGTGCAAGTGCCTTGTAATAACAAAGTATTCCTAATTCCTTCATCTTGTCCCTTGCGTCATTGCTGTGATTTATTTCACTTACAAATAAGCTGTAATCATCAAATTTATTGTTGTTATTTGGCACAAACTCTTACCTACTGTATCAATTAAGAATAAGAAAAATAAAAGTTTTTATTTTACCTTCACTTATTTCTTCTTTAATGCTTTTCCTTTTTTATGTAGATCTGAGTTTCTGACCTACATTATTTTCCTTCTTTCTGAAGAACTTTTAACCTTTCTTGCAAATCAGGTCTACTAGCAACAAATTCCCTCAATTTTTGTTTGTCTGGGAAAGTTTTTATTCCTCTTCACTTTTTTTTCTTTTCTTTTCTTTTGCTGAGGAATATTGACCCTGAACTAACACCTGTTGCCAATCTTCCTCTTTTTTTTTGTATGTGAGCTGCCACCACAGATGGCCACTCGTCAGATGAGTGGTAGAGGTCTGCACCCAGGAAGCAAACCTGGGCTGCTGAAGCGGAGCACACCATACTTAACCAGGCCACCGGGGCTGCCCCCTCTTTCACTTTTGAAGGGTGATTTTGCTGCGTATAGAATTCTAGGTAGTTTTTTTCCTCTCAAAATGTTAAATATTTTACTCTATTCTCTTCTTGCTTGCATGCTCTCGCCAAAGAGAAGTCAAATGTAATTCTTATCTTTGTTCCTCTATAGACAAAGTTTCTTTTCCTTTGGCTTCTTTCAAGACTTTTTCCTCATCTTTGACTTTCTGCAGTTTGAACACAATATCCTTAGGTGTAGTTTTATTTTGGCATTTATTCTGCTGGGTGTTCTCTGAGCTTTTTGGATCTGTGGTTTGATATCTGACATTAATTTTGAGAAATTCAGTCATTATTATTTCAAATATTTCTTCTGTTACTTTCTCTCTCTCTTCTCTTCTGATATTCCTGTTACATGTATATTACACCTTTTGTAGTTGTCCCATAGTTCTTGGATATTCTGTTCCTTTTTTTTTTTGGTCTTTTTTTCTCTTGCTTTTCAGTTTTAGAAGTTTCTATTGACAAATCCTTAAGCTCACTGATTCTTTTCTCAGCCACAGCTAGTGTGCTAATGAGCTCATCAAAGACATTCTTCATTTTTGTTACAGTGTTTTTGATCTCAAACGTTTCTTTTTGATTCTTTCTTCCAATTCCCATCTCTCTGCTTATATTACCTATCTGGTTTTGCATGTTGTCTACTTTTTCTATTAGAATCCTTAGCATATTAATCATAGTTACTTTAGATTGCTGATTTGATAATTCCAACATTCCTGCTGTGTCTAACTCTGGTTCTGATACTTGCTCTGTCTCTTTAAACTGTATTTTTCCCCCTTTTAGTATGCCGTGTAATTTTTTTGTTGAAAGCTGTACATGATGTATTGGGGAAAAAAGAACTGTGGTAAATAGGCCTTAATAACGTGGTTGTGAGGTTGTGGGGGGAGGAAGCTGTTCTATAGATCTATGATTAGGTCTCATCTCATAGTGAGCATGTGTCCCTGGGTTGTGAACTTCACCAGTACTTCTCAGTTCCCCACAACCTTAGGTAAGACAGGATGGCCACAGAGCCTGAAGCTGGGTATTTTCCTTCCCCCGTGTCAGTTAGACGCTGATAAAACCCCAACAGATTAGGTTCTGGTAAAACAGTTTCTCTAACCCACGGGCAGGGTCTAGGGTGTTGAGAGTTTGGGGAGATTCAAAAGGGTGTAGGGAGGAAGGAGCAGGACCAGAGGCTGGAGTGCAGGGCGTGCTCTGACCGGGGGGAGCTGCTTGTTTTTCCTAGCCTGACCAGGGCCACATCCATCCTGAGTCTGGTGCTGCATCTAATGCTCTGCTGGGGTTAGATCATTTCATTGCCTCTGATTTTAATTTCTAGTTGTTGGGAACCTGTAGGCCTATGTTTTTGGTACTCACTGGAGTCTAAAAGTATCATGACCTTTAAGAAATCAAGAAGGCTGGGCCAGCTCCAGTGGCCTAGTGGTTAAGTTCAGCGTGTTCCACTTTGGAGGCAGTTCCGGGGCATGGAACTACACCACTCATCAGTGGCCATGCTGTGGCAGCAGCCCACATACAAAATAGAAGAAGATTGGCACAGATGTTAGCTTAGGGCGAATCTTCCTCAGCAAAAAAAAATTAAGATGGGATGTAGACTATTTCATGACACAAGGCAGAAAATATTATAACCTAAAACCTTGAGGTTCATAAACCTAATTAATTTTGTCTGCTCTTAGACAAGGAGCTTAAACCCCAGGAAGAACAGGAGTTCAGCATTGTTGGTTAATATTAGCTTGGGCATTTTGTTTTCCACCATAGTGGACATAGATGAAACAGGGGGTTTTCTTGCCAGTGGATTATGTAGAGTACACTGCCAGGCTCTTGTCTTCTGTTCACCATGACTTCTGATATTCAAATGAAAGTCTGAAGAAGTGTCCCTCAGGCCAGGCTTCTGAGCAGTTTCTCAGTCCTTGGTCAAAAGAATCCATCCCAGCATTCTCCCTTTCACCTCCAAAGAAGAGTCTTTCCCTGCAGGAAATTCAGAAGAAATTAGAAGCCGCAAAAGAAAGACACAAGTCCCAAGAAGGTGAGGTCTTGAAGCAGCTTGCTGAGAAAGGAGAGCACCAGAAACAAATGTTTCAGAAAGCAGTAGAAGAGAACACAACTTCAGTAAAATGGCAGAAGAGGAGCTGACCCACAAAATGGAAGAGAACCAAGAGGCACAGATGGATTCCAAGCTGGAGCACGTGTGAGAGAAAGACAAGCACGTGGAAGAAGCATGGGAGAAGCATGAATTCAAAGACCCTGCCGATGAGACTGAGGCTGACAACTTGTTCCGAGAACTGACTTTCTCCCCCTCCACTGCCTACATATCCAAAGACTGTACCGGCCAGCGTCACTTTATTTTGGCCCTCTTGACAAATATTCCAGAAGCTGATATAGGACTGTACAGGTAGATCCAGACTGTATGATGTTGTTTTAAGGGCTGAAGGGGAGAAACTAAAAGTGTTTTACTCTTTTTCTAAAATGCTGAAGTCTTTCTAATGTGGCTATTTTTCTTGTGGCATCTTTTCTGCTTTGGTACACTTGGTGTACTGGGTTAATGGCTAGTACTGTATTGGCTCTGTGAAAACATGTTTGTGAAAAGAGAAGGTAGTGGCTTCTTTCAAACTATTAGAGAGAATGTCTGTTCACTATTAAATTCCAATTCCGTCCGATCTTACCAGATGCTGCTGCACTTGAATGATTAATAAAACTGCACAGAGCTGTTAAGAAAAAGTTTCTCTTGAGAACAGGCCTTGTTTAGAAGAACTGAACACTTTCATAGTTCAAAATGCTACTCCCTTGCCCCCCGCAGGAAGCAAGAAGGGATTTTTTAACCTTCACCGTAAGAACCTGGAAGATCTCCTGGAGGTAAAACTCACAATAGTTTGGGGATCCCTCTAGACCGGCCTTACTTGGAGTCTTTAACTTTCATGCTTGTCCACACTTTCAGTTTTGGTTTTCCCACTCTGCTACTGGTTCCCAAGGAAGGTTGTCTACAGGTCTCTTCTCCAGTAAGTTGTGGTTCTCTGTATCCACCTGTCTCTCCAGTTTGTGTGGTAGCAGTTTGCCCTCTGATCTCACTTCTCTGAAGGATCTAAGAAGAATTGTTGATTTTTAGTTTGTCCACCTTTTTACTTGTTGTTAGAACAGAATGACGACTTCCAGGCTACTTACATGCTGGACTGGAATACAGAGCAATTTAAAAGGGAAGAGTGGAAGAGAAGACAGGGAGATTAAAAAGCAATATATTCTTTGGAGTGACAATGAACAGTTTCACAAACTGTCACTGATGCATTCTAGAAGGTCACGGTCATGAATAGATAGACAGAGACACCTTCCTGTGGTTTGGACACTTTGAAGAAAGCAGCAAAGGGATTTCCCAAATCTGCGATTCCTCTAAGTCCTCTGTCCAAGCTTATAGGCAACTCAATTTAGAGGTATTTCAGTTTAAAACAGCCCAGAAACAAATAAGTCATTCAACTATTGTATCAGTACATTATATTTGGATAAATGTTCTTACGATATAAAGGACAGACCTTGATGGAATTGTTTCTTTACTCACGGTTTGATTAATTAAATTCATTCATTTATTCACTTAGCAAACTAAATCCTTAGGATGTTCTGGGCACTATTCTAGAAACAAACATAATTAAGAACATGGTCCCTTCCAGCAAGGCACTTAAACTAGTCAGAGAGACAGGCATATAAATGGAAACTTAGAAGACAATGTGGCACACAAAATGATAGAGAAGTATACAAGGTTATAGAGAGATAATAAGGGACACTCAATACAGCCTGGAGCAGGAAGGAAGGAAGAGGAATCAAAGAGATCAAGAAGTGCTTACAGAACATAGTGGTGCCTGAACAGAATAGCAACAAGCCTGGCTTCTTCTCTTATAAATCTCATAGACTAGGAATAATCTATTTTTTTCACTCCTCTTCTAGCCAAGTCTTAAAGGCTGTGAATCCTAGAGATAAGAACTAGACATAACTGGATAATATAACAAGTATGCATATTTCTACAAAAATGATGACGCATCCCCAGTAAGCAGGAGAGATGGCATGAAGCATCACGCAGCATTATAGAGGCATTGCAGTGTTTGAAGCCTCTATGATATTTGTACATTACGGCTGGACTGAGCCTGCTTAGGTGTCTGACCAAAAACATATCGGGGGCATGAGTAAATAAATATCACTGCCACAAGATGGTGATGTTTAGGCAACATCTGTTCTTCACACTCCCCAAACTAAAGAGCTTCTGCACTCACTCACACATTTACAGTGGATAGTACATGTAAAATCAGAAAGTGGGCACTAGGAAAAACCACAAGATCGTGGCATAGAAACCTTTAATTCATAGAGGAGGAACCTGTGAGGAAACCTGCTTGCCTGAGGTCATGCAGCTACTTACTAACAGAGATAAATCCAGAATGCAGGTGGGGGTCATTTCTTTATTTATTCATTAACTAAGTGCCAAGCTATGTGCTAGGTACATTGTATGAAATTTATGCTCATTGATACTTTCCTACTTTCCCCTACCCAACCTCCTGTCAAAAATATTATACAGTTGCACTCATAAGTATCTTAGATGTATCTTCAAAATATAAGTATTTTTAAGAAAACATAACCACCATATCATCGTGCTCAAAATAATTCACTAATAACATCAAATATCCAGTTAACATTGAAAGTATCTAATTATCTTGGAGAGTTTTTTTTTTTTTTAAAGATTTTATTTTTTACTTTTTCTCCCCAAAGCCCCCCAGTACATAGTTGTATATTCTTTGTTGTGGGTCCTTCTAGTTGTGGCATGTGGGACGCTGCCTCAGCGTGGTTTAATGAGCAGTGCCATGTCCGCACCCAGGATTCGAACCAACGAAACACTGGGCAGCCTGCAGCGGAGCACGAGAACTTAACCACTCGGCCACGGGGCCAGCCCCGATCTTGGAGAGTTTTTATGGTTGTGCAGATGGGATACAAATCTGATCCAAAACATTGCACATTAAAATTATTTTTGTTGCCATTATTTGTCAAGGCAGCAAGGTCATTACCTAGAAGAATTCCTCAGTCTGGACTTTGCTCATTGCGACCTCAGTTTTCACTTAACATGTTCTTCTACCTTCTAATGTTGTGTGTGTGTGTGTGTGTGTGTGTGTGTGTGTGGAAGATTGGCCCTGAGCTAACATCTGTGCCAGGCTTCCTCTACTTTGCATGTGGGATGCCACCACAGCATGGCTTGACGAGCGGTGTCTAGGTCCCCGCCTGGGATCCGACCCTGCAAACCCGAGGCTGCCAAAGCAGAGCATGTGAACTTAACCACTACACCACCAGGCGGCTCTCTGATTTTTTTTTTTTACCTCCATAAAATAGTACTTAGATCTCATCTAAGAGATCAGATTCAGGTTCCATTTTTTAACAAAAATACTTCACTGGTGTTTCTGCATATTACGTTACTTCAGGAGGCATGTAACCTCTGATTGTCTTTCCTTCTTGTGATGTTAAGATTAATCAGCAGGTGTTGATTAATCCATCCATTCTAAATTTCTAAGGGTGCTATGTTAGATAGGGTGTTCAGACAAGGTCTTTCTGAGGAAGTAACTTTTAAGCTGTGTCTTAATGTAACTGAATGCAATGGGTTCATCTCTTGGTGAGTATGCACAACCAGGGCAGAAGTAGGTGAAGAAAGGTTTATGGCTTGCACAAGCAATGGAGAACACTGGGGATAACACCCAAAGCAGTCTCTCCTAGCTCAGTACTGCTGGAGACTTTATACAAAATAGAGCAGAAGATAGGGGTTTATTTGCATAACAACTGTGGAACAACTGTGCTCCTTTAAGGCACTTGCATAACATGTGTATGTGTTATCACATACATTGCATGATCTAAAAATGGTTGTTTGGACCCTCCCAGAGGAGGAGAATTCAGCATGTTAATGAGTTAAAAGTAACTTTAGGACGGCTGGTGCTGGAACAATTTGCCAGGGTCTTTCTGCAAATGTGTGATTTGTCTGCAAAACATCAACACCTGCACAATGGGGACAACAACTTCTGCAAAACAGGATACCTAGCTCCTTCCTGTCTGAACAGCATTTGACAGGTTACGTTTGTTGTTGAGCAGGTCCTCAGTAACCCTTTCTTTGCCTGGTTCCCTGGTCACACTAAAGGATGCAAAGGAGCCCGGCACCAGAGTAGAGGAAGAGTGCGGCAGGGGAAGCACTGAGGTGAGAAGGGCTTGCCATGCAGCCCGTCACCCCTCTCAGGATCAGCCGAGCTTCTCCTGCCAGTCTCCACTACTCCCAGTTCTTCCACCCTCCAAACGGTGACAGCGGAGAACCCTCTGCCTCGAGGAGTCAGGAGCCCAGTGGCATTTTCAGGTGCAGGTGGCCGCAGGTACACAACTTTGCTCTCCTGAAAATGCTTAGGAGCAGGACTATTTTGACACACACCCGAGACCTGGGTGAGAAAACAACCCGGTCCCTCTCATGACACAAACCAACCAGCCATTTTTTGGGCATGACAGCAGGGCAGAAATGTGCTTCTTAGGGTATAACTTATTTGCTCAAATTACATACTATTCTTCTTTTCTGGAATGTTCTCCACCAGACTTAAAAGAGCGCGGTTCAACTTTCTCTTCTGTTAAATAGAGCAAGTGCCAAAACTTATCTCATGGGGTTGTGTCAAATATTTATCTTTGTTTACAGAGCCAGACACTAGTTAAAGTAGTAAGGACAGATGTTAATCAGTAGTATACTACTGCCAAATGGAAACAAGACCAGGGTGAAGTGAACTCAACTTCCAGCACACAGGCGACTGGGATTTTAAAAAGAGAACAAGGGAATAGGGAGGAAGACCAGGGGGTCTCTGCAGAGTCAGGGCGGTGAGAAATCACAAAACCGGGGAGGGGGTGGTCCCTGGGGCCCACCTGTGCTGCCAACCGGCTTATCCGCGTCACACTGTTGCCACAGAAGCCACAGGCCCTGTCCCCAGGCGGCGGGCGGAACAAACAGCGAACTCTGTGGACAGCCCCGAGGTTTCTCGGGCAGGCACTTTAAGGAGAGCCAGGGTCATCCCGGGGATGAGGCCTTGAGCTGTTAAAAACTCCGTCGGTGTGTGTTCAAGTCTTTACAGGCCAAGGTCGGCAGGCTGGTCAAGGAGCCCGTCTAGAGTGCGTTCAGAGGGAATTTCTGTCACTCGTTATGAGCAGTGAATGAGAGAGGGACTTGAAAGTCCTGGCGGAGCGTCAGTAGCAGCCGACACGTTCGTTCCCATGACCAACGCAGCCCTTCCCCTCCTTCGAAATTCTCATTAAAGCTCCTCCTTACGCTGTTTCAACTACGAGACATCCTGCTACTCGGTGGTAACACCTCACCTATGTGCGGGTACTTTACATACATCATAACATCGCCCTCAAACAGCCCGACTAGGAAATACGATTTTATAAAAGGGGCTCAGAAAGGTTAGGTACTTGACCAAGGCCGCACAGCCAGTGCGCGACAAAGGCCAGATTCATATGCAACTCTGGCGATCGTAACCCGGTCCCATTAAACAAGAAATTCTTTTCACCTTTTAAACGGTCCGATTAAAAAGAAGCCAGTTTATTCTTAACACACTGCACGTCTTCATTGCTCTAAGTTTATGAGGATCTTGTATATGAGCTCTCATTCTAACAAGATTCTAAGACACTAGAAGGGCAGGGTCAAATTACGCCCTTTCAGTTTAAGAAACATTTCTTCAGCACCACGAGGTGTCACAGCAAGCTCTTGAAGGCACTGCACCCGCCTCAGGGGCCTCGGGAACGGGACGCAGAGCGGTAACCGCTGACCTGCAGCTCAGGAAGGAGCCCAGCAACGCGCCAGGCAGTCGGAGCGGGTTTCCGAGAGATCAGACTTGAGCTCGAGCCTAAGGGATCCTCAGCTGGATAGTGGCACTGAGATGGACACCGAGGGCCGCTCCGGCGCGGACGGAGCTCGGAAGTTTCAACGTCTGAAGTCAGGCCGGCCGGCACCCGGCGGCGCGGCGCCCCGCACCCACTCCAGCCAGCCCTCCAGCCCCAACATCGGAAGCCACCCCAAGTTAGGGGCGTAACTGCTTGCCTCTCTATAACGCTTCCCCAAACTCTATGATTCCCGAGGGGGCGCGCACGCGCGAAGCCCTCTTTCCTCACAAAGACTGCGGGAGGAGGTGTCGGCGCAAGCGCTTTGAGTCTCTCCGAAAGTACGGCGGTCTTCCCGCTTCTGTCGCAGGGAGGCCCGAGAGACGCATGCGCAGTGAGAACGCACGCGACTTTTTTCACGCTGGAGCGGCGGTGACGTAGTGACAGGGGAGGAGGTGGTCAAGGAACGGAAGCCGGGAGGGAACTAGGGCGGAAGGGGACCAGGGCCAGGGTTGTGTTTGGAGCCTTGGCGGGGCTGGGGTTCCGATGTGGTCCCCGGAGCGGGAGGCCGAGGCCCCGGCCGGGGGAGACCCGGCGGGCCTGCTGCCCCCCGAGTGGGAGGAGGATGAGGAGCGCATGTCCTTCCTGTTCTCCGCCTTCAAAAGGAGTCGCGAGGTGAACAGCACCGACTGGGACAGCAAGATGGGCTTCTGGGCGCCGTTGGTGCTGAGCCACAGCCGCCGCCAGGGGGTGGTGCGCCTGCGTCTGCGGGACTTGCAGGAGGCCTTCCAGCGCAAGGGCAGCGTCCCGCTGGGGCTGGCCACCGTGCTGCAGGACTTGCTGCGGTGAGGGCGGGCCGGGCCGGGCCGGGCCGGGCGGGGGGCTGCCTCCGGACCTCCTGGGACAGCGCGCCGCGCCGCCAGGGCCGGGCCCCGAGGGCCGTCCCGTGTCTGTTCGGCAGGCGCAGGAGGAAGGCAGGACGGGGCTGGGCTGGGGGGTGTGGAGGGAGACGGCGTAGCGGGGAAGTTGGGGGCCGGGGTGGTCCGCGTAGATGAGATCCAGACGGTAAGAGGAGGGGCCGGTCTGACAGAGGTGACAGTGATTTGCCTGGGCTGGGACCCCGTTGTGTAGTTATTTCGTAGGGGCTTCCAGGTTTGAGTTAGCCCGGAGCAGAAGGCCTGTGAGATAGGATTCACTGAACTCAGGAAGGTCAGAGCCAAGGAGGGCGGTCGTGGCGAAGAGGCCTGTGGAATCCTGCCCACCGCCCCCGGCACGGCCGTGGTCCGGCCTCTCTTGGCTTGTCCGTGGCATGGGCTGTTTGGAGCAGAGGACATGAGGGAGGTTGAGGGCTTTACTGAGTATCTTGGTGTCCTGAGAAGGTCCTGCGGGTGCTACCTGTGCGACAGGTGCCGGGTGTGGGAGGCACCTGAGGCGGTGACATGAGTAGCCAGTAGCTGTACAGCTCTTCGCAATAGGCAGATACTTTCCACACCGCTTCCTCTGAGCCCCCCATCAGTCCGGTGGGTGCGCCCATAGGCTCATCCTCAGCAGACAGAAGAGGAAACAGTCTCAGCGAGATGGAGCCATTTACTCTGGGTCACACAGCTAGTTAGGGCCATGCCAGGACTGGCCCTGGTGTTCTGGCTGGGTCTTCTGCGCTTCACATGGTAGATGTCACCCAAAGCGGCCGTGGGAGCATAGTGCCTCCCTCCGTGGGTGAAGGAGAAGCTCACCTGTGCTGTGCTGCTCTCAGCTTTCCTCTCTTCCTGCCTGAGAGGTCTCCCTCCTCCCCAGTACCTTTCCAGTGGCTGACACGAGTGCCACAGGCCATTTCTGAAACTTGTCTTTTCTGAGAAAGTGTACTGTGGACATGGTTTTAGTTCATGCCTGCAGTGGGGCGCAGGGG
The DNA here is from genome assembly GCF_037783145.1 of Equus przewalskii. Lineage (NCBI taxonomy): Eukaryota > Metazoa > Chordata > Mammalia > Perissodactyla > Equidae > Equus > Equus przewalskii. The sequence goes on from NC_091832.1 coordinate 52,293,944, forward strand.
AGACGGTAGCTGGAGAAGTCAGTGACGGGCAGGAGCAGGCTGGGCTTCCTTGCTGCAGCAGGACCTTCTCTGCCACTCCGATCCAGAGACCCCCAGCCCCTTGATGTCCCCCCGCCTGACTGCCAGCACTCTGCTGATGCCTCCTGGTGCTCCATGGGGTCTGGTGCCCGAGGAATTTCTGAGGGAGACGGCTCCCCGTGGAGGCAGCCTAACACAGTGGTTGACAATTTTGCTTGAGGGCCAGATGACCTGGGCTCAAATCCTGGCTCTGCCGCGTGCTGAATTATGTGACCATGGACAGAGTATGTGCCCCTCTTTAAGCTTCAGTTTGACCAATTAGAAAATGGTGGTCATTGTCCTCAGCTTCATTGTGAGGATTTGAAGACCTATTTCTTACATAGGCCTCAGTGTAGGGCCTGGCCCATGGTGTGCCTTCAGCCAGTTTAGCTCCTCATTCCCAGTACCATGAAATGCTTATGTCTTATCTCCACCCTCACTTAGGAATAGCAGAAAACCCTTCCTCTGAATATGTTTGTATTCTTTCTTAGGTCTTGCACTTGACGGTAATCCACCATTGTTTTCATTTTATCATGCTGAGGTCCATTTGTGAAAGGAAGTCTCCACATAGGCCCTGTAGCCTCCCGTACCTCAGTAGTCTTAGTGGAGAGCTTGCGTTTTGGAGCCAAATTATAGATTAGCTCTGGCCTTTCCCACCTTCCCAGTTCCTCAGTTTTCTCCTGAGCTAAACTGCCGGTAACACCATCCGCCTTGCAGAGTTGTTCTGAGGCTTAGAGCTGGAGCAGGAACAGTAGCGGACACAGAGTAGGTGCCTGAGAAATGGTATTTATGATGATCAAATTTCCTCTTTTGGGGTAAGGGAGGAGGTGGAGACTGTAAGGGGACGTTGCATTAAGCCTACTGTATACCCTTTTCTTTCTTTGCCTGCAGTCGAGGTGAGCTGCAGCGGGAGTCAGACTTCATGGCCAGTGTAGACAGCAGCTGGATCTCCTGGGGGGTTGGAGTCTTCCTGCTGAAGCCCCTCAAGTGGACTCTTTCCAACATGCTAGGGGATAATAAGGTTCCTGCCGAAGAGGTGCTTGTGGCTGTGGAGTTGCTTAAGGTAGGTGCTCAGAAGGGAGAGGGCTGGGTGTCATCTGGTGTGATGACAGGATCCTGCACATTCCTTCTGTGTATCCTTGGAAAAAGAACTTACTTTTTGACCTGGTGACAGAGTTGATAACTGAGTTTATCTGGCCTCCCTTATATGGTACTTTGTGGCATATCATTTAGTTGTTAGTTGGACTTGTACATTTCAAGGGTGATCCTTTGTCTACGAATTGTCAGTAACGTACAGTTGATTATTTTCTGTATTTGTAGGGATTAATGATAAGCTGAAGTTTAGAAAATGCTTTGCCTTCTGTAGTTTACTGACAAGAATTTCTCAGGACCTTGTGACTTCAGCTTTGCCCTCCCCTAAATCGGCAAACGAGGCTGAGTTCCTCCTCTGAAATGAACTTCCGTCAAAGATGCCACCAGGCCCTTGATCCCTTCGTGCTCTCCTGGTCAGTGAGCTTCCTCCTGGCCTGCCTTCCCTGCCCAGCCTAGAGCATGTCGCTCATGCTTGACCGCTTTCCTCATCACTGCCCTCGGCTCCTTTGCGCCTCTCTCGATCCATACCAGAGACACCAGCAAATCAGCTGCCTTAGATCAGCCCCCATGGTCTGCGTCCCTGCCGAGAAAATCACCCTATCACCCAGACCGGGGCCGCTTTCCCGGCCCCCAGCTGTAGGAGGACCCTCAGAGTCACTGCACAGCCCAGCTGTCTTGTCCTCTCCCAGCCCCTCACACACTCGTCCATTGTCCCCCCCTACTCTCTGCAGACACATCATTGAGAAGGCGGAATTTCCTGAGTCGTACCTTCAGTGTTCTGTCCTTCCTCCTCCAGTGTAACCTCTTCTGAGCCCTTCCTTCTCCCCAAGCTCAGAGGATGAAGTGTCCTTCCTCTGTTCTGCATGTACTCAAGTCTGTCCCTCCCTGCTTGTCCCCTTGTCCCATCACGTAGCCTCTTGATCTGTTTATCCCATCTCCCTCTCTTTCGCTGCTCTCCTGCAGCCTCTGAACCCACTCAGGTTTTTCCCGTCACAGAATGTCTCCTCTGTGGGACCTGAGCCCCTGCCTAGTTACTGCTCTGTCTCTCTCCTCAGCCAAGGTTTATTGTCACCACTTCCTCACCTCCCACGCAGTCTTTAACCCAGTGCAGACCTGCTTCAGCCCCCCGCTCCACCCAGACTGCTGTGGACAAGGCCATAGCAAGCTTTAAGTATGTGTGTGTGTTATAAAGTTGACTGAACACTGGATAGCAGACAGTAGTTCTTTTTGAAACACAGACCAAGCCCAACCTCAGGGCCCTTGCAAGCCCTGGAAGCTTCCGCACAGCTGGAGCTGGCTCAGAATCCCCATTCCCCACCCCAAGAGAAACTCCAGTTTCTTGGTATCTCAACACCCCCAACCCTCTCGGCCTCAGACAGAGGAGGAGGTCTCCCAAATCTACCAGCTCTCCCAGTCCCCCAGGATTTTGACTGAGCAGCATGCATTTTCTTAAGGGCACACCCCTGTCCCCCTCTGCACTCCACTCTCCCCCACCCACTTGATTATCCCCGCAACCCAGTGCCCTACCTCCAGGCTCAGCCAAGGCCCACAGAAACTACATGATGGTGTGGGTGGTTCTGAGGCAAGCTCCATTCCTCTTTGGAGTCTTACCTCACGTGTTCTCCGACCTGGAGCAAAGGCAGGGAGCTCCGTTTATCCCACAGATGTGGTTTTGGACTCAGTCTTTTGAGAGCAAAGGCAGAGATGGGGGTGGAATTGCATAGCTCTTCCAAGAACCAACAATAATTTTTGACAGCAATGTAGTCTAATCCTATTTAGGTAGGAAAATCAATCTTCTAGCTCTGCTGGGGCATGGTACTGTTAAATCTATACCCAGTTTACATCATTAAACAGAACACTTGACGCTTAATCTCATTTGGGGGCATCTGCTTTCAAATGCATGGTGACTTCACTGTGTTCTCTTAGGGTGGAGACTTGTTTACATGTGTGAAACTAAAGGGTCTTACCTGGATATTTTTATAAAACAAAACAAGCCTGCTTCTGAGGTAAATTGATTTTCTCAAGTCTAGACACAGAAAGCAGCCAGTAACTTTGAATTTTCTTTGAAAAGATATAGAAAGGTAAAAATTGACCATTGATTTGTTATTTCAAAAAATACATACAAAGAAATGAGTTTCCTTTGTCTTCATCCCATTTCCATCTCTTCGGGTATGTTCCCTTCCCATTCATGTGTGTGTGTTACAGACATATCTTATTGATCCTGTCCCACACTATTATATTAGTTTCCATTTTATTTTCTTGTTAGCATTTAATACTTCCTGAAAATCTTATTTACTTGTTTATTTGTTATCTATCTCTCCTACCAGAAGGGGAAAGTTCCAGGGCCATGGACCCTGGGAACAGTGCCTAGTACACAGTAGAGAGTCAATAAATGTTTGTTGACTATATAAATGAATATATACATACACACACAAGTATACACATACACACACAAGTATACACATACACTCCATTTTTTTCCGGAAATGGCATCTTATTTTACCTATTGGTCTACAACCTGCTTTTCTTTTCTTTCCTCTTTAATATCCTGAGCATCTTTCCACGTCTCTACACAATATAGATCTACTGCATTATTTTGGATGGCTGCATAATAATCTATAGATATGCCACAGTTTATGCAGTAGTTATCACACAGATGGACATTTACGTCATTCCAATTTCTGTTACAAAAAAAATACTTCTCTGACAGCCTTGTGTATACATCTGTGTTCTTCTACTTTTATTTTTATGGAATCAGTTTCTAGAAATGCTTATGTACATTTTAAATTTTAACAGAAATTGCCAAATTACTTTTCAAAAGTTTGTACTAATTTACACTTTCATCAAGACTACTTTAAATTGTCCAGTCTCCCAACATCCTTGCCAGCACTGGATAACATCAGTCTTTTAAATTTTGCCAATTTGATGAATAAAAATGATACTGTTTGTGATCTGAGCGTCTTTTCACCAATCCACTGGCCATTTACACATCCCCTTTTATGAATTACCTGTTTATATCCTTTGCCTATGTTTATAGTGGATTGTTTGTCTTTTATATTAATTTGTAGGAGTTCTTCATGTATTAGAGAGAGACATATATGTAATATATTTAGTATTAGGGATGGAAGTATTGTTTTCCAGTCTCTTGTATGCTTTTCATTTTTTATTTATGATGTCTTTTACCTATAGAAGTTTTCATATTTCTACATTCAGATCTCTCAGATTTGCCTTTATGGCTACTGAATTTCTGGTCTTGCTTAGGAAAGCATCCTCTACGTTCAGGTTAATCAGATTTTTTAAATACTTTCTTTAGATTATTTTATACTTTCCTTTTCTTAATTTAAGTTTTAATACTTTGGCATCTAAAACCAACACAAACACAAACCAAACATGCCAAACCAACATGTTCAAAGTGGAAGGTTTTGTCTTTCCTTTAAAATATGCTTTTTCTCCTATATTCTTGCTATTAATTAATAGCATCACATCCACCCATCACTCAAGCCAGAAGCCAGAAGCCATCCTAGACTCTTCTTTCTCCTTCCACCCCAGACCCAGTTACCATGGACTGCCAGTTTTATCTTTTCAGTTTTGCTTGGACCCATCCCTTCTCTGTCCCTATTACCATTGTTCTGTTCAATCCCTCATATTCTCTTTAATAAATGGTCTCCCTGCCTCTAAGCCTGACTCCTAGAATCCATCCTTTCCCATTTGTCAGCTAGATCTCTGTTGATCTAGCCGTGTCCTTTCCCTTCAGTGCCCACCTGCCATCTGCAGAATAAAGGACAGCATAGATGTTACACTTTGTATGAGACAGAGTGCTTCTGCTCTCTCTCCCTTTTCGGCCGCATCCACAAACCCACATTGACTCATACTCTGCCACTGCTCCTGATCGGCTCTCTTCCTGAGATGCCCCGCCCACTTATTTCACCTAGTAACTTACTCACCATTCAGAATTCTGCTCAAAAAACATTTTTTTCTGAGCAACCTCTGAACTCCTGGATATTCTTTCTCTGTGTTTTCATAGCATTCTCTGTATACCTCAGTAAACATTTCTTATTTGTGGAAGACTGAGAGAGTAGTTTCCATGTGAGTGGAACATAGTGGCATCGTTTCTTGGAACCTTTTTTTTAAATTGGCCCTGAGCTAACATCTGTTGCCAATCTTTTTTTCTTCTTCTTCTTCTTCTTCTTCTTCTCCCCAAAGCCCCCCAGTACATACTTGTATATTCTAGTTGTAGGTCCTTCTAATTGTGGCATGTGGGATGCCGCCTCAGCATGTCTTCATGAGCAGTGCCATGTCCGTGCCCAGGATCCGAACCAGCAAACCCTGGACCGGCAAAGCAGAGTGCACAAACTTAACCACTTGGCCATGGGGCCGGCCCCATTTCTTGGAACATATATTTCTTAGACTTCTCACAAACCCTATCCCATCTGTTTGTCACATCCTTCTCTCTTGAGACTCTTTATAGACTCAGTAATGTTCTTATTTGCAGCATTGCCAATTGGCATAAAAATGGAGAGACCAAGATTAGAAGGGAATTTAGGTGTCATCTCATCCACCTTCTTCAGTTTGTGAGGAGATGCTAAGGACCAGTGAGACTGTGACTGGTCCAGGGTCACACGGGCTGTGCTGAAAACCAGGCCTCAGCTCTTGCTCATGGCCACTGCACCACACCACACCGCCTCATTCTTCCCTTGGGGAACCAAGGGGCAGGGACATGCAGAAGTGTGAAGTCCCAGATGGAAGTGAAGCACAGAGCTGGCTCCCAATGTATTGTGTACCTGGAACTTTCCTCCAAGGTTTAAAACAACACAAATCCTCTTTCCTTTTCGAAAGCTGCTACTTTAGGGAAGATGGAGTCGGGGATCCCCTGCTCTTACCTTGTGTGATGATGGTTTTGAAGCATGGGATCAGGGTTCATTGGGCTCCATGGGAGGCCGTCAAGGCCTGTCAGCACGTGTTGCCTTCCCTGCAGGAGAAGGCCGAGGAGGTGTATCGTGTGTATCAGAACTCCCCTCTCTCCTCCCACCCTGTGGTGGCCCTGTCGGAACTGAGCACCCTCTGTGCGGGCTGCTGCCCAGATGAGAGGACCTTCTACTTGGTGTTGCTGCAACTGCAGAAGGAGAAGAGAGTCACGGTCCTCGAGCAGAATGGGGAAAAGGTATGGAGGGTCATTCGTTCAGTCATTGACTCACTGATGGCTTATTAAGTATTGACTGACATGCCCACCAGCATTTGCGCCTGGGGGTTCCTCAGCATTTGTGGTAGGGGCAGCAGTAATTTGTCCCTGTCCCTCAGATTGTGAAGTTTGCCCGGGGGCCACATGCCAAGGTCTCTCCTGTCAACGACGTAGATGTTGGGGTGTACCAGCTGATGCAGAGTGAACAGCTGCTCTCGCGCAAAGTGGAGTCCTTGTCCCAGGAAGCAGAGAGGTAACCACCACTGAGCTGAGTGCCCCCTGCCCCCTCAGAGCCGGCAAAGCATTGGTGTCTGCTGGCTCTTTAAAAAAAAGGTTATTTTGCTACTAATTACAAAGGTGCTGACTGCTCAATGCAGCAATCACAGAAAGCACAGGCTATCGCAAAGGAAAAAAATGAAATTTAATTCTTCCCCCAAAGATTACAACTGTTAATGTTATGTTTATGCTCTTCCATGTCAGTATCCATTTAACCAGTATTTCTTGAGCCAAGCCTTGTCTTAGGGATGTGGGGATACAGGTCTTTCTGAGGGACTCCTGCTCGTCCCCTTGGATGACCACACAAGGTGTCCCTGCTAAAGGCACATGAACACTTCTCTGGAAAGTGGGACATATAGACACTGATTTAGAGTGTGCTCGCTCACTCCATCTTACAGCAGGAGAAGCCCAACACTGTCAGAAGGCGAAGGGATATGTCCAAGGTCATTGTTGGTATTAGAAATTCATTCCCTTTCTCCTGGCTCCCAAGGTGGGAATCTGTTTTTCAGGTGCCTTGTTGACATGCTCTCTCTCCCTATGGGTTGAAACAGCTTTTCCTTAGTCTGCCTTTCCCACATGCACATGCTCAAGCTTATATCTCAACTTGCTGCAAGAGTTTGGCAGTGGGCTGTCGGGCATCGTTTTTCTTGCCACTAGATGGAATGGGTTTGATCTTCAGATTTGAAAGTACCTTAACTAAGTGCTACTCTTGGGGACCCCTCAGGACCCTGCCACCTCTATCCAATGACATAGTCATCCTGATCTCTTCCTTTGTTTCGTAGGTGTAAAGAAGAAGCCCGCCGGGCCTGCCGAGCAGGAAAGAAGCAGCTGGTGAGTTTTCCCTTTTCCCTCCAGCTGTGTACCTGTGCCCTGGGCTGGCAGTGAGACACACCCCCGCAGCTCAGAGAGGAACTGGGGGCTTGAGGGGAACAGGCGGCAAGTGGCCCAGGTGCCATAACTTGTTTTACAAATGAGAGGGAAGGAGGCCTGGGATGGTTTTCTCACCTGAGAAGGGCTATCTTCCTCTGGCGCTTTGGCCTGCCTAGTCTGACCCTGACCAAGTTTCCATGCCCCCCAGGCACTGAGATCTCTCAAGGCCAAGCAACGGACAGAGAAGCGCATCGAGGCCCTCCATGCCAAGCTGGACACTGTTCAAGGCATCCTGGACCGGATCTATGCCTCCCAGACAGATCAGATGGTAGCCACCGCGCCTCTGCTCCAGGACGTGGCTGGTCTCTCCGGCATGCAGTCCTCATCCCTGCCACTGCGGCTTTGCTGTTCGTGGGAGCCCCGGGCTCTTTCACGATATGGTTGGGATTGCCTTTGCCTCTCCTGTTGGGAGATTTTGGCCTCAGTTGGCATGGACTGAATCAAGCATGGGTGGCAAAAGAAACCCAAAAAACCCGAAGTTATCTTTTAGAGATGAAACAATATTGTGTGTATTTGGCCCAGTGTTCTTCATTTGCACTGATAACTTTGCTTTCTCTTTAGGTTTTCAATGCCTATCAGGCTGGGGTAGGAGCACTGAAACTCTCCATGAAGGACGTCACAGTGGAGAAGGCAGAGAGCCTGGTGGATCAGATCCAGGAGGTACAGGAGGGAGCTGGGGAGGGACCCTGACAGAAGAAGTGACTGAGGACAGATGTGACATTGTTGCACCTCCTCTACCCAAACTTGACTCTCTACCTTGTGAACCTGAGGAAGCTTTCCTTGATTCTCAGATGGGGCAGCATTACTTTGTAACCCTGACCATTGAGGCCCTCAGAGACACCATTCAGAGTTCAAGGCCTTGCACTTTTCTCTTACAGCTGTGCGACACCCAGGATGAAGTTTCTCAGACTCTGGCTGGTGGGGTAACCAATGGCTTAGGTGAGTTGACAAAGTGACTCTTTCTTCTTTCCTTTCTAAGAGGACTTCACTTCCTCGTGTTGTGATAGGTTTGATCATCAATCTGCTTTTCCTGGCACAGGCAGGGCTCTCCTACCCTGCCCTGTCTCTGGGCCTTAGCCACAAGGGCAGTTAGAAGGAATTGTCCTTCCCTCCTTGAGAGGCTGTGCCAATGACCCCTCTGTGCTCCAGCTTTCCTTACTCACTAGCCTTGTCACTGGAGGGTCCTCCTTCAAGGGCAAGGGGAAGCAGGGGTTCCATGGTGTTAGCAAAATAGATCTCCAGAATGACTTCGCTCTGTGTATGGAAGGAGAGTATCTGCTTGAAGGTGCCTTCTGTGTCCTAACTTGCATGACTTTTTTTAACCTGCAAGGAGGTCTGGACATGTTTTGTAAAGTTGGGCTGGGTTTGGCTATCCTCAGTCCTTGACTCATTCATGTGTTTCCTCCCTGGTCTTCATGTGTCCTTATGTCATCTTTTCTTTCCAGATTTTGACAGTGAGGAACTGGAGAAGGAATTGGACATCCTTCTTCAGGATACCACCAAAGAACCTTTGTATCTGCCTGACAACACCCATGAGACATTTTATACCAACGTTGTGCCTAAGCCTAGGATCTCGGATGCTGAACTTGAAGCTGAACTTGAGAAACTGTCCTTATCAGAGGGAGGTATGGAGCTGTCTTCTAGGGTTGCTGGTGGGCAGCGGGACCTCTGGCTGACAGTAGCCAGGCACAGAGTTGATGAGTCCCAGCCCAGTTACTCAATTTGCCATGCTACCAAAGCCCAGTAAGGGAGTTGCAGGCTCATTATTTATATTTAAGACTCAATCTCTTAATCACTGGGATGCTTTCGTTTCAAAGATCTGCCTGGTGAACTGTTCAGTCATTTCTTCTCCTTGCAGGTTTGGTCCCAAGCAGTAAATCTCCAAAAAGGCAATTGGAACCGACTCTCTAAAGCCATTATAGGACCCTCAAGTGAAGGACCCTCATGTAAAAGAGTGACCAGGCTTGTGTGTGTGTACATAGTTATTTAAATGAGAAACTCTCAGAATTTGTTGGGAAGAGGAGGAAGAAGAACTACTCCAGTTTACCTGGATGCTGCCATTTATTGCAGGACAGACACAGTTTCTGGAAGCGTGCTCCGCGGCTCGCTCCCGGCCCGTGTCCCGGACCTGCCTCCTCGTCTTTATAGTGCCACGGTTTATAGTCCTGTGTCTGCCCTGTCGTCTCCCGCAGCCTGCCCTGCTCGCCGTTGGCTCAGTCAGGTTTGCCTTCACCCACCAGCTTCGTGCCAGCCAATGAAGGTGAAAGATTTGCAGCTTTGCCAAATCAAAATCAGTCCTTTTCCCCCATCCTCACTGTTTTTTAGAGGAATTTATTCTGTGTGTGAGGTCAGTGAAACAACTTTTTCCAGTCTCTTTTCGTTGGAAATGAGAAGAATGAGAATCAAACAGGTGCCACTTTATGGAGAAACATACAGTGTAAAAGATTTTTCTCTGGGGTCATTTGTCAGATTCTCCAGGTGTTCAGAAAGAGGTCACCCCTGAGTGGCTCAGAGTAATGAAGACTGGAGAGGGAGCTTGTGTGGTTGGGGGACACTGCTGCTCTTCCATCTTATGCAGAAGATCTGACTGGAGAAAGGGTTATTCTTGGGCTTTTTAACTTGAGGAGGAGAAGCCCAGGTGACGGCAGGGCCCCAAGTGTCAAACCCAGAATGCTTTTTAAAAGAGGCATAATCTTCACCTTGCCCCTATCATGGAATAACTGAAATATATATGTATCAGAACAAGCCACACAACAACAGCACCTCCCTTTCTTGAGCCTGGCACAAACCACAGGTTGTCTGAATTGCAGAAGCGTTTTACTTTGTAGTCCATTGCTCAGGGCAGGGCATCTGAGCCAAGATGTGCAATAGAAGCAGAAGATCGTGGCCTTCTGCCACATGTGCTGTGTGCTTCTCGGCCCTGCTCTACACCTGTGCCTGCCTCCAGACCATCTTCCTACTTCCTTGATGAATTGGGGAGGATGGTGAGGGGGGACAGACAGGAGAGGTCTAAATGTTCTGGCAACAGGGAGAAGAAAAGAAGACAGCCCAACTACTGCCCCTTGGCGGCCACAGTACAAGTGTTCCACCTGGAGCCCTTTGGCCTGCTCCTCCTGCTTGAGGTGGTGTAGAGCAGAGGGGAAGAAGAATTTGCTCCAGGCCAGGAGCACGAATCACTGTTCAACAAACTTCTCTCCCATTTGACCTTGGTAAACTGAAATGTTGGGGGTGAAGAGAAACAATCACTATTTTTTCTTTTTTATCTGGTAAATAATTAAAAGAAAAAACCCGAGTGCTTGTCGTCATCTCTTCTTTGGGTTATGTAAGGTGTCCTGTTCCTCATGCCTCCCCCCCGGCACCTCCAGCGTAGCCCCACTTGGGCCTTTCACTTAAGGCCATGGGAGGATGTGCTTCGTAGTGTGAGTACTGAGCCGCAGTGAGGCTGGTCAGCCTGGCCAGTGGCTGTCACACTGACACCATGCTGGGGAGGACGCATTCTTTGGATTGCCTCATCGGTTCTAGGAACATACCGTCATTTTTTCATTCTTTTCCATTGCCTATTCTCTGACCCAATTTCCTCTGCCCGTGTGATTGTCCTGTATTGTGGTCTGGCACCAGTATTCACTCAGCGTCCGCTCCATGCCTGGTGTTTGCACGCCCCATGGAGAGATGGACTTTGAGGCTGAGTGCAGAGCTAGCAACAGGCCAGTAAGATCTGCCACAGCACTAGGTTCACAGCTCTAGGTAAGTCAGCAGGCGAACCAACCAGGAAAAGGTGTTGGGAGCAAACCCAGGGCAGAAACAGTTTGAACGAAGAAGAGAGTGAAGACAGGCCAGGTTCTCTGAGGGAGGCGTGTGGTAGGGACCCCTGCTGAAAGTCAGTGACCTGGACTTTGTGAGCCTCTTACCTGCTCTTGTATTGCTCCTTTTCTCTCGCTGACCTGAGCTGCTGAGGAGTCTCTTCAACAGGGGCTTTCAGCAATGTTTCAGCATAGTTCCTTGCTGTGCTACAGGAAATTAAGAGACGATGTTGAGTCTGGGGTTGGATCAGAGTGAGAAAAAGGAGCCGCTGTCCGATGGCTGCATTGTGAGCATGCAATCCCCATGGGGGGGCCCGAGTCTTGCATCAAGATTCTCTCCTCTCCAAGGGATGGACTCGTTTATTAAAGGGGCTGGTGAGTTTTCTTATTTGTGGAGAGATGCCAGGCCCAAATGAGTCAGCTTCGGATACTGCCCTGTTGAAAGTGGAGTACCTATGGGATACAGAGCTAAGGAAGCTCAGAGAATAAACACTTGAAGTTGGTGGGCGCAGGGAGGGCTTCAGTGAAGAGATGACATCCAAGCTCCCCTTTCCCTTGGATGTTTCCTTGGGCATTCAAAATCTTGTAAAGCAATCTACAAGTTTTATAGTTTCAGCTATCCATGATCCCACTGAGTTCAAGTAGGGAGAGAAAATGTAATGAATCCGGTAGGGACTGGCCCTGACTGGGATCAGGAAACCTGGTTCCAGGTCTTCCTCAGCCACTAACTCGTGTGACTTTGGAAACAGCATCCCGTTTCTCTTCTGAAGAGTGAAGCAGAGACAAAATGACTCCTGAAATTCTGATCGTCTTAGTGTCACTCTGTGTGGTCCACTTCTCCCTTCTCTTGAAGCTGGATGCAAAATAACCAATAACCATCCTACAGATAAGAGAGAGAAGGTGAGTTTTTCTTGAACCAGGATGAGGACAATAGCCTGGAAAGGCAGTTTCCACAGAGGAAGAAAGGCTTCTGGAGAAGCATGTTTTCAGTATAGTCTTACACCTTCTTAGAACAAAGAACATACATTAAACACTCCCAAGATACACATTCATCAAAGATGCAAAGAGGTATCCAGTTGCAAATTAGCAGGTTAATATGACCCTGATGTCAGGAAAGGGGCTAATACTGGCAGGCGGAGTGGGCTGGGGCTCAGGGTGGGATCTTACCAATAGGGCATTACAGATTCTGGCATAGGAGGGGAAGTATGCATTCTTAAGAGAGTACATTCTTTAATGGTTAAAGCAAAGGTACAATGTCTGTTTGGTAGGCCATAAGTCAGGCTTCTTTAGTTCAAGCCAAATCCATTTTGAACCAGAATAGCTACCCCATAACCCCAATATGTGAAAATCTCTTATCAGATCCCTGCTGGCTTGTGGCAGGAGTCAGAGCAGTGCCACAGCAATGCTGAGCCTGGAAAGGTGGGGGAGGGTGCCCCGTCACTGCTAGCTGGGGGACAGTGATGCAGCGTGTGGAGAGCAGATGTGGGGAAGGGGTAAGAGTGCACATTTGGGGAGGTGGGAGGAAGCGGGGAAGGGCCCAATCTCAGAATGTCCTGGGCCTTCCCGACAGGGGCTCTTATCCAGAGCCCTGGGACCTGCGTGGGCTATGACATCAGACACTTGTGAGGGGGACGAGTGAAGGTGAAACTGAGTCACTCGTCACTGCCTGCCTGAAGGGCAGAGAGGGTCCAAGGTTGAGCAGACGCCCCCTGGGAAGAGGTTATGATATTCTGGTTCAGTCTGCTGGATATGTAATCAGGCAATCCCCAGAGGAAAAACCACCAAGGCAGTTGAGAAAGAGGAGGCCACTGCGAGAGCTGCTGACTCACAAGGAATCCAAACGAAGCTTGGGCCTGGAGGTTTATGGGTGAGTTTCACAATCCTTTCTTTCTTTTGAAGTATTTTACTGTTTTCTCCACCAATGTCTCATTTTTCCTGGAGTTGCAGCTACCCTTTGGGTAAAGGATGGTTCCTTCTCCTGCACAGAAACAATACAGAGCCTCCATTTTACAGATGAGGACACTGAAGCTTCGGGGACTTGCCCGAGGTCACAGAGTTGGCTGGGGAATTTAGGTTTGTTGGCTTCCGGTTTGATATTCTCTCTTACACGAGGCTCCTCTTAACACAGACTCAAAAACCACATAACTCCATAAGTACTTCCCGGGGGCGCTTGTCCGTGGTCGGTGGTCCGTGGTCGGTGGTCCGTGGTCGGTGGTCTGCGGTCGGTGGTTGGTGTGTGTCAGTGCTTTGGGTTGGCAGATCAGCTTCCTCTAGCTGTCAGGACTGCAATTACACAGAATCTAGGGATTGAAAATTGCCCCTCAACTGGCTGGCCAGTTTCCAGTTTTTAGGGAAACCAAGTATAGTCTTCACACTGTTCTTTGCTGATACGCGCCATGAGGGTAACTTTTCCAACTTGTATTTTGTAGCAGCACATAAATTGTGCAGAAAAAAGTCACAGCAATGGGCCGCACAGCGCTTCCTAAAGGAGCCAGACTTAGGACCCTCTTGAGACAAACCAATGCTGTGACCAGGTGACTCAGTACCCCCCAAGCACATGGACTGCAGCGTGGATCAAACCTCAGCCAGTGGATTTCCATCCCGCCGCGTGGTGTAATGAATGGAGGCTGGCTTATGGGTTAGCACATAATGGCTGAGTCTAGGACAACAGAAACTTGTTTAGATTATATGCTTGGAAGAGAGTTAGCTATTGAAAACATCTCGCTGGAGTTCCCAAGCCAGGAAACTTAAAAAGTAGCAAATCTGAGCGGTGTGCCTTTTATGTGTGAACTAACAAATCAGTGGAGGAAAGAAAGAAGTTTTAGATAGGGTCCCTCCCTCCAGGAACTCAAAGTCAGAGGGAGGGTGTCTTCAGTCCATTCAGGCTCCTGTAACAAAATACCATAGACGTATAAACAACAGAAATGTGTTTCTCCTGTTCTGGAGGCCGGCAGTCTGAGATGAGAGTTCTAGTGAGGGCTGTCGTCTGAGCTGCAGATGGCCCCTTCTTACATCCTCACGTGGTGGAAAGAGGGCAAGAGAACTGTTTGATGTCTCCTTTATAAGGGCACTCACTAATCCCATGCATGAGGGTCCACCCTTACAGCCTGATTACCCCCAAAGGCCCCAGCTCCTAATACCGTTACATTGGGAGTTAGAGTTTCAACATATGAATTTGGGGGAGACACAAGCATTCAGCCCATAATGAAGGGTAATTCCAAGACATCAGCACAATGAAGGATTAGTACAGCCCTAAGCAATTGTAGGGCAGGGTTAGATGGGTTGGGAACAAAATGCCCAGTCTTGGACTCTGGCTCCTATTTTAATGCAATAACAACAGCAAAAAATGAACAATAACTAACACTTATTGGGTACTTACTGTCTGCTGGTCACGTATCGCAGGCTGGGTTCTCCAGAAGCAGGCCTGGAGACAGAGTCTGGGGTATCAGGGGTCACCACCTATGAAAGGAAGGGGGAAGAAGCAGGATTAGTGAGAGGAAGAAGTCAGTCCATGATGCAGGCCCCAAAAAGCCTTGGCCACTCTGTCCGGGAATTCTACAGTGAGTGTTGCCCGTTAGTGTCCCACGTCGGGCAGAAATGGCCAGTACTTTATCCATCCTCACCCTTCTCCCTCAGTTATCAGATACCCCTGGCAAGGGGGTGACCTCATCTAGGGTGACTCTCTACAGCTGCGGCAGCCCCTGAAGGAGCTGACAGCTGGCCAGTTGGCTGTTGACCACACTCCCTGCAGCTGGGCAGCAAATCCTTGAAGGAAGGCCTGGGCAGTGTGTCTCCACGATCACCACACCATGCTAAGCTCTTTGAACATGTTTACTCTTTCCAGTGAGATGGGTACTGTGATTTCACAAATTAGCTCATGGAGGCTTAGAAATGGTCAATAATTTGTCCATGGTTTCCAGTGGATGATTATGATTTATAATAAATATATATTTGGTCTTTGTCTCCATTTCTGGCACAGAGCTGCTAAAACCCTTGGAATTTCCTAAGTGATGAGAGCAGGAAAGGTGTCTTGATATGTATAACAAACTCCTGTCAACCACACTTGAGTTTATGTGAATGAGGTGACTTTTGGAAAGCACCTAAGGACGGGGGGGGGGTTGCCGGGAGAACCAACCATATGAATAGACAGCTGGAACTTTCAGTCCCCCCTTCCACCACTCAACCCCCAGAGAAGGAGAGGGGCTGGAGATTGAGTTCAATCCCCCGTAGCTAATGCTTTAATCAATCGTGCCTATGTAGGGAAGCCTCCGTAAAACCCCAAAAGGACAAGGTTTGGAGCCCTTCCGGGTTGGGGAACCAGAACCCTCCCCGTGCCACAGTGCCGGGCCCCAAGCTCCTTCGGGGAAGCTTCTTTGTCGGAGGACTTGCCCTACGTATCTCTTCATCTCGCTGTTGATTCATATCCTTTAATATCCTTTGTAATAAATCAGCATCTAGTGAGTAAACAGGTCTCCTGGGTCCCGTGAGCCACTCTAGCAAATTAATTGAACCCAAGGAAGGGATTGTGGGAACCCCACCTGATTTACAATCAGTCAGAAGCACAGGTAACGGCCTGGACTTGCGATGGCACCTGAAGTGAGGGCAGTCTTGTGGGATGAGCCCTCAACCTGTGGGATCTGATGCTATTTCTGGGTAGGTAGTGTCAGAATTGAGCTGAAGTGTAGGACACCCAGCAGGTATGGGAGAATTGCTTGACGGTGTGGGGAACCCCTGCCTGCATCCCCACACAGTGAAAGTGGTTGCAGAACCCCTCCTGATGACAGAGAGGGGGTTTAGCTAGGTAAATCTAATTTTTGCATTTTTCTTTTCCTTTTCTGTTCTTATCTCAATTGGGGCAAGGGTTGGCTGTGATTCTCATCATCTTACCAGATTTATAAAGCTCATACACATACCACCTTGTTTCTTGTAAACTGATTGCATCTTTGCTGCAGGTTTCGTATAAATAATTCCCTTTGACTCTGGAGAGGACTGGAAGAGAAACTTCCAGAAACCAGAATTGAGTTTGTTATTGTTTTCTGTTTGCCATTAGCAGAGCTTCTTGGGAGTCCGGCCCTTTATAGAATGGATCCAAATCTCAGCCACCTTTACCAGTTTCCACCATCCTGGTCACTAACGAGAGGACGAAGAACAGGTGACATTCCTTATTGCCACCTTCTAATTTTGCGCCACTAACACTGCAGACAGGGCTGTCTGGCGTCAGGCTCCGCCAGACTCCTCCCTCAGCTCAAAAACACCGTTGTGGCAAGAGAACATTTCTTCTGGTCTTCCCGAGTCCGGTGAGTGGCTGCGGAGGCAAGAAGTGATCCTTCTAGAAGGAAAGCCTCCAAAGCCGAGTTCTTGTTCCGAGGAGACAAGGCCAGCCCCAACTCTGGGGAGGCATTTAAGGCCTGGAGCGGGCGACGAGGCAGCCGGAGGGGGCGGGGAGTGGAGGAAACTCCAGGGGCAGCGAGGGGGTTTGGAGGAAGCCCGGGAGAGGGCCCGGAGGGCGCGCTGAGTTCGTGCAGCTCACCCTCCCGGAGAGGCCGCTCAGGTGCCTGCTGGCGCTTCTGCTGGGACTCAGTCTACACCACGGCGGGAGCGGTCTGGTCACTGAGAACCGAGGGGCCGGCGCCCTCGGGGGAAGGAGGTGAGAGGGACCACCGTGCTCCGCGCTCCGGGGAGCGAGCGGGTGGAGGCCGGGCCTCACGGCTCTCCGGCGGGTCGCGCGTCTTGTTGGGAGGCGAGCACCGGGTGCCAGACGCCAGACGCTGAGAGCCGTCGGGCGGTAAAGTCTCCGGAGTCTGCTGCCTGCGCCCCCGGCCAGGTCCTTGCCTTGACACGTGCCGCATAACGCTTTCCTCTCCAGCCGGTTTCTTGCGCCCAGGCCCTTTGTGTCCCCACGCGCGCCCACTGGTGCAGGTACTGGGCCCTTAGTCTAGGTTTATGGTTCTTACTGGCGCCCTCCTTCCTGCGATGCTGGGGCAAGCCCGGGAGCCACTGAGCAGAACCTTCCTGCTCCCTTCACCGGATAAAATCCTCCGGGACATTCTGTTCTTTACTCTGTGCAGGGACCTGTCCTCTCCTCCAACAGCGGGATCCTGCCAGGAGCGCCTCTTCAGTGCAGGGAGAAGGACCCTGCAGCAACTCGGGGGACATTTGGCTGATTTTACCAAGAAGGCCGGTCCCTCCAACCTGACCTCATGACTTGGCCCTTGGCCCTCATCTCAGCCCAGCTAGAGTGCCTCCAGATTCCCAGCGAGGAGGCCTTCCTGGCGGCACCAGAGGTGACCGAGGCCCTGGTCCAGCAGAGGGCAGGAAGTGGATGGTGCCTTCCTAGGGCTCCTCTGGATGCTGCTGAGAAACGTCCTGCTGTGTGCTGTTGTCCTGCCCTTTTGCCACCTGTGCTCCAAGGTCACCAGTGTCCTCGTTTTTTTCCTGGTGGCCTTGGACTTCCTGGTGGCTCTGCTGGTCATGCCTTACAAAGAAGCCCGGAGCTAGCTACAGGCCCTTTGGGGGCATCTGCGACATCTGAGTGGCCTTTGACACCATGTGCTGCACAGCCTCCATCCCACGCCTGTGCCTCATCGGCCTGCAGGCTATCCGGCTGTGGCCAGTTCCTTCTACTACCAACAACATGTGGCCACTAGGCCTGCTCTGGTGGTCATTGCGGTAGCCTGGTTTCCTTCAGTTCTCACGCCCTTCATCCCTGTCCACCTACACTTTGGCATCAGGCAGACGGGGCAGGTGGCACAGGGCAGAGCCCAGCCCAGCCCAGCAGTAGAGAGCCCACTATCTGGTTCAAAGATGCAACCGCAGCCTCAGCCAGACCTATGCGGTGGCCTCCTTGGTGGCTAGCTTCTATGTCCCTGTGCTAGTCATGCAGGTCACTTGTGGTCACATCTACTACCTCTCATATTGTCAGCTGCACAGCATTTCTGTTCTGGAGCTGGTGAGTGTGCCTGGCTGGAAAAGGGCCCCATGGGGCCCTGATCAGCCCCTGTCCTGTCCCCCTAGAACACTTCCTACAAGGAGACCAAGGTGCTAAAGACCTTGTCTATCGTCATGAGGATCTGTGTGCTGTTGCTCCCCTTCTTCGCTCTCAGCTGCCCGATGCCCTTCTGCCCTGCTGCTGGGCCGGGGCACCCACCCTGTGTCAGGGAGACGTCTTCAGCATCTTTGAGTGGTGTGGCTGGGCCAACTCAGCCCTCCGTCCCACGGAGTATGCATTTAATGGGGAGTTCCGCAGGCTTTTGTCTCTTTCCTGGCCTGCAGCCCCTGCCCCTGGTCCCCTCAGCTGTGGTGGAGACGGTCATCTTCCGCAGTAAGCTGGTGTCCTGCCACAGGGACACACCCTGCCTGAAGGAGATGGCTGCTGCTCCTCCAGTAGAGGCCCCCATTCTGAACCCAGCTCCCCTGGTCCTAGCAGATGAGATGGCACTGAGCCTGGAGGAGGGCTCCTCCACTGCACGGGCATTATCCCTGAAGAAGATCGTCTCCTGCTCTCCCATGTGCTCCGAGCAAATGGCTGCAGCAGAATGTTAGAAGGTGAGCCATGGAGCTGGCATGTGGAGTCTGGGAGGCCAGAAGCTGAGGAATTGAGAGACTTAAGTTAGTGACACCTCTGCAGTGGAGGGGATGCCCTTGTGGGATCTGTAGGGCACTTTGGTATCATGTTTCTGGGTTCTCTACATCACAGGACTATTTCTGGGTTTTCCCTTTCGTTCCTGTAACTAGTTCTTCCCATCTTACGGCATCAAGGCAGTCCTCACCCCAAAACCCTGTTGGACGAGACATCTGGTCCTTGATCAATCATATCTTTTCTCACTCCTCAAATCTTGAAGGGAGTCAAAGTCTTTTAGGCCACAGTCAGATCCCAAGCTTTATATGCTCATATTCTTTGGAGAGGCAACATGCTGAGTTAAATTTACACTGCAGGGTGAATGACTGAAGGCGATGAAAGAGGGCAGGATGACTTGAAGGGGAGGGTCTGGGTGTGTCAGAGGACATGGTGGAGAAGCAGGTGGGTGGAGGCACTGATAGTAAACTTCATAATTTGGCCAAGAGCTGTCTCTGCCTACCAGCCCTTTTCCTTCCTTGCTGCTGGGGTATGATCTGAGTTTACCGCTGGGGTTGGTGGTGGTGGTGATGATGGTAATGGTGATGCAGCTGGTAGTGATAGTGATGATAGTATTGGCAATGACCAGCAGTGTTTGTGGTGATGGTGGTGGTTATAGTGGTAGTGGTGGTGGTGATGGTGGTAGTGATGATGGGGGTAGTGGGGGTAGGGGTGGGGTTGCTGATGGTTGTAGTGGTGGTGGGGGCAGTGGTAGTGATGGTGGCTGTAGTGGTAGTGGTGGTAATGATGATGGCAGTGGTGGTGGGGAAAGGATGATGTGGAGGGTGAACATAAGGGTGGAACCACCTCAGGGTAGACTTGATAGTCAGAACTTTAGAGTGAATCAGCCTCAGAGACCAGAGTTCCAAGATGAGGCTCAGAAAGGGAGTCACTTTTCTGTGGTCACCTTATGAGTAAGGGACAGAGAAGAAACAGGAACCTGGTGTCATGACTCATACTCCTGTTGGGAGCCATCTGGGCTAAAGGCAGCCCTAGTGTCCCAAGGTCTATCCCTGGCCAGTAGCCTGGTTCCCAGGCAGCTCCCAAGCCTTAATTCTTGACTTTCTCATTAGCATACAGTTTAGTTGGCAGAATAGCCAGCTAGTCCCCTGGGGGACTTGAGGGATCAAGTCAACAAGCAGGTAAGTTTTGAGGAGGTGAGAGAAGAGGACCATGGCACATGGGGATGCTATGGCAGGAGGCCTTGGAGTGGGTGCTGGTGAGCACAGGGGATCTGACAGGTGGGTGGAAGTCACATTTCTGAGACAAGCTCTGCATATGGAATGACTTTTCCCAGTGCCAAGTGGGAAGCAGGCTGAGAGCCCCTGGAGCCAGGCTGTGTGTGGACAGCTGGGGCCCAGGCTCAGCCAGGACTCATGGCCATTAGGTTAACATTGTGACAGCCTTCCCTTCCCTCACAGTGTAGAGGTTGAAATAGCAGGATAGAGTGGTCCTTTCTGCTTTTGTCTACAGGTTGTTTTGCATGGTGGAGAGAAGATGGCAAGACCTAGGGCCAGCAGCCGGACTTGTGATTTTGTGGCCTGGACCCTCGGTCCATGGCCGGAGGAGGTCAAGAGAGCCTTGGATCTGGCTCTTTCAGAGCTGGAGCTCCTGGAATGCCTCAGCTGCACAGGAGAGACACACAGGGGTTCCCTCTCCTCTAGCCTTTATGTGCCACACGCGGTGCTAGGTACTGTACGTGGGTTGTCTCATTATGGATTAGTTCATCGCTGCTTACCTCAGTGAGGCCAGCACTGTTAGCCCCATTTCGCAGGTGAAGAAACCAAAACAGAGATGTGCCATTTGCCCAAGGTCACAGAGTTAAGTAGCCAAGCCAGTATCGAAACGGGTAGTCTGACCCCAGTACTCTCCCTCATAGGCACCATGCTATTCTGGGATAATGGGATGAGGGGGAGTTTGGGGATAGAATGTCCATGTTTTTTGGCTATTTTAATAAATTGCTTAGGATCTGCTCTCTTCTTATGTGGTTATGCAGGGATTTCCGCTTTCTGTGCAAAATACAGACAGGTGTGTCCCCAGCCTGACTTTTCTGCTGTTCC
Source organism: Equus przewalskii (assembly GCF_037783145.1). Classification (NCBI taxonomy): domain Eukaryota; kingdom Metazoa; phylum Chordata; class Mammalia; order Perissodactyla; family Equidae; genus Equus; species Equus przewalskii. Next base: position 52,314,953 of record NC_091832.1, read on the forward strand.
ATGGGCAGAGATGCATGTTTGCTGTCACTGTGGTGCGTGGGTTTGGAGCTACCCTCATTCCCACTAAGGACAACTGTGGGCTGGCTTCCTGTGCATGCAGGGGTGGGCCGGCGTGACCCAGTGCAGTGAGGAGACAAGAGATCTGAGTCCTGGCTCCATCACTGCCTGGAAGTGTGATGTAAGGAAAGGCATGTGCCTTTGTAGAATATTCTTCTTTATGAAGAAAAGATCCGAGGGAATAATTATTTCTGTTTAGCCTACCTCAAAGGTGGGCATTGATGACCACAAAGAAATGGGAGCTGTGTAAATGCTTTTTGAAAGTATCAAGTGCTACACAAATGAAGGGTGTGATGAAGGTGGGGACTCCAAACTGCCCCGTGGAATCAGGGGCATTTTCCCCCGGTGGCTGGGCCACTGTCCTGTGCAACCTCAGTCTCAAACACAAATCAGGTCTACTGGCCTTGATCAGACATTTGTCCTGCTGTGGCCTGCCCCCCTCCCTACTTGGGTCTTGAGCTGGGGCTGAAAGAGGGAGGCAGGTTGAACTGGGGCCGGGTGGAATGCTGCCAGCAGTGAGGGGACACAGGGAGCCCTTGTGGGGAACACTCCAGCCACCTGAGGGTCTGGGGCTTCTTGGTCAATCAGAGCCTGGCTTGACCACAGCGGCCATGGCCCAGGCTGGCTGGCCCTGAAGGGGTGAGGGTAGTGTTGAGGGAGCCTGGGAGACTAACTTTGTCGGTGGAGGGAGATTGCAAGGGGCCGTGCCCAGGCTCCAGAGGCCTGGTGGCTTTGGAAGGGTCTGCCTTGCCTGCACCCCAGCTCCTCCGCCCCTCCCTGCAGCAGGCACTGTGCGGCACTGAATGAAACCGAGCAGTGGCTGAAGAATCTTGGCAGCACTGGGCCTGGGGCCTGAGACAGAGATGGAAGCAGGAGGGCTGCAGGGACTTTGAGTCCAAGCCTCCCGAGGCCCACCCCTGGCTGCACCTCTCTGAAGCTGTCCCCGATGGCCCAGTCCTCACCACCGTACCCTGTCCCAGTTCCCGTGTTTCCCGTCTGCCTGATTTGGTTCAGGACCTCGTTCGTTTTCTGACTTAGGAACTGTGTAATGCCTGTCTTCTTGCCTAGTCGAAAAGCCCCTTGAGGCAGGCAGTGCGCTTTACCCTTTCCTTGTCCTAAGCACAATGTTTGCATTCAGAACACACCAAGAGAGACTGATCGGAAAGCACGGTGGGGCCAGGTTAGGGTCTGGAAACCCGGAAGATGGGGAGGGCACTTGAAGGCTGCAGAGCTGCCAGCACAGACCTGACTGAGTCCACGGCCAGGCCAGAGCCCTCGGAGGGGCAGCAGGAACTTCTGTTCCCACCTTCTCTCCTCCTCTCCTTTCCAGGGAGACTCGACCAGGGCTTCTGGAGCAAGAGACTGCCCGGGTTTGAGTGCCGGTTCTGCCAGTTATTAGCTGTGTGACCTCGGGCAAATCACTTAACTTCTCTGTATGTTAATGTCTTCATCTATAAATTGGGGATGACGATGGTAGTGCCACATGGCACTGTTGTCAGGAACAAATGAGTTCAGTTGTGTAAAGCGGATAGAGGCACCTGGTATAGAGGAAGCCAATTCAGCGTGTGTAGCTCTTAGACCCTTCTGAGGCCCTGTCGCCCTCCGGGAGGTCCACCCAGGGACCTTCTGTCTCTTTGTTCACTTGTGGAGCTCTGCTCTCTCATCGGCAAAGGTCCAAACCAATACGAAAGCAGTGTTCGCATTTTGTGCGGTTTAAATAGTGCTCTTGTCTGGACGCACCATCACGTGTCTTTCTCTGCCTCTTTGCTTCTGTGCCCTTCTTCAGGGTTTTGCTGATAGGCTTCAGATTAAAAATAAATATTAAGGTTTGCATAGTCAAATATTGACTAATAAAGAATGTAAAGGCGTTTTAAAGAATTAAGCAAATGAGGGTCTGGATTTTCATTGAAAATTCTTAATTTTCACCCAGTTCTCTCAGGGCAGAACGTCTGCAGTCAGCTGTAGATTCTCTCCCAGGGTGAACTGGGCTGAGTCATGTGGTCATCCTTTAAAAAGAAATTATTATACATTTTTTTCCTTTTTCCTTTCCTTTCATATCTTTATTGAAGCAAAAGAGACACTTTTTGGTTCGCTATATTTTAGCCTGTTTTTCTTCGTTGTATGTTACGCTGGGTAAAGTCTTTATATCATTATTGTTTTCTTGTGATGATCTGGAAACTATAGATTATATTTCTTATCTTTCAGTGGTTACCCTCAAATTTTTAGCATATGGATTTAACTGTACAGTTTTCTATCAAGTTCTAAAATTCTTCCTTATCTTTATCTTTTCCCATTCGAGAACTTAAAGATGTTCTAACTACACATTGACTATTACCCTGCCCATCTTTTTACTGTTTTCAAGAGCTTTAGTTTGGCATCCCAAAATCAACTTCTTGGGGCCAGCCCAGAGGCACAGTGGTTAAGTTCGTGCACTCCACTTTGGCAGCCCAGGATTTGCAGGTTTGCATCCCTGGCACAGACCTAGCACCGCTTGTCAAGCCATGCTGTGGCAGCATCCTACATGAAATAGAGGAAGATTGGCATGGATGTTAGCTCAGGGCCAGTCTTCCTCACAAAGAAAAAGAAAAAAAATCAACTTATTATGGAAAATTTCAACTATACATAATCATTGGAAGAATAATGTACCCGTCACCCAGTTTTTTTTGTTTTTTTTTTTTAAAGATTTTATTTTTTTCCTTTTTCTCCCCAAAGCCCCCCGGTACATAGTTGTGTATTCTTCGTTGTGGGTTCTTCTAGTTGTGGCATGTGGGACGCTGCCTCAGCGTGGTCTGATGAGCAGTGCCATGTCCGCGCCCAGGATTCGAACTAACGAAACACTGGGCCGCCTGCAGCGGAGCGCGTGAACTTAACCGCTCGGCCACGGGGCCAGCCCCCCATCACCCAGTTTTAATAATGATCAACATTTTGCCAATCTTGTTTCCTTTATAATTCCATGCTTTTCTTCTCCCCTCCCCAACAGGAATATTTTAGGGCAAATATAATTATATATCATTTTGTCTATACACACTTTAGTATAAATCTATAACAGATGAAAAAGTAACTACAACAATGAACATACCTGAAAAGTAAGAACAGTCCCTTCATACCGTCTAGTACCCACACTGTGTTCAGATTTCCCAGACTTTATCAAACACGTCCTTTTCCCATTGGTTTGTTCAAATCTGGATCTACGAAGGCCCACCTCTTGCATTTGGTTGATGTGTCTTTTCTTACCATTAGTTCTTTTTCATGTGTTTAGAGTTTTGGTTTGCTAAATTCTCCTTTAGTGGGTAGTTTTTCCCCTTTCTTTGAGTTCACTCATCCTTGTTTGGTGATTCTGTGCCTGCCTCCATCCCTGCCCCAGGGCACTCAGTTAAGAACAAGGTTTTCGGGGCCAGACAGGTGGCGCAGCCATTAAGTTCACACATTCCGCTTTGGTGGCCTGGGATTCATCAGTTCGGATCCCGGGTGTGGACATGGCACTGCTTGTCAAGCCATGCTATGGCAGGCATCCCACGTATGAAGTGGAGGAAGATGGGCACAGACGTTAGCTCAGGGCCAGTCTTCTTCAGCAAAAAAAAGAGGAGGATTGGCAGCAGATGTTAGCTCAGGGCTAATCTTCCTAAAAAAAAAAAAAGAGCGAAAAGAACCAGGTTTTCTAGGCAGCAGAGAGTGATGTCCTTATTGGGCATACCATTGCCCCAGTTGGCTAGCAGTTAGTGTGGCCCAGTGAAGTTATCTGTGGTCTTCTGCCTCCTCGAATAAGCCATAGCTCCCAGCACTGGTCAAATGTAGCTTTATGCTGTATAACTGTGTAAAGGGGAAGCTCCCCCTCTATCCCTGGTTTTAAGAGGTTGGGTGGCTTTGCTCTCCTCCTCACATGGGGCACTTTTATTCCTTGTTAATCCACAGGGACTGAAATCCCAGAGCCTCTGCTGGTTTCCAGACGGGGAGCCCAGCTGGCTCGCGGCTCAGTCAAGCTTACTACATGGTGTTTCCCAGAGACGCCAGTCATGTTTTTGAGCACAGCTGTGTCTTTTTCATTTACCTGCCTTTTTCAACAATATCAATTTGTCTGGAAGTCCACGCACATGATTTTCCACTGCTGTTTCTTCATAGGTACTGGGAAATCTGTTCATTCATTCATTCAACAAATGATTATTGAGTGCCTACTGTGTGCCGGGCATTGCACTGGTCCTCCTGCATCTCCTGCTGACCTCTGCCTCCCCGAAAGCCAGCACGGCCTTTTGCACTCCTTTGCCTCAGAGAGGCTGGGCAGAAATTGCCCACCAGTCACTGACTTTCCTGACTTTTGTTCTCGTAAATTCTGAGCCCCTTTAGGAGATTCTACTAGAAGTCCTCAAGAGGCGAGGGAACTGTGCTCATGGGGGAAAGAACAGAAGACATTTAGGGAAACAGAAAAGAGGCAGGGGTCTGTGGATCCTACCACAACCCAAGTCGTTGGCAGGCCTTCAAAGGAAATGGATTGTATGTTCCACCTGGGGAGGCTGGATGTAGGCCCCCAGGTTTCCAGTCTCAGCATAGATTGATTTACCCCATTTGTGGCAGAGAAGCAGAGAGCTGCCCAGAATCCATGGGACCACTGTAGGCTTAGATAGCATCTTAGAGGCAACTGCTTCTGGTAGTTTCCATGTAAATGTCACCACAGTGAAAAAAATCTCATCTGATTAGAGTTCTTAAATGCAGACAAGACAGAGCACCCTGAAAGGAGCCAGAGGAAGAGCATTTCAGGCAGAGGGAACAGCCACTGCAAAGCTCTTGAGGCAGGAAAGAACTTGTAGTGGAGGCAGAGAGGAGGCCAGTGTGGCTGGGGTGTAACAGGCGAGGAGGAGGGTGACGGTGTGTGAGGCTGGAGTGATCCTAAGGTGAGGCGCTTCAAGCAGCGAGGACACGGAGCTTAAGGAGGCACTCACTCTCAGGGTCATGCCTCGCTTGCCTCACCCTGGTCCCGACCCAGTGTAGAAGGCCAGATAACTTAGAGCCTGGTAATACATTATTTTAATGTATTGGGACCATTAAAGGATTTTATATAGGGGAGAGGATGCTATGATTTGATTTACCTTTTGAAATATCACTCTGGTAACTTGTTATGGGAGATCTTCAAGATTATCCCATCAAAGGGGTCTGAAGACCATGGCGCCATATTTTTCTTTTCATGATGCCTAAGGGAAAGAAAATAAAAAGGGGCAAAATGTCTCACTCCTTTAGTGGATAGTTGCTAGCTAATCCCTACAAGGACTTGGCTGGACACTGTGGTTGTGACCCTCTGCCCCTCAATTAGTGAGTGAGTAATACCAGCTCTGGGGATCAATATTATTCAGACACATAAGAGTCTCCATGTTGCCAGCAATAAAGCAGACAGAATTACCCTAAATGTCTCTTTCTGCAAAAATGCCCAGAAATACTTGGTAAAATTTAACAAACATAAATTTAAATGTATATCTGGTTATAGGATTGAACAAATGAAAAAATATATTGATATTGTTGGAAAACAGTGTTGTTACTATAAGAGAAAGGATATATAAACAAGGAATGGGAGGAAAAGGGGGAGAATTTGTTGATTTGCTGATGTTGGACTAGAATTAAAGAATCGACTCATATTTGACAAAAACTAAAAAACAAAAAGCTCTTATCTCTGTCCATTCAAAGGGCCCTGTATTAGTCAGGGTTCTCCAGAAAAACAGAACCAATAGGAGATCTATCTATCTATCTATCTAAAGAGATTTATTATAAGATATTGGCTCTCACAATTATAGAGGCTGAACTGTTCCATGATCTGCTCTCTGCAGACTGAAGACCCAGGAAGGCCTGAGAGCCAGAGAGCTGACGATGTAGATTGCAGCCCGAGTCTGAAGACCTGAGAACCAGGAGCACAGAGCTCAAGAAAAGAATGGTGTTCCAGCATGGCAGTCAAGCAGAGGACAAATTCCACCTTTTCAATCTATGCAGTGTCTTGGCTTGTATTGGATGATGCCAACCCACATTGGGGAGGGCAATCTGCTTTACTCAGCTCACCAATTCAAATACTAATCTCTTCCAGAAACACTCTCACAGACATACTTAGAAATAATGTTTAACCCAATATCTTGGGATCCTGTGACCTAGTCAAGTTGACACATACAATTAATCATCACAGGCCTAGAAACAATGGACCCCAAAGCAATGAACACACATAAAGCCCGATCTTAATTTTAAAATACCATTCCCCAGTGAAAGGAATCAAGGCTCCTTGGATAAATGATTCTGAGGGCTGGGTCTGGGAAAGTTCCAGGTGAGCCTAGAATATCTTGTTATTCCAGAAAGTAATTACTCAAAAACCAATGAGAATATGTCAAAAGGACACAAGAGTCCACTTGAAGGGACTCCTAATGGCCAACTTCAGAACAATCTGAGAATCAAAATGAATAATGAGAGAAGTTGTTTTTAACACAATGTGCTTAAAAATTAGTGAAATGAACACATCTATGGACAGCTAATTTCCAAGAAAGGAACCAAGAATACACAATGGAGAAAGGAAAGTCTCTTTAATAAATGGTATTGGGAAAACCAGATAGCCGCATGCAAAAGAATGAAAGTAGACCATTATTTTACACCATACACAAAATTTGACTCAAAATGGATTAAAGACTTGAATGTAAGACCTGAAATCATACAACTCCTAGAAGAAAACATAGACAGTACACTCTTCAACATCACTCAGCAGTATGTTTGTGAATATTATGTTTCACCAGGCAAGGGAAACAAAAGAAAAAATAAACACGTGGGACTACATCAAACTAAAAAGCTTCTGCAGAACAAAGGAAACCATCAACAAAAGAAAAGACAGCCTAAAAATTGGGAGGAGATATTTGCAAATTATATATCTGATAAGGGGTTAATATCCAAAATATATAAAGAACTCATACAACTCAACAAAAAAAACAAACAATGAAATTAAAAAATGGGCAAAGGATCTGAATGGACACTTTTCCAAAGAAGATATACAGATGGCCAACAGGCACAAGAAAAGATGTTCAACATCACTGTTTATTAGGGAAATTCGAGTCAAAACTACAATGAGCTATCACTGTACACCTGTCAGAATAACTATTATTATAAAGACAAGAAATAAGTGTTGGAGAGGATGTGGGGAAAAGGCAACCCTCATACACTGCTGGTGGGAATGCAAATTAGTGCAGCCACTGTGGAAAATAGTATGGAGATTCCTCAAAAAATTAAGAATAGAAATACCATATGACCCAGCTACTCTACTTCTGGGTATTTATCCAAAGAACACAAAAACACTAATTTGAAAAGATATACACACTTCTATGTTCATTGCAGCATTATTCACAATAGCCAAGCCTTGCAAACAACCTAAGTGCTCATCAACAGATGAATGAATAAAGAATATGTGGTATATATATAATAGAATACTACTCAGCCATAAAAAAGATGAAGTCTTGCCATTACAACTAGAATGGATAGACCGTGAGGGCATTATGCTGAGCAAAATAAGTCAGATGGAGAAAGCCCAATACCGAATGATTTCACTCATGTAGAAGATTAAAAACAAACAAACAAACACATAGACACAGAGAATAGATTGGTGGTTACCATAGCGGGAGGATGGGTCGAAAGAGATAAAAGGGCACATGTGCACAGTGACAGACGGCAATTAGACTTTGGGTGGTGAACATGATGTAATCTACCCAGAAATCAAAATATAATAATGTATGCCTGAAATTTGTATAATGTTATAAAGCAATGTTACCAAAAAAATAATAATGAGTTTATTTTGAAACTAACTACAATGATGATAATGACTAAGGCGGGCCTAGGTAGGAGGATGGAGAAAGGAAAGCTCTCCTTGGAGAAGAATGTCAACTAATAAACATCAAAGGAATAATAGAAAAAATTACCATTTTGCAACCATCACACTAAAATTAATACAGTCAGTAATAGCTAATTTAGACACAAATTTCCATTAAGCAAAAGCTTATTGGGAACCAGGATATTCACACAGCCTGAAAGTATCACCCCACAACTTATTATGACAAATGAAGGAAAATACTTTTCAGTGGATCAACCGGGTAAATACCAGCTTAACCAAATAAACTTAGCATTACCACTAATGCAGAAAATGCCATCATGTTCCTCCTGATAGGATGGACCGAGAAGGACACAACATTTAGTATGCGCAATTCTTGCCAAAAAATGTTTACTCTGAAACTACTCACTAAGAAAATAATCAAATCCAAATTAAGAGCCATTCTGAAAAAAAACTGGTCTAGACTTTTAAAATATCAATGTCATGAAAGACAAAACAAGGCAGGTACACTGTTCTAGATTAAAGGACACAAAATAGACAAGACATCTAAGTAAATGGTGTGGTCTTTAACTGGATTCTGGATTACAAAAAAAACAGTTTTAAAGGACATTATTGGCACAAATGGAGAAATTGGGCTGTATTGGATGAACTCACTGTGCCATTGTTAAATTCTGAGAGTATGCTAACTGCATTGTCATTATGTGGGACATATGTGGAGAAGCGTTTAAGGTAGAGTGTTGCGATATCTGCAACTAACTTTGGGATGGTTCAGCAAAGAGAAAACGTTAATGTGTGTCTGTTCAGTCTGTTCTTCTTGCGGTTCTTCTGTGAGTGAAACCAGGAATGAATGAGTTAAAATTTTCCCTGGGTTAGAAGAGAGGAAAAAATTGGACATAAGCTCTGCTAACTGCACTGTGCATGCATGTACTCAGCTGCTCAAACTAACCAGATCTTTCTGTAATGAGTGAGTGAGTTTCCCGGGAAGTCAAGGTCCGACAGTCAAGAAGAAAGGCAGTTCAGTCTCAAAAGGCCACACGCAGGCTGAAGGTGATGCCGCAGGCTGGTGGGGAGGCACAGCCAGCAAGGCCACCTGCTCCCCTCCTCTACCTAAAAACCCCACCTTTTTCCCTGTGAGGAGGTGGGTTTGAGTTTTCTACTCCCACCTCCTCGTCTCGCTGGCTTTCAATAATAAACCTCTTTCCTTGCTACAGGCCTGAGCTTTTGGTGATTGGCTTTGCTGTGAATCGGGTAAAAGAAACTGTGTTTTGTTTTCAGTTTCATGGGTTTGAAATATTTCAAAATAAAAGTGGGGATAAAATAATGCATTACTGAGATCATAAAAAAAGAAAAGAAATCCCAGGGGACAAAAACAAAACTTAAATCTAGATGAGCTGACATGGTGGCTGCCTCCAGGTGGGGTGCACAGAATTTACAACAGAGACAAAGATGAATGCAAAAGTCTATGCAAGCAGAGAGCTGGAACCAAGACTCACCAATTACACTGTGAACCTGAAAGTACAACACCCTCCCCGAAAAGGTGAACGAGAAGCAAAGTTGTCCTCTGGGACAAGGAGATGACAAGGCAGTGTGTGTATCTCAGCCTGGACTCAGACGGAAAAAAATAAGTATCACCTGGGAAATCAGACACAAGCCTGCTCACTCTTGTTTGGGGTTTAAATTGACATTTTTCTTGTGATATTAGAACCACCAAGACGAGACATAAGAAGTGATGCTATATGTGTATTTTACCAGAATTTAAAAGAAGAAAGTGGGCCCAGACTATTGACACTGTGAACACCAGGAAGAGGCAGACAGCTCCTCAGGCCTTCACACAGGCCTCACACCATTCCCACAGATGAACCTGCGGAACATGAGCTCGTGGCCCCAACAAGGAAACAATCCACCACGAGTGAGGGCTGACACAGAAAATAGCAAGGTTAGACCCCCAGGTCGTCGGCTAAAAGAATGCATAGCTGAAGACTATAAAAATGAAAATATTTAAAGTAATCTAAAGGCATAAACAAGGAATCAAAAGAAAAGAATAATACATTGCGAAAATGACTAGGCAGATTTTAAAAAGAAAATAGAATTTTTAAAATAAAATGTTTGTTTATTCAACAAATATTTATAGAAATTAAAATCTCAATAAATGGGTTAAACAGCAGATTTGATATATCTGAGAAAAGAGTAAGTGAACTGAAAAATAGATGTGAGGAAATTACCCAAAGGCAGTACAGAAAGATTAAGAAATTAGAGAAAGGCTGGGGCAGGGGTGGAGGAGAGGGGAGAAGAGAGAGAGAATACAATGAAAAGGTCTACACATGCCTAACTCAGCACCCAGAAAGAGTTTAAAAATGCAGGAGAGATAATATTCAAGGGAAAATCAATGAGAGTTTTCCAGAACGGATGAGAGCCATGAATTCTCAAATTTAGGAATAGCAAACTGCAGCAGATTAAATAAAAAATAATCCATATCTATATTTAGATCCTTTGGTCATTAAAAAATTAATAAAGCATATGATGAACAATGCAATATATTAAATGTTGTGGGACCACCACAGCAGTGCTCATAGCCTTAAATGCATATGTTGAAAATAAAAGAGGAACACTGAAAAATCAGCCATCTCAGCTTCCATATCAAGAAGCTAGGAAAAAACAGTAAATCAAACCTAAAAAACTAGAAGAAGGAAACAAACATAGGAGCAGATATTGATGAAATAGAAAACAAATGTACAACAAAGAAATTTATCAAACCCAAAATCTGGTTCTTTGACACGATTTATAACATTGATAAACCTCTAGCAAGACTGATCAAAAAAAAAAACAAAGAAAATGAAAGAAAGATCACTACAGACCATAGAAGCAGTTATCCTACAGATATTAGGGACAACTTTACACTTTTAAAAATACAGCTTACCAAACTGACAGAACAAGGAACAGAAAAGCTGAATAGTTTGATATCTGTTGAAGACATTGAATCCATTATTTCAAACCTTCTCACAAAGAAAATCCTGGTCCAAAATGGCTTCACTGGCAAATTTTTCCAACCATTTAAGGAAGAAATAACAGTTTTGCACAAACTCTTCCTGAGGAATAGAAAAATAGGGGCTACTGGCCAACATTTTTATGAGGTCAGCATAATCTAGATACAAAACCTTGACGAGTACATGACAAAAAAGGAAAATTAATACATCAAGATTAAGGGCAAGTTTATCCCAAGAGTACAAAGGGAGTTTAATACTTGAAAATCAATCAGTTCAGTTCACCACATGAAAGGGAGAAACACAGAGAAAAAAACATAATTATCTTGACAAATTAGGAAAAGCATTTGATAAAATTCAACACCCATTCATGATTAAGAAAAACATAACTTCTTTAGCAAGCCAAGAGTAGAGGATAATTTTTTAAAATCTGATAAAAGTCATCAACAATAAAACCTATCAAGAACATCATATGTAGTGGTGAAATATTGAAAACTTTCCTATTGGTATCATGTTTATTTAACGTAGTACTGGAAGTTCTAGCCAGTTCCATAGGGCAAGGAAAAGAAATAAAAAGTGTAAGCATTGGGAAACAAGAAATAAAGCTGTCTTTATTCACAGGTGGTACAACTGGGTATATAGTAAACCCAAAGAATCTATAGACAAATTACTTGAAAGAAAAAGTGACTTTTGCAAAGTCACCAAAAACTCAATATTCAAAAAGTCAATTATATTTCTATAAGCAATAAACATAAAACTAAAAATTTTAAAGATATTATCTACAGTAGCCCCCAAAATATCAAATTCCCGAGAAAGAGTCTAATAAAAGATGTTTAATACCACTTCACCAGAGTTTCTCCACCTTGGCACTATTGACAGTTTGGAATGGATGATTATCTGTTGTGGAGGTATATTAGTCAGCTCTGGCAGCTGTAAACAAAAATACACAGACTGGGTGGTGTAAACAACAGAAATTCATTTCTCACAGTTCTGGAGGCTGGAAGTCCAAGCTCAAGGTGCCAGCAGATTCAGTTCCTGGTGAGGGCTCTATTCCTGGCTTGCAGACAGCTGCCTGCCACTGTATCCTCACACGGAGGAGAGAGAGCTAGCTCTGGTGTCTCTTCCTCCTCTTCTTCTTCTTCTTCTTCTTCTTCTTCTTCTTTTTTTTTTTTTTGCTGAGGAAGATTCGCCCTGAGCCAACATCTGTTGCCAGTCTTCCTCCATTCTCTGTATGTAGGTCACCACCACAGCATAGCCACCAACAGTGGTGCAGGTCGGTGCCCAGGAATCCAACCCCAGCCGCCAAAGCAGAGCATGCTAAGCTCAACCACTAAGCCACCCAGGCTGGCCCTCTCTTCCTCTTCTTTTAGGGGCATAAGCCCTATCAGATTAGGCCCCACTCTTATAACATCATTCAACTTTTATCACCTCCCCACAGGCCCTATCTCCACATACAGTTACATTGGGATTAGGACTTCAACATATGAATTTTGCCAGTTGTGAATGTCGACCCCATAAGGGGGATTGTGCATTATGGGATGTTTAGAAGCATCCCTGGCATCCATGAGTTGGATTCCAGCAGAACTCTCCACCCCGCAGTGTGACAACCAGAAATGTCTCCAGACGTTTCGCACTAGGTGTGGCGGGGGGGTGGGGGGGGGGGCGCCGAAAGGGTCAGGGAGGGGGTGCAAAATCACCCCTAATTAAGAACCATTGCTCTACACTGAGCACTGTAAAATATTATAGAGAAAAAATGTTAAATTCTTAAATAAATGAACAGATATAAAAATATGTCACATTCATAGATTGAAAGACTTAATATTGTAAAGATGTCCATCCATTCTTCTAAATTCAGTGAAAACCCAATCAAAATCCCAGCAGGGAGGGTGTGTGCACGCACGCAAATTAAAAAGCAAATTCTAAAACTTATACAGAAATGCAGAGGATCAAGAGTAGCCAAGGCAAGCTTGAAGAGGAAGAAGAAAGCTAGACGACACACTTTTCTACGTGTATGCCAAGCCTCGACTTTTTGTAAAGTGGATAACTACTAAAGAAATAGATATTGGATGAGTAACGTTTAAACCATTAGAGTATAAGAGGGTAGTAAGGAAAACAATTTAATAGAAGATAGGAAAAAATAACAGAGGCACAAAAATCTTGGTTAACATAAAGTACAAAGTTAGATGGTAAAAATCAATGGAAAGATGTCAGGAATCACAGTAAGTGTAAATGAATTGAACCTGTCAGATGAAAAACATATTGTCAGATTTTTAAAAAATAATAAAAGCTACTTCTGAACTGTTTGTAAGGGAAAGACTTAAAAATAAGGACACACAAAAATTTTAAATTAGGAGACAGAAAATTCGGTATATCTACTGTAATACCAAACAAAATAGACTTTAGGGCAAAAGCATATTTTTAGGGTTAAAGATAATCATTAATAATAATAGGAACAATTTACCATGAAAATATATCTTTTCTACATTTATATGCACCTAATATCATTTCAAAATGAGATTACAGAGAGAAATTGACAAATCACAATTACAGTGGTAAATTTTAATACAGTGTATTCTAATAGTGTAAGATCAACTCAGATCAAGTAGATCAAAAATTAGAAGGACATGGAAGATTTGAAGCACACAATTAACATGCTTGATCTAGTGGGAATATCTTCAACTCTTTATCTAACGATTAGAGACTGTCCACTTTTTTAAGTATATGTAGATTAATTACAAAAGTTGACCTTGTACTAGGACACAAAGCAAGTTTCAAAAAACACTAAAAGATCAGTATCACATTGTCCGTATTCTCTGATCATGATGCATTAAGCTAGATATATACAGCAACAGGATAACTTCAACAAAACATACATTTGGACCTTAGAAAACATTTCTAAATAACTCATGGGTCAGAGAATAAATTCTATGAAGATATGTAGCCACATCGACCTCCTTTCTGACCCTGAACCCCCCAGGAAAGCTCTCACATCAGTGTCTTTGCCCATATTGTTTTCTCTCCATATTAAAATTCATACGATGGAGCTAAAGAGATACTTAGGGGGAAATTTACATCTGTACACGCTATTATTAAAAAATGAAGAGAAAAATGACTGAAATCAATAAGCCATTAAAAATCTTAGCGAACTTACTAGCAAAGTATCTAAAAGAATTCCTGCGTCACAAAGTTTTCATTATACTCATTTTCCAAGGGTGGTTTAATATCAGAAAATCTCCTAATATCATTTACCACCAAGCCTCCAGATATGGGTATGCAGGTTGTCACAGTACTGAGCTGCCAGGTGTCAATTAAAACAAGGAGCCAAACTGGATGTAACAGTGAGGCCTTTATTTACTCCTGCAATAGTATAAACAAGAGGCCACACAAGAAAGGATGCCAGCTCCCCAAAGTTCCATTTTCCCCCGTGGAAGCACGGAGGAGGGTTAGATGAACCAGGGAAGTGGGGAAAGGAACTGTCTCACTGCCCAGGGAGGCCTGGACAAAGGCTCTTGGTGTCCTATGGACCTGGGGCCGTGGGGAGGGAGGGCAAGGGTAGATGCAGAGGCCTCTGAGCCCCGTCCTCCCCAGTGGAGGCCTCTAGGCTAGGGATGCAGACATTGCAGACGTTTGTAAGAGCATGGCCAGCGGAGGGGCAAGGGGCTGAGTCCTTGACTGCAACTCCCTGCAGATGGCCATGCACTGGTGCGCACCCAGTCTGCTGTGAGGAGGGCAGCTTCCTCGGTGCGGGCTGCCTTTGTAAGTGCCTATGTTCAAGCCTGAAAGATCACACCTACTTTTCTGACCTGGAGCCGACTCCTCACAGGGTGTAACCTGCGTGTGGGCATCTTGCTGAAGGGCTGAATGGGGCTGAAATGCAGTTCAAGCTCTGCTGCCAAGCTACGGTCCCTGGCATGGGGCTACGTCCACCAGGAGGAGGGAGCACCTTTTTCTCATTTACACAAAGGTACCATATGGGCTATTGATGGCCCTGCTCACATTAATAAACTAAAGAATAAATATCTTACAAAGTCTTCGATAGAAGAGGCCTGTGATAAATTCAATACTCGTTTATGTTTTAATAAAACAAACTAGGACTAGAAGGAAATTTCCTTAACCTAATAATGTATATTTAACTTAAAATATATACAAACCTACGGAAAACATCATATGTAATGGTATAATCTTGGAAGTAACCTTTTTAAAATCAGAAACAAGACAAGACTGCTCACCGCTACCACTTGTGTTCAGCATTACCCAAGGGGCTTTGTCCAGAGCAGTAAGATAAGACAAAGAAAAAAGTTAAGCATTCCAAGAGAAGAAACAAATCTGTCGTTAGTCACAGATTAACCATTTATATAGAAAATGTAAGAAATAGTCCAATGAAGTAATGAGAGTTTAGCAAGGTTTCTGGGTATAAGATCAATGTACAAAAGTCAATGATGATACTTTCTACAACAAGAGAAGTATAATGTACCTAGAAAAATATAGAACATTAGATGTGCAAGACCTTTGTAAATAAAATGATAAAACTAGGTCAAAATACATAAAATAAGATCTAAATAGACAACATGGATGAACATGGAGGACATTATGCTAAGTGAAATAAGCCAGACACAGAAGGACAAATATTGCACAATCCCACTTACATGGTGAATCTAAGATAGCCAAATCATAGAAACAGAGAGTAGAATGGTGGCTGCCAGGGGCTGGGGGAGGCGGAAGTAGGGAGGTAGTAGTCAGAGGGTACAAA
This sequence comes from Equus przewalskii, assembly GCF_037783145.1. NCBI lineage: Eukaryota > Metazoa > Chordata > Mammalia > Perissodactyla > Equidae > Equus > Equus przewalskii. Next base: position 52,330,572 of record NC_091832.1, read on the forward strand.
GTTTGGGTTATACAAGATGAATAAGTCCTAGAGATCTACTGGGCAGCATAGCGCCTGTAGATATCTATATAATATATATAACACTGTATGATTCACTTAAAAGTTTGCTGAGATGTGCTCTTACATTGTGCTCTTATCACAATAATAATAAGACGGCAGGATAATACTTTTGGTGGTGATGGATAGGTTTATGGCATAGATCGTGGTGATGGTTTCATGGGTATACATTTATCTCCAAACTCATCAAGTTGCCTCAATAATTATGTATGGCTTTTTGTATGTCAAAAGATAAAGTAAAAAGACCTAAATAAATGGACATATATATATTGTGTTTGTAAATAGGAAGACTAATATTTTAAAGATAGCAGATGTTCCCAAAATAACTTAACCTGTAAATTCAATTCCAATTAAAATTTCTATGATTTTTTATAGTAACTGATGACTGTTTCCAAAATTCATAGAGGAGAGAAAAGGTCCCAGAGAAGCTAAGAAAACTTAGAAGTCAAACAGGTAAAGGGGCTTATACTCTGAAATATCAAGAACTATTACAAAGGTGTATTAATTAGAGTGATAATGGGATAGAAAAAGACAAATAGACCAAAGAAGCATAAGAGGAAGCCTGGAAACCCATTCATGTGTGCACAGAAATAATACATGAGAAAGTGGTGCGTTTGTTTCCTGGAGCTGCTGTAACAAATTACCACAAATTTGGTGACTTAAAACAACAAATTTATTCTCTCAAGTTCTGGGGGCCAGAGGTCTGAAACCGCGGCGTCCACAGAGCCTGCCCTCTGGGGCTCTGCAGGAGAATCCATTCCTAGCTTCTAGGGGCTGCCTGCACCCTTGGACTGTAGCTGCATCACTCCTGTCTCTGCCTCCCTCTTCACAGCGCCTTCTCCACTGTGCATGTGTCCTGCTCTTCTGTCTGTGTCAAAGCTCCCTCTGACTTCCTCTTATCAGGAAACATGTGATTGCATTTAGGGCCCACCTGAAAAATCCAGGATAAGCTCCTCCTCTCAATAGCCTAGAGCCTTAACTTAATTACATCTTTCACCGGATACTATAACATCCACAGGTCGGGGAGACTAGGGAGTGACTATATCTATGCAGCCACGGTCCAATCCACTACAGATGGCATTACAAAACAGAGGGAAAATGATGGTCTAGTCAATAAAAGCGCTGGCACAATTGGTTTTCCTAAGGAGAAAAATATTAAAATTACTTATACCAATAAAAAATACTTTTAAATTTTAGAAAAATATCATTTCAGGTAGGGAAGGATTTCCTAAACATGACACAAAGTGCAAATCATAAAGAGAACACTTGCCAGATTTGTCTATGGTGTAATTTAAAATATCTGTGCAACACCCATGATTTTTTTTAAAATAGGCAAAAACACAAGCTTAAAACCATGAGGAGATAGTTACAACTCACATAAGTGACAACCTCCTACAAATCTAAAAGAGACAACCCCAAAGGAGGGAGAAAACAGTAAAGCATACAGTCAATCCACAGGAGGGAGACAGGCAGTCCTGGGCGGGAAGCAGGCCGAGTGGCTAGGAGGGGGATTGGTTTGTTCCGGCTGCTATAACAAAGCAGCACAGGCTGAGGTGCTTGAACAATAGAAGTTAATTTCCTCAGTTCTGGAGGCTGGAATTCCAAGATCAAGGTGTCCAGGTTTCTTCTGAGGCCTCTCTCATTGGCTTGTACGTGGTCGTCTTCTCCCTGTGTCCCCACCTGGTCTTCCCTCTGTGTCTCTGAGTCCTAATCTCCTGGTTTTACAAGGACACCAGTCAGATTGGATTAGGGCCCATCTCTTGACCTCCTTTTACTTTAATTACCTTTTTAAAGGTCCTATCTCCAAATATAGTCACATTCTGAGATCGTGGTGGTTAGGGCTTCAACCTAGGAATTGGGAGGGACTTAACTCAGCCCCTAACAGAGGGTTTGACTTTGTATAGAGATAGGAGCGGGGTGTCAGAAGAGGCCAGTTTCTGGGTGTACATTGGAGACAGAACCCGCAGATTCCAAAGGTGTAGGGTAAGATAGGAAGGAAAGGGAGGAATAAAGGATGACCCGTGCATACTGGCCTTGAACATGGGGGTGGATGCTGGTTTCATTTACTGAGATGGTGAAAACCAGGGGAGGAATAAACATGAGGGCTGACCCAGGATAGAGCCCCGAGGCCTTCCAGCTTTTAGAGATTGAGTAGGAGAAATGGAGCCCAACAGAAAACTGAAAGAGTGGCTACAGAAGAGGAAGCCAGTAACTCGCAGTATCTTGGAAACTGAAAGAGAAGAGCCAGCACTAAGTTCTGTCGATTCTACCATTTCCTATCTCTCAAACTCACCCTGATTTCCACTCTGAACTTGACCTCCACCCTGATCCCACTCCAGCAAGAACCAGGCAGTGGGAGCCCTGTGTTCCAGGTGCAGGCACAAAGGGATGCATTGTCGCAGATAATACAGAAACAACAATAAAACCCAGTCTTCTTTTTATTATCACACGTACTGACAATTCTAAACAATGTGGATGATAAAATACTTCTCTCTGAAAAAATAACTTATTGGTCTAACTTCTAAATAATTGCTGTGGTTACTTAAGTTTCAAATGGCACATTTTTATTCCTTATCCCTTAACAAACCTTGTACTTCGAAGTTAATTCTGGGAAATCAAAGTGATACAGCGAGCTGCCATGCAGTTGTTTTGAAAGTAAGTTCTTAATGGTTCAGAATCATTAAAGCTCGTTTTAGGTGCAGTTCATATATTCAGCCTTATGATAATCCATATTCCTGTGTTTCAACAGTAGATTCACAATCAGCCAGGAGAACGTGGCGATTATAAAGACAGGAGACATGGAGCATGAGTTAGAGTAATTATGTCATTCTATGTGACGACTTGGAGTTTTACTTGTGTTTAAAATTTGAAACAGTGAAAGAGTACAAAGTGTATGGTACAATATTTTTCTGTAGCAAGTGAAAATTTTAGTTCATTCATGAAATATTTTACTGAATTTAAATATCTTTAAGTTGAAATTATCTTTTTAAAGTGTTAATTGTTGCTAAACTAAAGAACAAATCAAGACAATAATGATTGTTATTGGTTACTATGTGATTGTTACCAAAAATGATTTTGTCATATAGGGGAGGAAGGTGTTTAAAAAATCTGCTCCCTGGGTCAGATACTCTAGTTATGACACCAAAATACTCAATATTTCATCTTTGAATATAAATATATAAAGACAAAGCTTACCACCTCCTGGAGTGGTCGCTATCCTTTCAGTTTGAGAACTTGGTGAGGAGAAAGAATTGGAATTTCTTCTGGCTGGTACGGAGGGACGCTCGGTGCCGGGCAGAGGGAAATACCAGACGAAACGTGGCAGTCTTCATATTAAATTCACTCATGGCTCCGTCTGTATTTTCACAGAAATGGCTCATTTGTAGAGTTTTATTTTGCTGGGTTTCCTTGAATATTTTCTCCTTTTTCAAAGCCTAAAAAGTAGCAATTTCCTGATCCTTCTCCCCGGAGCCCTTCAAGGAGTTTTAGGAAGTCGAAGAGAGTAAATTGGAGAGTTGGGCTGGTGCTTCCCAGCCTGGCTTGAACTGGGACAGGCCACATCTACACACAGAGTCCAGGTGTTGTGGGCTGGGTTGCCTCCTCTCAAAGTTCATACATTGAAGCCCTAGCCCTCAGGACCTCAAAATATGGCTGTATTTGGAGACAGGGCCTTTAAAGTGGTGACTAAGTTAAAATGAGGCCGTTAGGGTGACCCAAATCCAATATGGCTGATGTCCTCATAAGAAGAGGAGATCTGGACGTACAAAGAGACACCAGGAGTGCCTGTGCACAGAGGAACAGCCATGTGAAGAGGCAGCAAGAGGGTGGCCATCTGCAAGGCAAGGAGAGAGGCCTTAGAGGAACCCAGCCCTGCTGGCATCTTGATCTCCACGACTGTGAGACAGTAAATTTCGGTTGCATAAGCCACCCAGTCTTTAGTATTTTGTCATGGCAGTCCTAGCAAACTAATACATCAAGGTGGCATTTGTCTGAAGTGAGGTCCACAGCTAAAAACTGTTGGGCAGTTACTGGAATGGAGGACAGAGCACAAGCTTTGAGACCATTCCCCTGGGTTTGAAGCTCAGCACTGCTGTTTGTTGGCAGATCAGTTGTGGGCAGTTTACTGAATGCTGGGAACCCAAATCTGTGTCTGTAAAATGGAGGCAATGACCACTACTTCAGGAGGTGGCAAGTGGACGACAGGGGGCGACACAGAGCCCAATAAGTGTGGGCAGAAGCATTCCCCAGGAGCTCAGCCTGTGCAAACACTGCCTCAGCTCATGGAGATTAAACCCTGCCCAAGTGGATGACACTGGGGAGGGCTGGAAGTCACTGGGTTTTGCAATAAAGGGAGGGTCGTTTTCAAAATGTTTGCCAAGTTATTAAAAGGTTTTGCTAAATTTGCCTGTAGTGCTACTTTGAATGATTTGGGAAGATTAAAAAGTAGGCGTATTATCTCTGCTTATAAAAATAGGATATATGTATACATATATTATAGAAATATACCTATACTATAAATATAGTAAATCTGTGTGAGAAGTGCAGGAGTCTAAAGAAGAAAACAACTCATAATAAAACCACTCAGAGACACCCACTGCCCAATTTCAGCCTGTTTTCTTCCAATATTTTTTTCTGTTGTCTTTTTTTTTAAAATAGATCAGTTTTGTGCCATGTCTTTCCCTGAACTTTTAACCATGGGTGTTTCCTGTGTCCTTACAAAGTCTTAAAATTCATTTTTCCTCCTGCCCCATTGACACCACTGCGGCAACAGGCTCTGCTGTGAGATGAGAACTGGGAAAATAGGTCTGGGTTGGGGCGGGTGTGCAAACATCTTTGCAAAGACTTGTCACTGTAAGGAGTCCCTGGCAGGAGCTTGGAGGCTAAGATGATAGGCCTGTACCCTGCAGCCCATTGGGGGGACCTCCCCATGCCATCTGGGTTCCGTTACTCTGGCCCTTTAAGAAGGGAGTTGGAACTCGGCAGGCCTGAGGCAGTGGTCTCCTGGAAACTGAGGGACAACGAACTGAACTGCGGCAGAGATTTGGAGGGCGAGGTGGGGACTCTCCTCGGCTGGCTCCTCAGGTAGGGCAGGGACCGGGTGGATGTCTCCTTCCTTCCCTCCTCCGGCCCCTTGCCTCTCCCTTCTCCACAGTTCCTTTCCTGGGCCCGCCTGTCTTCTAGAGCCTTCCTCCTCCCGGCCTTTCTGGGCCCTCCTGTCAGCACTCCTGCTCCTCTGCTCCAGGCTGCCTTCAGTTCTGGAAAGTTTTTCTTATAAGAGTTTCTTAGTTGATTTTCAGGTGAAAAAAGATTTAAATATTCTGTGAACAATGATGATTTGATCATCAAATTTCCAAAGTGTCCAGTTTTTATTTCTTTCTTTTGCTAGTACCTCTAGAAAAATGGTAAATAATTGAAGCGTTAATAGATAACCATGTCTTGTCCTGAAATTAAGGTGATGTCTCTAGTGTTTCCCCATTAAGCTTGACCTGGTGTGTTGACTATTTCATTTAGATCCTTAAATGAATTTACATAGAATTGTTCCAGGTGTGAATTTGGTAAAGAATACAGAATATTTTGCTTTTTCAATCAATTTTATCGTTTATAATACAATTGAATCTATCCCATTTATGGTTTTGCTACAAAAGCTTTCTTCTAGTGTTATTTCTATCACCTCTTTTCTGTCTGTTTTTAAAGCTTTTCTTCCCCTATGTAATATTTTATTATATGGTTGGTGTTTATTAACCAAGGTCCCCAGGCTCTGTCAGTTACTTGGGAAAAATAGTACTTATTGACTTTGCCACAGTTATCTGCCGTTCCTCCTTCCTCCACACTTTAGAATGCATTCCAGAGTTCCTGTCCTAATCTACTGTGATAAAAAATGCTTTTGTTTCTATATTCTGTAGCCCTACTTTGAAGCATTATAATATTTGCATACGATTTTGTTGCTGTGATTATTTCAGTTAATTGTTTAAGCAAATTAAATGTTTATCACAAAGCTTTTTCTCTCATGACATCCCAATTATGAGCCATTTATTTTGGTTTGTCTCTTGGTCGTCTGGATTATGTCTTCCAGTGGCTTCCCAGAAAGGGTAATGAATGTCCAAGCATGAGTGGGAAACATGCAGTGAGTTGTGTGACTAACCCACAAGTACCCCAAGGAGACAGTTGCTATGTTCTTATCAATGAACAAAGTCAAAAAGGTGGGCAGAGGGAAGGATTCATATAAGAAAATAGAGAAATGGGAAGAGGAGAAGGAGGTGCCAGTCTAGGAGGAGTGAATTTCGTTTTTCTAATTAAGTAGCTGGAATCTGTCAAAGAGACCAGTTTGGGCAATCTGTTCTAGAATAGATTACCTAGGTCCTTAGAGAAAATAATTTCAGTTATTTGTGGATTTTCCAGAAAGTCTTGAGATTTAAGCTGTGAGGGACATGTGACAGCTGTCTATAAACCTTGTCTGCCAGTGTCCTGGTAGCTCCACCTTAGACAGGCCAGGATGGCGCCATTTCCCTCAGCAGAATTTCTGTGAGAGAGAGACTTCCAGATCATTGCAGGTTTGAAACGTCTTTCTGTTGCCATCACAGTTTATAGAATTTTCTGGTCTTAACATTTTCCTTTTAAAATTCTACAGATATTGTTCCAGTTACTCTGGCATACGATTTGCTAGGGAAATCTGCAAGCCACTTGATTTTTTTCCTTTATATTCTGCCTAAATCATTACAGTTGTTTTTTTCAAAGCCCAGAGAAAATGATTTTACCATGATCTTTATCAGCCATCTATCTGTCTATCTCTCTTTCCATCCATCCATCCATCCATCCATCCATCTATCTATCTATCTATCTATCTATCTATCTTTCTATCTATCTATCAATCATTTTTGGAATTTAGTAAACCACTTTAATCTGTAGATTCACGTTTTCCTTTGTTTCAACAAAATATGGTTGTATTTTTTTTCTCTGTTGTAGTAGTTTTGTTTTCTTCCTCAGATATACCAATTATCCATATGTTGGATCCCCAATGCAGGCACCCATATTTATATTTTCTTTAGTTGCTTTAACCTTTTGGCTTTTTCTTTGTGTTTCATGTAGAGTTTTTCATGTCTGAGAGTGGCTTTTTATTGCCAAAGGATTTCTTATTTATATTTTAAGTTGTATTAGTTTATGAAAACAACACACTTAAAGATCTAGTTTTAATTGTTTTAAATTTAAGTTTATAAATATTGTAATTTTATTTATATATCTAATGTATTTTATAAAAAATGAGAACAAATTTGATAAACTCAAAATGACGGAACAAATTTATTTCCCTTAAACATTTGGTCCTGGTTTTACTCATATTTATTGTTATTAAACATTTAATTGGCATTTATAAATTTTATATATTTGATTTTCCTTTTCTATTATTTGCTAATTTTTTTTGAGCAAGTTGTAGAGTTGCACACAATTATAAGATCCCATGTACCCTTTACCCAGTGTCACCCAATGGTAACATCTTGCAAGCTAGGGTACAATATCACAACCAGGATATTGACATTAATACAATCTACCAATTTTATTCAGATTTTCTCAGTTCTACTTGTACTCGTGTGTGAGTGTATTTACTTATATATAACTTTGTTACGATTGTAGGTTCCTGTATCCAACACCACAGGCAAGATATAGAACACAAGGATTACTCCTAGAGTTCTTTTAATTACACCCGTCTCCCTCCTACCTCCTCTCCTCTCCTCACCTCCTGTTCCTAACCATTTCAACCACTAATCTGTTCTCCATTTCTACAATTTTGTCTTTTCAAAAAGTTTATACAAATGGAATAGACTAAGTAACATTTTAGGATTGAAATTTTGACTGTCAAATGTGTGTGTGCAAAGTTGTTTATTGCATTTATTACACTTTTGATGTCTATAGGGGCTGTAGAGATCTCCCCGGTTTCATTCCTGAGATTGGTAAGTTGTGTCTTCTCTCTTTTTTTCCATATTCTTTTTATTAGAGCTTTGTCAATGTTACTGATATTTTCAAAGAACCAGCTCTTTGTGCTATTGATTTTCTCTATTGTTTTTCTGCTTTTAATTTCATTGATTTCTACTCTTGTTTTATATTTTCCTCCTTTCTGCTTTCTTTGGGTTTATTGCTCTTCTTTTTCTATTGGTTTGAGACTTTTCCTTTTTTTCCTAATGGATGCATCTACTCTTGAGAGGGCTCAGCATTGCTTACTGTGTCCCACAAATTTTGATATGTTCTATTCATTTTCATTCCATTCGATGTATTTTTTTAATTTCCCTCATGATTTCCTCTTTGACCCATGGATTATTTAGAAGTGTGGTGTTTAGAGACTTTTCTAAACATTTGGAGACTTTTCTGCTATCCTTCTGTTACTTATTTCCAGTTTGATTTCATTGTGGTCAGGGAACACACCTGGTATGATTTAAACTCTTAAATTTGCTGAGGTTTGCTTTATGGTCTAGGATATGGTCTGTCACGGAATATGTTCCATGTGTATTCAAAAAGAAGGTGTATTCTGCTATTGTTGGTGGAGCATTCTATATTGATTAGATCCTGTTGATTAATGGTGTTGTTGAGTTCTTCTATATCCTTGCTGATTTTCTGTCTAGTTATTCTATCAATTGTTGAGAGAGAGAGATATATCAAAGTCTCTAACTATAATTGTGGATTTATTTATGTCTCCTTTCAGTTCTATGAGTTTTTGCTTTACATATTTTGCAGTTCTTTTGTGCTACACATAATATAAAATGTACTTAGGATTGCTATGTCGTCTTGGTGAATTGACCCTTTTTTTTTTTTTTTAATTTAACAGAGACATCACTTTTTTTTGTTTGTTTTTGGTGAGGAGATTGGCCCTGAGCTAACATCTGTTGCCAATCTTCCTCTTTCCTTTTTTTTTTTTTTATCTCCCCAAAGCCCCAGCGTGTAGATGTATATCCTAGTTGTAGGTCATTCCAGTTCCTCCATGTGGGATGCCACCACAGCATGGCTTGATGAGCAATGCGTAGGTCTGCCCCCAGGATCTGAACTGGTGAACCTGGGCCACTGAAGTGGAGCATGAACTTAACCACTTGGCCACTGGGCTGGCCCCTGACCCTTTTATCATTATGTAGTATCCCTCTCTGCCTCAGGTAATGTTCTTTGCTCTGAAGTTTATCTTATCTGAAATTAATATAGCCACACCTGCTTTCCTTTGATTAATATTTGCATGATCTTTTTCCATCCTTTCAACCTGTCTGTATTTTTATATTTGAAGTAAGCTTCTTGCAGACAGCAAATGGTTGAATCAGATTTTAAATTATCTCTGTCTTTTAATTGGTGTATTTAGAACATTTATATTTAGTGTAATTATTGAGATACTATGGTCTAAGTATGCTATTTTATTTTTTGTTTTCTGTTTGTTCTCTCTGTTTTTCATTTCTCAGTTTTCTTTGACCTGCCTTTCTGTGGGTTACTTAAATATTTTTTGGAATTCTGTTTTGAGTTATCTATAGTATTTTTTAAATGTCTCTCTTATATACCTTTTTTAGTGGTTGCTCTAAGTATTACATAATTTATCACAGTCTTCTGGTGTCATGTTACCAATTTGGGTGAAGTATAGAAACTTACCTCCCTTTACATCATTTTACCCTCCTCCGTTTATAATATAATTGTCATAAATATTTTCTCTACATACATTTAGAGCCACATCAGACAGGGTTATAGTTTTTGCTTCAACCATCAAACATAATTTAGAAGATTCAAGAGGAGAAGATTCTATTGTGTTACTTATATCTTTGCTTACTGTGTTCTTTCTTCCTTCCTGATGTTCCAAGATTATTTCTTTTATTGTTTCCTTTCTGTGTAGAAAACTTCTTTTAGCCACTCTTTTAGGCTAGGTCTCCCAGCAACAAATTCTTCCTTCATCTGAGCATGTCTTGACTTCTTCTTCATTCCTGAAGTATATTGTCACTGAATATAGAATTCTGGGTTTGTAGTTCTTTTCTTTCAGCACTTGAAAAAAAGTTGTGCCACTTCTTTCTGTCCTTCTGGTTTCTGATGAGAAATCCACTGTCATTCAAATAATTTTTCCCCTATAGGTAAGATAAGATGTTTTTCTGGCTGCTTTCAAAATTTTCTTTGTCTTTAGTTTTCAGACATGTAATAATGATGTGTCTCAGCATGGATTTCTGTGGTTTTGTTCTGTTTCTTGCCTTTTGAATGTGTTGGCTTATGTTTCTTCCCAGATTTGGGAAGTTTTTAGTCATTATTTCCTCAAGTACTTTGTAAGCCTCACCCTCTTCCCCCTCTCTTTCTGAGACTCCAATGATACAAATGTTAAATCTTTTTATTATAGTCCCACAGATCCCCTAGTCTCTGTTCATTTTTATTTTCAGTCTATTTTCTCTCTTGTTGTCAGATTGGGTAATTTCTATTGTTCCTTCTTCCAGTTCACAGATTGTGTCCTTTTCCTCTTCCATTCTGCTATGGAGCTTTTTATTTCAGTTGCTGTATTTTTCAATTCTAACATTTCCTTTTGGTTCTTCTTTATATCTTCTATTTCATTGCTGAGACTATTTTTTCCTTTATTTAAAGTGTGCTCATAATTGCTTGTTGCAGCATTTCTATCATGGCTGCTCTGAAATCTTTGTCAGATTATTTAACATTTCTGGCATCTCGGTGTTTGACCTATTGACTGTCTTTTTTCACTGAGTCTGAGATCTTCCTAGTTCTTAGTGTCAAGAGTTATTTTTTATTGAATCCTGGACATCTTGGTGTTATGTTATGAGAATCTGGATCCTGTTTATATCTCTGTCTAGTTGTCTCTCTCTGACACCACTCCAGCAGGGGTATGGGGACATTGCCTTGGCACTGCCAGGTGAGGGTTAATATCTGCCTGGTTCCTGCTGGGTAGGGGTTAAAGTCCGGGTCCCCACTCAGCCTCCATTGACAGGGGAGGTGGGGCTCTTCATTCCTGCTGGGTGGGGGTGGGAGTCCTGGCTCCCCACCGGGCCTCCTGGCTCCCGACCGGGCCTCCATGGATACCTCCCTGACTGGGAGGGGTAGAAGTGCCTTGCTGCTGCTCCCCACGGCCTCCACTGACACTATGGGGCGGGGTGACCTCTTGATCTCTGGGTGGTGGTGAAAGTCCTACTGTCCACTAGGCCTCCTCTGACAGCACTCCAGTGGCAGTAGGGGGGCAGGAAGGAGGGTGCCTTTTTACTGCTGGGTGGAGGTGCAAGTCAGGCTCTCCAGTGGTGCTACTGACGCTGCAGGCAGGGGCTGTGGCTCATTACTGCTTGCAGGGCATGAAAGTCTCAGCTTTCTACTTGGCTTTCTCTGATGTCATCTTGGTGGGAAGGTTGTGGCACTTCATTACAATCTGGTGAAGGCAAGAATTTAGGGTCCTGAGCGGCCTTTGCTGGTGTGAGAAGGGATGGTGTTTAGCTGGGGAAAACAGTAGTTATTGTCTCAAAGTGTCTCTGTCTTGCTGGCCTTCCCCTTTGACTAGAGACATAAAAGGCTTTTGTTGGGGTGGAGTTTTTTGTTTTTAATCTGTGTCCATTGGTGTTTCCTGGTTGCTGGCTTCTTCAAGCTCCAACTCTGGGAATTTGAGGCATATAGGAAACTTACCACTTCGTTGTTCCTTGGCACCCAAGGTCCCTAGCTGGTCTGCCTTCTTCTCTCCACCTTTCAGAGTCTCCTTATGTTTGTTTTATATTTAATGTCCAGAGTTTTTAGTTGTATTTAGTGGAAGGAATAGGGAAAAATACATTTATTCCATCTGCCCAGAAGTTCTGATTTTCTTCTTATACATATCAAATGGATGACCTGGCAGACTATGAAACAAAACCTTCCTATGTGCTATATTTAAACAAATCTTGTTGATATTAAAATATTGTGAATCCAGTCCTCTTTAATATTATAATACTGTTTACAAACTTAGCCAAATACTCTTGCATCTGCCCATCTAAAATTGTAAGTCAGTTCCATTCACTGTCTAAATTGGAATCACCACGTAATGAATTAGATTCTCTAATATGCTGAAACTATGTAAACATTACAAGGACTTTCGATAACAAACATAAACTGGATATTCTTAAACCTAACTTTAAACATGGAGAGAACAGATTGTCGTCTCAAGCACGCTGAGGTTACTGGGCAGACAATGCAGTGCCTCTATTACCGTCTCAGGCAGGGTGAGGTTGCTTAGAGTAAGAAGTGACACTGGGACACTGGCTCTGCGGCTTCAGGTGCCAGCGTGACCCTACCGTGGTAAGGAAAGGTGCCCTGGGTTGTGATTTAGGGTCACTATGGCAGCAGAGGACTCTAGGTCCATCCCTTCAGATGGGACTGTGCAACCTCACGTCACCCACATTCAATCCTTTCATAATCTTTCAGTCGTACCTCTCATTTCAGATGAAATTCTACAGCACACACCTAGCACGCTTCTCTACCTGATTGCATTCATCCAGTTTATTTAATTCCTGACTTCTCTATCTGGCTACTGGCCACAGTGCCAAGCAATTCTAATGACATTCTAAAGACGGAAACTCTTAATCTTATGGTGTTTAAGAGCATGGGCGTGGCAGTCAGGCTAGATCTGTTTTTGAGTGAGTTCCAACTCTGCACTCAGGAGCTGGGCACCCTCGGCTAAACCTCAGTTTATTCCCCTACAATAAGGGCAACAATCCTCATCTGAAGGGGCCGCAGCAAAGATTAAATGCATGCAGTTTAGATGGCGGCTTTGTGTAAATAGTAGTTATCTTCACTTTCTCAAGCCTGTACGTTGTGTCACTCATTTGTTTTCAGCAGGCTGACTAGTTTTTGCGGCTTCCGGGATGAACACGATTGCCTCTTTTAGGTCTTTCCATGGCTTTCACAGTCTCTTTCATCTCAATCTGTTGTGACTTGGAAATCAGGTTTTCTTTGATTTCCTTGGGAATGTGAAGCAGTTGTTAACTGAAATTTTCCTCTCTTTTCTCAAGAGAATCGTCTGATATCCTCTTACCCTCTGTCTTTTTCCTGCTGCGCTCTTTTTCTTATTTTTCCTGTAGAATTCTGCGTGTCCTTTGTGCTGCTTTTCTTCTATTTACTCACCTCTGACTGGGGACCATTCTATCCTCACGTGCTGTTTGTCCCAAAATAGTGTGGGGACATCACTTTGATGCCCTTCCCCTTATCTAGGCATCCTTTGATGACCTCCACAGATGGTGGAGGCCTGCAGGCTGACACCTTCTTCTGTTCAGCCTCTGAGTTACTCGAAGAGGGTGTGGTAGACCTGGGTTCACAGGCAGCCTTCCTCTCTGAGCTTTGTTTCTGAGGTTCTCTGAATGTTGAACTCCTCTATCACAGGCCAGCTCTAAAGAGGTGGGGTTTTTTGTTTGTTTCCTGGGTTTTCAGTTTGTTCGTCCACTTTGGGAAGAGATGGCCACTTTATTGAGAAAGTTGGGCCTTTATTTTCTTATTCAGCATGCATATTTCTTCCAGGTCATATCTGCTAAGTGGGCTTGCCTCCCGCCTTCCAGCTCCCAGTCAAGGAAGCCTGGTCAAATAAAACAGCGCCATTGTGTGGCCATCAGCATTCTCTCGAGGCCTGCTCCCACTTCAGTCACGCCAGTGTGGAGTGTGGGTGGGGCTGGCAAAGTCAGAATCCAAATGAGTTCCCCAGTTCTTCTGCTGCTCTCTCCCTCTGCCCCCCAACGGCCTTGATGCCTGCTAGGCTGGAGGCTGGGGCAGGGGCCCTGTCAGACCTTTGGAATCTCCTCTCACAACCATGACCGAAAAGGAGATTCATGACTTGGCTCCCTGAGTTCTCTTTGCATTTGGTTTTGTCTTTATTATGGGTCCTTTTTATTCTTGAAATACTATCTTTCCAGATAGTTTTTGTAAATGTGATACAATACCACCATCTTTTTTAGAAATACTCTGGGAAAAATTGCAAGAGAACAAAATGTATCTTAAGTTTTCTCCATTTTTCTGTCCCAGGCCTCTTCTCCCAGCTGGCCTTTTGAGGCACACTCTCCTTCTGACTGCTCACCCGTATCCTACTGCAGGACCCGCTCAGACTGCCCCACCCTTGCACTAAATTCTGGGTCTTAAATGCTGTTAGCTCAGGGCCCTGCTTTGCTCTGGGCTTCTGAATTCAGGATGACCAAGAGCTTACATTTCAGCACTTTTCAGGGAAGAGGAGGATTGCAACCCTGGCCTCCATCCCAAGGGCTGTCCCATAGCAAGAATTTCAGGTCCTATTTAAGGTGGGTGCTAGAGTTATTTGCGGATGTAGCAAGGTGGTATAATTTGATGGTCTACAAATCACCATACTAGTGGCTACCCCGCCCTGTTCCCACAAGGCTAGTACAGCCTGTCAGTAAGTGACGTCTTGGTGTGAGTTGGACCTTTTTACAGGTTTCATCAGTGAGGCCCAAGGACAGGCAGTGATGGCAAAGGGTGAGGAAATACTTGGTGCCCCGAAGCGTCCTTCCTCCTCATTCCTCTGTTACGTCCCTAGGGAGGGGAACAATGTACCGGAAAATGTAGGAGCCACTCGAAAGTGTTTGCTGGACTTAATTGATCCTCGAAGAGACTGCTCTTAAGGGCAAAAAAAATCAAAAGCACGCCCCTCTGCGTTTCTGCGATGCCTCCCCCGGGCCGCGCGGGGGCGCTGTGGCTCCGCCGAGGCCCGGCTCGGGGTGGCGCGCAGCGTCGCGCAGGCTGCTGGGGACCCTCCGGGCGGCGGCGGCGACGCGCGGGGCGGCCGCGGTGAGTGCGGCGGGCGGGCCCCGCGCCCTGCGGCCTCCGGCTCCCGGCTGCGGAGGGCCGGGCGTGCCCGCCGGGCAGGCCCGAGAGCCCCGGGGAGCGCTCGAGCGGCCCAGGGGACCGTCCCTCGCCCCGCCGCCGCCTGGCCGGGGCCCTGGGCACGTCCCTTGCCCGCCTCGGAGCCTGGCTCCTCCGAGGGGGAGGCAGAGGAGAGACCTTGGCCGCGAGGGGCTCTCAGCGCCCACGGTGCGGGGCCGGGGGTGGGCGCGGGGCCCGCTCTAAGCCCGGCCGTGTCGTCTGCTCCCCAGGCTCTCCCTCTGTCACCCTGGCCCTGCTCTGCTTGGACGGCGTCTTCCTCTCCGCGGCTGAGAATGACTTTGTGCAGCGCATCCAGGAGGAGCTGGACCGCTTCCTGCTGCAGAAGCAGCTGTCAAAGTGAGCGGGGGCGAGGGAGCTGGAGGGGCGGCGGCCGGGGCCGCTCTGCTGCGAGCCAGCTGTGCCCCCTTCCCCGGGCATGCATCCGTGGTAACTGGTTCGCAGCTGTCCCTGACCTTGGCGTTTAGGTTTAATAATTTGCTCTCTGGCATCTTTCCTGTGTAATTCTGAGTATCACCCCAAGACTGAAGGGACCCAGAACAGGAATGGGCATGGGACCAGTAGCTCCCTGTGATAACCTCTATGTTCAGGCCCTTTGTAGTTGGCCGGGGGCCCACGGGGGCAGAGGGAGCCTAAGTGTTGAGCTACTTTTAAACTAGGTGTGGACCTGGTGGGGGTCAGACCCCAGGGTCCGCACATGGAGCCGCTGCTCAGCACTCCTTCCTGTCCCTTCCCAGGGTACTTCTTTTCCCCCCACTCTCCAGTCGCCTCCGGTACTTGATCCATAGGACAGCAGAGAATTTTGATCTTTTGAGCAGCTTCTCTGTTGGGGAGGGCTGGAGGAGGAGGACGGTCATCTGTCACCTGGACATCAGGTGTGTATCCTACCACCTTGGAGGGCCCTCAGTGTTTCCTTGTGGGTGGTTGGGTGAGCTGGTCAGCCCCCAGGAGGGTGGAGCTTGTCAGGATCCAGGGCGGGGAGCCCCCAGGCTCACTGCTGCCTTTACTCAGCAGTGGAGTAGATGTACATTGTTTACGGAGATCATTTAGCAAAGTCAACTTTGTACGCATTGGGCCAAGAGAGGGAGAGAGAGAGAACGCGCATGCGCGTGCCTGCGAGTGAGCAGATAAGCCGTGAGGGCCTCAGCCCAACATTCCTCTCAGCGAGCTCGTGCTCTGGGGCCATGGGCTGTGAGAGGCACATCTGAGCTTTGTTGCCATGTGCATCTTGCAGGACCTTGTCATAATGATCCTAGTGTTTAGAGTTAGACATTTCTCTAATAACATAGTTCCTAGTGCAAGTACTTAGCTCACCCCGTGTGTAACTGAAGACTCAGCTATCTCTAATTTGGTTTCTAACACTGGAGGGGGACCTGACTGCTGTGGGCTCATTCAGAGGTGGCATTCAGCCTCCACTATGATGGCTTCCTAAGGTATTCTCGGGCCTCACTTTGGCTTTGGTTTTTGCCTAATGCTGACTTGAGAGCCTCATGCCTGAATGGCAGGTAGCTCCAGTAAACCGTTTTCCTTGGGGCCCAAACACCGCTCTGATCACCTCCTGCTCCTGCTGCAGGTTACCCAGTTCAGATGGACTCTCTGGCCCCTGCCGCCCTCCTGCCTCCCACCCTAGCAAGTACCAAGGTCCTCGGCCCACCTCAAACCAGGGAGTGGCTGCTGGTCCCCGAGGAGCACGGGCCGGCCGGTGGCATCGTGGACGTAAGCCAGACCAGGCTTTGTATGTGCCCCGGGTACTGCGCAGGCAAGAAGAATGGGCACCACCCCCTACCCCAAGGTTCAAGGGAGATGCTTCAGCTGGTGGCCTCCCAGAAGAGCCTGGAGATGTTGGTGTTGGGGACCCCAACTCTGATCAGGAACTCCCTGTGTTGATGACTCAGGCAACAGAGGAGCTGAAGGGCCTAGGCCAACATTATGAGAATGAGCAGCTGCTGGACTCAGTTGGCACTGAGCTCCCGGGCCCTGAGAGCCACTCAGGGACAGGAGACAGGTTGGAGACGGCCACCCAGCTTGCATCCAGTCTGCAGCTGGGTTTGCAAGAGGGGAACGGGAGTGAGCTGGAGAAGAGCCTGGCAGCAGAGGAGGAAGAGGAAGAGGAGGAGGTGGCAGAGGAGGGGCCTGGCAGCTGCGCCGAGGATGACTGCAGTGACCTGCTGCAAGAGGTGATGAGGCTCGTAAGCCCAGCAAAGGGAGGGCAGAAGTAGGTGGGTTAGTCCTGGGTGGGTGGGGACCAAGGGGTGTGGTGGGCAGGGGGCAGGATTTGCTGGCTGAGCAAGGCTGGGTGTTGGCTGATAGGGGTCCCTTAGGAGATGGGGGGTGGGGAGCATGAGGGCCTTGCCCAAAGGAGTCAGGACTGACACAGTAGAGAGGAGGAGTCTCAGGATATGGGGTCAGAGGTGTGGATTTGGGTCCCAGCTTAACCAAGTAGATGTTTGACCGTGGGCAAGTCATTTTGCTTTTCGAAGTCTCGGTTTCCCCATCTGAAGAGCGGATAATAATACTTGTTTCATAAGGTGATCTAGATAGGGACAGGATGTATATGGAATTGCTTTGTAAGGGACTACAGATGTTGGTCATGAAAACTGAAGCCTTGTCTTAGAAATCTCATTTCCTTGGAACTGCGGGTCTGCCCCTGAGACTGGCTGTGCTGTTCAGTTGGGAGGGCTGGCATCTTTTATTGCTATTTTATAGATGAAGGATGCCGACCAGAAAGACTTGCTTAGTATCACATTGTTAATAAGGGAAGGAAGATCCTGGACTTGCCCAGCTCTGTGCCTTACTGACTGCAACTTTGGTCAGAATTACTTAACTCTGATTTACAGTGTCCCCATCTGTAAAGCAGTATGTGGAGTATAGTTTTCAGGATTCTATGAAACAAATGTGTGTAAGTGCCAGTCACCCAATGAGGACTCCAGAAAAGTAAGTTCCCTGCCCTCAGACTCACGCTTCTCCGTCTTCTAGCCCGGGCTGCCATCATGGTGCCCTTCCCAGACTCCTGCTGGGCGTGGCTCCATGGGAAGCCACCTGTGGTGCTCGCTCCCCGTGGACCCAGAAGCCTGCAGGACTCTCAGTGTGCTTTTAAAAGCAGGTGTTTGGAGCCCTGTGTGTCAGAGCTCCCCTCGCTAAAGGTCTGATCCCTCCCAGATAACAGACAACCTGACGGAGAAGGAGATTCAGGTAGAGAAGATCCACGTGGACACGTCCTCCTTCGTAGAGGAGCTGCCTGGAGAGAAGGACTTCGCCCATGTGGTGGAGATCTATGACTTTGAGCCGGCGCTCAAGACTGAGGACCTGCTGGCAGCATTTTCCGAGTTCCAGTGAGTACTGGCCAGGCTTTAGGGAGGCAGGGGATGCGCGGTGCTCGCCTCGAGAGAGGAGCTCGGACATCCCTTTGTTGTTGGGGATGCTTGGCCTGCCCCTCCCCTGGTACCCAGCAATCTAGAAAGAGGCAGCAAGTGGCTGTGGTTGCTCTGGGCTCCCTACTCCTGGGCGGTTCAGCCTGCTGGCCAGGACTGTGCAGAAAAGGAGAGCCAATTTTTTGGTTCTAGACACATTCCGGAGGCCTCAGACCTGGTCCTCCTGGGCCGCGGCCGCAGACCTCCATCCTTGCCCCGCCCCCCTGCACACCTTCATGCCTGCCACGACCTGGTGGGGCCCTCCATCAGCATGCAGGACGTGGGCGGCCCACTGCCTCTCCTTGTTCCACCTCCCAGCCACCCAGTCAGTCAGCTGAGGGCCATCTCCAGGCAGGAGCTATTTCTGGAGTGAACTGGGTTTGAGCACTCTGAGGCAAGATGGGAGCCAAAGGGACATATTGAGAGAACAGGCTTTTGTTTCCAAATCCCTTGGACCCAACTCTGGTCTTTTCTCCTCCTCCTCTTTCTTTTTAACGCTCATTTCCCTCTCTAGTCCCCCTTCTCTTTTCCTGCTCAGGCTTTAAAAGTCCCTGTCTGTGGCTTGCTTTTCTGACTGCTTCCTCAGCAGCCTGAGCTGGAGGAGAGGTGAAGGGGCAGCTCGGTGGGGCACAAGGGACCCTTTGCTCTCAACCCCCTGGAAGTGTGGCCAAACCTGGGCCACCGGTGGCTTCCTCGGCCAGTGTGGGCAGTGCCCACAGAGGAGCTGTCCTCATGGTCCCCAGACTCAGTGGTGCTTTCCTGAGCAGTAGGAAGAAAGTTGATCGGAGCGGTAACATTGGCGTGTCCCCACCACATAAACCCTTTTGTCTCCAGCCTCGGACCCCATGCCCTTGGCCTGGCTATGACAGTGCCTGGAGGAGCCTTCTTCCCCTTGGCATTGTGTTCTATGAACTCCTTGAGTCTGGCTTCTTCAGTTCTAGGAATCAGGGACCCACCCGATCGACAGGGTGACATTTGTCTTTCTGAGGCTAACCCTGTGGTCTGCAGGGGAAATGTGCACAAATGCTGTCTCCTTCCCGGGAAGATAGGGCCTCATCCTGGGCTTGCACTGTTTGAGGGCTGGAGGCGGGGCACTTCGTTTTGCAGAAAGGCTTTGCCATTGGCTTTTGTAATCAATCATCTCCTCTTCTCGGCACAGGGAGAAGGGGTTCAGGATTCACTGGGTGGATGACACGCACGCACTCGGCGTCTTTCCCTGCCTGGCCTCAGGTAACGTGGCTTCACGGTGAGCTTGGCCCCTTTCTCTGGCCACCGCTGAGAAGGGAAGGAGCTTTGGTTTCCCTGGTTGGAGGGTCACCCATGTTCAGGGTGCAGGTTAACCTGAGCTGGTGGCCCGGGAGCTACTCCCAGCCACCATAGCCAGAAGTCCAGGGGGCAGAGTGGACTCTGGGCCAGGAAGCCCCTGCCAGCTCCGACATGCTGCATCTCTAGGCAGCCCAAGTACTTGGGCCCAGCACAGCCTGGGCAGTGGGGGCACGTGCCCCAGGAGGGTCTTGAGTGGGGAAGGGCAGAGTTCGTTTTAAGCTCCTGGGCTCTAGAAGGCGGGAGCCTGCGTCTCCTGGCGTCAGAAGCACAGGCCCCTGCTGTGGCTCCTGACCAGCAGAGGGGAGCGTGGCAGCCTGGCCCTGCGCAGGCTTGCTGCCTGAGCAAAGTGACCACAGTGCAGGCCTGGGGAGTCTGGGACCAGGCAAGCAGATGGTGGGCGTCTCCTGCCCAGCCAGGGGGGTCAGGATAGCCCTGTCCCTGGGCCGTGGATGGTGCGCAAAGCGGCTACGTGGGTTTGGGTGCTGTATGTGTTCCTGGGCCCTGAGGGGCCTCCCTAGGAGGTGGAGGGGATGGCTCCATGTCTGCTTTTTTTCCGTAGCTACTGAAGCCCTGACCAAGGATTTCTCAGCACTCAAGATCCGGCCCCTCACACAGGGAACCAAGCAGTCCAAGCTGAAAGCCTTGCAGAGGCCAAGTAAGGACTGGCTGTGCCTGTTGCAGCTATCTGCTCTGACCCCCAGGTGACGGTGGCCAGTGGGGCACTCCTCCCACCACCCTGGGGCCTGGGGTACCCAGGGAAGAAGGGTGCTGTTGGGGAGAGCTGCCTGCCTGCCGCTCTCTTCCGCGCTTGCCCTCCTCTTCACACCTCTTCTGGGTGTTGCCCAGGAAAAAGCTTGGTCTTTCCTGTAGGGCTGTGGAAACCAGAGTTTGCAGTGGGAAAAAAGAGCGTGGGTTTGGGGTTAGCCCTGGATGTAACTCTGGCTGTCACTCATTCAAGTTGACCTTGAGGAAGTGACCTCATGTCTGAGTTGGTTTCTTTCTCTGTAAAATAAGCAGACCATGCAGAGTAGACTGGAGGAGTGAGTGAGAGCCTGGCAGACCTGCCTGCAGCAGCGAGGGGCACGCAGAAGGTGCCACATAAACGACAGCTCCTCCCCGTTCCTCTTCCCCTTCCAGAAAGCATGATGGCGGCTTTTAAAGGCCAGTTTTCTGTGGCTCCAGAGCAGTGGCTGGCAAAACGGGCCTGGAAGAGGCCTGCTGAAGCCATCCACGCTCCTGTGGGTCGTGTGGCCCTGGTCCCAGACTGCTTGAGGACAATGAATATCTTGTCTGTGAGCCCCAGAGCCCAGGTGTCCGACCCTGACTTGGTTTCCCTTTCAAAGGGCCCTACAAAGCAGGGAGCTGGCAGGATTAGCTCCCCACAGAGGGAGAAATGCCGAGCACAGGGAGCTGGCAGGATTAGCTCCCCCCACAGATGGAGAAATGGGGAGCACAGGGACCTGGCAGGATTAACTCCCCCACAGTTGGAGAAATGGGGAGCCCAGGGAGCTGGCAGGATTAACTCCCCCACAGATGGAGAAATGCGGGGCACAGGGAGCTGGCAGGATTAACTCCCCCCACAGATGGAGAAATGCGGAGCCCAGGGAGCTGGCAGGATTAACTCCCCCCACAGATGGAGAAATGCGGAGCCCAGGGAGCTGGCAGGATTAACTCCCTCCACAGATGGAGAAATGCGGGGCACAGGGAGCTGGCAGGATTAACCCCCCCACAGATGGAGAAATGCAGAGCCCAGGGAGCTGGCAGGATTAACTCCCCCCACAGATGGAGAAATGCGGGGCACAGGGAACTGGCAGGATTAACCCCCCCACAGATGGAGAAATGCGGAGCCCAGGGAGCTGGCAGGATTAACTCCCCCCACAGATGGAGAAATGCGGGGCACAGGGAGCTGGCAGGATTAACTCCCCCCACAGATGGAGAAATGTGGGGCACAGGGAGCTGGCAGGATTAACTCCCCCACAGATGGAGAAATGCGGAGCCCAGGGAGCTGGCAGGATTAGCTCCCCCCACGGATGGAGAAATGCGGGGCACAGGGAACTGGCAGGATTAGCTCCCCACAGATGGAGAAATGGGGAGCACAGGGAGCTGGCAGGATTAGCTCCCCCACAGATGGAGAAATGCAGAGCCCAGGGAGCTGGCAGGATTAACTCCCCCACAGATGGAGAAATGCGGGGCACACAGAGCTGGCAGGATTAACCCCCCCACAGATGGAGAAATGCGAGGCACAGGGAACTGGCAGGATTAGCTTTCCCCACGGATGGAGAAATGCGGAGCCCAGGGAGCTGGCAGGATTAGCTCCCCCCACAGATGGAGAAATGCAGAGCACAGGGAGCTGGCAGCATTGGGTCCGGACCCCACAGGGGCCCTGGAGCCCTAAGCAGGCCCCTTCTCTCTAGCATATGGCCACACAGGGCACAACTGCGCCTTAGAGGCTGGCTCACATGGCTTCTCAGGCTGCTTTGTTGCTTGGGGGACAGGCGGCCGTAGCCTCGAATTCAAGCCCCCACCCTATGGGGCTTTCTTTTCAGAGCTCCTGCGTCTGGCAAAGGAGAGACCACAGACCAACACAGCTGTGGCCCGGAGGCTGGTGGCCCGGGCCCTGGGGCTCCAACATAAAAAGAGAGAGCGGCCTGCTGTCGAGTCTCCTACCTCCTTGAGGCCCTGAGAGGCCCACAAGCCTGGATGGGCACCCTCAGGACTAAGCAGGTACCCGAACACCACAAGCCTTTACGGCCACCAGAACAGCCTGCGCCATCATCAGAGCATCACCGTGGGGCGTGGGGCGCTTTAGTTTGGTCTAGTTCCAGAGTCAAGAAAAAATAAAGACTTGAATGTTGTTATAATGTGATTGTTTTAAAATGTGACCGTCTGCCATGGGACACTAGGAAGTGCTGTTTGTATCCCATTTTGGACCTGGGGCTGCAGAAGCAATTGGTCACTCTAGGAGACTGGCCTGCAGGATCCCAGCTGGGCCTTGAGGGCATTTTTGCACAGAGCCTGCCCAGTTGGGGGGTTGTCTCCACCTGTTGCGTGACACCTGCTCAGTCTTCCCCCAGGCCTTGTGTTGTCTGTTGGTTACGAAAGTGCTCCTTGCAGAAGTAGACAGGAACAAAGCCAAGAGGTGAACTCCTGAGTGCCTGCTGAGTCTGCCTCCCTCACAGGCACGGATGCAAGGACATCTCTCTGGTGACAGGGTCCCAGCGTGCTCATTTTTCTGGTTTAGGTGGAATTAGTGCTGAGGTGGTCCCACCCAGCACTTTGAGGATGTTGGGGCCCCCTCTGATTTGCTGGGCCGTAGCACACTCGACACAAGTGGGAGCCCCCGTGTCTTGTGAGAGCACTGGCTCCTCGGCCCCGCCTCGCTGCGCTGGGAAGGGCTCTGAGCCCTGTCTGCCAACCCGAGTGCTCACCATCGCTGCCCCCTCCCTCGGAGCCCCGCCCAGCACCGCCCTTTTTTTTTAAGCCTCCTGAGAGTTTAAATCGAGAAGTCCCCTCTGGTCCTAACAACTGCTGCACCCCGACAAATTCAGTAAAAAATGAGAGTTCTAGAAAGGCTGTGACTTGTGTTTTTGTTGGTTTTTGTGATCTCCTTGGGCTGTGCTCTCAGAGCAGGAGTTGCTCCTTTGGAGGTGCACTGAAGGCAGCCCAGAGCCCAGCTCTGCAGGAGGGGCCCGAGTGTGCGACCACATGAAACCTGTGGCTCAGGCAGGTGCAGAGGCCCCAGTGAAACGCAGACACGTGTCATAAACCTTTTATTCAAAGTTTCAAGTATGTGTAAGCGTCCCTGATGACACAAGGCGTTGGGTGAGCGTCCTCGTCACAGGACCTTGGTTGCAGCACCTCTGAATCAGTAATCCACAGAATTGGAGCAACAAAGATGAGCCACTCACACAGGTAAGGTGGATTTTCTTTTGAGTTATACTTTCAAAGGCCCAGATGCCCAATATTAAATGCCACTAAATTACTTTGTGTTTCAAAGTCTGTGAAAATAGAATAACAGTATCTTAAAAATAAGAGGATGGGGGGCGGGCTGCGGGAGAAGCACCGACTGAACTCCCCACTCAGAGAGCACGAGGCAGCATTGTTTACATGTGTGAGTAGAAGCAAGGACTTTGTTTAGAGGTCTAGATACTCAGGTTGGCTGGAGACAACCTAAGAGGAAAAATGGGATTCGGCCTGACCTTGGGTTATGGTCACACTGCCAATGTAACTTGAGAAGAAAATGGCCCCACGTCGTCTGTGGTGAGCTGAGCGGGGAGGTGTCAGACTCAGGGTGGAGTGTGGTTTGGATGGATGACACCCTGTGCCCCTGGGGTCCCGGACAAGTGGCTGTTGGCAATGCTCCCACAGCCCTGTGGATGAGCCCCACCCCAGAGGCCTTCCCAGGCTCCAGCATCAGGAACAGCCCTTCCTCCTGAGTTTGGACATGGCTTCAGGGGTCGAGATGGGGCAGGGGTTGGGCTGGGTAGGGGGAGTGTGGCGATGGGTCACAGTTGTTGGGGAGGCTGCGCTGTGGCCCAAAGGCACGAGGTGACCACGGAGACTGCTTTACCGCGAGGAGAGCTGGTTATTTATGAGTCCACTGAAGTGTTCAAACTTTCTTTCTGTCTCTTCGCTGAAGGAACCACCTGAGGGGTGGGCAGCAGGGGGACAGAGTTTGGCAAACTGGATGCAACCCCCTCACCCAGGCGGGAGCGGTCGGCCTCAGGGGCCCTGGAGCCAGCGCCCTCCACCAGGTGGCCTGCAGGGGCCATCTCTATGTGACGCCACCAGGGCAGCAACTAGGTGCTGGTCGTCTCTCCGGCCAGGCACGCGTCGTGTGCTCTGTCAAGGTTGGGCGGAGGAGTGAGTAATATAGTGCATTTAGTTTTTGCCTTCACCAAGGGTAAGGGCCACCGCTCTTCCTGTAGAAGAGAGCACTGCTTCCCCTCTTGTCCCCAGGCTGTGTGAAGCAGGGAAGTTCCTTGATGGGTGACCAGAAGCCAGTGGTTCACTAGCTTCTAGTTCTCAACAGAGGACAGTGATACAGAGAGCCCACAAATTGCTGATGCCCGTGTTTTTGAGGTCACATGCATAATGAGGTGGTGGCCTCAGCTCCAGCCCTTAAATAGCTTTGGGGTCTGGGCTGGCTGGTTCTATACTGCCCTCTCTCTTTGGCCAGAGCTGGCTGTGAAAACCCAGTCTCCATCCAGGCTGTGTGTGTCCACAGCGTCCCTCCTGCATGTGGAGATGCGAGGCTGGCCCCACCCCCGAGCTCTTTACCCAGACGAGGAAGCTGCTCTGCTTCCTTGAGAAAGCAGGACAGCTCTTGCCTGTCTCCTGCAGGGGCCCTGGCAGGCCTGGGGGGCAGCCCTGAGGGTGCAGTGCCCCCTGGAGTGCCGGGGGCCTTACCTATGTGGCAGTTGTACATCCAGATGCGGTGGCCGTCGTAGCGGGCCCTGCACTTCATGATGTTGTTGGTGAAGTCAGACTCGGCAACCTCGTAGTAGGGGTTAATGACAACCTGGGGGAGAGCAGGTCGAGGGGGCTGCTGAGTCCCGCCCTGGCCCCAGAGCCGGGATGGCTCACAAAAGGGAGCATGGCAGGGGCTGTGCTCCAGGAGCAGCTGGGGGCAGGACAGCCAGAGGTAAGGTCAGGGAGGCAGAGAGGGGCAAGGCCCAAAGGAGTGAGACCTCCATGCACCTGTCTGTCTGTCTCGTGTAATTCACACACACCCCTACCAAGAGCCGGCCTCCAGAAGGGGTTACCCTCTCCTGGGTGCCCTGGGAGGCTTGAGGTTGGCAGAGAGGCAGGAGTTGGGGCCTGGGGAGGCCACAGAACAGGCTGTTGATGGGAACTAGACAGGAGCTGGGGAGCAGGACTTGCTGGGCGGGGTGGGGACAAGGACTGGGTGGTGTGGGAAGTGGGAGGATGGCGCCCTGGGCCTTGGCGATGCTGCTGCTCCTGGCGGTGTGACTGTGGACCGAACCTTCCGCTCTCCGGGTCTTGGCGTTGCTCTGGGTGATCCTCAAGCCCCTCCTGCTCGGGCCCAGAGTCCAGGGCTCTGGGGGAGACTGCGCCCTGCCTTGTACCCCCTTCCTGTGCATTGCCCCAGCTAAGAGGGCATAGCCCAAGGGAGCAGGAATAGGAAGGATAGTCCTGTGAGTGAGCGGACAGTAAAGGGAGATTTGCGGTGAGGAACCCAGAAGAAAAGACAAAGGGGAGGGAGGGGGAGGGGCAAAAGCTGCACCTGGGACTGTGGGTGACGGTAACGAGGACAGACACAAGTGAGCCCCTCCCTCAGGACCGCACCTGCAGAAGGGCTGTGGCCCTATGGGGGGACAGGGGCAGAGCTGCCCCAGGGCAGTGGTGATGGGGAGGGACAGCGTCCAGGTTTGGGGCCCTCAGGACCTCTCCCTCCAGAAGGGCCTGGATCTGACCCTTTAGCAGGGCCATGTCCCTGCTGGGCCTCCCAAAGACACGCTGTGGGAGACAGGCCAGCACGGGCCCAACCTGTGTCCTGGCCCAGCGCGGCCGTTCGGGGGCCCTAGGCTGTGTCCTGCTGTTACCCCGTCTCTTCAGCTAAGGTGGGTAAATGTCCCACTCTAGGGGGTCTTACTTGTCTTTGATTTCTACCCAACAGTCTTAGCTGTCCCCTGCCCTCCGCCATGCTGCACAGTGTTCAAACAAACCACACACTGAGGCCCACGCGGCTCCTTGCCCACCGACAGCCGCCCCCACGGGGCCCAGCTGGGCATCCCTGCAGGGAGGGCAGCACGGCTCTCCGGGTCAGCTGGGGGCCGGGGGGGGGGTGCTGAAATATGGGGTCTCCACAGCCCCGTCTCACTCTCAGATTCTGCAGTTCTGGATCCTGTGAGGATCTGCGGGAAGTGGCTTTAGTTTCTTAGAAAAACAATCTGCTGTGAATCCAGGAAATGGTGAGAACGAGGATAAAGCAAGGCCGCCAGGAACCTGTAAGCCACTGAACCCTGCCGCCAGCCTGTGGCACAGGCCCTGCTCCTGTAATGCACGTCCCCCTCACTGGCTTTCTCTGTCGCGGGCAGCATGACTGATGGCTGCGCTTGGGTCACGTGGGAACGGAGGGGGAAGTGAATCCCAGGCCAGGGCTCTCGCACGTCTATGCCAAGGCAAGTAGTCTCTTCCATTAATCAGAGGTGCTAACCTGCCCCTAATGAGTTGATTTGCTAACGGTATAGTTTAGGAGTGGAGAACACAGCACATTGAGTATCGTGACGTGAGCTGGGTTTGCCTGGCTGTAAAATGAGGTCATGGTATGCCCTTCCCTGGGGGATTACACAGACCATGCATTCACAGGCCTAGGCAGGGCCTGGCCCCGTGTCTATCTTCAATGAGCATAGTTATTTAAATAGATGGTATTTGTCAGAATACGCGACGATACACTCACTCAGCAGAGCGATAGCAAACCTCAGGCATACACCACCCTGCAGAGCGTGCGTGCACAGAGACACAGGCATTCACTGTGAACTAAAGAGCAGTCTGCTCTGGTTGGGCTCTCCAAGTCTGCGGTTCTGGGCTTCTGGGTGGAAAAGCGCTTGGCTGTCTGATTTCCAGCCTCTGGAATTGCCCAGGGAAACGTTCAGAGCCCCTCTGTGGTCCCTTCTCTGCAGGTGTTCCTTCTTCCCAGGGCTGTCTACGGGGTGGGGACCATAGACCAAGCCCTCGGCTGGCTGAATGTCCCCTTGGGAAAGCTTTCAAGGCAGAATGACACATTTCTGGTCAGCCACTTTGCCACCCAACAGGGCAAGCTTGGAAGCAGGATGGGTGGACATGTGGGAGAAATGAGAGGGTGGTAGGCAGGAGCGCACCTGGGCACCAGCAGGGGGAGCCCTGGGAACGTGGCGCCCCGCCTCCCCCACCAGTTGGGCCCTGGCTGGAGCCTGCAGCTGTTTGCACGACGACGTGGGAGAAATGTCCCCTCTGCAGATCCTCTTTTATGAGGCAAACTTTTTTGGGAGAGGCAAGTCACAAACACTTGCGAGGGAACAGCTCTTTATGAGATTGCGTTCAGCCTCGACAGCACAACCGAGGCAGGGTGAGGGCCCTGGGAGAAACCGGGGTGCTGTGAGAGCACGGCTCCACAGCTTGCCTCTGTGGAACACTTTCCTGGCCTGCAGCTGCACTTTGACTTGTCAGCCCTGGGTGTTAGCTGGACAGGGTGTGAGCGTCTCAGGAGGGCTGCAGATCCCCCTGGCCCGCAGGTCCCCCAGACTCAGGTAGCCTGACTGACCGTGAGGGCCCTGGGAGTGGCGCTCCCGCACTTCCGACAGCCTAGCCTCCATGCACGAGTTGTGCTTGGGCACCAACAGGAAGGAGGCTGCTCCCCTCTTGCTGGGGAGAAGACCCCTCCTCCCATCAGCAGGGGCCTGGAACCCCTTCCCACACTCCTCACCTGAAACAGGTAGTCTCCAGGGGGCACGTCAGTGATGTCGACCCACTGACAGTCAATGTCATGGCGGTACATGTCCCAGCAGCCCATGGTGATGCCCTGCTCGCCAAAGTTGGCACACTCGTAACTCTTCTGGATGTCTGCAGGCAGGGGCAGAGGGAAGCCGGTCACCAGGCATCCACGGCATCCAAGGCCCCGCGGCCCGAAGCATCTTCCTCTGCCCCCTGCGCCGCCTTCTCCACAAAGGGCCCTGAGAAGCCCTGCTGAGTGGGTGATGTCCCCCCCCTCAGCATCTCTCTTCCTTCCCCCAAGACCCCTACCTCTGCTTCATCTGGGCTTGGCGCCCCATCTGCTCTCGTTCAGTGGAATCCCTCACTCAATCCCCTACCCACATCCCATCCCCCTCTTCAGGCCCAGCCAAGTTCCCCTCCTCCATGAAGCCCTCCTTGGCCACTCTGGCTCACCCTGGCCTTTCTGAGGAATCATTAGCCTGGGAATGAAGCACGTGCATATCTGGGAAAGCTCCAGTGTCCATTGTTTAGCTTAGTGTGGGGGTCATCTTGTCTCCCTCTGAAGAATTCGCACTTGGCTGTGGGCTCGGGTCTGGTTCGTCTCTCTGACTCTTACTGGGTCAGCCCCTTGTCCGGTCCATAGTAGGTGCTCAAAACCTATTTGCTGTGTGAGTTTGTGGCACGTCAGTGGCAGGCCACGTGAGGGACTAACTCAGTTGTTGAGAGGCTCCCGTGCCCAGGCACTACTCTAGGCACAGAGTACACCAGAAGAGTCACCGTGTCTCCCCTTGAAGGGACCAGAAGCGCAGGACGGCAGGGCACCCACAGGTGATCACAGGGCACATGTGGCGGCCTACTGGCGGTGGGAGCAGAGTACTCTCTGCCTGGGGGAGTCGAGAGAGTCTGGGAACCTCAGAGGGGGTCGCTGGAGCTTGGACTGGCAGGGCCAGAGCCTGTGGGGCATGGGCACTTGGCACCGTGACACAGAGAGGTGGTGGCAGCCAGAGTGGGAGGGGACTGTGTGTCACATCCAAGGGTTTGGGTCTCACCCAGGAGCCATATGGACCCCCAGTGCCGTCAGCATAACTCTGGGGGAGCCAGGCGCCTTTAGAGCCAGGCCTTGCCCATACCCTCAGCCCCAAGTCATTGCCATGGGAGACCCAGTGGAGAAAGGTCATGTGGAGAATCAGCAGTGGCCAGAGTGACAGAGTCCAGCGTCAGGCCTGGGCTCTGGGCCAGGTGATCACAGCCGTGGGAGCATCTGAGTCCCTCTGAAGCTCCCCACCCCCACACAAAGTCACCTCCTTCACATTCCGTGTCCTCCAAGCAGAAGCTGGCTTTGTGGCCCTCTGCCACCTTGGTGCCATTGAGGTTCAGCAGGTCATAGTGGGTGAACACTTCCATGCTGTGGTAGTGCCTGGAGGAGAGAGGGCCTGGCAGTCAGTTTCTGGAGCCACTGCCCCCTGCAAGCAGCTGCCCAGCTGGCGATTTGCCTCTGGGAACACCTTGAGTCGTGTGGTCTGAAGGGGTGGCAGTTGGGAAAGAAGTGGGCGACAGGGCATGAGGACAGGGAGGATGGAAGTGAAAGCCAGGAACGGTGGTGCTTACAGGAGTGGGCTCCAGAGCGGGGCTGCCCCACCTCATGTCTCTCATCAGCTAAGTGGGACTGATAACGTCCGTACGCCTGGGGTGTGGTGGGAACCAGTGAGAGCAACTGACGCGCACAGGCCTGGGGTACAAGCAGCTCAATAAACTAAGCTATTTTTCCTAAGTGCTTTCAGTAAACCCCCTGGGCACTAATGTGGCTCCCACAGCCCATTCCTTTTGGGTATACTTTCCATAGACTAATAAAAGTCACTTTTTGATGTCTTTTGAAAACTTTTTAAAGTGGGAACATGGTAGAGAGGGAGGAAGAACAGAAAGGGGGAGGGTAAGTGGAGGGGCGGGAAGAGCAGGCACTAATGAGCGGGGCCTGTGTCCTGAGCAGGACTCATGTCCCCAGGGACAGACGGGCAGGAGGCGGGACCAGGAGCTGAGGCTTCAGCGACCTCAGCCGCCTACAGCCTGGAGCTGTGCTCCTTGCACTGAGCAAAGGAAGAAGGAGGGAGAAAGACTGCTCTGGAGCCCCCTGGAAGGAGCAGTGAGTTCTGGGACGGAGATGCAGGGCGTCCCTGTGGGCTCTGGAAGGGAGCGGCAGAGAGCTGTGCCCCGGGCTGCCCCTGCTCGGTGCCTGTTTACACAATGGTGTCTCATCTCCTCGCTTGGGAGGAATTGAGAACAGATGCAGATGCTTGGAAGGTGATGTATTTGGTTCAGAATAAACCAGGAGGGACATGGCTGCCGTGTGCTGCCGCAGGGCCTTCCTGCAGCCCTCAGCTGGCCTGGCCCATCCCAAGCGGCAACGTGTGTATCAGGAGCGTCCCCAACTATTCGAACACGCTCGATGTCATGACAGGGACATCTGGAAAATGGGGACACAGAAGAACAAGGTACTAGGGAATGGGGAGCAGAATCTCTTCTTTTGTTTACCTGTGACCTGAGCCTCCTCCTCGGGGAAGAGGGCAAGGCCACATGGCCCGCTCTCAGGGGAACGCTGGGACCGAACAGAAGTCGCAGAAACATCTAACAAGGGGCTTCTAACAGAGAGTTCTTGGTACCTGTGAACTCTCTCATTATTACTACTACTCCCAGCAGTAACAGGAGTAGTATTTTTATTACTCCACCACCACCACCATTCCTACCTACTATTATTCCTAACTGACAATGGCTTCCTCGCCTCCCAGGCCTTGTGCTGTTGGCCTCGGGCTCCGTCCGCTGGAACACGGGCAGCAGAGGACACAGGAAGAGGGGAATCACAAGGATAGGTTTTCTGAGAGGAAGTTAGAGGCTCTTTTTCCTTTCCTCCTGTGTTTGCTTATCCTAAAAATAACGTCAGAAGTTCCTAAGTTGGGCTTTTCCCAGGTCACTCATGCTTCTGGGTAAAAGGGTGCTGGCCAGAGGCCCCTGAGAACACTCACAAGGACGCGTTTTGTGGCCGCTGAAGCCACGACTTTGAAAGAGTCTATTTTGGCTTCTTGAAGGAGCAAGATGAGACATGAGGTCTGACTCACTGCCTAAAACATGTCTGCATCTTTCAGAGAGGGGCTTATGTTGCCATGTTTACCGGCTGGAGGGACTGAAGAGAAATGGTTTATGTTCCGTTGTCTAAACAAAATTCAGACGGAGTCCACAGATGGGCGGCTGTCAGGCTGGCCCTCTCCCGCTCCCCGGCTTCCTGCAGACTTGATGTAAGAGTCTTTCCTGCTCTTCAGCTTTTCCCCTGAGAAGACGGGCAGGGAAACAGCTGGTTTGGAGCCTCCCAACTCTGGCCAGCTGCGGTCCTGCGGCCTCTCCGCTTTA
This sequence comes from Equus przewalskii, assembly GCF_037783145.1. Taxonomy (NCBI): domain Eukaryota; kingdom Metazoa; phylum Chordata; class Mammalia; order Perissodactyla; family Equidae; genus Equus; species Equus przewalskii. The sequence goes on from NC_091832.1 coordinate 52,362,035, forward strand.
CCTCCCCGGCTTATGTGGACATCATCCCTGGGCCAGCCAGCGGGCTGTGGAGCCCAGGGGCACCCACCTCCACCACCCCCACACATAGCCCAGCAATACAGAATGGGGCTGCGGGGAAGGTGGGAGGGTGCGTCCTGGTGATGGGGGCATCCTTCCTCTTTCCAGGCTGAGGTGTCCTGACCTTTGGAAGTAGAAGAGGGGGCCTGATCCATGAGGTAGAGATGGAAAAACTCCTACGTGGAAAGAAATTCCAGAATGCAAAGGGGAGTGAGAATAACCTGACACTTGATGGAGGCCATTGCAGTGAAGGCAGGACGCCTTCTACCTCCTATCCTGAGACACAGTCCTAGCTGAGGAAGGAGGTTCCAGACGCCCACTCGGACGACAGACACAGCCAGTCCAGAGAAAGACGAGAGGTTTGGGTACGCTCTTGGTTATCCTAGGTCATTGGGGGCCCAAGTGAAACTCCCAGTCAGAGAATCCATGCCCACCATGGAGGAGATGTTTCACTCCTCCTCCTGTGCCACACCAGCCACACATCCCCTGGCCTCCAGAGTGGACAGTCCTGGCCGGTGCTCAGCTGTGGTTGGGCCAATGCTCCTGTCCCCATTTCAGAGAACACTGGGGGTGTGTTCCAGTCTCAGGAGGTGCTGCTACAAAGGGCAGGGGCCCTTCCGCTTGCTCCACCCTGCCTTCCACATGCCTTCTGTACGTGTTAGGCAGTCCCCTGGCCGGAACAAAGACCCACAGGTGCGATGAGGGCCTAAAATTGGCTCACAGAGGCCATATCACATCTGTGGGGCTTGGACCCAACATGGGGGCTGCTCTGCACATGGGAGAGGCAGGGCAGAATGAATGAAGGTCTCCCCTTGGTAGCACTGCCATCCCTGACTCGGAGGGCTGCATTGGTGCTGGCTGTCCACCATGGAAGCGGACATCCAGGGCTTCTGCCTGTCCCAGAGCCTCTCCTGTGGTTTCCCTGAGGTGGGAGGGCCAGGCCCTGGGACACAGCAGGAGTCACGAACCAGGAGGGACAGAGCTGCTCCGTGCCCTGGTATGCATCTGTGCCCAGCTTTGTCTGGCCCCTGTCAAAGCTACGACATGATGGCCAGTTACGTAGGTATGGCCCCAACTCCCTGGGGCACAAGAAGCAGGAGGAAGACCTCAGCAAGATCATCAGCCAAGGGCACAATGCATACGACAGGGAATAACTCCAGGCATTCGCCACTGTCTGGCTGGTGAGGAAGCTCCTGAGGGGTCAATCTTTGTGTTTCATCTCAGACCTTTCCAGGAACACAGCTCTGGTCCTCAGCTTGCATCAATCGAACAGGGAGTGATCCTTGTCCCCATTCACAAGACTTTGAGCCAGGGCTCTCAACTGTGGGTCCACAGATGAGTTTTAGTGTGTCTGTAAATCTGTGACATAGGATGTTAAATCTTCTAGAAATAATTCTTTGGAGTGGAGGAAGGGCCAGGTTTCATCACACTCCCGAAGGGACCCAACAGAGGATTGGGGCCAGGGGTCCTGTTGAAAGGTCCTCCCACAGAGCCTGAAGAATTCCCCAAGACTCTGGAGGCCAGGGGGCCCCGCTTATGCTCCCTGGGATGTATGGTCACAGGTTCTCAGTTATGGACCAGGAAGGGGAGGTCTGATGGGACATACGCTTAGCCAGCACGTTCTTTTCCACCCATCCCTCCCAAACCATTTATTGGAACATCTGTAAGCAAAGAAGTAAAGCAGACCACAGGAAAAGCAGAGTCCCTGGGGCTCCAGATTAGAAGAAAGACTTCCATGATGTCGCCATGTGTATTCCTGGGGAGAGACCATTCCTCAGAGAGCAAGTGTATGCCACATGGAGCCTCCTACCATGTGATGTCCGGGCAGACCCCATCTGTGGGCAGAGATGCATTCCTGTCTACTTACAGACCCCCCGCCACACGGTGTCAGGGCTTCCACCCCATGTTCTCTAAAGGAAATCAGGCACCAGTGTGCTCAGGACTTTAATTGTAGTCTTTGACTTCTGCCCTGCAGAAGACTTACATGCTTCCATAGAAAGACCAAAAGTTCTTTGGCTAATTATGACTTTCAGCACATACAGATAATTATAAAGGAAAATCAGCACCCCTAAATTCTATCATAGTCCTTTCTTTTGAAAACGGTTGAACAACCCTATCCCAAAACCGATTTGAAGGTGACTAGGCCACAGGTGTGACAGGAAGAAGAAGCCAGAGACAGATGTCTAAGGAAGATTTGGTGGCGGTAACAGGAAATGCACGCTTTGGAGCGGAACCGGCCCGAGTGGGGGCCCCTGCTCCACCACGGCTTGTGTTATCTTGGGCACGTCACAGGAGCCCTGAGCCTCTGTTCCCTTGCCCGTGAAATGAGGGTTCCACGTGCCTGGCACTTAGGGGGTCCATACACGCTAGTTCTGGTGCCCCCAACAGTGATCCCCACATTTTGGGGCTGGAAGAACACCTAGCGATCTGCTAGCCCAGGGCTTCTCAGACTTCGATGTGCACAGAAACCTGTCGATCCTGTTAAAATTCGGATTCTGACTCGAAGGTCTGCCACGGCTCGGGATTCAGCACTGATGGCAGATGCTGCCAGCCCACGGGCCTCACTTTGAGAAGCAGGGACCCAGTGCAAAAGCTTTCTTGCGTAGAAGGAGTTCTGAGCAGAGAGAAGGGGACTCGCGGGGCCGGAGTCTGTGGCCTCAGGAGGATTGCTGCCGTGTTGAACAGCAGGGGCCACCGTCCCTTCCTTTCCACAGGTGTGTTCCCTCTACCTGCCAGCTCAGGTCTGAGCTGGAAAATGTGACAAGCAGGGACAGCAGAGTCTGGATTAGAGTAAGAATCAAGGCAAAGAAAAAAACAGGAAAGGCAGAGGGATGCGCAGGATAGCTGCCGTTGGCTCCAGCTAGGGCTGGCTCTAGGGTTTCCTTCTGTTCTTTTCTGGAATTTATAGCACTGGGACCAGATCCACAGACTGAAGGCTGGAAGGGACGTTACAGGTCGTGGGTGATGTGGCCCAGCTGGCCCAACTTCATGCAGCTGGTTAGAGGTACAGCTGGGTTGGGAGACCAGGTCTCATGACTCCTGGGCCTAGGCCTCTTGTCTCCACACCCACTGTCTTCCTACAGATATTTAAAATATACCCTGGTATTTAAATAGATTTCTGAATGAACTCAGAGTCCAACAATTGCAGAACCCCCAAGCACCCTGCAGAACACAAACAAAACCATTGACCAAAGGTCAGTGGAGGGGCATTAGGTACTCAAAGTTTGTTTCCTAATGGCAGGGGTGTTGGAGATAAGACAGGAAGGTGAGGTGGGCCAGGGCAACTGGAGTGGGGAACGGCTTCAGTAAACATGGAAGGTCGGTGAGGCAGACCGAACTCCCTCCATCTTAGGATAAGCCTGCCTCCTGGACCATGTGATTCTGAATCCCATCGGGACCCTGCAGGATGTCGGGCCAGGGCAGTTTGGTGGTGATGGAAGGGAGGGCTTACCTGTGGCAGTCATGCCAGATCCATGCATGGCGGCCGTTCTTGGGTCGGAAGTCAGACTGGCCATTGTTGTGGATCTGGGAGGAGAAGCGCAGAAGCCGCCGGTAGCCGGTGGTGGGGTTGGTCTGGGCGGCCGAGGCCGAGAGGCAGTTCTCCTCCATGGCGCACTGGAGCATGAACATGGGCCGGTCCTCCAGGTAGGTGCTCTGCTGGACAATCTCCGCATTGAGGACCAGGTCAGGGGCAGCTGGGGAGGGCAGACACGGTGTTGGAACGAGATGAAACCCCGCCACCCCTTCCCAAGTATTTTACTTGTGATTCCCGAGCTGGGACAAACCCTAGCCCTGCCTAGCGCCACCTTCTGGAACTGGCTCATGGTCTCCCCCTCAAGGTCATCTTCCTTGAGGAATGCTACCCCAAATTTCTCTTCTTCTCTGAGAGTCCTCCTGGACACCTCTGCAGTTATCAGTGCAGAGGGGCAAAAATGTTGACAGTCTGGGCGATGGGTACGTGAGAGTTCATTATATTTTTCTCTTTACCTTTGAGTGGCTTGAGATTTTCCACAATAAAAAGCAAACAATAACGATGAAATTGTGCTACCCAGAGAGAGAACACTTAATACCTTGGTCTGATTCCTCTGGGAATGACACAAATATATTTTCCAATATGTGTAGTATCATATGTAGATTTGTAGTCTGCTAATACCGTTTCACTTAAAATATATCTTGACATATTTCCTTGTTAATAAATATCTGTTGCAACATTCATGTCATGGCTACATAATATTTAATTCATAACCCTATCCCATACTTTTAGATACATCAGTTCTTGGAATTTTTCACAAAGATAAAGCTGTGGCAAACATCCTGTAGCAAATCTGTGTGTATAACTTGATTATTTCTTTAGATTCTATCCTGTAAGGGAAACTGCCGGGAGGAAGGGTTGCATCCTCGCGAGGCTCGCATGCGTAGTGCCTAACGGCCTTCTTAACAGGTTCTCCCAGTCTTCACTGGCACTCTTGACCTATGTGAGCCTTTCCCCCCAGGTGCATCTTTTAAAACAAGCTTGATGTATTCAATTAGCACACTGCACACAGCAGGTGTTTAAAAAATTACCCATGGCCACAATCTAGATCTACTAAACTATTGTATCAGAGGTTTAGCTTCTTTTCAAAAGGATTAACTGTAAGTTTGCCTTGAAAAGTGAGATTCCACTGAACATTTCTAGTACACTTCAATTCACACAAATGTTGTATATGAATCATTTACAAGATCCATCCATCTTGTTTCCTGACAAGTTGCTTGTAAATTTCTGAAGGGAGTGTGGGTCTGTGAGCTTGGCTTCCCTCCAGTTCCCGGGAGCCGTGCGCACCCCCGCTCGTCTGCGGCCCTCTCCATCCCGGCTACACTGGGGCACAGCAGGTTCGCAAGAAACACCTGCAGCTGATGGGGCCGGCAGCCTCTAGAGAGCAAATCTGCCTGCAGGGGCTGGGTGTGGAAGCGCGAGGCCATGAAAGGGAGAACAGATGGGATGTGGGGTAGGGCGCGGAAGACGTCAATCAGGAGGCTCTGGGCTGAGAACTGTTTCCTCCTGGCGCATGCGCCCGGACGCCACATGGCTGGCGCTGAGCGTGCTGGGCCCACTGTCATTGGAGGGTGTTCTGAGCCTCGGTTCTCTCAGCAACAGCCCCATGAAACTCATTTTTGGTCTGCCATGACAGTGCTGAGAGCATTGTTCATAACTCTCAGCGCTCCCACTGAGAAAGTCCCTTCAATCTAAGTATTTAGAATAGCAGCCCTTTCGTGACTCATGAGGTTGTTTCTATTTCATGGATACTGTGAATTATATTAATGATCAGGTTTCCCTCTTTCCTTTGGCTGCTAGGAAGCTCACTGTGAAATTTACAACCTCCTCATAGTAAATGTATAGGATTCCATAGTGCATATTTTTTATTACGGCTCCATTTTGAGCCACTACCTTTTTGCCAACACCTATCTTCTGTTCATCTCCTTTTATCTTATACTACTTTGAATTTTATTTAGGTTTACGTTATCTTAATTTCCTTTTGGAAAAGATGGTCTATTACAAATATAAATAAATTAGTAAGCAAACAAGAGGCCCTGACTACTTCTGTCTGCGTGGATGCTCTTCCCTTGGGGGCTGGTGAGGGCGATCGACTCGCTCTCTCCTCTCAGACAGGGTGCCATAGCTTGTGATGTCTGCCCGGAGAAGCTCGCACTGGGGCCAAGAGTCCTGGCTTACGAGGGTTAGGGAATGCTGAGTGAGTCCAAAAGGGGTGGATGGGAGAGAGGAACTGACTGAGCTCAGGTTTAATCTTCTCCCTAGTTCTCCATGATGGTAAATGACAGTGCCTCACTGTTTAGTAAGCACTTGCGCATATTCATTGTCACATCGGATTTCCAGTTTCTAGGAACGACTGTAGATCGTGGTGGTGAACTCACTTTGCCAGGATCAGCTAATAAGTGGCAAGTGGGGTCTGTTCTCCGGCCAGATCCTGGACCTCTCCCACCTCCCAGATTCATGAGGGAGACGGCTAGGTGTGGTTTCATACGGCCAGGGGTGGGGAACGCGGAGTCCGGGGACCAGGAGAGCAACACCCTACGGGGCTGTCGCCAGTCCTCTCTCAGCATGGAAGGGACACGGCATCAGCTGGGCCATGCGGAATCCCGGCGCCGTTGCCCTTCTGTATTCTGTCTCTCTGGGATTCCCAGGGAGTCACCAGGAAGCTACACTGCCTCCTGAGTGTGAAAACAGGGAATGATCTCGGGCTCACGTGCTTCATCTGCTTCGCTCGCCTCCAAAACATCCTCCGAGGAAGGTTTACCTGCCTGGCTGACGGGTGAGAACAAGTCCTCAGTCACCTAATTCGCCCCCGGTCTCTTAAGCAGACTCCGCGGGCCCTGGGATTTGAACTCCAGCCCCGCCCTCCCGCCCTGCTTTGCACTCTGTCGTCAGGCGGGGCTCCAGGGGGGCGGGGGCGGGGCCTCTTGCCCTGACTCATCTCACTAACTCATGTCTGCGTCCCTCCTCTGCTCGGCTCATGGCAGAGGCCCCAGAGCCTTGCAAAGAGTAACCAGTAAGACGCTGGGCCCCTCCTGGAGCCCGGCGGGCAGGGTGGGAGATGATCCCCAGGAACTCTCACTTTCTGAGCAGGCGACTCCGGCCCCGTACTGCACCCCGCCCTGGGGGCAGGCCACGTCCTCCCCGTCGTGGTGGCAGTGCGCCAGGGACAGCTCCGTTCCCGAGCACTTCACTCCGCTCATGACTACTTTGTTGGCGTCGATGTTTCCGTGCCAATACCAGGTCTCCTGGACGAATCAACAAAAGAAATGGCTAGTGCGTCACCTTGAACTGTCACTTCCTCATATTCTGTCTCACAAAAGTCCCAAGCTTTTACGACCCCATTTTTCAGATGGAGACAGCTGAGGCACAAAGAGTCACTTACCCAAGTCACACAGTTTGTTGGTGGCCAAGCAAGTGAGACCCTCACCCTTGGATTCTGCCACTCTCCCTCTTGGGAAAACACAGCTAAGGCTCTGCTCGAACGATGGTTCAGTGTTGCGTGTCAGGAATGGCTGGCACCTGCAACTCATGCTGCCAACTGTCTCATCCTGAGCCCAGGGCAGACATTACTAGTCAATCATAGCACTCTCTCCTCTAAGTCTGAATGTGCTCTCAGAATCCTTCTCAACGCAGTGCTCCAGGAAGACACTACCAATTGATCAGAATTGGCAGGAGAGAAGAAATCTATTCACTTATGTCAATAGTTAGTCTGATGTTCATACATCCTCCTGGCTCTGATTCTCTAGATAACCTGATGATACACCCCCTCATCCTCTAGAGACAAAGCCGGTGCCTAGAGAAGGACAGGGCTTGTAATCGGTGACAGAGTTGGGACTGATATCAGGTCCAGCCCATCTCACATCTCCAGCTGAGGCCCACGTCTCTTAAGAATGAGCTGACAGAGAACAAAAATAGCTGGACAACCACTCTGCTCATGAGCACTGTTTTCCCCTCCCGCTGGAGAGCCAGAGCGCGCCCTGGCCTGTCATAAGCAGCACTAGCAGACGCACTGTGTAGCCCTGGGAAGCCGGGCTCCCAGAGGGCGTAGGCAGCGTATCAGAGGCCTGTCCCTCCAGGATGCTGGGATGAGGAGCCCAGGACTCAGCGCCTACCCTGGACCCGGCCAGCCCATGGCAGCAGTCATGTTCCGCAAGGCTGCGGAGTTGTCCCGTGTCTCTCCCTGAGAACCCCCTTCCCAAGCAGGGCCACCTGGGCACAGGAGCTGGAGTCGGGGTGAGTGAAGCAAGATGGGGGGCTCCAGCCACTTTCCTGTTCTGTAAGAAGCTTAAGGAAAGCGCTTGGAGCCAGGATGCTCGGGACCTGGGGCTACTCATCTCATCGCAGGGAGGAAAACTGAGGCGTGGAAGGGCGGCTGCTTTGCCCACGTGTCATGCAGCAGGCCGAGGGGCTGCAGTTGGGAATAGACCCCAGCCTCCTGTCTCCCGCTCCTCCCACAGCCTCTTTCTAACAATGCCCCCTGACAGTGTAGGGTCCAGAAGGCAATGACTTTTGAAGCCAAAGCACTTCTTGTCTTTCTTCTGCTGCCTTTCCATGGGGCAGAAGCTTAGCTGCCCTCAGCTGAGTCAGTCTCTCTAGGGAGGGGCCGGCGGGAGGAGGGTGCAGCTCCTGCGACAAGGGCTCCAGACAGGGCTCAGAGGCTGTCAGCCTGCCAGTGGGAGAATGTATGAGTGTGGACACCAGCTCGGGAGCGTATTCTGGCCAGAGGGCCCTCCAAGAGAGCGAGGGAAGGCATCTGAGTGCTAGGCCTTGGGCCAGATGGTCTCTACCGCCAGGTAGGAGTGAGTTGCTTCCCTCTGCAAAAGGCACATCAGGACACCCCAGGATCAGCCCTCAGCCCGGGGTGAATCGCAGTGCACAGAGGTGTGTGGTCTGTGAAACCAGAGTCCAGGCCCTCATTCTGCAGTGGGGAAGCAGAGGCCCCACCTCGGAGAGAGGTGGGCATGCCCCACCCACGGACTCAGGGCTGTGAGGGCGGAGCTGAGGCCGAGAGGCGGGTCTCGCCTCTCGGCCGGTCAACGGCTCTTTGCTCTCCACTGCCCAGGTAGCTGGGGAAGGTTCATGAAGACAAGGTCTGACTAGTGAGGGGCAGGACCAGACTGGATGGAAGCATCTGAGGCTGCAGCTTCTTACCTGGAAGGCATTGCTGGCAAAGCCCAGGCCGAGCTGCCGGCAGACCACCATGGCCTCCACGATGCCCCAGTTCTCACCGCACACCTTCCCCCATACGAGGGACCCGTTTCTCTCCACCAGCACCTCCACCCGGCCCTCGTAGGGGTTTCGGCCCCCATTCAGGCGCAGCTATGGACAGAAAGGAAGGCATGGTCATTAGGAGGGGACAGAGGGGATGCCCTGCCACATCAGTCCCAAGTTCCCCAAGCCAGACAGTCCTGCCTAGGATACAGTCAGGTTCAACAGCATCACTGAGAGCCCCCTGCATGCCAGCATCATGCCCAGCGTGGTATTACATATAGGTCCCCGCCCCCTGCAGGCACCCTGGGGCCCTAGAAGCCTATGCAGCAGGGGAGGCCCGCTGACCCCCACTGAGCACCACCGCAGAATCTGCCTCTGCTCCCCGCCGCGCCCCACGAGCCGACCAGCCAGGGCTGCTCTTAGATTCAGGGACTTGGAAGGATGCCTCAAGGGGCCTTAAAGTGGTCGGACTCCCCAAGATGCCTTCCTGGGTCCTTTGCTCCTCACCACACTCTGCTTGGCTGCTTCCAGCTCCGGATCTCGTCTCGTCCCACAGCGCCCCTGCTGTGCTCTCCACCAGAACTCTTTTCTGACCCATAGAGCCAACTGCCTATTTGACAGTTCCACTTGGCACCTTGGAGACCCCAAATCTGAGTTAGTCATCTTTTGTCTCTCCACCTAAACCTGTGCCCTCTCTCCCCCTTGTTCCCTATTTCAGCTGAAGTCACCATCATTTACCCCACAGGCAGCAAACTTTCCATAAAGGCCCAGGAGGTAAACATTTTAGGCTTTGTGGGCCACATGGCCTCTGTCATGGCAGCAGCCACCGATGATATGTCACGGCTGTTTTCCAATAAAACCACATTTACAGAAACACGCAGGGGGTGAGTTTGGCCTGTAGCTTGCTGATCCCAAATCTATTCTGTTATACAAGCCGGAAGTCCAGGAGCCATCCTAACAGCGCCCTCTCACCCCCACATCCTGGCAAAATCTTCCTCTGTGGATTTGTCTTCCGAGCCTGTCTCCAGTCGGCCCGCTGCCCTCCAGCTCCATCCCTACCCCTTCTCCAGGCACCAACACCTCTCGCTGCCTCTGCTCTTGCCTTCATCAACACATTCTCCACTCAGAAGCCAGAGTCATCTCTGAAACACACCTGATCATGTCCCTCCCCTGCTTAGAACACGTCAGTGGCTTCCAGTGCTCCGCGACTCTCTTCTTGAGGCTTACTGCGTCTCTCTCATCCTTGTTCTCCGACCTCCAGGCACGTGGGTCTTCCTTCAGTTTCCGTGGCTACTTAACGTTCCTGACCATGTCACACAGTAAGCCACACATTTCACAATGAAGCCCACTACATACAGAGCCCCTTTTGCCTGGCTGACCCCTGCTCATCTTTCATCTAACAATACTTCCCTCCTCTTGGGATCAGTGCCTGCTTACACACTATCGTCGCCGGCCATCTCCTTCTTAGCATTTGAGACAATTACAGTTACGCTAACTCACAGTGTGTTCCCATCTGCCTTCTCTGCCGGAACGTGAGCTCCAGAGGGCAGAGCTGCATTTGGGTGGTTTCCTGTGTGGTCAGTATCTAAGACTGCACCTCACAAACGTTAGGAATGACTGAATAACTGTTCCTCAGCATGTCAGGCTGTTCCCTCAGCAGTCCCTAGCAATAACACGACCCCTGGGTCATGGGTCTTAATTCTTACGATGGAGTTAAGGGCTGCAAGAGTCATGACCCCTAGGTCACGAGTCTTAATTCTTACTAAGGACTTAGGGTTTCGGGGGTCAATGAAGTCAGCGGCAAGCAGAGGAGCGGAAGGCAGCCTTGATGGCGGATCTAGCTCCCAGGGTTGTCAAGTGGATGAATTAAATGAGACAGTCCATGTAAGGTGCTCAGATGGGGCCCGGCCACAGGAAGTGCTTGAGAAATATTGGACATCTTCTTAGCAATGACCATGGTTAGGATGGGAGTCACATCGGAAATCAAAAGTCTCCTCAGAGGGGGCAAAAGGGGTCAGAGCAGGCAGAAGAGCTGGCCTCCGGGCGGCCGCATGTGTCTTCGCGGTGCCTCTGTGCTGGAGCTGGGTGCAGGTGGGCTCTGGACGCTGTCTTGGATATGGACTGTACAGCACCCACGACTAATATATATTTGGACATGTGTAAAAACACAAACAAATACGACAAGCAGAGCCATCGAGAAAGTCCCAGAAGGGCCTGAGCCTCAGCAGGAGGCAGGAGCAGGAGATGAGCCACCCGGCTCCATCACCCTAGGAAGGGCCAGCAGCCTTGGGGGAGGGTGTGCATTTAAACCCATCAGGGGCGTCTCTGGGGAACCCAGGTTGACCCCTCTGCTTATTTGAGACTTGAGAATTTTATTTCAAGACATTTACATAGACTTGTTGTACTGTAAAAACTCTACTCCTAATCTATGAATCTGCCAAAAACCCGACATCCCTCAGCCTGCCCAACACAGGCCTGGTTTTCACCGTGTACTTCCTTCACGAGCTCACTGCACTCTGCTGGTGGTGCCAGCACTCCCAGGAGAGGAAATGGATGGCGCGGATTGCACCGGATCCACTTTCACCCAACATTTACTGAGCTTTGACCGTGTGCTGGGCTGCGCCGGGAGCTGGGAATGAGCAGCACTCCCAGTGTCCCTGGAGTCCGTGGAGCACTGCCCGTGTCCCTGGCCCTGCAAGTCCCTTAAGGACATCAGCTGACTCGGTCCTCACCGCAACCCCGGGAGGCAGCAGTACTATTTCATTCCCCATCCTACAGGTGAGAAAGGGGAGTCTCAGAGAAGGTTAGTGTCTCCACCACCTGCATAAGCCCCTTCTCCAGGGACGCTTTTGTCCCAAAGCAGGGCCCACCGAACCAGAAGTGAGGGCCGAGGTGGGGCCCTCGTGCTGGGAGGTCCAGTCCCGGAGCCTGGCCCAGGTGTTCTGAGGCATTTACCACCCACTGGGGTCACACTGACCCCTGAGGCTTAGAATACTCACTCAGGCACCTAATTGTGTGCCTCGTGAAACCATCTCAGGTCACCTCTGGGTGGCTGCCGCAGCCTCGGCGAGAAGCAGTCTGCTGACCCCTCATGCACATCCCCACAGCCCTGGTCCCCTGAGTCTCCAGCCTCCTGGGCTGGCCGTAGGCCCCAGAACACTGTGTGTCCAGGACAGACGGACAGTGGGGACTGTGACAAAGGCTGCCGGCCTCACAGCGCAGCCTCGGGCTGAGCCCTCTGACAACGTGAGTCCTGCCGAGCAGCTTCCCTGCTCTTGGGGAGGTCCGGCCGGATCCTCTCCCTTCACCTGCGTCTCCTGCTCCCGACGCCTGGCCTGCTGCAGCTGAGGGCCCGCACAGTGGGCACACCCTGGGGAGGTGGAAGCCGTGGGCATGGACCCTTCCAGTGGACTGGTTGGCACTGAAGTTCTGACTGCCAGCAGGCGGTGATGAGAAAAGGCAGAATGACTTTCAATTGGGTTAATTATGGTGTCTGAATTCCCTAAGGACTGTGCCCTGCCTTATTGGCTGCTCTGGGGGCAGATGGCTCCCTCCACTGCCCCCTTCATGGGCCACTGCCTCCCCAAAACTGGCCTCATTTGGATCCCTTGAGGTCAATGAAAGATGAGGATGGAGGAGCCTGAAGAACCACCATTCATACTTTTTCCCGCTACCAGAGGGCGGTGGAGCGCCCAAGTTTAGGTCTTGATGTGAAGGCTCCTGTCTCTAAGGTTCTCTTTTGGAGGGTACCAGAGGACCCTCTACCCTGTCCGCCATTGCCTGTGTAGCCCTCCCGAAAGGTGGCCAACTATGTGGCAGTGTCCTATCCTGTATTCTAAAGCCAGAAGAAGTCTCAGAGGCTGTGGCTGAGGACCGTGGCTGCACAGTGACTCTGGGGCAAGGAAAACATATGGTCATCAGTGGTGAGCTGGCGCCTCTCCTTGAAGCACTTCCCCAGGCTCCACACTGCTGCCGCGCTCCAGAGGGCTGAGTGGGCTGGAGCAGCCGCCGTGACAGGGAGCAGGTTCCATTGCTCCAGAAGGAATCTAGATGCACTGGGGGACTTTTCTTATCTTCTACACATGACTGGAGGGCGCAAGAGAGGTTGGCTATGAAGTTCTAACACAGCTCAGGACACAACTCTCCATTCCCAGGGCCCGGTTCCCAGGCCCCAGCATTCTGCAATTGCCTGGCTCACCAGCTAAGGTGCTCTGACATTACCAGCACCAGTGGAGCCCCAAGAGGCCTCGAGGTCAGCCAGGAGCCTCTGGCCCTCACGTCTCCACCACACCATCCAGTGAGGAAGCCAGGAAAGGTCGATCCTTCTCAAAGTTTCTTAAAACAACCCAGGCATTTCCCTTTTCCAGTTCCTTTGGTTCTCGATGGCAGCAGTATGGGGTTTGAAATAAGGGAGTGAAGTGCAGGCAGCTGAATTTTTCTAAGCATGAACAGAGAAAACAAAACACCTCCAGCCAGCGGAGGATGGCAAGGTTGCACTGTGTTTTGATAAGGTTGTGGTTAGCCAATCCCACACCTATTTTTGGAGGTGGGGGGTAAGAGGTCAGGTAACACAACCCAGATGCTAACATGAAAGGAAGCACGGGCACTTTCCACCCCACGTTCCTCACATGGGCTTGGTCCTGCTACCAGGCCAGGCCAGGCCCAGTTCAGAGGGGAACCGGAGGTTGGCAAGGGTGTCGGCACCCCTGGGTGGATCAGCTCACGTGGTAGATGCACCTGCCATTCCCAGAGCCTCCCACACTGGCTCCTCTCTCCCAGCAATGAAAGAAATGAGGCTTTGCTCTGGCTGAATGGACAAAACCACCCAGTTTCAAGGCTGGCCTTTATGAGCCATTCAATAGAAAAGTCAATTGGCTTTTCTAGGAATCAACTCTCTTACCTCCTTATTTTCAGAGGAGGAAACTGAAGCCTCAAAGAGACTAATTAAGGAATCAGCTAGTGAGTGACCGTTATGAACTGAATTGTGTTCCCCCCAAATTTATATGCTGAAGCCCCAACCCCCAGTGTGACTGTATTTGGAGAGATGGCTTTAAAGGAGGTGATTAAAGTTGAATGAGGTCACGTGGAGGGGCCCTAATCCAGTAGGAATGGTGTCCTTACAGAAAGAGGAAGAGACCCAGGGACACCAGGGCACAGAAGGAAGGCTGTGTGAGGACACCGTGGGGATGCGGCTGTCTGCAGGCCAGGGAGAGAGGCCTCGGGAGAAGCCGACCAGAACCGTGAGACAGCGGATTGTTATTGCGAAAGCCTCCTGGTCTGTGGTGTTTCTTTTTGGCAGCCCCAGCACACTAACACAGTGAGAAAACTCAGGGGTCTCGACTGTTCTGCCCAGTGTGGCTGCCAATGCCTTTGGGAGCCCCAAGCCAGGCCAGCAGAAGCCTGACCCACTCTGTGTGGAGAACTGGCACAGCCCAGAGGAATTCCTTCCTGGGTGACTTTCCCCGTTTCCTCCCTGGAGGAGAGAAACGGCAGATCCAGGTGTAAAACTCTCCCACGCCCTATGCTGAGCGCAGGCTCGCCTCCTTGAGCCTGGAGGGCCTGCGGCAGGGCGAGGGCTGTTCGTGCTGGGAACGTGCTACCTCCGCTGCCATGACCAGGCACACGACCTGGCTCAGCTCTACCAGCCAGAAAGCAGTTCTGGAAAACTTCACTTTCTTTGGCCTAGGTCTTTTCATTTGGGTTGAAAACCCCATTCCACCCAACTCCAATCTGTCTGAAGTGAATGGTGCCACAGCACGCTGGGCCTCACGGCATGTGAGCTTTTACAGCTCCATTATGCCTATCTTGGAATGCTGCTGGGCAATTCGACATGGCAAGCCTTCCCCCACAGCTCTGAGCCCTCACTCCTGCTTACTCACAAGCAAATGCACGGCTTGGCTGAGTGCTTTTGAATTCACAACTTTGGCCCCATTGGGCAGTGAATTGCACGAGGCGTGTTGTGGCTGACCAGTTCACTAGCGCCTTTGGCATGCAGGTGCCAAGGTCAAGATCACTGTCAGAGCAGGAACCCGACTGGGGAACCATCCTGCACTCTGATGTGTCTGCTCCACTCATGTTTCCAATAAGCATTCAAGCTCTTCCAACATGCCAGCCCTGTGCCAGAGGATGCACAGGACCCAACCAAATTCAGGGTCTTGTGAAGTGTGATAAATAGGATTTACTGGGCCTTTTGGAAGCAGTAGATAGATCTCCCAGCAAAGAGGACTTCACCTTGTTTGCTACCCCTTGGGAGAGGTCACCCAAGCTAGGAGACACAATGTAGGTTCTTAGAGACCCCGTCTCAGGAAGGGAGGGGTGTGTTTCTGGTGTGATGCGGTTGAGGTCCCCTCCTCTTCCCCTCTAGCTACCAAAATACAGTCTTCTGTCCCAAGATACTGTCTGTACTGTGCTCACATCTGGGTGGTTTGCAGACCTGCTGTGGATGTGGTTCCTCTGGACTTTGACAAGGGCCCATTCCAAAGGTGTCACAGGCACCGTAGACCCTGAGTACCTCACAGAAAGGACGAGTTGCGATCACACTGTGTCCAGTCCCAGTGCAGGACATGGACACCCACCATCTGCCACTAAGGACGCTGGTGCTTCTCTGTATGTTCTCGCATTTGGCACATTTAACGAATTCTAGGTGACAATGTCATTAACAGTGACGGTGGCAGAGCCTGAGCCCTGTCTGCGTTCATCATCAGAGTACCCTAACACCACCTGTTAGACACTTTCGGCGTGAGGTCACCTGGTCTACACTTTCTAGGGCCTTGGGGACCAGACCAGAGCACAGTCCCCCTGGGTGGCTGGCTCCTCACCTTTTTGTGGAAGCCCATGGCAGGGATGTTACACCTCACACCAGCATCCTCCTCGTGGTTGCAGCCCTGAGACTCGATGTTAAATTTGCAGTCTATGATGGACTTCTCAGTGCCATTGCACTGGATCTCATTGAGGTGGATGGGTCCTATCCCTGTGGAAGGAAAATAAACATGTGCTATCAAAGCTTCCAAAGGAAAGTTTCCAGAATGGGAATAAAGTTCCAGACAATAAGAACATGCCTCTCCCAACCTCAAAACTCTCCCAGCTGCCTCCCATAATCAGCTCGGTGACCCGGGCCTCTTCTCCCTGGAGAGAATTGCTTCTTGTCTTAGATCCACTTCTCCCATAAGAGCCAGTAAAGGTTGCTTCTAACTTGTGTGACCTTGGCCAACTCACTCAGCCTCTCTGAACACTGGTTTTCTTACTTAACTAAAGGATTTGGACTAGAAGACATCTAAGTTTCCTTCCCAACTTTAATGTCCCCTGCATTTATGAATCTGGAAGGGGTGACTATTGCTGTATAGTCAGGGTCTCTGCAGGAAACAGATGGCATGCTCAAATTGGATGACTTGAAGAGAGTTAGAAAAAGATTTTTAAGAATAAAAGTATGGACAGAGTGTAGGGAAATCACAAAACCACAAAGGACAGTCCAGGGCTAATGGCACTAGGGCACAGACACCACCCGTAGACCTGCAGGAGTGAGGGGAGGATGCCAATATCTGACCCAGGAGAGCACAGGAGCTGTGCAGAGAGGCCACCTGATAAGAGCTGTTATCTTTGGTGGAGGGACATAGCTGCTGGCAGGGACCCTGTAGGGAAAACAAATTATCTGGTGTCTCTCCTTTCGCCACCTCCAGTCTCCCATCAGTGCCCCTTGTTGGGCACACCCAAGGAGCCTCCCAGGGCACTGGACAATGTGAACAAGGGTGGGGAGTGGAGCTGGAGGGGGAGATGGAAGACATCCAGCAGGTGACCTGTGGTGAGTGCATGGAGAAGCTTCTCTTACAGACACCAAGGGAGCCTCCCCCTGCTGGGAAGAGAATTCCCAGCCTGACCAGTGTCGGCGCAACTCAGTTCACCAAATGACCTCTCCTCTGTCTAGCCTGTCGAGATGGATCACAGCCCAATTCCTGCCGGTAGCTCTGGGCTGCATCGGCTCCCGTCTTAGACCCGGCCCTGCCCACGATCTCCTCTCTCTCCTGATCCTCACCGGCCTCCTCTCCTTAGGGTCCTGCTCCTCAGCACTCAAACATGTGCTAAAATCTCCCATCCTCACGATGACCCTCCCCTGATCCCACACTTCCCTCTGGCCTGGCACTTTCCTCCCCATTTCAGGGCAAACTTCTTGGAAGAGTCGTCTGTTTTTGTTCTCTCCACTTCCACAGCCAGCAGTTGACTCTTCCATCTGTTTCTCCACCATGCCTCCCATCACAGGACACAGCACCTCCATTTGCCAGTTGTCTCACCAGAACCAAGAGGTCATCTCGGGTACCACCTCCTTCATCGCTGACAAGCAATCCCTCACCACATTCTGTTCGCCCCCCCAAAATCTGAGTGCCTTTCATTTCTGCCACCACAACACTAGTCCAGCCCCATCCTCTCCCCTTTGGATGAAGGCAACAGCCTCTAGTCTCCCTCCACTTGCTTATTCTAAAACATTCAGCACATGGCAGCCCAAGAGATTTTTTTAATGCATATTAAATCATGTCGCTCCCTGTGTTAAATCATTGTAATGTCTTCTCACTGCCCATAAGGGTAAAATCCAGTCATGGAATGGCCTACAAGGTCCAGTATGATCTGGGCTCCCACTTAGAGTTCCAGCTCTGCCTCCTCCTCCCCACTCAGCCTTACCCATCTCCTTTGGCTGCTCCATTGAGCCGAGCCTTTCCCTCTGCCTGAACCCTCTGCCTGGACCGGCTTTCTCCCTCTCTTCAGCAGGTAACTCCTAATCATCCTTCAAGGCTAGGATCACTTCCTTAGAGAAGCCTTTCTGATCCCCATCTAAGCTGGGTGCCCTCATGAAGCCTCCCACTGAGCACTCTGCTTCACGTTGCACTCAGATGGCTATGTGTTCAATGTCTGACTATTTCCCTACTGGGTCAGAGGGCCCAGGAGGGCACGTGTCAAGTCTGTGTTCCTTTTGTATGTTCAACCAGCACTCAGCAAATTGGAAGTGCTACAAATAGTGTCTGAATGGATGTTGTTGCCTTCACCGAGCACCTGTTGTATGTCAGCCTCTGTACTAGGTGTTGGAGACGCAAAGATGAACAAGGCAGGCCCCTGCTATAAAGAGCTCACGGTTAGTTCATGCGGAACAGACACTTACACAAAGACTTGTAATATAATGTGGTAAACGATAAAGAGGGAAGTGCCTGCCTGTGCTTTGGAGACCAAAGTTGCAGCCCTTGACCCTTGGCCCAAAGGAAACCGTGGGGGGGGGGGGGGGGGGGTTTCTGGAGACACCTGGTATCTAGGCTCAAGGAGGCCAAAAATTAACTTTCAGGAGCAACCCGAGGTAGTAGGTAAGAGTCAAGTTTACATTTCCTTGGAAATTCATAAGTGGTGGTGCTTCCAATTCCTGGGAATTTTATGAAATTTATAAAAACACATCAGTGACTATAGCTGGAAGCATCCAACGACTCAGACTGGAAAGGCTGTGACAAAATATAGATCCTAAATAGAACCCTTGAAGAAAGCAGGGCCACAGCTCACGGATTAAGATGGGTACAGAAATGGGCAGCAATCTTGTGCTTGAGTATCCAGTTAGATTAGGGGCTTGTTTGCTGGTGGTGATGATGATGATGCTGGTGATGATCATAATGGTGGTGATAATGGTGGTGATGATGATTACGTTGGTGGTGATGATGGTGGTGGTGATGATGATGATGGTGGTGATGATGATAATGGTGGTGATAATGGTGGTGATGATGATTACGTTGGTGGTGATGATGGTGGTGGTGATGATAATGGTGTGATGTTGATGGTGGTGATGATGATGGTGGTGAGTGATGATGATAGTAATGGTGAGGGTGATGATGATATCTAATATTTATTTATTATGTACTGGATTCCACCCTAAATGCATTGCTTATATTAACTCATTTAATCATCACAACAACCCAATAAAATGAGGAAACTGGGGACCAAAGATTAAGTAACTGGCCCAATGGAGGAACCAGGATTCAAACCAGGCAATCTGATCCCAGAGCATGATCTTGCTAAGTTTCTGAAGCTCATTCGGGAGAGTCAGGAGAGAAAACCCTATGCTGGAAAAGAGGAGAAGGTTGCGCTGGGAAGGAGCTGAGCGTTTGGAAGCACCTATGTTCTCCTTCATGTAGGGATGCTCCCTCTGCCTCCTGCCTCCAGGAGCACCTTCTCCTGTCTGCTTATCTAGGCAGTAGCTTGTCTTCAAGGACCACCTCCAATCCCTCTTCCTCCATGGCTTGGCTTGAAACCACCTCACCCTCATCTAAACATCTGCAGCACGGACGTTTTACACCTTTAGGTCACAAGGCAATGCGCTGTGCAGTCAGCTTGGTATTGGATTCAGCCTGCATCTCCTTGGAAAGTGATGGAACCTTTCCAAGCTCCATTTCCTCATCTGCAAAAGGCAATAATAATATCTCTCTTGCAGAGTTGGTCTTATGAGGAATGAATGAGATACAGTGTGTCAAATTACTAGGGACTCCGTAAATAGCAGGTATGACTACCAGTATTCTTTCTTACATATCATCACCTATTTGTTAGTGTCAGTTTTCTTTGATTGTGGTTATTTCTTATTCCCCCTACTTGACATGAGCTCCTGGAGAGCAGAAACCATTACTATAAATTTGTGGCATAAATGAGTTCTCCATTTCAGGATAGGGCCCAAACAGAACTCAGTGAGTGCTTGTGGATCGCTAGCCTACAGGGCTGGACAGGAGGGAAAGGTTAATGCGAGAGCCTGACACGCTTTAGACTCCAACTAACAACTGGCTGAGTCTCCTTTTGGCCAAACTTATGTACACTTATGTGGTCCTCTCAGACATGTGGGGACAAGGCCCCGGAGGGCAGGGCCCACTTTCCTGAAGCATTCACATTCACAGCATAACAGAGGCAGAGTACAGAGATGGGAGACCCAGTGTTTCTCACCCTCTTCCCAACCACACTCAGCTCTGCAGTGGATCAGGCAGGGCGGGAGGCGTCGCTGAAGGACACTGGCCTTGGTGTCCAGCTGAGCACTCCCAGTGCGGTCTGTGGGCTCCTGGCTCCTTTTGTTGACCCGGGTTTCACCATCTGCATCCCGACCCCCAGCTTTCCCTTACTCTTGGGTTCTGGACCAACACTGCATTGCTCCTCCTCATGATGCCTTCCCCACCTCCACCTTGGCTCTGCTTTCCCCCACATACAAAGCCTGGCCCGGGGGACCACAGGCCTGGGACAAGGTGCTAGGTAAAGCCACGCCCAACCTCTTGGAGCAATGTTATGGACTCTGGACCTATCATCAACTCTGCAGGGTACAATCAGACTTTAAAGAGCACAGGAGAATAGTGTTTTGCGTGTTGTAGAGGTTGCATTGTTTCACCTTTACACATGTGGCGTGTACAGTCACATGTATTTCTTATTGGGGATTGCAGGCAAAAGGGTTTTAAAGCCACTGCTCTAGAGCTGCCTTTTCCAATACAGTCGCCACTGGCCACAGTGAGCACTGGGAATGTGGTCAGCCCAGATTGAGATGTGTTGTAAGCGTAAAACACATCCTGCATTTCAGAGAGTACGCAAAATGTAGGCTATCTCATTAATAGCATTTATATCGATTACATGTTGAAATCATAATATTTCAGATGTACTGGGTAAAGAAAATATATTATTAAAATTAATTTCACCTGTTTCTTTTTACTTGTTTTTTTTAACTGGCTACTAGAAAATTTAAAATTATATATGTGGCTCACATGATACTTCCATTGGGCAGCGCAGGTCTAGAGTGTCGAAACTTCTTTACCAAGTGTTCATTTAGCTGACCCAACTTATGCAACTGGACCTCCATTCATTCATTCATTCTTCACCAAGTGACTATTCCCAGGACACTATAAGCTGGGCACAGACTCAGCACCAAGGACACAGAAATAAAAGACACAAGCCTCCCCTCACTCAGTCTTGGGGGGAGGGAGCTGTGTAAACAGCTGGCATCCAGATGTGTGCAGAGGGTCCCAGAACACATGGCACAGTGCCTGCCTCTGACCTGACATCCACCCTGGTGATGAGGCCTGGTCTCAGAGACTCACAGGAGGCTGGAGCAGACGGATCCTCAGACATCATGAATCCAGTGAGGAATCTGAGGCCCAGGAGGTTGCTCAAGGTCACTGAGCAAGTAGGTTGCGAGTCTGGGACCAGGACTCAGACTGCCCGACAGTCCTTGCCTCTTCACCCCCTCACTGGGGATATAGTCACTCAGCCCACCAGCCAGAGCCAGGACCAACGACTGACTCTGTCTGCTCTGTGACTTGACATTAAATGTGGACTTTTCCTTTTCTGCCTACCGGAGTTGACCCACCCAGCGTGGCAGAAGATAATAAATCACCCAACGGTTCCTTCCAGGACAGCACTGAAAATGCCAAATGTCTCTTTCTCCCAGAGTTCTGCCCGCCCTTGGAAACCTTCGGCTGCTCTGGGCAGTGAAATAATTAGGTCAAATAGCACACACCCATGACAAATGGAATGTTTGTGTCTCCAGTGCTCGTTTATTCCTCAGAATGGCCAGTCTTCGTCCTGAAGGCCTTGGGAGAGCACAAACCAACACTTCAGCCGATTGGTGAGACGGACTGTGGGATATTCAGGATCCAGGGCTCCCCAAAGAGCTCACCATGACTGGGGAGGAGGACGACTGTCATGTGGCGTAATTGAGGCTGCCGGTGCACAATGCAATGGTGAAGTCCACCCTAGACCCCCAAACTTCAGTCAGGCCCGGAAGCTTGCAGGGACTGGAGAACGAAGGTGGAGAGATGTTCTAAACGTGCATAGGGCTGGGCCAAGGTGGGTATAAAGGGAGAAGCTCAAATCTGAGTCAGAAGACTTGGGTTTCAGTCTACCACTAACTGTTGGAGTGGCCTCGGGCTCGTTCTCCTGAGCCTCAAACTCCTTATCTGTTGGACTAGACAATCTGACTCCCCTCCAGCAGTGCCGTGCATGGTTCCAGGACTCTCTCTCCAGTCCACTGGGCTATTCCAGGCTGTGATCGATGACCTCACCACATTCCTTTCTGTGGAGTGATGGCCCTATGTATGACAGTATGGAAACATCTCCCCACACGCTACGACACCCTCCTTGTTCACAGCCCACTCTCCTTCCTTCCCACCCGCTCCCAGCCACGGCAGCTGCAGTCCACTGTGGCCTCCTTGCCGGTGAGTACTAAAAAGACTCCAGGAGATGACTAATTCCCCTTGCTCAGCCCCAGTTCTCTGGGAGAGAGCTGGGCACTCACCAGGCCAGAGTCTGTTGGGGTGAAGATTCCTCCTTCTGAAGGACCAGGGCTTGCACGAATCAGTGGTCTTCATGGAGTTTGTCGTGGCGGGGTTCGCTATCTGTTGTGTTGTCATGTCATGTTTACAACATTGCTCTCAACAGAGTGACTCACTTGAAAGCCTCCTATACTTTTTTCTTTGCTCAGATGAAAGATTTGTTCAGGACACTTAATGAAAACCAGGCCCCTACTTGTTAGTGTCTCATGATTTCCAGAGAGGGGCAGCCCGTTCCCAGTCTCTGGTGGCAGGGACAGAAGGTTTTCAGTGCTGCACAGAGTGGAAGAGGAAGATGACATCTGGGATTCTTCTGTGCCCTGGGTGGTCCGCAGCCTGGTGAATTCTAAGGTCCTCTCCTGGAGGAAGGGCTGGAGAATTCCAGCTTTATCAGTGGGGCTGTGGGGAGCACTGCGTTAGGAGTTGGGAGACCTTCATTAACGTATTCATTGGCTGCTAATATGTTGTCTCATCTTGGTCATTACTGGGTTCTCTGGGCCTCAGCTTCCAAATCCATAGAATGGGGACTCAATGTTCCCTAAGGCCCTCCTGGCTCTGACTGACTCGCGAGAGGCTTGGGATTCTCTAAGAGAGCAGCAGCTGCTGGAGGAAGCAGGCAGAGTAAGAAGAGCCTGGAAAGCACCAGGCCAGCCAGCCCAGGCTGGGTTCCCTGTGCAATGCTCTGCATGAAGAAAGGCCCCAGAACATCCTCCCATTCCTTACCTTGCCCCAGCCTGGAGCCAGTGATGGCCTCTTTGGCACTTCCAAAGCCCAGCTCTCTGCAGACCACGCTGGCAGACACCAAGTCCCACTTATCGTCACAGATGGTACCCCATTCTCCATTCTTGAGCACCTCCACGCGGCCCTCGCCGATGTTGGCACCACCTCTCAGTCGCACCAGGGGTTGCTGGAGAGACACATGGTCCTGCTGAGTGCAGAAGCTGATCACGTTCATTCAGCAGGGAGTCACTGCCCACTCTCCTTCCTTCCCGACCGCCCCACTCCAAACCCAGGTGCCCAGGCCAAGAGCTGAAACTCTGCTCGATTTGTGGGGGAAAGGGCATGGGGGGGTGATGCACGCTCACTCTGCATTTTCTGTTTTGCTGCAACCTCCCTTTGCGGCCCCCTGGGGAGCTGTTGTCCTGGACCACTGGGGAGCCCACTGGGACCCTCCTTAACTCGTCATCCCAACCCATGCTTGGCTCAAAGACCTTATCATCGGCACTTTCCTCCACCCCCTCACTCCAGAACCTCAAGCCTTAGAGCTACAGAAAGAAGCTCCCACCTCCAAAGTCTGCAGGTTCCAATTAGATCGGAACTCTACCCTGCTTATAACAGAGCACTATCGTCTAGCCCTGCGGAGACTCCAGGGTACTAAATAGACCACACTGAAAGGGTCCTGCTCTGCATGCAGGTGAGAGGCAGAAGCGGGAAGGCAGGGAGCTGGGCAGAGGGGCCTAACCAAGAAGGCCACGACTGAGAGGACGGACGCTGCAAGGGATGGGGAGCCTCACACCGGTCAAGACCGACATCTGTCCTGGAGCTGGGCTCGTGCCCTGCCCCAACTCCTGCTCCTGCCACTCCTGATTCTACTCCAAGTCCACATGGGCCCAACTCTTCAGGAGATGCAGCCGCACCAGAAAATGCAGAGAGGGTGGGCAGTTACGGTTTAAGGAGCCCTAATTGCTCGCTGACAGCCTGGAATCCTTAATGACCTTATGGGGCTTATCTAATTGCACAGGAGTAAGACGATTCTCCACCAGCATCTTGACCCCACTGGATCACGTCTTACAAGATGGGAGCCAGGTCACTTGACTCCATCTGCCCACATACCCTGGTTTGCATCAATTTCTGTGCCTGCAAGTGTGCGCGTGTATGTATGTACAGAGGCAGGAGGGGGCAGACAAGAGGCTAGAAAGTCGGGAAGAGTATGTGTGCGTGTGTGTGAGCATGTTTGTGTGTGTGTTGGGGTAGAGGACTCTGAGTCATTGCTGACACTCCTTGGATTCAACACAGAGTGCGTAAGGGGCGCTGTGCAGCCGTGCTCCATGTGTTGGATCAGACCAGAGTCATGGGCCTGCTCTCGCCCACGCAGGCCTCCTCCCACGACTGCCTTCACCCTGCCCACTGAAGGCCCAGCCAAGGCAGGCCTGGTTGGAGGCGGTGTTTTTCGAGGATTCACGTACACCAGCCACCTGGAGGCCAAGGCATCAAATGAGATGTGTCTCCATGCTCCAGCTGAGGTTCCCAGTCAGCCACATGTCTCTTCCCCACTGACTGTTCCCCAGGGTTGCCGTGGCAGGATGGGGTGCGGTGATAGCGCCCAGTTTTACAGACCGCAGGGACTGTTCTGACCCTGGCACTAGGGGGAGAAGAAAAGAGGGACTGAGGGGGGTGTAAAACACCCATTGGCTTCGGGAACCTTTATTCTAGCTTTAGAAAACAAAACGGTAGACGTGCTTGCTCCAGCCTTGTCTGCTGTAGACTGTGGCCTCTCCCTTCCCAAGCTGTCTAGCTGGCTGCCAGGGCCCCCTTCCATGATGTGGACCATCCCTGACCCCAGTTCAGTGGAGGCAAAGTGCCAAATGACCTTGCCCCAGCCTGGCAATGGCCAGGCAGAGTCAGCTGGCCCGAGAGGAAAGAAAGAAACCCAGGGAAAATGTGATGTAAGGCTCTCTTGCTCTGTTTCTTTTTTAATTGGTTTGGTATGAACTTGATTCCTTTCCTTGAAACCACACACTGTAAGAGGAATTCCAAAACAGTAGGACCTGGTATTCTGGATGACACATGAGGAAAGCTCAGAGGCTCAGGCTGAGGCTGTAGGAAGGATGTGGCCATCAAATCACATGGCAGGGAGGCAAGTGAGGGTGTGGGGGGGTAGCAGGGAGGCTGGCACTGTCCTGGTGTGCCTGTGTCACCTGGCTGCACACATGTGATGTGTGGTCAGGCCTGTGCACTTCGGAGGCCCCTGTGGAGACTGAGGGGGCTGAGGGGCAGGCGCCTGTGGGAAGGCACTCTGCATACCCCTCTGGTTGATGGCCGGGCTCCAGTGCTCTGCTCACTCCCTTCCTTTAAGGCTATTCCTTTCGTCCAAGTACACCCAATGCAGTTTTTCTGGCTCCCATCCTGCCTTCCCTTTTCTGCTGGATGAGAGTTATCATCCGCGTCCAAGAGCACATCATTAGGGAAGACCGGAGAGGGGAAAGATGGAGAGACAGGGAGAGGGGAAAGGAGACACAGAGCGGGGCTGCCTCGGCTGGGAGAGGGCTGCTTCTCCTGCCCCACCGCCTGGACCAGGTAGACACAGCACCTGCCCCATCACGGCCTTTCTCCCTCCTCTTAGCTCGGCTGTGGTCAGAAGGACTTGGACTCACCCCGCCCAGGTGACTGATTACCAAGTACGGAGATTTTAGCCGGCACAGGGAATCACTCCCTAACAGACGATCAACTATCTTTCCTACCCCTTCCTCTCTTCTTCCCATGTGCTATTCCCACCCACCAGCCCCATATTAGCAGTTTCTAGAATATGCAAATCACAGAGACCCTTTGGTGGCTATATTTTGGGGGCCTGCTCTCCTCACTCTCTCCTGGGGTCCCTGTCCACTCCTTTAACCAACCCGCCCGCCCCCCCCCGGGTCCCAAGTAGCCAGATGTCCTGTTCCACCCTCACCTCTGGCTTGTAGGCTTTCCGGAATCTTGAGGGTCCATCAGGGCTGAAGATCTGGCCAGGCACACAGCTCACCACAGCCGGCAGCCCGTTCTCACAGGAGACGTTCTTCACGGGGTCCAGCGACACCTGAGTGCCCAGCTTGCAGCTGGAGATGTGGGCCTCCGTGCCCACGCAGTCCATGGAGAACGGCCAGTAGTGCTGCTTCTTCCGGGAGGCGAACATCCTGCAGAGGGCAGGAGGGAGCAGGTGACAGGGCATTAGGGTGCCCACCCTCATTCCTCCCACAGCTGGGCTCTGGGCCAGGCGCTGTGCTGGCTGCCAGGCATCTGGTGGTGGACCCTGCTGCTGGAGCTCGGCCTGCTCCACAGGCGGGGCTCTGCACGGCGCCTATGCCGGCACTCACTGAGCACCTCGCTCGCACAGGGCACGTGCGGGGCAGGGGCAGCAGGACCTCGAAGGGCAGACCAGCCTTCCGCCCCCAGGCAGCTTAACACTCTAGGGGAGAAGGGACTAACTCAGCATGGTGAGATGATGCTAAAGCCACCAAACACAAAATCCGAGAGGGGATCCAAGAGACACGAGACCCCTGGCCCCAGGAAACCCTCAGTCCCAGGCAAACCAGGATGACTGGTCCCCGACTTCCTAAGATAATTTCAATACGATTATCGATTTTTTGTCATTCCTGCCTTTTTTTCCCTTTGTCAGTGAGCAGTACAGGTTGAAGGTTAAACTCCCTCCCAGTAATCTACCAGATTAAAGGTGTAACCCACGGAGAAGCAGCGAGCACAGTCTCGAATGACCTCATCTGCTCAAAGTATAATTTGCTTTGCAGC
Organism: Equus przewalskii; assembly: GCF_037783145.1. Classification (NCBI taxonomy): domain Eukaryota; kingdom Metazoa; phylum Chordata; class Mammalia; order Perissodactyla; family Equidae; genus Equus; species Equus przewalskii. The sequence continues at coordinate 52,388,651 of NC_091832.1, forward strand.
AGAAATTATAATGGTGATGAAACTCAGCCACAGCCCTTATCAAACCTTCGCTCCGGAGTCAAGGAGGCTGAGGCAGTCTCTGTCCCATCCTCCAGGGAAGCCCTCAGCCTGTATTATTATCTATCCTTGTAAAGGGCTCCTTTTTATATTTCTTTGGAAGGCAGAATATGGATCAAGGTGAGTCAAACTTTTTCTAAAACAATAACCAACCAATAAGTAATCAATTGGTCAACAGAAAGGTTACTGTGCCTCAGTTTCCCCATCTCCAAACTAGAAGTAGCAATACGAGCGACTTCACAAGACTGTTAGGAAAGTTAAACGAGTTAATCCTCGTAAAGCGCTTACCGCAGTACCCACCACGTAGGAAGGGCTAATGCGTGTTTATAAAATAAATAAAACCTGTGTTGGTTAAAGGAAAAGCAGAAGAGACAAGAGAAGGGTGGGACCCCCGTGGTGAGAGCGAGGAGAGACGACCTCAAGGCAGAGCAGGGTGAACTGGCCTGGAGTGACGGCTGGATTTGCAAAGGAGGAGAGCAGGGAGGACACCTGTCCTCTTACGTTGTCACAGCTCTTTGGGGTCTGTGTGCTTGTCCCTGCTTGGAGGAACCCTGTGAGATGCCAGAGAGAGCCAGCATCGCTGCCAGCTGCCCAGTGAGGGGCCTCAGGGCAGGCTCGCCCCTGGGGGGGCCAGAAGTGGGGTCCTGTCCCTGCTGGTCTAGCAGGCCTGGGAGCTTCTGCTTTGTCTCAGAGGGAACGGGATGTGACCATAGAAGGAGAAAAAACCCTACAGATGCTGCCAATACCTTTCCCTAACCCAAACTTCGACTAGTAATAAGTCTAGTGTAGCTGTGGGCACAATGACACAAAATCTTTGAGAAAAGGAGTATCCTGGAAAATTCAGGATGTGTGCTCGCTGTAGCTACAGCCTAGAGCAAAGAACTACACAGGAGGACTGTTAATAATTCCAAAACCACTTCCCCTCCCCACTTCCTGTCAGGCCCCTGCACTTGGAAACGCAAACTCCAGCTTGTTCCCCATGACACCCCACATCAGGCGAGAGAACACGCTCAGGAGATAGCAGCTGCACAGGACTCATCAGATTCCTTCGGCTTCCAGCTTTCAGCGAGCACACCCTCTCCCAGGAACAGAGGTCCCGAGCTCTTACTATAGAGCGAAGTGCTCCCGGCGAACACGAACACGGACTGCTCCTCCTTCCCCAGCAGCCCCCCTTCCCTCTTACATCAGCTCACAGGAATGCCCGTGGCCTCCACAGGCTGAGTGCAGCGGGCCCCCTCCCCCACGATTTACCCAGACAGGCCCAGGGGGTGCAGAGAGGAGGTGCGGGGAGGATGGTGGACAGCCCACTCCAGGCCTGGTGACTGGAGAGTGACTGGAGTGGGCCAAGCGGGAAGGCTGCTTGAGAAAGAGGGGAGCAGGAAGAACAGCGAGCCGGACTGATTCAGCCAAAAATGAAAAGCCCCACTGACTGTCCGCCAGCCAAGGGGGGAAGCCCCATTTTGCAGGCATTCTGCCAGCTGCTGAGTATGTCTATTCCAATTCCATTCCAGAACTAGGGGACTGACCTCAGGATGGGTTCAGGGACCCAGGGGCCCACTGTGAGGTGGACCTTAGCAAAAACTCCATTGACCGCCTGCCCTCCACAGGCCAGACTCCGCGATGGGTGGGCCACAGTGATGTTTAGGTCTCCTGGAATCAGTGTCAATTCAGAGCCAGCGTCCGGTGGTGTCAGAAAGTTCTGATTATTTCCTTTTCCCCAGTGCACAGTTACCCTGGTCAAAGATCCCAGGCCCCTTTAGGGAAGACTGGGAGAAATATTAACGGTGTAAACTTTTGGCAGTGTACTCAGGGGAACCAGCCTCGCCTTCATTCCAGCGGTTCTGGTCTGTAAACTGGTGCAGGTGTGGGAAGTAATTGAGGGGCATGACTCTCTGTTTTTATGATTCAGGTTAGACTTTTGTTCACTTGACCTAGAAATTTTCTGCTTACACAGATCAAGTAAGAATTTAGTAGGCTTCCCATCTATGCCACTTCTAGGAACACCATGATGGACTCGCCAGCGCCACAGGTCTCTGTGAGTCAGACATTCTGACTGTTGCTTTGACTCAGCTGTCCATGCGGTAACCACGCCCACCCTGCCTTTGGCAGTTGAGTGCCCCCATGGGCCACTGCCACCTGGAGATGCAATGCCCCCACTGCATTTAGGTTTCCCAAGCTGCACTAACTGCTTTTCCCACTGAAAGGTCTGGCCTACAGAGGGGAGCCATCACAGAGCTCTTCAAGGATTCTGAGACCCCCTCACAAATTTATTTCTCACAGTCGTAGTGAAAGGTGCGTCTTCTGGATCCTCCCAGGGCAGGTGAACAGGTCTTAAATGACAAACGCTCCTGGCCCGGGGATGGGGCCCTGAAGCTTGGCTTCATTAGCCTCAAGGCACACGTGCCCTAGTCTAGCGCAGAAAGCAGCTCAGGGTAAAGCAGCCGTTGGCGGGGAGCCTCTCACTCCACTCTCAGGTGAGCCTGTGGGTGCAGAGGCCTCTGCGGACGTGCGGGTAGCCCCCGAGACTCCTCTGACATGGGGGGCCAGGGCTAGCCGAGGCTCTGAGGAAGAGCTGCAGTCCTGGTCTTGGGGATAACACTGAGGCCTCTGAGCAGCCAGCAGACTTGCAGGTGAGCAGAGTGAGCCGGGGTGGCGGGGCCTCAAGTGCTCCCCCGGGCATTTCCACGGCTGCACAGCCCCTTAGGGCCTCAGTGGGTACAGGCGGATTACTAACCCCACCCCAGACAGAACTGCTCTGAAGACAATTTTCTTCCTAGAGTGAAAAGCCGCCGGGGGAGGCTACTTCCCCTGCCTCAGGGAGGCGATGTCAGCAACCGCAGGTACAGGCAGTAGGAAGGGTGAGAGGGAGATGGAGAAAGATGCTCCCGGAGACCAAAGATTCAGGGACCATGCAGGGTGTGGCCCTCACTCCGGTTCCCAGGCCTCTTTTGTCCTCAACCTCCGAGCAGGGCTCACAGGTACCTCGTCCTCAGGCCAGTCCTGCCCCAGCTCTCAGACTTAACAGCTAGCCCCGTGCTGGGGCCTGTGTTGTGTAGCCAGAGCGGGAGCAGTGTCTGAAGGTGGAGGCATCAGGGCAGAGAGCTCTCCCTGGGGCAGACCTGGGCTCCCCAGAGGTTCTGCCAGAAGGGTGCTCTGTGACCTCCAAATCCACTGTCTTCAGGCCTGGGGCTTGTCAAAATCGACTATAGTGGAGCCATTTTAAAATGGAGTCAGAGCTGCCTTTCCAGAGAAACTGCCTGGCTGTCTTGAACCTTGAGCTGGGCCAAACCATTGGGCTGGGCCAAGACAGCAATTATTTCACAAGCAGTCCTTTGAGAAGCCAGCAAGAGAACGACATTCTGATCACAAAGATTGAGGCTGGTGGACTTTCTGAAGATGGAATCAATCGTCAATCCATGTTTAGCCAAGACTAGCTCTCTGCCTCCAATTCTAGGTAAAATTGCGTGTAATACAACCTCCCCTCTTTGCCTTTAAGAGCCCCTGACTTTTACTCCCTACTGGGACACTATTTGGGTTTCTACCGAATTGTGCTCCCGAACTGCAATTCTCTGATCCCAAACAAACGCTTTGCCTCTTAAGCTGGTTTGTTTTGCAGGTTGACAGTCTCCTCCTGTGCAGCCTGAGAGCTTGGACTAGATGACCGCTGAGGCCACCTCATGACCCGGGAGCCCTGCTCTTTGCTGACAGCTTCTTCCAGCAGCTGCCGTCTCAGCCCCTAACAGCACCACTGAGGCACAGAAACTCTTCCCAGTGTGCCTTTCCCTTTTGGGGCCCAACTGTCAGCTGAGTCCCAGAGACTAACACAAAACGCCTGAGACAAGCCGAGAAGTTTTGTGCCCGCCTGCCCACGCTCCACATCACCTCCAGCTAGAGGTGGGGAGTAGGAGCTGGTTTCCAGTGGCATCTGTCAGTCATCTCCCATCTCAGATGAGACCACCACCCACCACCACCTTGGGGGCCTCCCAGCCTTCGAAGCCCTTTCCAGCCCCCATCTGAAAAAGCAAATCCCCAGATGTGGGGGTGGGAGAAGCAGGGAGGGAGGTTTTCAAACAAGACAGCTCTGAGATCCACCTCAAAAGCATGAAAAGGGCTACGGGCCACCACGTGCTGCCTGGCCCCAGGCACCCTGTCCTTCCCCGGGCCAGGGCTGATGGCAGCCTTCCTACTCCCGGGACGGGGCCAGGCTGGCGACTCTGGTGAGCCAACCAGGTGGGAAGCTTGTCAGGGGAGCAGTTGGCTCTCTTGCCCCCATTTGGTAGGAAGATCTGAGAAGTTGTCTCCAGGGAAGGAGTTGGCCACCCGGCAGGAGTTGTCCAAGTACTCAGAAGATGGAGACCACCACTGCCCCGTACCCCATGCAAACAGGAAGGTCTGGGCCATGTCTGGGGGATCACCACTATGATCACTCCCAGGGGCCCTGTGAGCGCTCCCAGCTGGGCAGCTCTGCTGCTAGAACTCACCCTCAGGGTGGGCGGGGGTGGGGAGGACGGGGGAGAGGGGGAGCCAGGCTCAGACCAAAGGTGGCCAGGCCAAGCCCAGGGAACTAGGCAACCTGCCCTGACCCCAAGGATCTGGAGGGAGAGCTGGGGCTGGAACCCACGTCTCCTGACTTGGAAGCCACCTGGCCCCTTGGCTTGAAAGGAGAGGTAGTGTTGTGAGTCTCCGCTCTCTAGGAGTGTGTACCCTGTAGCTGGACACCTGTGCTTGAATCCTAGATTTGCCACTACCTAGTTCTCTCCTCTCTCTGACTTTGCTTCCTCAACTCTGAAATAGACCCCACTTCCCAGTGTTCTCAGGATTAAATGACTCAGAAGGGAGCCTGGCACATAGTAAGCACTCAGTAAACAGATTATTATCATCATTACTAAGAGGAGATAGGAAGACCCCACTACCAACCAATATACCCAGCCACCAGCTCGTCACGGGGCTGCAATCCCTTCATTGCACATCCCTCATGGCAAATTACTCTGTCTCGTTACCATCTACTGTTCTCCCCTGGGAGGCCATACAAGCGTGGTAAATCTAATTGGGATTGGTGTAACTGAATCAAACTGATCAGTTTCTCAATTTCCTAACAGTTGCTGTAAGTTCCCGGTTTCTCAGAATAATCATTTGCTGAGGGAAAGAAAACATTTCTTCTCGGATTGGTGTCGTCCTTGTCCAGCTCGCGTGGTCACTGTGCAGGCCGTCAGCACGGAGAGGTGGGGTTTTTCTCGCCCTTCACCTCTGCCATACCCCATCCCTCATCAACTATTGTCGTGGGTGTGGGGTCAGCCTCCCGCAGGAGCCTGAGCTCCTCGAGGGCATGGACTGCACGCTGGCCCCCAGTGGCTGCGGGATGCCCCTCCGCCAGGGTGCACTGAGGAGCGACTCTAGCCAGACAGCAGGGCCCGGCAGCCGCCATAGGCAAGCCTCTTACTTGTACACCTTGGTGTTGTACGTCTTCTCCCCAGGGAAGCCAAACATGCCGCAGACCACGCGGGAGTTCTTGGCCGTCCAGTGCTTGTCGCAGATCTGCTTCCAGGTCTTGCCCTCTTTTACCTCCACGTAGCCCTCGGTCACGGGCTTGCGCTTGCGGTAGGTGGAGAGGATGGCCCGGATCCGGATGTCCTCCACGTGAATGTTCATGTTCTGGGCAGGAGGGTCACAGAAGGAGAGGGGTTACTTCCCTGGTCTGGCCGGAGAGGGGTGGCTAGAGGCTGGGCACTCTGCCAGCCTGCCCTCCCCTCAGGCTGCACAGAGGCCGGGGAGCAGGAGTGGCCTGGAGCAATCAGCAGACTTGGGGGGAAGACCCCAGCAGCTTCTCCCACATCCTACAGAAAGCCCAGGGAGCAGAGGGCAGCAGCCTCCTCCTGCAGGGGTCTTAAGAGCATAAAAAAGAATGTGTTCTTTGAATTTTCATGTTCTATGTTGAAAATAATTTGGATTTTGCATTTTACCCCAAATCGTGTGTGTGCATACATGTGAGTGCGTGTGTGTCTCTCCACTTTAGGTAAAATTTAAGTTTCAGGCAGCTGAGCCTCAGATATCCTGAGACTAGCAGTATCACCTTGCACACGACCTTGACCTTGACCTCGTACCCCAGGGTGGGCATTCCTCAGTGTGAAAATCCCAGGAGAGAAGGGGAAGGAGAGAGGAGGGGAAAGTTGTATGCAAGGACCCAGGCCTGCTTACCAGGGAGGGGTGTCCTGGGGGAATGGCCACAATCATTTGGCTGTGGTAAGGAAAGGAAAGATTTGGAATGCCTCGAGGCCCTTGGAAAGCCCCCTCCTCAGCCCACTCCCCCCAATCTTTCTGTGGCAGCGAGTGAAAGAGGCAGGACCTGACAGGCAGAAGGGGAAGAGGCTGGAGGTGGGGAGTGGGGCTGTCCTCGCGGTACCCCTGACTCTGAGTGGCCATGTCCCTGCCCCACGTCTGCACCCGAGTCCCAGGGACTCAGTAGAAGGACAGGGGCCTTGAGAGCCAGGCTGGGTGAGAGGAATGGAGGCTTCCCCGGAGCGATACCTTCACACTTTTCCAAATGTCAGCCAATCTGTGCCTAAACACTGGGCAAGCTCCCTCCCCAAACTCTCAAAGCCCCTCTTTCTGCCCCTGCCCAGTGGGCCCCACCAGCTCTTGCAGGCTCCCTGGGCCTCTCCTCCACCCATCTGCCACCGGGCAGCCACCAGAGAGCTCTTTCTAAAACAGCTCATCTTGTCCCTTGACCAACTACTCTGTGCCTGCGTACTGATGCCTCAATCAATTCCTTACCGAGGTGCCCACGGCCTGTCACGACTGATTCCACCTACACCTCCAGCCCCTCACTGCCCCACCCCAAACCCATAATCAGATATGATGAATTACAACATAATAAGCGTTTTATGTGCTTTCTCCTACTTGATCCTCAAACAATAGAATGAGGTGGTTTATAGCTTTTGTCATTCCCATTTATCATCCGCAGTTATGTCCCCAGGACCACCTAGCGGCAGGGAGCACCTGAGCCACAGGGTGAGAAGTTCTCTGAGCTGGGCCAAGGAGAGATGGGGCTGGGCAGGGTGCTGGCAGGCAGGGAGCTGGCGCCCGGAGTGCCCGAGCCCGTGTCCAGCCAGGATGCAGATGAACCTCGAGGCTGAACGGGACCATTATCTGGGTGCCCAGGGATTCATGTCTCCTCACCACGGGTTTCAGGGTGTAAAGCCAGGCCCTGCTTCACCAGTCCTGCAAGGCAGTGGAAAGTATGTGGCGGGAGTGATGGCATTTGGCCTGGGTTCCTTTCCACGCAGAGTGGAAGGAAAGCCGCCAGTGGTAGGATAATGTTCACCAGCTTGGAATCTGGATCTTTTACAGTCCCCGTTAGGGGCATAGGACTCGTGCCACCAAGACACGTGGACAGAGGCGAGCCACGAAAGGGCCTGAGGTCTGAACCAGCAGGCGGGCCAGCCCCGTCCTGCCTTCCCACCTCGGGAGGCCGGGCTGGAATTCCAGCGTGTCATGCGTTATGCCCAGTGCCCAGAAGGAAAGTTACCGCTTAGCATCAGCCCTGTGGCTTCACAGGACAGACAGGCCGGGCCGATTTACTAACCTCAAAGACCCTGCTCCCCTACTCCACTTCCCTGCCACCACCTGCCTGCTGTGGGCCCGCGGTGCAGGCTCGCCAAGGGGAGCTGTGAAACAGGAACCTACGACCGGAGGAGGCAGGCCCAGCAGGGGAAGCTCAGCAGATCCCTGGACCTGTGTCCTGATGTGGGACAGCACCCCCTCAGCAGAAGTATGACTGCTGGGGAAAGCCAGGTGGGCTCCAGGATGCAGAAATGAGGCCTGGAGGAGGGGAAGCTCCAGGACCAGGTGTCATGTCCTTGTTCTCCCACCAACTCACTGCGTGCGTGTGTGTGTGTGTGTGTGTGTGTGATGACGTGTGTGTCTCTTTGCGTGTCTGTCTTGAGTGTATCTCTCTGTATGTGTCTGAGTATCTGGATGTGTGTCTCTGGGAGTGCATCTGCTTGTGTGCGTCTGTGTGCCTGACGCTGTGTACGTGACAGGGTTGTGTGTCTGTGCACTGTGTAGGTCTGTGTGTGTGGAGTGCAGGTCTGTTGTGCACCCATGTGGTGAAGGAGGGGTCCAGAGGGACTGTCCCTTCAAAGCCTCAGCGAGCCGGCAGGGTCGGCTTTACAGCCACTGTTCCCTCAAAATGGAATGTCTTCTCTCTCTCCCCACGGAACCAATTCCTCCTCATTCTGTATGGCTCAAATTCACTTGATTGATTCATTCATTCAACAAAATGCAGTCTGTCCACTCCACGGACCCTGCCGGGCTTCCTCCCCATGCCCCAACTACAGGGCCTGTCTCTTCCCTGAATAATAATGACTGTGGTGGCCCTCATCTATCAAATACCAACCAATTTATCACACTCCAGGCACTGTGCTCAGATCTTTCCGTCCATTGCCGTACTCAATTCCCACGACAACTTAGGAGAAGGCTAATCGTACCCATGTTACCGGTGAAAAACGAGAAACCTTGGTGAGGTTTTGCAACTTCTCCTAGTTCACACAGCTGATAAATAGGCAAACAAGGGTGAAAACCGAGTTCTGACTCCACTCCCGTCCTCCAGGCCCGTAACCCCCGGTCTCTGCGCCATCCTCGCCCTGCCGCCCCTACCGGTCCACTGCCCCGTGCTGAGTTGACCCACACGAGGCAGGGCCTGGAGCTCAGCCTTCTGAGGGACCTTTGGGGCCTGCACATTCGAAGTCCACAGTCAAAGTGGGCCCTGTGCCCACCCCGAGGAGCGTGAGTCCGACCAGCGTGTGTGAGGGAAAGCTGCCTCCCAGCTGCTCCGGGATGCCGGCCAGGGGGCGGCAGGGGCAGCTCGGGCTCACTGCCGGCACTTGCTGCCAGCAGGAGCTTGCGTGGACCACTCAGAGGCCTCTGTGGAGGAGAACACACGCATCCACACAACTTCCCTCCTGACATCACTGCTCTGGAATCCCTCCCATGACCACAAGTGTTAAGACTTTTTTCCCAGAACTTCAGCCCCAAAAGAGAAGAGAAGATTTGAAACACTAAAGCACATACACGTTTTTCTTTTCTAACAGAGGACTCTCTGGACTTGTTAGTGTTACATTGAGCCCAATAGCCCAGAAGCTGGTAACGCATCTGGCACATTTTAAAATTCAAATTAAAGTCTGAATGGTGCCCCTCTTGCCAGAGACAACAGTTCACTAGTTCACCCAGAACTCCAAAAGGCTTCCCTCCAAGGGACTCACGGAGCCTTCTGGACTTGTCCTACTCAAAGCTCAGCACGTCCCTGGGGAGGGCGTGAGCCCTGGGAGGGCTTCTCATCCACTTCCAAAAGAGAGAGCCAGGGGGCAGGGGCAGGACCCCCGCTGCCTCAGCCAGGGGGTCGGTGGAAAGACAGGCCAGCGAAGGAGCAGCAGGGCCGGGACTCCCAGGCCTGTACCTGAATGACTTTCACATTCGCAGCCTCCGTGAAGGACTTGCAAATTCCAGAACGTGACCGTCTGGGGCTGTCGCCAATGAAGAAAAATCACCAGTTTTGAAAGTCTAGCGGGAGATTGCATCAGGGAAAGATACAAGGGGAGACGAGGCAAGAAAGCAGGCAACCCTAAAAGAGTCCACTTCACAATTTGTCCAAAAGCTCGGCCCTGGCAGAGCGTCCCGGGAGGCACGTTCGCCGGGGCCAGGTCTCAGCCCGGCCATCCTCCTCCCCTCCGCTCTGGAAGTTGTAATTTAGTACCAGCCCAGGCCTTCCCACCTGAGAAGTCATCCTTGGAGTGGCTGGGGTGGGAGGACCATGATGAAGAGATAGACCAGTATGCCATCACCCCAAGTGGAGTGCACGACTGGTTAGTTCTATACAACTTCTGCTCCCTCAGCAAGCTCCTTCCCTCCGCTGCTAACAGGTCCCGCATCTTGCTCTCAGCCTTCTTTCTTCGGCTGTTAAAAAACGGCCTTCCAGATGGAGACCCATTTTCTCAACTGCCAGCTTGGCACCTTCCTCAGCACCTCGAACCAAACACATCCCAGATGCCTCGCTCTTTCCTCCTCTCGCTGAGTGGGGCTCCCACCCTTCCCGCGTGCGACTACATGCCTCACGCGCCTTCTGCACCCTCCCCCTCACTCTTATAGTCCAGTCTGCCCAGCAAGAGCTTCTCCATCCTTCCAGCACCTTTCCATTCCCATTTCTATTTTTCAGTCGGGGGAATTGTGGAAGTAAAAGAAAGGGCATTACAATCCTGTCACTTCACGTGGGCCCTGTGCATCTCGTCAGTCTGGATGAATCGCTGGCCCAGTCCACCACACACAGCACCAGCACATTCATCCTTGACCACTGCATATTCATGTGTCTTCCTCAAAACGTTCCCGTGGCTCCCTGCCTCAGGCTGCCGGTCAAGAGCCTCCCACATCTGACCCACCTCGTTCCCTCCCTTCTGTTTTCCTGGCTAGAGAGCTTCTCTCAACCCCGTGCTCACATCATGCTTTTCACCCAGCACTGAGCCACTCTCCACAATTCTCTCCCGCCATCAGAATCCTACTGACCATCAAGGACAATTTCATCCACTCATTCAACAAATATTTGTTGAGTGGTCCCATGTCCCAGGCACCGTGTGAGGCCCTGGGACGCACAGTTCAGCCAGACAAGCAAGTCCCTTGCAGTCACTCATGACAGAGGGGGAAAGAGACAGCACCACCTCCTCCACCAAGCCCCCTCCCCCAAATATCTCATCCTCATCATCGGATCTCCCCCTTAGCCTTCTGGCACTCGCTTTCCGAGTCATGCATTTGGTCCCGGATTTATGCTATCTTGTACTATTATTTATCTTTCCACGTGTTTTTGCCGCCTCATCGGACTGTGAGTTCCTCAAGGGCAGAACTGTGCCTTACTCACTTTTATATTACCCACGGCTCCGAGAGACAGGCACAACGCATAGTGGGCCCTCAAATATTTTTGGAATGAATCAATAATAATTTTTAAAAATCCAATTACAGGAATTCAGCTTAGCTAGAAACTTTGGGCTCCCAAGCCAAAAATTTAATAAGGACTCCCTTTATTCTTTGTTTAACGCAAAATAAACAGCGAGGCAGTGCTCGCCTCCCTTCACCACATAAGTGCTACTGTGACCTACGGATGGACACGGAGAACATCTGTGCTTTATCCTTGCTTCTCTTGCTGTCTGAGCTATTTGACAAACTCCCTTTTCCCCTCAAAATGTGATGCTAATAAATAGTTATTGAAACTGACTTAAAAGCCGATCTGCCCCTCAGCCCACGTTTACACGGCTTAGCTAAGAGGGTGTTACTGTAAACAGCATGAGGAAGGTTGTATTCGAGGAGTCTGGCTACACTGTAATTATCCTCTTTTGATGATCAGATCACAAATTCACAGCGTAAGAAGCTGCCAGCAACATTCTCTAGCTAGTGTCTTCCGACGGGGTCAGATGGAGGAAAGGGAAGAAGGCAGACACTGCAGGATTTCTGCGCCTCAGCTCTGTGTGAGGGAGACCAGTCCGGGCAGAGGGGGTCGGGTCAGGGCTGGGGTGGCGTGGACAGCTGAGGTCATGCCAAGCCACCAGAGGAAAAAGTCGGCAGTCTGTCTGGGCCGTCCTCCTATAAATCAAGAGATGTTCAACGCTGCTGGAAAATCATCTGCTCTGTGTTTCATTTTCCAACCTGCAAGCACTTGGGTAGGTAACAGAGGCTGCCTCTTTGGAGGACAGGCAAGGCCTGCTGTCTGCAGGAAGCTGGCAGGACACCTGCCCCAGCAACCAGTCCCTCTGACCTAGCAGGGGAGCTGAGACCACAGACCAGGCGAGCCCTGGGCCAGGTCGAACCACCCACCACACTCCCAGGTAGGGTACCTGATGCTTCTGCTCATGGCGATCTCCACTACGAGACAGGAAGCCCCAGCAGGGCAAGACTGGCCACTCACCTCATCAACCCCTCCATTCCCAGTGCCTAGCGTGGGGCCTGGCGCTCCATTAAAGTGTAGTGAGTGGGTGAACGGACAGACGCAGCATCCTGCTGCCTTACCAACAGTCTCCTGGGATGGCTGGGGGGATTCCTTGGCACTGACCCCTCCAGCATGGCCGAGGTGACTCAAATGAGCTATGCAAACCCATTGCAGAGCCAGACTGGACAACACCAGCCCGTCCTAGTTTCATCAGCAGACCACCCTACAGACAGACCCTCTCTGGCCCAGCTCAAGCCCCTGCCTCTTCCATACAGCTTCCCTCCCACTCCTCTCTCCCCGTTAGTCTCTCCCTTTCCAGGCTGCCCCACAATTCCCCATCCAACCCGCAATGTTCGGAGTTTGTGCACATGCTGTCCACTCGTTTGTTTCATCTAAAACAAGTTATAACGCTACCTATTCATTTATTTCACCTCACAAACAATTATAATCGTATCCATACTTTTCAAAGGGTCACCTGTGCTACACCCTGGCCACAAATCGGGTTCCCAGATTTGCCAGGATTTGCACAATTTCAAATATTTTGTTGTGTTAGCTGCATAAATGCCCTTTTACTTTTCAGATGCTGTGACCTATTTTTAGTTGGGAAAATAGGTCACCTTAGAACGACTTCTCTTGTGTCTCTTGTGGTGCCTGGCAAGCCCTGACCACACAGAGGCTCTCGATAAATAGAATCATGGAATGTTAGCACCAGACAGGATCTTAAGCATCCTCTTGCCCCGGCTCCCTGTGAGCTGGGAGAGACAAAACTCAGGACAGCTACATCCGACGGCGAGGCTTGGGGTTCAGAGGCTGTGGGCTTCCACCGTAGCTCTTTACTCTTCTGCCAAGAGTCTGACACAAACTGCCCACTTGCTACCATTTCTGCCCCAGAGGGAAGCCGCCCAGCTCTCCTGCAGCCACTGGGGGAAGCAGGTCTATATTTAGGCTTGGAGGGACCACCACTTTCTAAACCACACAGAGACGATCACAGACCCTCTTTCTCTCCCACCCAGCGCAACCTGCTGCACCTACTCTCTGTGCGGGACAGAACTCCTGGCCGGGAAGTGCTCGGATCTTTCCAGAGTTAATTACTCCCTTTTGGGTTCCAGGCCTCCACCCCCAGGAGCCCCTAGATGCTGGTGAGATAAAGCTGCTGCTCAGAGGAAAGCCTTGAAGCATTTGGCCGCTGACTGTGACTAATAAAAACCTGGACTCCTGGAATTTAAAACATTCACAACAGCCTGAGTCCCTGTGGTTAAGAGAAGAAAGAGCTTTTTCAGGCCTCAGGGCCCTTCCACAAGGATGTGAGACTGTGAGGGGTAGGGATACCAAATTCTCCTCACTGTTTCCTCATCATCCCTCTTGGCCTCTCAAGACCTCCTGGGCTGCCTGCTGTCACAAAAGAGAAACTGAGGCTCAGGGGTTACATAAGGGATAGACAACACATAAATATCATAGCCTGGGAATTTCTAACCAGTTCTGGCAACCTAAATGCTTTTGCAAAAGAACCTTTAAAAAATAAGTAAGGGGGACGGCTTGTGGCCGAGCGGTTAAGTTCGTGAGCTCCGGGTCGGCAGTCCAGGTTTTTGCCGGTTCAGATCCTGGGTGCGGACATGGCACCGCTCATCAGGCCATGCTGAGGTGGCATCCCACAGAGCCCAACCAGAGGCACTCACAACTAGCATATATAACTATATATCGGGGGCTTTGAAGAGAAGAAGAAGAAGAAGAAAATAAGATTGGCAACAGATGTTAGCTCAGGTGCCAATCTCAAAAAAAAAAAAAAAAGGAGGAGGATTTGGGCAGATGTTAGCTCAGGGCTAATCTTCCTCAAAAAATAAATAAATGAAAAACATAAGTAGGGAAGAAAGTGGGGTGGGGAGGGGAAGAAAGGAAAAGACCTGCCGTGCCCTGATCGAATGGCACACGGTCCCGCCCACGCCTTTCTGTGAGCACATGACTTAGCAACGTGCAAAACAGCTCGTGTAGAGGTTTGCTCAGAAGGGCATCTGGATTTGTCATCTGTCCTTATCTAATGCTTTTTCCAACTTGTCTACAGCCACAGACAGGAAATAAAGCCTCTCAATTTAAGAGCCTCTGAAATCCTGGGAGGTTTGGTTGGGGCTCCGTTTTCTAGGTTTAAAAAGGATCTATTCACTTGAAATCAATAGTATTTTGCATTTTATTCTTTGCTTGGGCTTACCTCTTTTTAAGAAGGTTTTGAGGATTGGCCTAAGACTTATTTTCCTTAGGGAATGCTGTTGTACAGGGAGGTATCCAGAGACCCAAGAAGGGTCCGTCACTCTGGACATAGAGCTGTAAGTCCCAAGCTCCACTGGGACTGGAACTCTGGGGTCCAACACTTAGACTACACTGCAAGATGTGACAGCACAGCCTGTGTCCGCAAAGGGGAGAACTGACACTCCGCGTGGCTAATTTTCTTGATGAAATGAACACGGGCTGAGGACCAAGTGGTGGTGCCGACCTACTGCAGCGCTTTCACAGAGACCATCTGATTTATTGCCCTACAGAATACTTGAAACTCCCTTGTAAAAATGATGAGTGCCTGCTGTGTCACTCTGATGGAGAAGCCATTGCCACTCTGGATTAGACTGTCATAGGCAGGAGGGATGGAATTCAACCCACTCATCTTAAAGAAGAGAACAGACTCGCGTAGTGTCCCAGTTGCCGGCCAGGAGGTAGCTCAGGGTCCACGCCTGTGAACTCTCCTTTGGTGGGGTCGTTCATATGAAGAAGATACACTTTTTCCTTCCTCCAGAAGGGAATTTATGAAGTGTGAGGGAGCCCCAAGCAGATGTAGGAGTCCACTGCAGCCCGGTTAGCTCAGCGAGTGAAATTCCATCAGCCAGGCCCCAGGGCTCAGTGACTCACACCTCTGGCATCCCCGAGTGGGATGAACTTGGTCTAGACTGATGTGCAGTTTTCTTCCACTCTCTGCTTGGGGAATTTGAGCGTGTCTGGAGAAGGCGCAAGCCTGTGAACGGTCATCTCTAGTGGTCTGGGATCTGTCCCCATTCTAGAGGAGTCGATGAGGATGGATGTTACGGAGGCTGGCCACACCCTTGCAGGGTACGGGTGGGAAGAGACAGGCTGTCCTCCTCACATCCATTAGTCCACTCATTTACCCTGGGGTCACAAGACACAGAGAAAGCAGTTACTGACACCTCACTTTGAACACACTCCACTCTGAATTTATGGGCCCCAAACCAGGGGAATACAGGAGGGAGTTTAGGTCTCACACTTTGATGTGGAAGCGTGAGCTCAAAAAGTCTGCTCCTGCTTTCAAGGCCAAGGTGATGAGGGACCGGAGAGAGGCAGGGAGAGGCCCGAGCACACAGCACACACACTCGCTGGCATCCCTTCCTCGTGTGTGTGTGTGTGCACACGCACACGCGTGCACGCGCATGATGGGTGACGCCAATTCACACAATGGTGGATACTGCCAATAGCCAGCTAGTGGGTGCCCCCTGCATAGGCCAGATGCGTCTTCACATATGCACAGTAACAAGGGATCTTAGAACATGGCAATCACCTTGTCTTGCTTCCTTCCCTGTGTAGGAATCTAGCTGCAATATTCCTGGCAGGAGGTCATTGTGTTCCTGCTTGAGCTGCCCCAGTGACAAGGCGCTCACCACTAACAGGGCAGCCCGATCCACTGCGGGGCAGCTCCCCCACATTACAGAGTCTTTGCGCTGGGAGGAAATCTACACCCATTGCCTCTCACTCATCTCAGTTCTAGGAGTTAGAATAAATCATAAACATCCTTCTTCATGGTAGCACTTCAAATATTTGAAAAGAACTGAGATGCCTCCCCTCATATCTTCATTTCCTCTTATAATATGGTCTCCAGACTGGTCACCATCCTCCTGGTCTTTCTTCTGGGTGACCTAGATAAAAGATGGCCCCAGAGCTGAACCCTGTACTCAGTTCTTGGTCCAAAAAGCAGAGTTGAGGGAAATAATCCTTCACTCGGTGTAGCTGTTTATCTCCACTTTTGCAGCAGCTATACCACACATTTGGCTCTGACTGAGCCTTCAGTCAACCCATCTCCTTCAGAAATTTTTTAAATATAATTAATTCCTTTTAGTCATTCTCTCCAGCTCTCACTCTATGGCTGAACCTTTTCCCATGAACCTTGATACAGGACCTCATATTCATCCCTATGTGTTACAGTTTGGGCCTATTATTTCAACCTACTGAGGTTTTTCTGAAGCTCCTTCCATGGTGTTATATTCAGCAACCCCTCCTAGTTTTGTATGTCCCATAAATTTTATCAGCACACATTTTAATCTCCATGCAAGTTTCTGCCATGACAGAGAGGCCGGAGCAGAGCCCTGGGGAACATCATTAGAGACCATGCACCGAGTTCACATGGATCAATCAGCAGTTCTCAGGGGCATCCGTTGTCAGTACACTGTGACACAATCTAACTGCATGTCCACCAAACGTACATCTCTTCCTCTTGTCCACAAACATTAAACAGGGGACATTTCTCTAGCCCAGAGGAATGATTCCATGACTTCAGCTACCGACACAGGCTATTACATGAGGTATTGCGGAGAAATTTCTCAGCATCCCACAAATATTCCCTGTAGGTGGTCTGGGCGGCTCCCTACCCATCAGGCCAGCTCAGCCAGTAAGCATAAGCTCTCGCCATGAAATCCTGGATGGAAGAGTCTTCTGGCAACTCTCAAAGGTTCTCCTCAGACATCCTGACACCCAGGCCCTTTCATGACCTACTTTCAGCCAATCTCAAAGGGAAGAAGTTACAGGGGACTGCTCATCAATTGAAGTTGCCCTCAGTGGCTGTGGCTGGACAAGAAAGCTCCCAGCCTGTCTCATGGTAACCAGTCTGATTTGTACGACAGCAAGGGGGAGGCCTTCTAGGAAAATGCTGTGGAAGTCATCCGGCCCTTCAAACCAGACGTCCCCACAGGTAGTCCTCTCTGGGATACTGTAAGTTCACTGAGGACCTAGGCTCCTTGCCTTGGAATGATCTTCCAGCTTTGCCCAAGGCATGCATCTTGTCCTCTCAGGTTATGAGGGCTGGAGGACAAGGGCTGTGTTTTCTTTCCCTAATGGCATCCTGGACCGTGATGTGGGTGCAGCAGGCACCCGACAAATGTCCAGAATAAAGACAGGTGCTAAGCTTTCCTATCATGGACTCTCAGCCCTTCCAGAATAAGAAAGTACTCTCTAACGTATTTTTTTCAGTCATTTCTCTGACTATTCCACCCAATTAAGGCTCTGTTTTTGATATGGCCCATCTTATTTCCCCTTCAGACGCTGGGCATCAAAACGGGCCCATGGAGGTATTGGATAAACACTTCTCTGTCGAAGTGCCACTCACAGAGTTCTTTTTCCAGAATACTTTTTCCTAGTGGCACATGATACTTCGTATTTTCCCAGCCCAAAACCCACTGATATTTTGGCCCATCTTGTTTTTATTCAAGCCATTGATGACCTTCTTATGCCCAGAAGCCTGGATCTTCACTTGACAATCCAACTGGATTAGCCTGAGGTTCTAGTCTGAACAGAGGCCCATCAAAGATGCTACAAGAAAGCTCACTGTCCTATTAGGCAGGGCAATGCTATGAATGGTGATTTATTTCTATGTGCTTCTCATCACTGTTTAGTTTAATTCTTTATTTTGGGGGATTCTTCACCTATGGGGATAATGATCTTTGGGCTGCGTTCCTGGGAAGAAGAAAATGTGGGGTTGGAGATACTGTTCTCAGTAGGTCCCTAGAATTATTTCTGTTGGATACAATGGTGAATAAGATATAGCTCCTGCCCTCCACGAGCTTCCAATCTCATTAGAAAGATGAGATACAGATAAGTGGATGCCAATTACTCCGTATGAGGATATAAAGAGCAGAGATGGAAAGGGTGAAACTGGGTTGGACAAGCCTACCTTCCAAATCATAAACTTCACAGTAAAGCAAAGTTGTCATCAGTAACTAGAACACCCAAGTACATCAAGTACATCAACTCTAACAATCTCTTCTGGTTATCCCAAAAAAAATGGCAGCGTTTGAAGGGTGTCAAATAGAAGCAGTCTCATCCTGCCGGCTGAGAGGAGGCTGGAAACCCTTCTCCATGCTGTAATGCAGGCTTGGACCAGTTCCCAAGCGCGCTCAGCACGCTCTAGGAACATATGAGAAAAGAGCAGGCTGGTGTGAGTCATGAGAGGAAAATGTAAAGACCACAGCCTGGGTAGCACTTCCTCTGGAGCCCAAATAAGGCCATTTCAAGAGTCACTTTCCTTCAGCGTCAGTCCTGGGGTCAGCTGGAGGCTAGAGCACAGTGAAGGCTCCCTGGCTGGACTCACAGCAGACCCCACAGCCCCTTGGGGGTGACATCCAACCTGTTCCTTGAGGAAGGAGTCTTGGCTACCCACTCCTCTTGCCCCGAGCCCCATATACCTTGCACATAAGAGTAGTGCAATAAGTCTTTGTTAATTTCTTTATTTGGGTAAAGAACTTGTTGAAAAGCTAAATCTGAAAATTCAGCCATAAGTGTAGAAAAAGAATCAAAAGCCCTTTTGCCATCCCCAAACGCTGACCTGGGTCAGGCTGGCGACATCAGATCATCTGGAAGAGCTTAAAATAAATAGTCTAGTCCTATAGTGGCAGATTCGGATTCAGGAGGTCTGCAGTGAGACCCCAGTAGCTGCGTTTTTAAAGTGATTCTGATCCTTAGCTAGATTTGGGAATAACTGTCCTTAGGCAGCCAGTCTCTGAGATGGCCCCCAACGATCTCACTTCTGTATTCATGCTCTTGGGTAATCCCCTCCCACACTGTGTATGGCTGGTCTGTGTGACCAACAGAATGCAGCAGAAATGATGGTGTACCATTTCTGAGATTTGGTTATGAAAGATTGTGGCTTCCACGTTTTGCTCCCTCCCTCTCTTTCTCTTTTGAATCAGTCTCTCTGGAGAAAGACAACTGCCATAAGTCTTAAGGACACTCAGGCAGCCTTTAGAGAGGCTGTGTGGAGAGGAACAGAGGGCTCCAGCTGACGCCAGAGAAAAACTACAGCCTGCCAACAACCACAAGAGTCAACACGCGAGAGGGTCCCCCAACATCAGCTGACAGCACGACTATAACCTCATGATGGGCTCTGAGCAGAATCAACCAGCTAAGCCACTCCTGATTCCTGGTCCTCAGAAACAACATGAGATAATAAATGTTGTTGCTGGAATCTGCAAAATCCAGGGGTAACTTGTTACACAGCAATTGAGAACTAGTACATTTTCCCAGTCCAAAGGGCAAGCTCCTGAACACAGCACAGGCCTTTCATGCCCACCTTGCTAGCTTCATTTCACACCACTCCCAGATTCACATTTTGGCCTTGAGCAGTACTGACCTACTTATCCCCAGTTCACACTTCTGTCCCTCTGTGCCTTTGCATAAGCCATTCTGTGTGTCTGGAATGCCCCTTCTCCACTGTGCTATCCCCTCTTCCAGAAATCTTCCCCTCATTTACCCCCACACCAAATCAAATTGGCTTTCGTCCACCTCCTTACCACTCACACACACTTCCTGAAATGAATAGGTGAAAGTGAGTTACGTGGAAGAAGGAAAATATTCACATGAAGGAGTCATCAAGAGTGCATGACTTGCCTCTATTTGGTTGATCAACAAATTGTCGAATTTGAACCCAGGAATCCTCTTCTCGCTGCACACCACACCCACGTCTTCCGTGTGCTTGCAGTCAGTGACACCCCAGCCGTTGGAGGAGCAGGCTGCGAGGGTTGTCTCCTTGCCAGTGCAGTAGATATTGTCCAACCAGATGGGCCCTGAAGGAAGCAGAGAAAAGAAAAACCAGGAACTATGTCTAAGGAAGTTTGAGTCTTTGGGGGCATCAACGTCATACATAGAAACATAATTTTCCTCTAATTTTGCCAGCTGGGTGTGGTCATCAATTGACTTTTAGTATGTTCTAGGCCATCTGGATGCCTTTGCCAGAGTGGGCAGCTGATGTGAGCTGGGGATGTGGAAGATCAAAGATGACTAGGATAGGAAGCAGAGCTAAGCCCGGAAGTCACGTGGTAGAGGAGAAGGAGCAGGGCCTTTGGATACTAAGCTGGGCTTGAATTCTGGCTCAGCCACTTAGCTATATGACCTTGGTCAAAGCCCCTTTTTCTCATCAGTAAAGTGGGGACGATAATGACACTTGAATTGCAGCGGTGTGTGCAGATTAGAGACGATACAGGGCACAGGTCTCATTTATCGTTGGCCCATGGCTACTTCAAACGGTAATGATGAAGAGGAGGAGATTTCAATTACACTGACTATGGCACAAATGAGACTCCCCTTCCATCTACAGCAGAGGCTGAACTCTGACCCCTCGGGGAAAACCTAAGCTATCCTGCAACTGAGGGTTTCAGGTTTTTAAGGCATTTTCACATTTATTGCCTCCCCTGACTTTCCCATACCTCAGGGAAGAGGACAAGGTGGCATTGCTATTCCCATTTCACAGATGCAGAGCCTGGCTCAGAGAGGGCAACTCACCACGCAAGGCCCCCACCCCCAAGCCCAGAACTTGGTCTTTGATTCCCCGTTCAGTGCTCTTCTCACTTCCTCGTGTTTCCCACCTGATTCAGAGACTGCCCAGCCGGACTAACACACAGAGCCACCTCGTCAGGTTTCAGAAGTCAGGGGAAGGCAGGGCTGGGCTGCAGCCAGGCCATCTGCCTGGGACTCCCCATAGAACTCTGCTCCCTTCCTGTGCCTTCGCCTGTCTGCAGTAAGTTGAGAATTTGGCGTGCAAAGTGCTAGAGGGGTAACCATAATGGGACACCACCTCACACTCATTGAGATGGTTACAATAAAAAAAACAGGAAATAGCAAGTGTTGGTGAGGATGCGGAGAACTTAGAATCCTTGTGCACTGCTGGTGGGAATGTAAAATGGTGCAGCCACTAAGGAAAATAGTATGGAGCTTCCTCAAAAAATTAAAAATAGAACTATGATATGATCCAGCACTCCCCTTCTGGGTAGGTAACCAAAAGAATTGAAAGCAGAGTGTCGAAGAGATATTTGCACACCCATTATTACAGTATTATTCACAACAGCCAAAAAGTGGAAGCAACCCAAGCGTCCACCAACAAAATGTGATATATGCATACACTGGACTATTATTTAGCCTTAAAAAGGAAGGAAATTCTGACACATACTACAACAAGGATGAACCTTGAGTTCATTATGCTAAGCAAAATAAACCAGTCACAAAAAGATAAAGACTGTCTGGTTCCACCTACACGAGGTATCTAGAGAAGTCAAATTCACAGGAACAGAAGACAGAATGGTGGTTGCCAGGGCTAGGGGGAAGGGCACGTGGGGAGTGGTTGTCAATGGGTATAAAGTTTAGTTTTGCAAGAGGAAAGGTGTTCTGGAGATCAGTCATACAACAATGCGAATGTGCTTAACACTACTGAGCTGCACACCGAAAAATTGCTAAGATGGCACATTTTATATTATGTGCATTTTACCACATTTAAAAATAAAAACTTTTAAAAAAGTGCTGGAGGGTTTCCAAATAGCGATTTTTATAAGAGCCACTACAAAATGAAAGGAAACAAAACCAAACCTCTCGTTTTTCTCATGATTCCATGTAGCACTCTATGATATAGTGGAGTCAGATAACCTGGTTTCAAATTCCCCCAGCCTCAGGCTTGGGCACTCCATGGCTGGGTCAACTACTTAACCAAGCCTGTTTCCCACTTGTAATGAAAACAACGACACCCAACAAACAGGTCACCATGAGATTCAATGAAAGAATGTATGTCCCTAGTACGTGTTCAACTTCCCTTTCCCCTTCCTCCTTCCAGTAAGTCAGAAAAAGAGAGGATACTGTTGTTTCCATGACGCAAGGAGAAAGCAGATACAAACATTCCCATCGTAGAGATGAGAAAACTAAGGAGAATCTGAGGCTCTTGAAGGTCAGGGAGGGTACAGGCCAGTCTTCTGACTTGGAGGCCTCTCCGAAATGTGTCCGCTGTGATGGATGGCTGGTCAGGGCTCAAATGAGAGTGCCTCAGATGCATTGTGGGGAACAAGGAGCTTATTGAAAACATCTGGGCTGAGGTTTTGCAACTGGTCTTTCAATTTGGCTTAGTTTCCAAGCTGCCGAGCTCCACTGAAACAAATGCTCCCTAATCGATTGCTGTTTCAACAACAAACCAATGTTTGTCCTGCTAAGCAGTAGCAACGGGAGAGACCCTCCACCCTATTCCAGCTGCAGCTGCAGCGAGAGAAACCACTCTAAGGGGCGAGCGGGTGGGAAGCCCGAAGAGCTGCAAAACAGAGCCACAAGGCCTGCTTTCATTTCCGATAAGGAACAGTAGAAATTAGCACCCGGGAGTGTTACCGGGAACTAACTTACCCGAAAGAGGTGCTTTCATAAGTAGCTTCAATTCAGCTCCAATAAGCCGGCTCTCTACATATGCCCACCGGTTCTTTTTTCGTAGATGGTGGAAATGTGAACTTCTACTTATCCCGAGATAGCACGACCATGCATGGTATACTAATATGGTCTGATTTCATGACACTTTTTTTTTCTGGATGCTTAATGCCTATCACTAGACCGTCTGATTCCCAAGGAATCAGCTTCTGGCTCTGCCTCCTGGAAGGCAGAACGGTTCTAGACACAGTTCAGTAGATGCCATCTCAGAGCTGCCACAAAAGTGGCACTCGGGACCCACGTAAGGCTCAAACTTTGTACACCAAAAGCCACCCGAGCATGAGCAAAACTTCATTGTACTCTTTCAACTCACTTACTCTACGAAATGCTTCTCCTGATGAAGGGAGAAGAGATGAACAAACAAATTAACCGACCCTTTGGAAGATAAGTGAGTTTCCACTTGAATGCCAGAGTGTTCCCCTGGGGTGTCAGGGCAATCGATAGCGTTCAAGTTGGACTCTTCAGGGCCCCACTGTGGTCATCTGCTGGCTCTGTCACTCTGATCTGAAGAGTGCGAGGTGCAGGGGCATCAAATCTGATCTCAGATCTGAAGACAGGCAGAGGACAGCAGCCACGTGAGGTTCAGACTGCTGTGAGACCTGTCCAGAGGGTGCAAAGGGAGCGGCTCCCTCTGTGGAACCCTCCAAAGGGGCCCATGATTTCCTGAGCTGAGAGACCTTTAGGAGAAGAGACCCGGGAACAGGCCAGGCTGGAAAACTGGGGAGGCCCCTGGGTGCTCTCGAGGCTTCATTCCTCAGCCTGAGCTGCAGGGGAGGCGGGTGGTGAGCACTCCGGCAGGGGTACCTCTCACAGGCTCAGCTGTGGCATTCCCTGTTCATCCCAGAGCCGGCGTGCAGGCTAAGCCCCATCGGAGCACACCACAGGGCACTGCTCACCTCCTCTGGTCACTATGCCAAGTACTGGTTGCCAACTGCTTTTAATATTCTTCCAAATGAAAATGAATCCATCAGCTAATATTAACTGAGTGCCTGCCCTGTACCCAGTGCTAAAAATCCTAGACCAATGCCGATGAAATTCAAATACATTTATATTTAAAAGGTCTTTCATGACGTAAACTAAGCATCACTTTATGTAGACAGCATGATCCCTAAAGTCCTGGAGACACGACAGTTTGTAATTGTCTTCGCATCTGTCTCTTTGATACTTCTCCTCTCCTAAATCTTGATGGTTTCAACAGCCACACACATGACCCATCCAGGACTCTTGGTTACTATACTTCTTCTCTCCAATGACTTTCTTCCAGCCTACGTCAGCTACTGTCCCGTGGTCATAGCTGAGACCTTGTCATTATCAATACTCGCATGCCCTCCCCAGTCTCCATTTCTACGCTTCTGCCGTGCATCCACCTCCCCCCCACCCTATCTTTCGGGCATACTCCTTCTAGTGTTGCAGTCTCAACAGAGACCCACAATCCATCAATCCTAGCAGCTTTCCACAGCCCTCCGACTCCTCCACGTAGTACCTTCCACGGACAATGATTTTAATTGCTCCCTTGCATATTCCCTCTACTCCTTTGAATTTTTCTCGCTTCATCGATCTTCAATGGCAAAGTCTGAGCCAGGTTAACCCAGCTCCGCAGCCACCCCATTCTCACTCCTGGGCAGGTGAACATTGGGGGAGGAAAAACCACACCCGTCTTATCTGATGACAGGTAAATGTAAAGTTTGGGTAGAAATAAAATAAAGTTGTCACTGGAAAAGCCCCATAGTCACTGGAAAGCACTTGTTATAAAATAATTAGGCTTAGAGAGCCTGGAATAGAAAATGTAAATCCGCCATTACTCCTGGATCACTCAGCTAGCAGCGAAACAGAGATGTGGAAGTATGGGGCAGTGTCCGGAGGTTTTGTAAAGAAGAGAAGAAATGGGTTCCCAAAGCCCAGCATGTGCTGACTCATGTCTGCAGCTTCCACTCTCCTCACTGGGAGGAACACTGTGCCCTCAGGGCGGTCTCCTGACCCCATCACTCCAACAGGACACGTTTGACTCCACAGAGGTGAGACAGGCATGAGATGGCATTTCCCTTCCCCTGTAGGTTCTAGAATAACAGAAAGCAGGGGTTGGATGGGACCATAACAATGACCCATTTCAATGACTCCCAAACCTGGCTATGTTTATAGTCACTTGGGAGGTTTCCAAAAGTTACAGAGACCTAGACTCCAGCCCAGACCTCGGCCCAGAGTAGGGTGGGTTAGTCCCCACCAGGAATTCTTATGCCATCAGCGTGGCATCAATCCATTAGTCCAGGATGGGAGTGTGGGCACCTCTGCTTTAGTCCAGCAGCCAGACCCATGCTGCGGCCGGGGCAGTAGCCCGGCCAGGCAGAGGGGCTGCCATTGCTTTCCCAGCTTGGAGAGGGGGAGCTCTCAGCTCTTGGATTTTTTTTTTTTAAGTAATGGCTTTCACTCTTATCTATTTTCCTACTTAGGATCACAGACATGAGAGTGTCAAGAGTTCTTAGAAAGTCTAACTGCCAGACGGGGAAACTGAGGCCAAAGAGGAAAAGTGTCTTCCTGTAAAGCATTTATTTAGTTGGATCAGCACCGAGACTGAGCTCAAGGTTCTGGGCTCCAACCCTGCCCTCCCCCAAAGCTCCTACCAAAAAAAAATTTCAATATATTGATTGAACTTAACAAGGGAAGAAAGACTAGGCCAAGCAAAGTGAAAACCCAAAGCAACTCTCCCTGTCACGGCCAAGCCCAGGACAGCCTGTTAGTGTGAACAGCGTGAGCTCTACATGCAGGAGGTGGGGAGAGGCAGGGAACGCTGGCCTGTGGGCAGCGTTTGTGAGAAGGAGCGAAAGGCACAACTCCAAGCCGCAACAGGGAGAAAGGTACCACCTGCTCTGTCTGATACAGCCCAGGCGGGGCACCTGGCTCGGAGAGATGAGCACAGACTGACTTCAGCCCCCAACTAGGGTCACCACCCCATCTGGCTCGCCCACGATGAGGCATTTCCCAGGATACCGGACTTTGCCTGCTAAACCAGGGAAGTCCGGGTCACTACACCCTCCCCAGCACCCCTCCACTACCCCTTCCTGCACTGACACGGGAGCTTGCGAGATGGGGTATTATCAGGAATTCATACATGACAGTAATCGCAGCTCCCTTTACCAGGTTAACCACATGTAAGCCTGTTCCAGGGTTTCCAGGAGACATTAGCACTCGGTGCCAGAGCACAGGGCGTTTTACCTTCCCCCTTGCCATAGGAGGAGCTGGCGGTCCAGGACTTGGCCTCCACATATCCCAGCTCCCGGCAGACGACGTGGGCGGCGTGGATGGAGAAGTCATCATCGCACACAGTCCCCCACTTGCCATCGTAGTACACCTCCACCCGCCCCTCGCTGTGCTTCCTCTTCTGCCCGGCCAGGCGCAGCTGGATCTTGACGTCGGAGGTTGCCTGAGGCTGGTGGTACTCGGGAGCCGGTTGCTGGAAGTACTCGGGGTAGTGGGGCCAGCTCTCGTACTGCGCCAGGCTCAGGCAGGGAAGAAGGCAGAGCACAGCCAAACCACTGCAGAGGCGGGAGCCTCCGTGCCTCTCCATCCCCGTCCTCTGCCGGAGCGCCTCCTGGAGCTGGCACCGGGCGGTTAGGGGCAACAGGCAGGAGTTTCCTGGAAGAGAGGAGAGATGAAGGCTGCAGACCCCTGCAAAACGTCTGGGGATTTCATACTGCTCTGCTTCATGCGTAAAGCTGTTCATTCTAGACTCCAGCCTCCTCTTTTCTCCCACTTTACGTTTCAGCCAGACAGGTCTGTGAATTCCCACCTCCTTCACCCACTCACCTCCCCATGTCTCTGAAATGCTTTTTTTCAGTCGAGCTCCTGGCAGGAAACAGCACACTCAGACTTAATCTGAGGCAAGTGTTTTAAAAGACTATCTTACAGATGTGTGGGCAGAGTTCAGGGAAAGGAACAACGGAGAGGGCGACACCCAGCTGGCAATAGAGGAAAGCTGTTACCACCTCCAGGCTTGAAGGGCCAGGGCGAGAGCTGTCACCAGAACCAGAGAGAGTGGCTCAACTGCGAGGGCCGCCTGTTCGGAGCTGTGGCTTCAGTGACAGCTGGGTCTCAGAGCCAGCCCACAGCAACAGAGGCAGGCAGAATAAATGCCCGAGCTCATTTTCCTCCGGTCTTCTGATCTCTTTCTGGTGCCTCCTATTGGGCAAACCAGCCTGAGTTTAGCTATACCGGTTGGCCTCCTGAGGCACCAGGGATGGTGGAGAGGGAGGGCAGCAGAGAGCATCCCGCACACTCCTCCTTTCTCCTCCCCATCTGTACACTTTCTCCTTCTCCAGGGCCCAGCTCAAGTCCCATCTCCTTCATGCAACACTCCCACCGAAGCAGCCTCCAGGGTTCTCCCTTCCAGGGTGGGCTTATTAGCTAGACATTCTTCTCATCCTTCCCAGACACTTTCATGTCCCCAAGCAGGTTACCAACTTCTTAAGGGCAGGACTTGTATCTCACTCTTCGTTGGCTCCTCCAGAGCAAATATGATAGGATCACGGACACGTTTATTGAAGGAGAGGGTGAGTTAGTTCAGGGACCGGCCCTGGTGAAATGTGGAGCTGGAGGGTGCTGCGTTGAAGAGGCCGTAGTGAGCTCTCCAGGTACTCCCTCTGGGGATGTCAGCTGACCGGATGAAATGGCCTCTTCCAAGCGCCCAGAGGAACACTAGGAGGCTCTGAGTCTGTCTTTACTGGCTCATGGGCTGCTGTTCTCTCTGCGCACACACCCAAACCCTCCTGTGGCGCTGCCTTCAGGCTCCAGGTCTTCAGACATACTTACATGCTGCCCACACACACACCTGATCTTATTATGCCTTAGACTCTGGACCACAAGACGGCGAGGCTGCTGAGTGAGGAGGTCAGAGGCGAAGCCCCCTCAACAGCTCTTACACCGCACCTGTCCTTGCTGAGCTGCCATTTCTGCAAATGGCAGTTCAGAGAGCAGCCCTGAGGCACATCTCTCACCTCAGGGAGGCCAAGGGTGCCCTGGTGACAATTCCATCCCTTTGCATAGTTTCTGTCCCTGAGGGGTGAGGGGGCTTAGACCAGCCTGATTTTTGCACACAGTAGGGAGGCATAAGGCTCACTGCGGCAAACAGGAGAGGGGCCAAGTGGCCTGTCATTGAGCAAAGAAGGGCTGGACAGCAGAGAGAGAGGAGCACAGACTCTGGAGTCAGACAGTCTAGGGTTAAATCCTCATTCTGATAATTACTAGCTGTGCAACCTTGTGCAAATATTTAACCCTCTCTGTGTTTATGACTTATAAACTGGGGATCACAACCATATCTAGCTCACAGCATTGTTATGAAGATTGAATGAAAGGCACGTAATAAGCACTACAGGAGCATTTGCTAAATAAAAATGTAAATTCTCAAGACTGTGGGTACCATACCCAAGTGGAGCCTACTTCCAAGAATTCTGGAGTGAGGTCATAGAGCAAAGGACAAGTACTTAGCCTGCGTACCTTGCTCCTTCCATAATTCGGAGGGATGGGAAGACTATCTTAAAAGGACCGCAGGAATGTTTCATGGAAGAGGAAGCAGACTTGGCATGTGGGGCCCCAAAAGCAAAACCAGGACCAGTAGGAGGGAGCTAAAAGGGGGCAGAATACATCCTATTTTAACCAGGTACAGAGCTCATGGCACATCACCATCAAGGAAAGACCAGATGACTGCCCAGAGCTGCCCAGGAGGGACGATCGAACTTGCAGAGAGGCAGTCCTCGCCTGTCAGGATGGCCAGGCAGTGCCCAGTCCCCCGTGAGGGTGCCAGAGCAGAGACGCCAGTGCTCAAGGGACAGTTGGGACCAAGGACTTCGGAAGGCCCCCCGGTTCCACAGGAGATCCAGCCATCCTCATCCTATGACTCACAAACAAGGCCAGAAAGTTGTGGGGATCCTGCAATAGCCCCTTTCAGACCAGAGCCTGACAAACCAGCAATGTTGCCTCTGTGTCCTGGACACACTTCATCCCCTTCAAAGTTCACGAGCTCATCTCTGCCTCGCCAGAACCTTGAGGCGTGGGTGGAGGAGGCAAGGATTATGATTCTTATTGTATAAGGGACAAAATCAAGAACCAGAGAGGATTAAGGACTTGACACGAGTTAGTGCAGGCAAAGCCAGAACGAGCCATTCTCAAGCTACCAAAACTTCAGTGATCCACTAGCACATACAAAAAAAAGTCCAAATTCTGCTTAGGACATAGAAGCCTTTACGATCTGGCACATGCCTACATTCCTAGCTTCAGTTCCAATGACACTTCTCCCTGCACCCTCATTCCAGTCTCCACATATCACCTGTCCGATCATATCAGCTATACTTGGTTTAAGTTTTTCCACCTAGATTAACGTGCCTCCATCCCCAATCCCTCCCCACCCCCCCAATAGCATATGTCTCAATCCTTCCCATTCTTCAAGGAAACCTTCCCAGATGCTCCTAATCAGAATGAATGTCTTCTCTGATCCTCTTTGAAATGGCATTTTGCTTGTGCTTTACACTATTATCATGTCAGGCTCTACCAGACCCTCACCCCAGGAGGTAGAAGCCATCTCTTTGTCATTTCTGGCTATGGCAGACTAACTCATATTAGATAAACCTTCCTGCCGAGAATAGCTGGAAAAGGAAGACGAAATACTAAAAGCACATATTTGAAGACAATGGAAAACTATTGGGTTAGCAAGGACTCAGGGAGCCAAGAACCCAGAGAGAGAAGGGAAGTCCAGCAGGTGAGCCTGGTGTTGTGTCTGCTTTTCTCTTTCAGACATCGGCAATTCCAAGGCAGAGGTCCATAGGCTGAGAAGCTAAGCAAAGCTTTAGGCAGCCTCCGAGGACTGAGAAGACAAAAATCTGGGTTCAGAGTCTGCCAAGGAGGAAGGGCCCTGTTAAACAGCTCTAGGACTCAACTCCAGATCCGGGGCACGAGTTATGTCCTACACGTTAGAAAGCTCTAACATCCACATAATTGGAATTTCAAAGGAGAGGAAAGGAAGAACGTATGAAATATTTAAGAGGTAATGGCCAAGAATTATACAAAACGGATGAAAGATATCAAGTCCAAGCAGCTTACAAAGAAAACCACACCTGGGCATATCAAAACCCACCCAGGGGAAATCCAAGACAAAGAGAACATCTTAAAAGCAGCCAGAGTAGAAAAGGAGCATTACCTTTAAAGGAGCAACAGTAAGACTAACAGCTGGACTTCCACGGGAACAGGGAAACAAAGAGAATCCCTGACATTTTCAAAGGGACGAAAAAATAAGTCAATTTAGAATTCTGTAACCATTGGAGAGAATAAAGGCGAAATAAGGGCATTTCAGACAGACCGAATTGGAGAGAATTTGTCATCAGAGGACCCACAAGATGGAAATACTAAAGGAATTTCTTCAGGCCAAAGGAAAAATCACTCTAGATGTTAGTAAGGAGGAATGAAGGGTATGGAAGGGGAAGCTATGTAGGCGGATCTAAATGAAGATCAATTGTGTAAAACAACGTCTTGTGCAGTTTAAAACATAGCTGTCATTAAGATACATGGCAACAGGGGCCGGCCCCATGGCCGAGTGGTTAAGTTCATGCTCCACTGCGGCGGCCCAGGGTTCGGATCCTGGGCATGGACATGGCACCGCTTGTCAGGTCACATTGAGGCAGTGTCCCACATACCACAACTAGAAGGACCCACAACTAAGATACACAACTATGTACGGGGTAGTTTGGGGAGATAAAGCAGAAAAAAAAAGCAAGATTGGCAACAGTTGTTAGCTCAGGTGCCAATCTTTGAAAAAAAAAAAGATACATGGCAACAATAGCGCAAAAGATAGGAGAGGATTAAAGGGAAAGCATTTCAAGGTTCTCGCACCATCTGAGAAGTGGTAAGAGGTCTGTAGTCTATTAGACGATAGCAAGTCTTAATAGTCTTAGATCGGCGGATGTGGCAATCTTTATGATAATCACCATAAGAAGAGTAAAAAACAAAAACGGAGAATGAACAGGTTAATAAAGGGGGGAAATAATGGAATTCTAAAAAATACTTGATTAAGCCAAAATTAAAGCAATAAAGCAGAGAAAAAGTAACACAGAACAGTTATCACAAGTAGAAAAAATAGTAAGATGGTGGATTAAAACCCAAATTATAACAGTAATTACATTAGATGAAATAAATACTCCAATGAAAAGACAAAGATTGTCAGAGTGGATTTAAGAAAACGATACTATTTAAATTTTTTATAAGAGACACAGACATTTAAAGTTAAAATATACAACATACACACACTAATGAAAAAAGAGCTGGTACAAAGTCAGAGAAAGTTGACTTCAAGACAAGCGACATTACTGGTTTGGGAAGGGACACTGTATGATGATGAAAGTGAGTCCAACAGGAAGACATGACTTCTCAATTTGTATACATGGACTCAATATGTGCAAAATAAATATTGCCAGAACAGGAAAAAATAGACAAATCTGTAATTATAGTGGGAGAGCTTACACACCTTTTGTCAGGAGCAGTAGACAAAAAAATCCTTGCTCTGAAGATGTGAACGACACGATTAACAAGAGTGACCTAACTGACAAGTTTCCGTCCACTGTGCTCAACTACAGAGCACAGATTTGCTTCAAGTCCACTTGCAAGATTTACCCAAACGGTGTCCAAGTTGGGTCATAAAGTAAATCTCACCACATTCAACGAACTCACACAGAATGTGTTGCCCAACTACAATAGAATTAAGCTGTAGACCCATAACTAGAAAATCCCCAAATATTTAGAAATGATGTAAAAGGAAATAAATTTATTACAATTAATCTAATTACTATTAGATTACTATTAGTAATCCAATTACTATTAATCTCCACCCAGGTCACATTCCAAATCAATTTACTTGTTCAGCAGACATGCACCGAGCTCCTCTCCACGCTGGGCCTCCCGTGGCACCGCAGACGTGTTCTCTCCGTGGTGCTGATAGGCACTGACACAGTGTTGATGGTCACGCTGCCGGGTGCCGGCAGGAAATCAGTGAATGTTCATAGAGTCAACTACCTGAGCCCGGGTGGCCTGACTTGGAACTCAGGAAGCTTTTCCACTTCCACACTGCTTCTATATCCTCATCTTACAGAAATTTAAGGCAGAAAGTGCATGACTTGCCAAAGGTCACACAGAATGACAGAGCTAGAACTGGTACGAAGCTGACATTATAAAGTGTCTCCTATATGCGGGCACTGTGTATTAATCATGCCTTTTTATTTTCTGTATTTCTGCTGTTTTGACATCTGGGGTCTTGCTGACCCTGTAGAGAGACTATCTTTCCTAGGGCTAGTTGATTCCTAGCGATGATAAAGGACTGCAAACTGGCCAGTTCAGAGCCACACCCTCCCAATCACCTCCTGTATGGGCTCTCACATTCTGGGCCACTGTCCCCCTGCCCTGATCACCCCAGGGTCACAGAGACAGTCCCTATGCCACAGAGCAAGCCAGAATTATTCAGCCAGCCAATCCTAAACCTGCTTACCCTGCTCGCCCTGCCTCACCCCCTCCCTGCTGGGAAACCACACAAAGGCTCTTGCCCACGTTTCCCCTCTCCCTCTGCCCCCTGACCCACCTGGTGCTTCCCCATGTGGCCCTGCATGGCCCACCACGCCTCCTGTTTCTAGGGATCTGTGAGTATACACTTCTTCCTTCATGACAGTCATTTCCGTGTCTGTGTGTCTTACCATTAAAACAAATTCCAAGTACTTTTAAAAACATTATTCTCAACTTTCTGTATTAATTCACCTAATGAGGTAAACACCATTATTATCCTCTGTCAACTGTATTAATTCACCTAATGAGGTATACACCATTATTATCCTTAGGAGGTAGACGAGGCACAGAGAGGTTGGGCAAGTGGCCCAAGGTTGCAGTGACGGTAAGTGGCAGGCCAGGACCTGATCGAGGGCAGCAGGCTGACCTGGGCTGTGTCCTTCGCAGAAATGCTCTGCTGTCCCTCAGCAGCTGCGCCCCAGGCCAGCACTTGCCCACCACATCCGCCAGCCTCTCCCCCACAAGGTAGCCGCAAAGGCCTCCAGACCATCTCTGCACGTCTCAGAAAGAAATGAAAAAAATATGTGGCCCTGCAATATTTTAAAAGAACTCAATCTCTGGATTTGCATTTCTATAAACTGCTCCACTCATCTTCTTGGATTCCACAATCTGTGGGAATGGCCAGTGTTCAACTCCTAAATCTTTCCTAGAAAAATACTCCTGGACTTTTTGCTTCTTTTGTGGGGCCTTCTCCTACTCTTTGCTCTGGGGAATTGTAAATATTTGACCCAGATGCTTCTCTCTTCTTTTAAAAATAGCTTTTATGGGTTTTTTGTTGTTGTCATTTCTTATTGCAAAAGTTATACAAGCTGGTGATAACAATCTGGAGAATGCAGGGGCAGCCCAGTGGCATAGTTGTTTGCTTCATGCGCTGTGCTTCCGTGGCCCAGGGTTCATGGGTTAGGATCCCAGGCTGCGACCTCTGCACCGTTCATCAAGCCATGCTGTGGCAGTGTCCAACATATAAAATAAAGGAAGATGGGCATGGATGTTAGCTCAGGGCCGATCTTCCTCAACCAAAAAAAAAAAAGGAAATCTTGAGAATGCAAACAAGTAAAATGAAAAACGTAATTTGCAATACTGCTGTCAGAGATAACCATTATCAGCACTGTGGTGTATAATGCTTACAGCCTTTTTTCTGTACATACATATTTCCTTTTAAAAATTGGAATCATTTTCTACATACTGCTTTGTAAGCTGCTTTTCACGTTTAACAGTATATTGCCAACGCTATGCCTCATTGACTATTCTTTTACTAGGTTTTTATTACACAGTATCCAAGCCTATGGATGCACCGTAAGATTGAATATTGCTATAGTGCTATAAACATTGTTGAAATGAATATCCTTGTACGTAACACTTTCCACAACCTTGGGATAAATTCCTAAAAGCAAAATTGCTGGGAAAAGGGCTGGTTAAAAGGCAACCCTTCTGGGGGCTGGCCCCGTGGCCGAGTGGTTAGGTTCGCGCGCTCCGCTGCAGGCGGCCCAATGTTTCCTTAGTTCGAATCCTGGGCGCGAACATGGCACTGCTCATCAGACCACGCTGAGGCAGCGTCCCACATGCCACAACTAGAAGAACCCACAACGAAGAATACACAACTATGTACCGGGGGGCTTTGGGGAGAAAAAGGAAAAAATAAAATCTTTAAAAAAAAAAAAAAAGGCAACACTTCTGAAAAACTATACTAGAGTCCAGAAAGGCTATATCAATTCACACGTCAGCCAGGAATATGTAGGTTTCCCACAATCTCAAAAATTCTAGCCATGACCATGTTATCAAACCTTTCTCCATCCGATAAGCAGAAAAGAGTATTTTGCTTTAACTAGCACTTCTTTTGCTACTAAGAAGGTTAAACTTGTTCCCCCATACTTAATGGCCCCTGTATTTCTTCTTTTTTGGAAATTACGTCTTCATGTTTTTTATCCTCTGTTCAACTGGATGTTCATCTTTCCCTATCGCTTTGTAAAATTCATTTTTCTCAGTGGCATCCATCCAACCCTCGGGAGGGTAAGCTGTCCGGCGGAAGCCGACGGCCAAAGCAGAGCCTGGGCGGGTGCAGAGCTGAGGCCCGCGCCTCCCTCGCCCCCGCGCGCTCGGGCTCAGCCCCTCCCCGGCGGAGCCCCCAGCCGCTGGGGCGGGGCGGCCTCTGGGAACTGGGTCCCGCTGTTCGCGGCAACTCGTCCTGGGTCCTTTCTCGAGGACAGCCTGGGCCGCCCGCCACCGCGATGGTCCGGTTGAGGACCGCGCCCCCGGGGCGGTTGGGGGGAGGTTCCCTTCGCGGCCCGCAGGCCCAGGGTCGGGGAAGAGCTCCGGCGGGCGCACGCGGCGCGGGGCGCGGCACACGTGAGCCCGGGGGCGCGGGGCGCGCGGGCCGGTGACCCGGTCCCCGAGCTGGACCGCGCGCTCACTCGGCGGCCTCGGCTCCCCAGCCCCGCAGCTGCGCCCAGGCCCCTGCCTCCCGCGGGCCCGGCCGGGTCAGGAGGGGGCGGAGGCCGCCCCAGGCTCCGTGGGAGCGGATGTCCCCTCTCTTCTCACACGGCTCACGCGGGGCGGGAGCTGCTGGTGAAGCGGGACTCGCCTGGCCCCGGGCCTAGCACGTGCTAGGCGCTCATTAAAACCCCGCTGGATGAGAACAGCGTGCGGACAGCTCAGCATAGATCCAGCCTCATTCCTGGGAGAGGGGCGGCGGGGACCAGGAGGACCTCGGCCTGGCCCCACTTGGGGGATGAGAGTCACAATTTTGACTGTAAACCGCAGAGAGCTCACAAAGGAGCTGGAAGAGAACCCCAGGCAGCTGGGACTGCGGTTAGGCTGGCACAATGGGCGGCTCTCACCCCTAGAAGGTCATTCCCTCTTCGTCAGCCTTTTTCTCTGTAAAACAGACACGTGGATTCTACCTGTGATGAAATGTATTCAGCTGATGCAGAAGAGAAACTTGGTGACCGCAGCCCCCCATGTCCCAGGAGGTGGGAGCCCCATCTTGCCCCAGCCACCCTCCCGGGTCCCAGCTTTATCACGTCCAGGGGTCGCTTTCATCTGCCTCAGGCGCTCCGGTGAGGCTCGGTCGGGAAAACTCAGAGAGGAGCAGGGTGGTCGACGGTACCAAACCTCAAACGAGAAAGACTCCCTGTGCCTCCTACGTTTCTGTAAGTAATGTCTTGTTTCACAAACGTGCTTCTTCCCGAAGGGATCATTGAAGCCGGTGAAAGTACCATTTTTTCATTGAACAATTTGCAGAGTTGTTGACTGAATTTTGGTAGCCTCTACAATAAAAGTTCCCTCTGTGGATTTATCCTCCCAGAGAAGGTGATAAATAAAGGGTTAAGGTACAGAAAAACATGCCCTCCTTTCTTTTCCTGCAAGAATGGAGGGACAGTCAGTATGACTCCCTAGTTCCTGTGAACTATCCCATATTCTGTTCCTATCAGTTCATAGAATCATCACAAATTGTGCTCTGTAAATAAAAAGTTATAATAGTCAATTTTAAAAATCCTTACTGATTACCCTTAACTGAGCACCTGTTCTGGAACGTGTGGAGCCAGCTGCCGTGGGAGAGACGCCAGAAATGGGAGGTGCTCACATTCTTGCAGGGTTGGTCCTATCTAGAATGTAAATTCTGTCCTCATTATTCGCCCCTTGTCTCCTGAGTGGGTCCAATCTCTCTATCTGGAATGGGAGAATTACAAGGAGAGAAGTTACTCAAGTATCAAACAGTTGGGCCCAGGCTGTGGGAGTGTTAGGGGATGCAAAGGGTCCCTGTGAGTACAATGAGAGAGGTCAGAGCCAGAAAGGACCATGCAGGGCCATGCGAAGGCGGAGGGCCGTGTCCAGGGTCTCGTGGCTAAGGGAGGAAGGGCAGGGAGTATAATTTATATCTCCCGGTTCTCCAGCGCAGGACTCCTCCCACTTCAGCACAAAGGTCAGGAGAGGCTATGAGAGGAGGACGGCTGTGAGCATGGCTGGGAAGGAGAATCAGGGAAAAAAAAGTGGAGCAGCCTGGCCTGGAGCCAACGACGTGATGCAAGCAACAGATGTGGAAATAAGCACTCAGTGCAGGGAAAGAAAAGAGACGGGGTTTGGAACACAGTGTTTGGAAGGTGCTGGAAAAGAAGGACGGATGGGCAGACCTTCAGAGCAGGAGGGGAATTCAGAGTCAGCAAGTCCATCTCATTTCACTTTACAGATAAAAGAAATGCGGAATAAGAGTTTAACGGACTGGCCCAGGGTCGACGGTTAGTACTTGCAGAGCCTCATCTTAACCTTGGGTATCCTGGCTTCCAATTCTATCTCGTATACCAGGCTGCCTGTCTGTCCCTGTCTGTCCTCATTTTGTCTCTCAGCCATGCTCTAAGTTCCTGGATGAGGTCTCTTGCAGAGGACCTGGAAGTATCATTCTGGGTCCCAAGATGCAGCCAAGGACCATGACAAGAGCTCAGGCTCCCCGTCTGTTCCGTAATTTTAACAAGTCCCTGCCACTCCCAGCCTCCAGTTCCTCATTGTGTCATGAGGAGAGTGGGCTAGGATGGGGGAGGTGGGCAGATGGCGACTCGCACGTCAGAGTCAGCTAGCCGTTGATGGCTATCTGTGGTGCTGAGTGGCATTGAGACCCGAGGGGAAAGAGCGCTGGCCTGGATTTGTGATGACTGCTGTGGTCTGGGTGGCAGAGTGGCAGCATGTCTGCTGGGCATTTGCCATCCTAGGCACTGGAGGAACAATCTTAAGAACCTTTCTGGTTCTAAGATTTTATGACTCCACTGGAGTCCTCAAAGTCCTAGGTGAGAAGACTATTGTTAGGAGTCGAACTGGGTTCCCTGCTTTGCTGTGGTCCGTCTTTGTAGGGGCGGACCCCTCCCTCTGTGAGCCCTGGGTCTAGAGCTGGATCTCAGGAAAGCTTCCTCCCCGGCACTCTCACTACAGGACTACCGGTGGATACTCGGCTGCCGAGCCCACCCCAGACCTCCATGAGTGTGTTTGCTCTGCTCCATGGCTGCTCCACCCACATCCGGCTCATCTGCTCTGACGGTCATCTGATACTTGACAGGCCTCTCCACTGTGGTTTGAAAAACAAACTCCACTGTATAGGTCAAGGGCTATTAAAGTGAGTGGACGGCGGGGGCCTCTGGCCTCTTGGCAAGCCTTCCTCCTGGTAACTATTGGCACCGTTGGTTCCCAGGACAGGTGATGTTGGGCATCTTGGAGTCAGAACACAAGGGTCGAAATCCTGTTTTCACCACTACCAAGCTCTACAGATTTGGGGGCAATTTACTTTTAGAGGCTGGATTTCCTCTCCTGATTATGGAAATAACCCTCGTTACGTGTGTGTGCGTGTGTGTGTGTGTGTGTGTGTGAGAGAGAGAGAGTTGTGATGGTTAAATGAGATAACATGTGGAAATCCCTAGCACACAGCATAGCCTCATTCACATTCATTCTTTGCTTTCCTTCCTGCCAACTCAGATGCCCTGACTGTGGGGCCCTGTGCCTTGTACTTGGCAAATAGTTATTGAATGAATACTTATCAATTCCTATTCAAATCTTCACACCTTATCAAAACTACCTTTTTCTTCTGACTTGCATTGGACAGCAAGTTGATAAATGCATTCCTTATGAATTTATCGTATTAAGGAATTTAACACATTAAGGAATAAATCAGTTGCCTTTCTAAGGACAGGGCACTTTTATGTTTTAATGAAGAATGCCTAGACATGAACTCTAAGAGCTGAGTTTGCATATTGTGCAATGTTGGAAGTAAGGGCATAGGGTTCCTTGTGAGGAGGTGGACCTTGCCCAGGTCCCTCAAATCAGCTGACGGGGTGTCTGCTTAGGTCTGCAACCCACTCCGGGTAGTAAAGGGCACAGGCAGACGTTGGGGCAATTTACGGGAAATGAAGCCCCCCTGGGATCCATGCAATCTCCCCTAAATGGCCCCTAATCACGTGCTGGACCCTGGCGCCCTGGCCCTCAGGGCCTGAGGCAGTGAGCGCTGCGGACTCTCAGAGGGGGTGCGGGCACCTGCGCTTGCGTCTGAAGGGCCCACGGAGCAGACTCACCAGGAGCCGGGACTCCTGAAGTCCCACTTCCTCTGAGAAGCCTCCTCGGCTGCTTCCACCCGCGGCCTGCCTCCACACACCTGTAGCTGTGCTCGGGGCCCACGGGCGGCGGGCATCCTCTCCTGTTCCCAGGGTGCCAGGCAGCCAAGCGCATCTCATCGCCTCTCTGAGGCCATTTCCAAATGGATGCCAGCCTCAGGGAGGCAGGAGGAGCCCTTGTGGAGCAGCCCAGGAGGCTCCATCTTCAGCATCACAGTATATTAGGAGGTGTTGAGAGGTCAGAGTGCTTTACTTTGGGGGTCTGGTAATTTCGTCGTGCAAGGACTGTGGTGAGCAGCTCCACAGTATTTGCCCCCACCTATGGACGTCTGGACTTTCTTATTCTCTGACTGATTTATGAATTCATTTACCCCACCCTCCACCTTGTTCTAAAAGATGACTTCTACTTTAAACAGCAACCTGGACACCACCTGGGCTGG
The DNA here is from genome assembly GCF_037783145.1 of Equus przewalskii. Lineage (NCBI taxonomy): Eukaryota > Metazoa > Chordata > Mammalia > Perissodactyla > Equidae > Equus > Equus przewalskii. The sequence goes on from NC_091832.1 coordinate 52,427,278, forward strand.
CCTTGAAGGTGGGATTCTGTTAAAGACAAAGTTATATTTTAAAAAACCCTATATTTATTGATTACTATTCTGTGTCAATTACTGTGTGAAAAGTGCTTCACAGATGTGAACTCCTTTAATCTGGTCTAAACTGGCTCTTCACAATTCAAGCATAATGTGAGCCATATACGTAATTTAAATTTTTCTGGTACTCACATTAAAAAAGTAAAATGAAGCAGGAGAAATTAATGTTAATGATATATTTTATTTAAACCAATATGTCCCAAAGATTATAATTCCAATATGTAATCAATGTAAGAATTACGTATGAGTTACTTTGCATTCTTTACTCATTCTAGTCTTTGAAATCTGGTGCATACTTTACACCCACGGCCCATGTCAGTTGGGACTAGTACATTTCAGGTGCCCCCTGGCCCCATGTGGTGGTGGCTGCCACACTGGATGGCACAGCTCTGGGCAGCCCTGTGAGAGAGGTTCTATCAGCCCGCCTGTTTCCCTGAGGAAAACCCGAGGGATGGAAAGGCTTCGTGATTCTCCTATGGTCACAGAGCTAGAAAGCGATCATGCTGGCACCCAGGCGGCCAGACGCCAGAGCCGACCCCTTCTTCACCAGCCCCTCTTATCCCCGGCACTGAGACGTGTGCACTCCGGTGCAGCCGCATTGCCCAGCGACCAATCAGCTTGAGAAGACTGCTTTGGGTTAAAGGATTTGAGCTTCGCTAAGAAATGTAGTAGGATCCAAATGATTAAAAACAAAAGCCAAAAAAAAAAGCTTGAATTTTAATTGGAATGAAACAAAAGAAAGAAAACCAAACAGAAGCGTGCTATGTGTCTGGCATTTTTTGGTGCCTCATCATGAACAAATATGGTAAATTCTCCTCCTACTCTTCTGGACACTTGATGACATTTGCATTGATGAAGACACATTTCTCCTCCTCACACCTGCTCTTAGTCCTTGGTCAGAGATTTTTATTTCACTAAAGAAATCGAAAAGCCTGGTGGAGACATCTATCTGATACCACGGTTGGGAGAGTTTTTAGATAACAGGAAGATCTATTCTCAGCATTCACCTTTGAAGACCTCTAAGGTCACTGACAGCCCAAGAAGAGTCTATGCCAGGGAGGTTGCATCAGCACCCATCAGGGAAATTCCAGGGGCATCCTCTATCCTGAACACAAGCCAACTGAGTGAGGAGAACATTGCTGCAGCTCGTTCACACATACCAAACCAAGCTCAGGTTTCACCAACCCTCTCCAGGCATGCAGAGGAAAGTTCCACAAAGGAAGGCCCACCTTGGAGAGTATTCTCTTAAAACCTCCTCCGAATGAAGGAATTATTGCAGCAGATGGTTAATTATTCACACAGTTTAGCTCAGGGGTGGGTCATCATCAGAAGGTTCAAGCCAAGATGCGCAAGGACAGCGGTATTTGACTAACAGAAATAAGAGCCAGTACGTGCCAGAAAAATGTTGGCTGTGACTTTGGCTTATCGGAAAGTGGTAAATTATCTCTCCCAGTATTTTCTCACTGGGCTCTTGGCTAAGCAGTTGAGGACATTCTTACATTCAACTCAATCCATTTGAGGATACAGCGTTGACACAGTTGATACTAGTGCAAGCCTTGCCTGCCGACAAGGACACTGTACCGCTAAGGGGTGTCTGGGGGAGACGGGTAAAGAATTCTTTCACATCACTGGGACTCTGGGTTCCAGGCATTCCTGACAAACATCAGCCAGAATCAGGTCACCTTCCCCAAGGGCCTTGAGCAGCCCCTGCATGCAGGGACCCACTCAGACAGCCTGCACGTTTTTCCTCCATGGAGAACAGGCTCGATGTGCTGCCCCTTCTCTATTGCCAGTAAGCAGCATGAACCTGTGGTTTAGAGTGACATAGAATGGAATTCAAATCCCGTTTTTACCACTTCTTAGTCCTGTGAACTCAGGCACACTCAGATCTTCTAAGTCTCAGTATTTCTTCTATAAAATGGAAAATGATACGTGCTTAAAAGCAGCTTTTTTAAGGGAAAACAAGAAACATATACTTTACCTTTCAGGACTGTTATAAAATCAAAGATCACGTTTCTTAAGCTCCTGATCCATAGTAGGTGGTCAAAAAATATCAGGTAAAATATTTTTGTTCAAACAGGCATTACCTGCTAGATTTAAGTCAGGCTGTTCATATGCCAGCGACAATGTTGGTTGATCCTAAGCTACATAATGCAATTGGTTGTATTTAATTTTGATCTTCAGATTTCCCCCAGCGTTCTTTGGGAACTGGGAACTCCCCAGCTGAGCTTAGGGAATTCCTCGTGGACTCAGCTCTTGCAACAACTTACTTGAAAACCAGAAACATACATTTGCTCCAAAGAATACACAGTATTGGAGAAAAGCTTAATTACCTACGTAAAAAGGTGTCTTCACATGTGCAGTATAAACTGGGTAGGCGCTAATGCTGACTTCACGGGAGGGTGTGCTTCAGGAGAGGCAGTATCTGCAAATAAGACGTTTAAGCGGGCTTACCTCAACCGCTGCTTGCTGGGCTTGCTGGGACCGGGGGCGCAGGGTGTGGTCAGATGGGGAGGCAGAGGTTCTAAACCCACACCTTGCTCAAGTTTCTCCGTTGATCATGAACAGTGCTACTTCGACTGTCTGAAGAGCATCTTTAGCTCTGGAGGATATCTTTAGCTCTGGCGCACACGTCGCCTCAGGAACTTTCCAGTACATTATAGAAACAGCGATTTCTATGATTCCAGGAGTGGCATTGTACTGATAATGGATAAATACCTGAAAACCCTTTACTTAATTTTGACCCAAAAGGCCTCCAAAAGGGAAAGGAGAAAATGTAAAACTGGGACTTCCAGCGTCCTTTTCTGAGGCTCGTACTTTGAGAGCCGAATCCTTCTGCCTGGGAAGAAAGATGAAAGGCCTACTCCAAGATCTCTGAGTCCCAAGATCTCCTTGGGGCTGCTCAAATGTTCTTCTTCTCCCCAGAGCAGGCCTGTCTGGATCACTTCTCGTCTACCCGGAAAAGGCATTCTGTGCTGTAGAACTTGCCGGCCTAAGAACATTCCTGAAAGCCAAGTGGTTATTGACGTCCCCCGTGTGTTCTTCAAAAGTAGGACAAACGTGGCCTCTTACAACTGACACCTCACTCTGGCACCCAGGCAAAAAATGCCCAATACGACGGACTGATGCCTAGTCAACAGCAAAGGCACACACAGAGTCGGGGGACACACTGAAAATTATGCACTATTCCTGCAGAGTGCACTTAGCAAAAAGCACAGCTCTTACACAAGCCGATCCGCGTAACTGTTCCCACTCCCCCAGCGCACCAACCTGGCCCTCTGGGGCATAGGAGCCTCCTAAAGCAGCCTCCCTCGGGCTCCAGCTCTGCGTGACTAGCCTCACAGCTTCTGAGGCACGGTAGGTGGGGAAATGATTCATTCCTCCCAGCACTTGCTCCACATCTTGTGCTCTGGAGCTCCCGTAATGGGCCTCCTGCCCCAAACGGGAAGCATCACATAAACAACCATGCCACTCACTCCCCAGCCAGGAGCAGTGGCCCACGATGCAAAGGGCACTTGCTTAGTGTCATTGAACAGCGCAGCATGGAGCTCAGCTGAATTCTTCCTCCCAGACAGAAACACTCTGCCTAACGTCTCTGCCAGATGTCAGCATTCAGATTTGGGGTCAGGGGTTGGGGTGGGGGCCATCTCCTCCATCAGACCCTCCCCTGCTGCCAGGGACTCCTGCTGAACCAGCCAGAGTGATGAATGGGCCTCATTCACGGCCAGAGTGCACCGCAGAGAGCCCACCCCAGCTGTGGTCTGGGTGCTGCTTCTGGCCACACGTGGAACACATTCCTTTGTGGAGGAAGGCTATCTTGGGTGAATGGAGTGTGCTCAGAGAAAGAGGGAAGCGGATGGGGGACGAGGGGGCCTTCTGAGCCACCTCAGACAAGAATGCAGACTTCGACACCAGGCTTGGCCAAGGCTGGTCCACTTGGCCCCTGGCCAAAGATTCCGGCTCAGTCCCATCTATTTCTGGCCACAGAGTGGGAATGTTCGGGCACAGGGAAACGGTGAGAAGGTAGGCATACAGCATGGAATTTTTTTCCACCCCCAGAAAGAGGCTTTTGTCAGGCATGATTTGTTGTGATGGACCAGGCTTCCCCACAGTCCACCCCTGGCTCTGGGCGGAATCTCACTTTGACCAATGTGTTTCCTGGGGAGGCTGAAGGCACAACCTCATACACTTTAAAAGGTGCCTGCTGGAGACGCTTGGATTGGATCAGAAAGAAAAAGCCAAATAAATAATGTTTGTAAGAGACACATCTTATCTCTAGAGCAAGTAGCCCATAAAGGAGGGGCAGGAAAAACCCACAATCAGTGCAGTAGCTGGCAGGCAACGCTGCCACGGTGGCAGAGGAGACAGAGTGAGGCAAGGATGCCCACTGGGTTCAAAGTAGCCAGCCCCAACCCCAACCCCTAAAAAAAAATGGAGAGAGGGTTTGACTACAGGAGAACACATCACAATTGAAAGAACATGGTGCTGGTATCAGAGAATGGTCCCGGGTTCAATCTGGCTTCTGCGAATGGAAAAGGGTCTTAGGGTCTTAGTGGGTTACAGAAGAAGTATCGAGTGCCCAGTATGGTGACCGCTCACAGTGATGCTCAATGAGTGGTAACTATTATAATTATAAAAACAGCAACAACCTGGAAAAGTTCCAAGAGGAGTGTCCCTTCACACACTGACTGCTCTTCACACCCCACTCGGGTAACAGACTTTAACCATCCTCCGACCCCCTCCACACTCTCAGACACGCTGTTTCCCAGGGCTACAGTCAGTAGCCAAACTGGTCTGAATTTCCATGCCACTTTGAAGGAGATGTTAAAGTCCATAAAAGACAGGCAGGGGAGGAGAAGAGGAGCAGGGCCAGACGGGTGAGCACACTCGGTACGCACTCCAGTCACTGCAGACCCGCTCAGTGTTTCCAGGAAGAGGTGTGGTTAGAGATGGGGCCCACTTCGTACAGACTCCTGGAGGGGGCGTGCCGAGGGTTGGTCCAGGCACAGACACTGAGGGAGGGAGGGGCTGGGATAGTGGGGGTAAGAGGAGCAGGGGGTAGGGAGGGGCGGGGCAGGGAGTCCTATGCTGGAGGGTGGGTAAAAGCCAGTTTTTCTAAGAGACGGCCTCTCAAAAGCAGCCAAGGAGGCACCTTCTGAGCTCATTTCCTAAGTTCTCAAGCCCTCTCTGTTTTGCTTCCCGTGTGTCTCAGGTAGGGCTGGTCATAGCAGGACTCACCCTTAGCTTTGTACACCTCTTGTGTCTCCAGAAGCTTCCAGACCAGGCTCTCCTCCAATCAATGCAACCTGGGCCAGCAGTCAGTTCTTCAGGCCTGAGCTCCTCAGACGAGAGCTAGACTCAGAGGGCCCAGGGAAAGAAGGAGCCGCTGGCACGGGCGCCACAGCCTGATCTTTGGCTTGTCTGGAAATGTCTGGCTACATGGGGGAGGCGGGTAGGAATGCTGCTGTGAAGTTTGCTAAGACCCTGTTATCTGGGATTCCGCTGTCCATAGAAGCACCGGCTCCCTCCAGACGCCCAGTGAGTGACAGTAGCAGGCACCAGCTGCCACGTCACCAAAGCTGGCCGGGCTCGGCTGCACAATGCCAGCTGGTACTGTCGCTGGTGATCATTCCTCGAGATCACAGCATCCACAGAGTACTGGCGTATACAGAGACCTACAGGCTCTTGCTCTTACTGAGGGGACAGACCTTCTCAGCTACCTGTGGAGCAGACCAATATCTTGGGTGCTGATCATAAGTCTTTTCTGGGCCTCCTTTTAAGAATGATTCTAATATTCTTACTGTATCTCCAAGCATGGTATGGCTCCCACTGGGGGATACAGGATGCCTCCACACTCTTTAGCAGGACACACACTGGCTTCAGCCTGCAACCCCGAGCTCCAGCCATACTGACCTGAGTGCATGTCATTCTGTTTCCACACTACCCTGCCTTGGACTTGCTGTTCCCTCTTCTAGGACACCATATATCCACCTCCTGAGCACCTACTCTTTGTTTAGGAATCTATCCACATGTGTAAATAAAAAATCCTAAGGAATCTACTAAAAGACCATTAGAATTGATAAAAAAAAAAGCTCAGCAGGTTACAGGATACAAGATCAATATACAAAAATTAACTGTTTCTACACACTTTCAAAGAATAATCCAAAAGTGAAATTAAGAAAATAATTCCTCTTATAATAGCATCAAAAAAATACTTAAGAATAAATTTAACAAAAGACATGCAAAATTTATACTCAGAAAACTATAAAACATTGTTGAAAGAAATTAAAGAAGATCTGAACAAATGGGAAAACATCCCATGTCCTTGGGTTGGAAGCCTTAATATCGTTAAGATGAGAATACAAAGCGACCTACAGATTCATCACAATCCCAGGAGAATCCCGACTGACTTTTTCATGGAAATTGACAAGCTGATTCTAATATTCATACCGAATTGTAAGGGACACAGAATAGCCAAGACAATTCTGAGAAAGGAGAACAAAGTGGGAGGATTCACACCTCCCAATTTCAAAAGGTACTACAAAGCAAGGGTAATCAAGACAGCATGGTACTGGCACAAGAACAGACATATAGATCAATGGCATAGAATTGAGAGTCCAGTAATAAACTCATACATCTATGACCAATTCATTTGGACAAGGGTAACAAGACCAATCAATTGGGAAAGAATTGTCTTTTCAAAAAATGATGCTGGAGTAATTGGATAGACACATGTAAAAGGAAGAAGTTGGACCCTTACCTCGCACCATTTACAAAAATTAATTGAAATTCAAAATGGATCAAAGAACTAAATATAAAAAAACAAAACTATAAAACTCTTAGAAGAAAACGTAGAGGTAAATCTCCATGACTTTGGATTTGGCAATGGTTTCTTAGGTATGATACCAAAAGCACAGACAACAAAACGAAAAATAGGTATATTGGACTTCATCAAAATTAAAAACTTCTGTACATCAAAAGACACTATCAAGATGCTCCATGAACCAGGCAGCAGTAGCTGGGGTAGGAAAAAGGCTGTATTTATTATATTGCTTGCATGTTTGTCTCCCTCCTGAGACTGTAAACCCCTTGGTGACGCACACATTTCTGGATCTCCTGTGCCGAGCACAGGATAAATATTGAGTAAATGTGATGTGAACTGAGAAAAAAAAAGACACTATCAAGAAAATGAAAAGACAACCCACAGAACGGGAGACAATCTGTGTAAATGATATATCTGATATGGGGCTAGTATCCAGAATATATAAAACTTCTCACAATTCAATAACAAAAAGACAAGCCATCCAATTTAAAAATGGGCACAGGACCTGAATAGACATTTCCCCAAAGAGGACATACAAACGGTCAACAAGCACATGGACAGATGCCCAGCATCACTAATCATTAGGGAAACGCAAATCAAAACCACAACGAGATACCACTTCACATTCACCAGGATGTCTATAATATTGTTTTAACAGTGGGAAAAAGTAGGTGTTGGTGAACACGGGGAAAAATTGGAACCCTCATGCGTTGCTGGATGGAATGTAAAATGGTACAGCTATTGCGGAAAATAGTTTGGCAGTTCTTCAAAAAGTTAGACATAGAATAACCATATGACCTAGCAATTCCATTCCTACTTATACACCCAGGAGAATTGAAAACAGGTGTGCAATTAAAAACTTGTACACGAATATTCATAGCAACACTGTTCGTAATAGCCAAAAGGTGGAAACAACCCAAATGTCCACAAATAATGAATGGATAAACAAAATGTGGTGCATCCATACAATGGAACATTATTGAGCCATAAAAAGGAATGAAGTATGGTCACATGCCACAACATGGATGGAACCTGAAAACATTATGTGAAGTGAAAGAAGCCAAACCAAAGAGACCATATATTATATGATTCCATTTATATCAAATATCCAAAACTGGCAATATGGAGACAGAAAGTCGATTAGTAGCTGTTTAGGGATCAGTGGGAGAGAAGCTGGCTATGGCTAAAGGGTACAGGATTCTCTCTGTGGTGATGGAATGATCTCGCATCGACTGTGGTGACGGTTACACATATCTGTGAATACACCAAAATCCACTGAATTGAACACTTCAAATAGGTGAACTGATTGGTATCTGAATTACATCTCAAACTGTTAAAAAATGAATCTACTTAAATGACACTTCAGTTTAGTAGTATATATTTATAAAGCATTTGCTATATGACTTAGGCACTGAGAATTCAAAGATAAACCTGACATGGGTTCTGCCCTCAGGAGTTCACCGTATATTTAGAGAAGCAATAAGGTACAGAAATAGAACCGGGAAGGCAGTGATACAACTGAGGATGAGAAACAGGGAAAGCTTTAGACAGTTGACACCTGGGCGGATTTTGAAGGAAAGTTAAGAGTTTGACAGGTGGCGGGGGGGAGGTGGGGGGCAGACCATTCCAAGCAGGTCTAAAATAACACAGGGTGTTCTGGAGTGTGTGTGGTTCAGAACTGCAAGATGAAAAGTGAAAGTGCTGGGGGAGTGGGTGTGGTCAGAAGTGGAAGAGGTGAGGTTGGAGAAGCAAGCAGAGGGCCATGAGGAAACCTGAAAGTCATGCTAAGAAATGTTGAGTTTTCCTTTGGGGTGAGCCAATGAAAGGTAGGGAGGAGGGTGGTGGACACAGAGCTGTGATCTAGAGCAGAAGTCAGCAAACTATAGCCCATGGGCCAAATCTGTAAATAAAGTTTTATTGGAACACAGTCATATTCATTTCTTTAGTAGTTATCTATGGCTGCTTTCCTACTGAAACAGCAGAGTTGACCATTTGCCACGAAGATGGTATGGGCCTGTAAAGTCTAAAATATTTATCTGGCCCTTAGAGAAAAAGTGCACCAACCCCTGCTCTAGAAAGATCACTGTGGCTACAGCATAAAGGACGTTTTGACACAGGTTAAGACCAAAAGGAAAGGAGGCCAGTTAGGGTACCAGCAACTCTCCTGGCAACAGGTGACGCTGGGGAGACGTCATGATGCAATGTCATGGCGTTGGGGTAACAGATAACATAGGGGGTTGGTGGTGGGGTGGAGCGGTGGGCATGGCTTTGACAGGTGCAGGGAAGAAAAAACACTTGGGAAAAATCAATTTAGGAAAATCAAGAGTGACACTGAAACCTATTAGAGATGTCACAGGCTTTCACTGATGTCTAAATTTTGGTTTTTCCTTCTTAATCATTAAAATGGCCCCTAAATATCATATAGCAGAGTGGTCTCGACAGAGCACCCGAATTCAAGGCAGCTTAAAAGTATTTTAAACAATTCTTCCTACCATTTGGTTCTGGGCATGCTAGAGCAACTCCAGGTAGCTTGAGGGACGGTCTTCCCCTCTTTGTGGGCAGCAACAAGCCCAAGCCCCCCAGATTCTTTGGCTGTGCTCTAAGGCTGCTGTTGGCACCGGGTGGGCTCCATGGGGTTGGGTGCCAGGCACCAGAATATTTTTCTTGACTGATAACTTATTTTTAAATACACATGTCAAATATTGCATCTTTTTAATTTTTGCATCTCCTACAGTGACTGGCAGAGTGTCTGGCACATAGAAAGTCACTAATCAACCATTTTAGTTAAGAAGAGAGAGAGGACCAGAAGGGGAGGGAAGGAGGGAGGAAGGAAGGAAAGGGAGGCAGGAAGGCAGGACACGGCCACAGAATTTTTCACTCAGGCTGAAATCTCATGCCCCAGCAGAAGCTGACAAAAGAGCGGGAGTTCTCCAGGTGGACGCAAACCTCCTTGGGCCAGGAGAGCCTGGAAGAATGACACTTAGTGACGTTGTGCTCATACAGCTGCAGCTGCAAGCCCCAAACATGTCGCACTAGCTTCCTGAGATGTTTTAGGGAAAGAAGGTGCTTAAATCGCACAACTCATCCTTCCAGATTATAAACTGTGTTTTTAAACATCTCTTTCAAACCACGTCGCAGTAGAGAAAATACACATCCAATCTCCAGACCTGAAGCAGCCGCACGCAGGCAGGGAAATTGTCTGAAATCTCCTGCTGTACCTTTAAATCGATGCACTCTGGTCATGTTCTATTCCTGATCTAGGTGGGAGCCACAAGGGTATGTTCATTTCGTAAAACGTCATCTAGAACAGGTATGTGCACACCCATGTTCACAGCAGCATTATTCACAGTAACCAAAAGGTGGAAGCAACCCAGGTGTCCACTGATGGATGAAGAGATACGCCAAATGTGGTCTATACATACAATGGAATATTATTAGGCCTTAAAAAGGAAGGAAATTCTGACGCATGCTACAACATGGACAAAACTTGAAGACAATACATTAAGTGAAATAAGCAAGTCACAAACAGACAAATACTGTATGAGTCCACTTATATCAGGCACCTAGAGTAGTCAAATTCATAGAGACAGAAAGTAGAATAAAGTTTCCTGGGGCAGGGTGATGGGAGAATGGAGAGTTAATGTTTAATGGGCACAGAGTTTCATTTTTTGGAAGATGAAAAAGTTCTGGAGATGGATGGTGGTGATGGTTACAGAACAGTGTGCATACGCTTAATGCCACTGAACTTTACACTTAAAAATGGTTAAAATAGGGACCAGCTCAGTGGCATAGCGGTTGAGTTTGGTGCACTCTGCTTTGGCAGCCTGGGTTCACAGGTTTGGATCTCAGGCGCAGACCTACACCACTTGTCAGACATGCTGTGGTGGCAACCAACATATAAAGCTGAGAAAGACTGGCACAGATGTTGGCTCAAGGCTAATCTTCCTCAAGCAAAAAAAAAGAGGAAGACTGGCAACAGATGTTAGCTAAGGGCTAATCTTCCTCAGCAAAAAAAAAAAAAAAAAAAAAAAAGGTTAAAATGGAGAGTTTTATGTTATGTATGTTTTACCACAATAAAAACAAAAACAAAAGTTCATCCAGGTGTTTGCATAGGATTGGTGCCATTTTACCTATGGATGGTATTCTTGGGCGGGGGGGGGGGGAGGCAGTTTACTTTAAAAATGTACCTTACACAAGTTTATATTTGTGCTTTAGAAGAGTTCTAGAAATATTTAGAAAATTCTCTTTCTTACTAAATCTTTGAGTCATGCAGGTACTTTGGGAAGCTGTGCTCTGTTCATCCCAGGACATCAATGGCACTCAAGGACAAGGGTGGGGGTGGGGGGAGTTCATGGATCCAAGTTCAGGAAGGACAGTAGAAAGCAGCTGTCTGAGCAAACGAAGCTGTTCACAAGTGATGGACATGTTATCTTCTCATAAAGTGCATGCTGTATAGGCAGGCGGCATGATTCTCCCAGAAGACACTCTTAACATTATGTTGGCGACTCATCAAGGAGGACACGTGGGAGACGTTGCCAGGGACATCCATGGGGCCAACCTGTGTCTGTTTGTCAGAGATTCCGACAGTGAAAAAACCAAAAAGAAACCACCATTTGCATATAACTTTATAATATAATTTAAAGGCATCTCAAGTGAAGAGATCAAGAAGCCCTGGGCAAGAAGAACTTATTGACCGTGATCCCACCCACATCCTCAGGATGGGCTGAGTCCGTTCTCGCTCTACACCCGTATTTGCCACACACAACTCGCCCAGGTAGATTGTTTCTGCCAAGGGAAGTGCAAAAGATTTCTTAAAAGTCTGGATGCAAATCTTATCTAAACTGTCACCATCATGCTTTATCACCCTTGAAGCAGTGGCTATTCTGAAAGGGTGGTCTTGGCATCTAAAGACTTCACTGGCACAGGTGGCGGGGAAGACCAGCCAGCACACCTGGCCGAGCTGTGTTCCCTGCCAGGCATGCACCACGCTCAACAGCAGAGGACAGCTGGAATGACGAGGAGGAGACGGTCTGAAGACTCGCCTCAACCTAGACACGGCTGGAGACTTAGAAGGTGAGCAGAGCATTGCTGTGGCTGTGTCTCTGTCAACGTCTGCTGGGCTCTCCCTTTTCTGGCCGACAATTGCTAGTCCTGCTGACTCTGTGGCCTGCAGCCGGGCAGCCTCTGGCCTCTTCATCTGAGGCCTCATGGCCCACCCAGGGTCCAGAGTGCAGGAGGGTCTGTGGGACACCACCCTGCAGACTGACCACAAGGTCTTTCTCCCGAGGGAAATGGACAATGGTAATTACAGGCTGTTCTTCAGAACCCAGGCAGCCCTGGGAGTGAGGAACCATACCTCTTACAATCCCAAAACTGTAAAAGGAAGGAAGCAACTGCAGCTGCTGACGTGGAATCACCTAGAAATTCCACCCCCACGGAGCTGGCCTCCTAGCTAAGGGGAAAGAGAACTTGTGGCTGCCAGAAGACAGTGTGGCTTCAGTTTAATGCTTTGACCCTTTTGAGTTCCTGCAGTTGGATAACGGGATTGGAGCAATCAGTGTCTCTGTCCCTAACCAGCTGTTTTATGGAAGGTCTGTTCGTTCTGTCTATTTCAGGGCAATGAACTTAAGAGCAGAAAATCTAGGAGTCAAGAAATAAAAGAGTCCATTTTCCCACACAGCCAGCCAAGGAAAGAGAATTCTGACTCATGAGTCTCATTAATAAGACGTAAAAATGATTTATCGCCCTATTTCAAAGCAGAAAAACACAAGTAATGAAAACGCTAAAAGTAAAAAGGTCTGGTCTTCTACTGCCCACCAGACAAAGGAAGAATAGACATAGCTGTCCATCAATGAAGGACTTCAGAGGGAGGCCTCTTCTCTGTCACAGGATAGGAACCTCCGACTTAGGATGCCAGCTGCCAAAATACTCGGGAGCAGGTCAATGTTCTCAATGAGATTTCTTTCTGGGGCCTTTGTCTCTTCCAGGAATCCCCACCACAGTCATGTCACTCATCCTACTTTCAGACCCAGGAGCCAGAGAATGGGGAGGGACAATGCTTCAAGGTTTGGAGAGGGACCACTGAGTCCTTGAGAGGTAAGTCGTTATACGGTTTTACAATGAGCTGGGAAATGACCCCAAGCTTCCTGACTTTGCCGCTGATTTATCTCCAGCACCAAATGGCCAACGAGGAAACATTTACACAGGCAGTCCTGATAGCAGGTGCACAGGAAGTGATAAGCCCAGGCCGGAGCCAGAGGCAAGATGAACGCTTCAGAGAACAGCTGATGTTCCATGAGGAGCACTGGGAAACACCACTGCTGCCAGAGCCAGGAGGCTGGGTCAGGCCTGGCCCCGCCGTCCCAGCTGTGCCGTCCGGACAACTTATCTGCCCGCCAGGTCCTCAGCTGCAAAATGAAACCAGTGATGCCCACCTCACTCTTTAGTGGGATGTGGTAAGAGTCAGATAACATAGTGAACAGAAAAGTGGTTTGAAAAGAATAACATACAATGTGAACATAAATTATAAAAATCAACAGAACTCAGATCAACTGTAAAAAGACATTTTGGGGAAAATTTTTTAATATGGACCAGGTATTAGATGATACCAAAGAATGATTGTTAATTTTCTTAGGTATAATAATGGCAGAGTGGTTATTTATATTTTGAGATCACGCTGAAATATGCAGGGATGAAATGATTTGATGTCTGAGATTTTCTTTAAAATACTTCAACAAAGAAAGAGAAAAGGGACAGACGAAGCAAGTGTGGCAAAATGTCGATAACTGTGGAAGCAGAGTAAGAAGCGTATGGACAGCTTCTGTCTACTCTTGGGCATATTTAAAACTTTTCAGAATAAAAACTAATGTTTAAGTAAACAATGCAAAATTTGGGAGGACATTAGAAAGTTCCACTGATGGTCATCTCCAGAGCATAGAAAATGTGTTTCCTTCACGAGCCCTTTCCACACTGGTCATCCCGCTGTCAGAAGACAAGGCCAGGAGAGGCCAGACAAGGGGCCGAGTGGGACCAGAGACAGTAGGAAGCAGCTCCCCAGAATCTCTCGTCTGCTCCGCATCAAAAGTCAGCCACCCTGTGCTGTCAGGTCATGCTTTGTCTTCAGACCTAGCTTTCATATTCAGCTTTGTCATTTAATGGCTAAGTGACCTTAGACCAAGTCACTTTATAACAAAGTCACAGAGAGACAAACAGATGCTTGGGCACGTGCGTGCACACGCGCGCGCACACACACACATACACACACACACATACACACAAAACCACTAGACTCGACCCCCTTGGGCCCTAGGAGCCACCACGGTCCATGGGGCACAGGCACTTTGCCGTGGGTTTGATGGTCATTCGAGGGACAGATACTAGGGACCAGGAAGGGGAAGAGGCCAAAGGGGGTTGGGAAATGAATAGTTCAGCTAAGGCAGGGTCCAATGAGTCAGTCACATCTGGGAACTGAACACGGAAATGAACACTTCGTCTTCGTCCTAAGCCCCATCCCTGACCATTAAGTTCACAAGACACTATAAATAACTAAATAATCCCACCAAGGGTGACAAATGGGTTTTTGGGTCCCAGGACAGACAGCATGTGGGTCGGAGTTCCCACACTGACTAACTCAGTGGCCTTGAGCTTCACCATTTTTCCTCTTCTGCCAAAAGAAACGACTGGACTGATTTTAAGATCCCCACAGTCCAAAATTCTAGAGGATGAAATTAATTTGGGGCAAGTTTCTGACTTTCATGCATCTCTCTCCTCTCATCAAGACTTGAGCTTTCCCAGCGAGAAGGAGCAGTTCAGGCCCCTCCCCCTGCCGCCTTCCGCCGCGTCCCCTCACCCCACCCCCGCTGGTTTTGGTGGTCTTTGCCGGGGCGGGGGCTGGGGAGGGGGTGATGAAAGAGAGGAGTCTCGCTTGTTTCTTCCCCTCGTTTCTACGCCGGCGATGATTTACAGCGAAACCTCCGGCAGGCAGCTACATCAGTGAGCTCCTAGATTTGGGGGACCTGGGGCGTGGGGGCGGAGCGCACAGGCGAAAGCGCCTGCGTAAAAACTGCAGGCACCGAGGACCGCGGGAGTATCGGCACGAGACGAGGATTAGCTCTACCCCGGGGCGACCCCACAAGCACGATCCGTGGGTTCACTTGTGCTGGTTCTTCCCCACTCCAGGCCCTTCTGGGATAATGGCGGGAGAGGTTCCCTGGTCGCCGGACGAGCCGGAACGACTTGGGAGTGAATACCTGGCGTGCGGACCGCGCCTCTCCTGCAGGACTCAGGGCGCTCCTGCGCTCTGACGAGCCTTCCGGCAGGCTGGGGAAAAAGCCCAATTCCAGGCAGTGGACGCTGAAGCGCCCAGGAGCAGGCCCAGGGTTCCCCCACTCCGTCCCAGCCCCGTGCGCTCCACATCCCCAAAGCCACAGCTCCGGGGACACCCCAGGGCGCCCCTGTTCCTCTAGCGTTCCACATCCTCAAAAACCAGAACTCCAGACTCGAGAACAGCCCCCAGTGTCTCTGGGCCCCACGTTGCACCCTCCTAGGCACCTAGCGCGCACCAAGCCTAGACTTGCTCCGTCCTGCCTGGTCGCAGGCACCCCTGGCAAGCAAGGAACCGAGCGCCCTCCTCCCCGGGACGCGCCAGCTGCATCGCCTCGCCCGGCTCAGGCGAGGTGGGGCTGGGTGGGTCTGCCCGAGAGGGGAGGTGACCCGTTAGCCTGCACGTCCTCGCATCTCTCAGAGCAAGAAGCCTTCGCCCTGTGCGCCCGCTGCTCAGATCCCGGGACCCCCAAGCACGGCTGAGAGGCGGCCTCGCGGGGAGTGGAGCCTGGAGACCCCACCCGGACGCTCCCGCATTCCCGCGCACCGCAGTGGGGAGGGGAGGCGCGGGCAGCTCTCTTACTTGGCCGCAGGAGTCCGCCCTGGCGTGGCTGGGCTCGGGCTTTCCGCGGCGGCCCCTCTGCGCCCGTCGGCGTTGAGCCCCGTCCGCAGCAGAGCGGGGGAGAGGACTTCTCCGGCTGCTGGAGAAAGCGAGCTCCAAGTTAGGAAGCCGCGGGCCGGAGTCGCTCCTTTACTCTTTTCCCGGTACTTTTAAAGGGAGTCGGACGGCAAACCCCTCCCCGGACCCACCTCCTTCCCCGAAGGCGGCCACCGCAGCCGCCTGGCCTCCAGCCCCTTTTGTTGTAATTCGAGAGCGGCCACTCCCGGGGCCGAGGGGGGTCTGCGGGGGAGGCCGCGCGCCCCCGGGGAGCCCTTCCCAGGCTCTTCACGCCTAGGTTTCCGGAGCCTGAGAAGCCAGGGAGGGGGCCTTTCCTCTGGGAGAGTCCTCTGCCCTCCCCCACCCGCACAGCGCCCGGAATTTAACCCTTCGATGTCCTTATCCACCAGCGCTAGGGCGTCCTTCCCTAATCCATGTCTGTATCCAGGGAGCGCAGCACGGCCCAGCACACAGTAGACGCTCAATAAAAACTGATGAATGAGGAGTTCAGAAACTTTCATCCGTCTCGCCGGGCTTTCTCCTCTGAGGGGAAAGCAGATTCTGAAGGTGAAACAAACAGCCCCCTTTCTTCCAATAGACCACATCAACCGATCAGCGAGACTCTCTCTTCGCTGAGGATCAGCTTTCTCCTTTGTAAATTAAAGGCTTTGGAGTCAGTGACCTTGAAGGTCCTTCCTGGTATGGCAGGGCCAGGATTAACAAGCTCTGCGCTGAGGGTACTGAACAGGACACAGCCAAGGGGTGCATGTTGTGCTGAAGGACATTCCATGCCTGGCTCTGAAGCTCATAGCAGGGGCAAAGTGACCCTGTTGGGGGAGCCCTCGTGCAGACTCCCGGGGCTCCTTAAGCAAGAGCCAGGCTTGGCCAGGCTGGAGGCCGCAAGCTGTAAATCAAGGCAGCAGTCTGTGGGCCTCTGTTCGGGCCGGCCCGGAGGGGGCAGTCCGCAGACACTGTGACGCACTGACGCGGCGATCCTCCTCGACCCTCCTGCGTCCCTCTCCCTCCTCGGTCCTGTCCTCTCGCTCGGCTCCCTCCCCAGCGCACACAGCACCAGCGAAATCTCAGACTCCAGCTCAACCTTCTCTTCTCGCCCAACCCATTGGCCTCCAGGTCATTCCTCCGGGCCCCCTGGACATTCCCACGGCCACAGTAACCTAGGAGCGCCAGACTTGGGCACCCTAACTCACAGCGCGCCCCACCCCTGTGAGCTCTGCTAGGCAGAAATGGGGTCTTCTCGGGCCCCTCCTGTTGACCCTCCACACCCATCACCCCTTGGTCTGGCGAGCAGTAGGGGGAGGGGCGGGAGGGAGGTGGGCGTGGCCATGAAAGGGAGATCGAGTTCTCGCGGTGTTGGAACGGTTCCGGGTCTCAACAGTTGTGGTGGATGCAAGAACCTACAAGAGTGATAAAATTGTATAGACCTTAACACACCCGCACACTCACAAGTATAGGCAACACTGGCGAAATCTGAATAAGATCAAAACCTTGTCTCAACGTCAGTATGCTGGTTGTGATCTTCTCCTGCAGCTTTGGAAAATGTCACCATTGGGGGAAACCGGGCAAAGTGTATGTGGCATCTCTGTATTATTTCTTACAACTGCATGTCAGTCTACAATGATCTCAATAAAAATTTCCACTTAAAAAAGAAAAACAACCGCACAGGAGCCCCAAGGCCCCCAGGACACAATCTGCACCCTTGGGTACAGCTGACAGGGAACTTCCAGCCCACCCATCTCCCGGTCACCCCCTCCCCATAGGCCCTCAGTGCTGTTTGCTGTTCTCCTTGCCTGTTGTTTCACACCCCAGGGCCTTTGAACACACCATTCCCTTGTCTCGTCTGCCCAGCAATGCCTAGTTCTTTGAGCTCTCCCTCAGCTGTGACAGTCTACCCAACGCAGGGCCTGCACATGGCAGATGCTCAATGAAAGCAAGTAGACCTGGGGTCTCTCTACTCCCTTCATCCTTTTCTCTGATCCCTGCACTTCTAGTCCTACTCTTCCTGCTAAAGCATCAACCAACAAGGCACAAAGTGAAAGGAAACTCACTTCGTAAACAATGTTTTTTCTGATTGTGACAAAAGCCCAATTCCTTGTGGAACATTCAGAAAATATGACAAAGTACAATGAAGAAATTGGTCACCCCGGTGTCCACTCACCCATGGATGAACACTGAACATTTTGGAATATTTCCTTCAGGATATTTTAAAAACCAAATTGTAGATATGGCTTTTTGTTTTTGGGGTTTTGGGTGAGGAAGATTGTCACTGAGCTAACACCTGTGCCAATCTTCCTCTGTTTTGTATGTGGGACGCCACCACAGCATGGCTGATGAGCAGTGTGTAGGTCCACACCAGGGATCCAAACTAGTGAACTCTCAGCTGCAAAAGCAGAGTGTGCAAACTTCACCACCACGCCACTGGCTGGCCCACTAGATATCGTTTTTGTATCTAGCTTTGCTTTTTACTGTATTGTTTTGTGTGCATTTTTATACAGTGTCCTTTTTAATGGTTTTAGACGATTCTAGGATCTAAAACTACCATGTTATGGCATTATTTCTATACTGTTAGATGTCAAGTTGTTTACAACTGTTTACTACTATAAATTACACGGTGACAATTATGCTCGGAAAAGTAACATTTATCAAGTAGCTACTGTGTGGTTCCTGCTAATTGTTACAGATGAGAAAACCGAGGCTCAGAGAGGCTAGGTAATTTTCCCAGAGTCACAGAGCTGATCAGGAGCCAAGCTGGGACAACTAAAGGGTACCTGACCCCTCCTGCAAGTACTTAATGACTGCACGCTGGAGGCCCCAGTCCACCTGGGCATCACCGTGCCCCCACTACCAAGAGAAAATGAGTTTCGGAAGCTTGCACAGAGTAATTCATTGACGCACTTTTGTTGAATCAAACCGAAGACCTGGGAGACCGCTTCAGGAAGGCAGTAGACTCCTGCTCCAGATGAAACAAAATGATGACCATGTGCTGCAGGTCTGTAAATCCGGGTGCGTGCGCTCCATCCCCCAGGTCCTGTGCTGCTGCAGCGGCCGAGCCACACAAGGGATCTGGAGCATGCTTCTGCTGTGGGAGGACCTGGGTTCAAATCCTGACTGGACCCCTTCCTGTCCTGGACGGGTGACTCCCTTTGCCTCGTCTGTAACAAGCACTTCACTTTCCTCCTGGAGTCAAAGGGCCGAATGCACGTGGGGGCAGGGAGCTGTCCCCGCCGCGTGGTGTTGCACAGAAGGATGCTGTCTGGCGTCTGCTCCTGCAGCGCAGCAAGGCTGCAGGGAGCCGGCACAACTTTGCTGCAACTCCCTGCGTGAGTGGGAGCTGCAGAGCCCACGCAGCCGGAGGGAAGGCAGCGCCCCAGCCTCCTGCAGGGTCCGTGGGAATGGCTTCCTTAGGACACACTCCCAGGATGGGATGACTGAGCTCAAGGGGTGGGGACTGTTCTCTCTCTTTTTTCTTGGCTGTTGAGCTCTCTTGCCAAGTGGCCTTGCTAACAGTCTGGGCATGTGTAGGAAGCACCCCCTGGGCCTCAGTGGAGGCCCAGCTAATGTTCTCATCTGTGCTCTCCTGGAGCTTACACAGCAGTGTGCGGACACTGGCAAGACACAAACTGACACGTGGAAACAATGACATATGGGAGGGAGCGTGGCAAGGGCTATGGAGGAAACCAAAGCCGAGTAAGGAGGCTAGAAGGCGAGGGATGCAGGGGGCGCTATTTCATCCCAGGTGGCCAGGAAGTCACCTCCGACAAGGTGGCACAGGCAGAGGCTCGGAGGAGGGCACGGGGTGGTGTGGACATTTGGGGTAGAAGATCCCGCTGTCCTCTGGGCTCCACAGGACTTCACTGTCCCACTCGTGAGCTGGTATCCCCTTCGGCTGCTGGTAAGGGTGTGTGTGCGCTGGGTCTCTCTCTGCGCAGGACCGCTGTAAGGCCCTGTGCACAGAAACCTTCGCCCCTCGGCCTCGACCTCCGTAGCCTGCAGCATGCCTTGCTCATATAATGGGCCGTCAGCGTCTGCTCAAGTGAATCAGATTGAATAAAAAACACTTGAAAGCCTATAGGCATGATTAAAACAGAAATCATTCTAGTCGGTATTGTTACTGATTGCCCTTACTAACAGGAACGGAGAAACGAGGAATTTACATCTATAGACCTGAAGAAGAGGCTCCCTCTTGCCTACTTGTTAAATTAAAAGGGAACCAACCAACCAGCCCAATAAATGACCATTGATTCAGCCGTTTGGAAAGGGATTTGGAAATCTGTGTCAAGGGGCCAGGGTGTGGTTTGGATCTGGTCCTGGGGGAAGGGATTGTGGTTAAAAGAGTCAGCGTGGCCAAATATTTCACATGTTCCAGTGGTCCTATGTTGGCCAGATACCTGTCAGGCCCTTCTATCCGGCTTTCTCAGATTCAGAAATCTGTAGTGTTCTATCCACCATGCTTAGCGAGAGTGGACACTTTACCCGAGAAGAGCAAGGACGGCTCCTGCCTCCTCCTGGGAGGCAGCGCCCCCTGGTGGTCCGCGCCTCGCACAGCACTGACCTTTGCCCTTTCCGGACCAGGTTGTAAGGCCGAGTTCAGAGAACGTCAGGTCCGTGCATCTCCGTTACAGACGTGGGAGCGGGAACCCCCAGCGCTGGCGACGGGTCACAGAAGCTGCGCCGAAACCATGTTCTAACGGAGGCCTTCTAACCGCTGGTAGAATCACAAATCTGCTCAGAAAGCACAGTGGTAAACTGGACGTGGGCTACATGCCGAGCGGTTAGGGTGCCTCTGTCTCTTCCCCAGGAAGCACATGTGTTTACATTGGAGTATACTTTCATTCACATAACCTATTTTCTAGGACGTATAATCATTCTTTGTCACACACTGTGGGCTACACTTCCCTCATCCCTTTCCTTTTCCTTTTCTTACTTTCGTTATTAATCATCATCACAGCATCTTTGATTTACTTGGGGAGCTCAAAGCTTCCCAGAGCCTTCTCTAGGGAAGAAAGCAGGGCAAGGCCATCCTTTACATCCTGCAGAGAAGACACTGAGTCTAGAAAGGGGAAGTCCATTTTGCATGGCTGACCTACCATTTCTACCCCCAGCCTGGGCTGCAGCCACTTAGACCCTCAGAAAACTTCAGGGGCTTGCAGCCGACCCGGGGCCCAGTTCAGCCTCATGTCCCCAGTGCTCCCATCCCTTGAACTTGACCTGGTAGGTGCAGTTTGAGGAGCCTCCGTGGAAGTGTGCTTTCCTCTCCCCGAGGGCGAGCATCTGCAGCCCCGCCGGTAGAAATTAGTCCCTTGTTCATAAACTACTGGTGCTCGCAACAGGATGGTGGAATCTCAGAAATATCACGCTAAGCCAGAAAAAAAAGCAGCCATCCACAAAAGAGTAACATACTGTATGATTCCATTCATATGATGCTTTGGGAAAGTCAAAACAACTACGGTGGCTGAAAGCAGATCAGTCTGGCCAGACGCTGGAGCTGGCATGCGGCTTACCTGGGAAGGAGCGTGAGAGAACTTTCTGGGGTGATGGAAACGTTCTATTTCTTGACTGTGGTGGTGTTTACATTGGTATTTGCACTTTTCCAAAATTCGGGAAGCTGAATACTTAAAATAGGTGAATGTCATTTTATGTGAATTATTCCAGAATAAAGTTGATTTAAAACTTTATTGGGCCCCCCTGATGTCCTCTTTTAAAGTGAAAGCAGTTGGGGCAAGGGCAGCCCAGGGTGATGTGTGGTTAAGAGCACAGTAGCCAGGTCATGCTACCCGGTGGAATCCAGCTCCCCGCTTACTAGCCGTGGAAACTGAGCGAGTCGTTAACTTCTCTGGGCCTCGGGTCCCTCCTCCATGAGGTGTGGAGATGCCTCACAGAATTCTCATGAGGCTGACTTGGATGCATACATGTGAGGTGCTCAGAGCGCAGTGTCTGGCACATGGCCAGTGCCAGCTCATTTAATTTACATGGAGGCGACTTGTTGGACACAGACTCATGTCAAGCTTTTTTTTCCTAGTTCCTGGTTTTTTTTTTAGAGCACTTTTGGGTTTACAGAAAAATTGAGCAGAAAATACAGAGAGCTCCCAATACCCCCTTCACACAGTGAATTTCCCCTATTACTGACATCTTGCAGTTGGCTGGTACATTTGTTACAATTGATGAAACAATATTGATACATTATTATCAACTACAGTTCATAGCATACTAGGGTTCATTCTTTATGTTGTATGTTCTGACATTTTGACAAATGTATAATGACGTGTCCACCATTACAGTATCGTACAGAGTAGTTTCACTGCCCTGAAAATCCCTCATGCCCTCTCTGTTCATCCCTCCTTCCTCTCTAACCCATGGCAACCACTGGTCCTTTTACTGTCTCCATATTTTGCCTTTTCCTAAACATCATATAGTTGGAATCATACAGTATGTAGCTTTTACAGAGTGGCTTCTTTCACTTAACAATATGTATTTAAGTTTCCTCTATGTCTTTTCGTGGCTTGACAGCTCATTTCTTTTTAGCACTGAATAATATTCCATTGTCTGCATGTGCCACAGTTTATTTATCCGTTCACCTATTGAAAGACGTCTTGGTTGCTTCCTAGTTTTGGCAATTATGACTAAAGCTGCTGTAAACATCCTTGTGCAGGTTTTTGTGTGGACATAAGTTTTCAGCTCATTTGAGCAAATACCATGGAGCAAATTGCTGGATATATGTGTACAGTAAGAGTTTAGTTTAAGTGGTATACATATATGATGGGATATTATTCAGCCTTAAAAAGGAAGGAAGTTCTGGGGCCGGCCCTGTGGCCAAGTGGTTAAGTTTTCGAGCTCCACTTTGGCGGCCCAGGGTTCAGATCCTGGGCGCAGACATGACATCGCTCATTAGGCCATATTGAGGCAGCGTCCCACATGCCACAACTAGAAGGATCCACAACTAAAAATATACAACTATGTTCCGGGGGTATTTGGGGAGAAAAAAGCAGGAAAAAAAAAAGGAAGGAAGTTCTGACACATGCTGCAACATGAATGAACCTCGAGGACATTATGCTGAGTGAAATAAGCCAGTCACAAAAGGACAAATACTGTATGAGTTCACTTATAAGAGGTACTTAAGAGTAGTAAACATCACAGAAACAGAAAGTAGAATGTTGGTTGCCAGGGCTTTGCAGGGGTGAAGGAAGTGTTTAATGGGTAAAGAGTTTCAGGTTTACAAGATGAAGGAGATGGAGTTATGAGATGTCATAGAGAATTATGGAGATGGATAGTGGTGATGGTTGCACAGCATTATGAATAGGTTTAATACCACTGAATGGTACACTTAAAAATGGGTAAGATGGTAAATTTTATATTCTGTGTATTTTACCACAATTTTTAAAATTGGAAAAAAAGTCACATGTAACAGGGCATGCGGTCCAGGCTGGGACAGGTGGGAATGGCCAGTGAGAGACACACATCCAGGAAAACAGCCTAATCCTTGCGCAAGGAGGAGCCCCGGGACATCTGGGCACAGGCGGGATGGGGCTGGGCAGAGAGTGGACCCTGGGAATTTGGCGAAGGCACAAAACACGAGGCAACAGGTTCTGAACACCAGCTTCACTCGCACTATAATTTTGCTCCTCCCCTCCCTTTTCACCTGCCCCTCACTGGGAAAGTCCCTGCTGAGAGAGGAGGGGACTTTGAGGTAGCCCCTCATTTAGAGGAAAAAAGCAAAAAGAAAGCAAGCCTGATCCAAATCTCACTCCCAGACACCTGGCCTCTGCCAGCTCTGACCACCTTCTCTCAAAGATGCAGCTGGAACTGGGAGAGTGAGGGCCAGACAAAAACGGACGTGCTTCTGCAGTGCCCTGGGCTGGCGGCCGGCAGGGCCCTGGCTCCAGGCCACAGCCTCGCAGAGCCTTGGAGCAGCCTGCCCCGTTGCCCGAGGTTGGCTGAGGACACAGCCTGACTCTGTTCCATTCCAGCCACTGGCATTTACGAGGCTCCTGCGTGCCCAGAGCCGGTTCAGCACCCAGGGCGGGAGAGGAGGGCCCCATCCTGCTCAGCCTGCCAGCCCCCACCGCTGGGGAGAAGGCCCGGACGAGCCTGCAAGGGCAGATGCCTTATCTCACGTATCTGGAGAGGACGGGAGCTTCAGAGGGAGCCCTGGTTCAGGAAAAAGCCCTCGAACCCCAACACAGTTAATCACCAAAATGCAGGAACACTGCCGCACCCTGAATTGTGCCCCTGGATTCACATGTTGGAGCCCTACCCGCAGTGGGATGGTATTTGCACTTGGGCTCTGGGAGGCGATTAGGGTTAGACGAGGTCGTGAGAGCGGGACCCCCCGCTGGGATCCATGGCTTTCTAAGAAGAGGAGGAGAGACCAGAGCCCGCTCTCTGCCACGAGAGGTCAGGGCAAGAAGGCGGCCGTCTGCAAGGCGGGAGGCGGGGCCTCGTGGGGAAGGAGCTCGGCAGCGCCTGGATCTGCGGCTTCAGCGTCCAGACTCAGGGAAACAGTGCGTGTTGCTGAAACCGCCCTTCTGCGGTCATTGGTTCAGCAGTCTGCCCTGACTGAGACAAACACGACTGCTGCTTTCTCCCAGCCTCCCAGCAACACTGTGACCCTGGGGCTTTGCCCCTCGGTCCCCTCCCTCCACGGTTATACTCCCTCCTCACACACAGGCGCATCCACTGAGCCTCCCTGCCTTCCCGCCGAAGAGGCTGCCTCGTGAATAAGGCGCCCTAAGAGATGTGGGAGCGATGTCGTGTCTCCCCAACACCCCCTCCCTTCGGCCTCTGGCCTGACCCTCCTCCAGGTGGACAGCAGCTGTCCCCACTCGGCCCCTGATGCTCTGGGGGAGACGGGGACCCGCGGGGGTTACCAAGACCCTTCCAGGAGGTCCATGAAGTCAAACTATTTTCATAATACAATTAAGACCTTATTTTCCTTTTATTCTCGTTCTCTGGAGTTGGCGATGTGTCAGGAGCTGCCAGAGCCACTTGGTGGAGAGCTCCAAGATCGCAGGCGGCTTGCGCTCCCGTCCCGGCTTTTCCCCTCCGGAAACGAGAGGCTGAGTTAGATAACGAAGGGCCCTCCTAGCTATAAAAGTCGCATTGCTCTATTTTCTCTGACTCTTGGTCTTTCCTGGAGATTGAGAAATAATTATACCTTCCTCACTTACCTCACAGGGCTGTTGAGAACGTGAAAGAAATTAAACGTGCACATCCTCTAAGGAGGGAAAGTTGCTCCCCTTTGTCATTGGGTGTGATGAGGGAAGGAGCAACCTCAGGAAAATCGGCAGGGGCCGCGTCATCAGAGGCCCCGCCTCAGCGACCAGCCTCCTGGGTTGTTAGGAGACCGCAGCAGGGATGTGCATGTCTGCGCAGCATCAGTCTTTGAACAGCCTCCTCTCCACACAGCCGCTGCTTGGGAATTGGAATCGTTTTCCCTTAAAGGAAACCCGGAGTTCCTGAGCTGTAGTAAAACAAAAACGCAGCTTCCTGTGGCTCAGCATAAGTAATTTCTAGCCATTGAGTTTCATTCTCCTGGTTTTTCCTTACTAGCTTGATGTCTATAATCTACCTATCATCTCAAAACTTTTAAAATTGTGAAATATAACCTATATATAGGAAAATGCATAAAATACAAACATGAGCATAATGAAGCAATATAAAGCAAACACCCGAACACTCACTACCATCTCAAGAACTAGAATGTTACTGGCATCCCAGAAACTTCCTCACAACGTACTCCTCCCCAAAACTGCCACCCTGTCCCAAGGTAAACTCTCTCTTTTTATGGTAATGAGTCCCCTGCGTGTCTCCTGACCTCCTAATATCAGAGGGCTCCAGGGCTCAGCCTGGGTGATGCCATCAGGCTCCCACTGTAACCACTTCTACATGTAGCCAATTCCCAGATGCGGATCTCCAGCCTGGCCCTCTGCACACCTCTTCCGACCCCTGTGACCCCCTCCATGCTTGACAGTCACCACTGGGGATTAAGGGACGCCTCTGTGTTATGTTCCACACCACCCTCCTGATCCTCTCCCCAAATATGCCCCAATCAGAAACTCTTGTCAGTGCAAATAACCAACCTGCTAACAGGACAGAGAAGGGGAGTGTTACCTGAGCCACATGGAGGACTGTAATCTGGGAAGGCAGTCTCCACAAAGGAAGACAGCTTTCCAGAGAAGCACAGTTTTCAGTACAGTTTTATACCTTTTTGGAAGAAAGAACATACATCAAACACACCCAGGACCTGTACTCATCAGAGTTTCAATTCAGTTCAGATTAGCAGGTCAACACGACCCGACCCCACTTGGGAAAAGGACGACTTTCCTTCGGGAGTACTGATATGGGAAGGAGAGGTGCATGCTTATCTTCAAAGGGTGCATTCCTTTACTTTGAGATAGTTTGATGCACCCTTATCTTTAACGCTTAAAGCAGATGTACAATGTATGTTTGATAGGCCGTAAGTCAGGCTACTTAGTTGGGGCCAAGTCAGGTTTAAACCACAATAGCTACCTCTAAACCTCAATACGTGAAAATTTCTTATCAGTCTTTTACTTTTAAGCCCCAGATTCACTGCAAATTCTGCTGTCTCTGCCTTCGCAGGCTCTCCAGCATCCAGCCCTCCCCGGATCCTCTGCTCGTCACTCTGTTTCAGAAGCGTGAAGGAGCCCAGTTCATGGCTTTGCTTCTGCGTTTGCCCCAACCTCCGATTTTCAAGCCCCCAGGCCAGGTAATGCTTTTCTTTACCAGCCGGATGCTGTCCCTCCTTCGACCAGCACCTTGTGGTGGCATCCCGTCACACGGAGAGTTTAAGCCGAATGACTACAACAGCCCACGAGCTCCTATGCCCTCTGCCCCACCGCACACCTCTCTGCCTGGTCTCCCCTTCACTCCCCCTGCTGGGGCCCACGGCCCGCTCCCCGGGGCCTTTGCACCCTTCCTCACACTGGAGCTCTCTCTACTTGGGGCTCCTTGGGCTTCCTCTCTTGCCTCCTTCAAGACTTTGCTCCAGCACTGTCTCCTCTAGAAGGTCCTTCTTGATGGTAATACTTTAACTTTCCACTCCGCCCCTCTGGAGTTTCTGACCCAACTTCCCTGCTTTCTGTTTCTCCCTTTAGCTCTTAAACCTTCTTCTAGCATACTATACACGTTATTCATTAATTTTCCTCTCCACTGGAATGTAAGCTCCATGGGGCAGAGCTTGCTTTTTATTTTCTTAATTTGTTTTTCTTCACTGCTATTTTGAACACCTAAAACAGTGCTTGGCTTAATAAATATTTGTGTAATTGGCACCCAGGGAAGTCCCTAAAACATTTCCCATGTCTAATCTTTGTTTTTAAGTTGTTCTTCCTTATAGGAACCAAGGCAGAATATTGCCAGATGACCAAATGGCAGAACTGGTCCAAACCAGAAAGAGCCAAGATGGCAGCAGGGTGCCATGTGCTAAAGGTGCTGTGTGCAAGAAAAGGTCTGCGTATGCCCCAAATGCCCAGCCCAGAGTGATGTGGCAGAGACCCCTCCCCCTTCACATCCTGTAAGAACCCTCTCACCTTCCCTTCAGGAGAAGGTGTTGGAGAGCACAAGCTCTGCCTCCTCTGTTCACTGATCAATGAATAAAGTCTCTGCTCTGCTATTCCAAACCCTGTCTTGTCCTGTTGGCAGCAGCGGCCATGGGCAAAAGGATCCACTTAGGGCTCTGTAAAGGGAGAAATGGGCGGGTTTTTTGAGGCCAGCAGAGTCCTGAGGAGCAGATACCAAGCTGGCCCCGCGGCCCTGCCTGGTCCCTCATCTCAGCACTCTCACTCATAGTGCGTTCCTGACTTCTCCGCTTTTGGAAAGCCAGGAGTTCACACCTCCTAGGTTTTCACGGCACTTTTACAGACGCACTCACTTCTTCCCTACAAAGTCAGGGCAAGTTCTCACCATGTGGCTGAGGGGAAACTGAGGTGCAGAGAGAATAACTGTGCTGTTCGCAGAGGGGCTGCCTTGCAGTAACCACAGATTTTTTTCGGAGTGTGTGTGGGTGTGTGGCGTGTTGTACAATAAAGAATTTGTCTGGTCTCTGTCCTTGGTTCTGGGGAGGGAGTCTTTAACCGTGGTCGAGGGCCCTCCAGGACCAGTTCAACTGACCCCCTCTCTTATTAACAGAGTGACCAAGAATTGTCATTCAGAAAGTCTGCAAAGTCACGTAACCTGAGTATGCACAAAAGAAGAAATCTTGACCCAAAATGACCGCAGAACCAATTATCCTCCTTCCCGTGGAACCCAGGGGCTGGGACATGACTGGAACTCGAGAGTCAGACTTAGCAGAAGTGAGGGGTCCCTCGTTCAGGAAGATCTGGTGTTCAAATTCCTTCCCCACCTCATCGAGAATGTTTAGAGCCCTGTCAGAAATGATTCAAACCTCACCACAAGTGCTTGAAGCCCACCAATCAAAACCTGCCCCACCAGCGTTTCCATGTGCCAGCCTGTTCTCCCTAACCTCTTACATTTCACCCCAAATCCTGAATCGGGGAGACAGACCTGAGAACACATGCCCCCTTTTCTCCCTGCAGATGCATGTCACAGAATAAAGCTGATCTCTTTTCCCAAAGGCTGATGCCATAACTCATTGGCTGTTTATGTGCCTCAGGCAAGAGCACCCCAATTCTGAGTGGTGACATAACCCCTTAATTTCCCCAGGGACAGAAGTGTCTTTGTTATTTATGGTGGACCCCTCAGTTCACACCTGAGTTTATGCTAATGAGATGACTCATGGTAGTCCCTGGATAGTTTCAGGTTGGGGGCTGGCCATGCCAGAAAGACCAACTATGTGATTAGAGGGGTGAGGTTTTGGGCTACATGATACCAGTCCAACCTCCCAACCTCAAAAGGAAGGCTGAGGATTGAGTCCAATAATGTGGTTGATGATTCAACCAATCATACTTATATAATGAAACCCCAGTAAAAACTCTGGATGCCACATCTTGGGGGCACTTCCCGGTTAGTGACGTGCATTAAGGTGCCTGCAGGCTGATGTGTCTGAGGGAGGAGAGCTTTGTATTTGGGACCCTCCCAGACCTTCTCTTCTGAGTCCTTTCATTGGCCTGGGGTCCTGATTTGTATCCTTTATAATAAAACTGTTAAAAAAACAAAATTCAACCGAGCAAATTTGAAGACCTAATTGGCTTTATTCAACAATTCATGGATAGGGCAGCATCCCATCTAGCAAATAGAAGACTGCTCCCAGGAGATTACCAAATGGAAGCTTTTTATAGGCAGAAGGAGAGTGGAGCAAAAAGATATTAGCAAAAGAAAAGAAAGGATTGTTTCAGGCCAGGACATCTTTTGGGACGACAGACCAGATTCTCTCTTTTTTTGGGGGGGGGAGGGGTGGGGAAGATTAGCCCTGAGCTAACATCTGCTGCCAATCCTCCTCTTTTTGCTGAGGAAGACTGGCCATGACCTAACATCCATGCCCACCTTCCTCTACTTTATATGTGGGATGCCTGCCACGCATGGCTTGCCAAGTGGTGCCATGTCTGCACCCGGGATCCGAACCGGCGAACCCCAGGCCACCGAAGCGGAACATGCAAATGTAACCACTGCGCCACTGGGTCAGCCCCAGACCAGATTCTCTAGGGTGTATGTACACCTACATTGCAATTTCTAGGTCCTAGAATGTGTAAATATCAGCTTCACATGAGAATATCAGGATGTTTACCAAAGTAGCTGTTCCAATTTCCTTCCCACCAGCAAGTTGGAAATGGTCCACTTCTTCACCAAAAATCCAGCAGACATCTTAAATTTTGCCATTTGAATGAGTGCAGAATGGTCTCCCACAGTGATCTTGATTTGCATTTCCCTGATTGCTAATGAGGTGGAGGAT
The DNA here is from genome assembly GCF_037783145.1 of Equus przewalskii. Lineage (NCBI taxonomy): Eukaryota > Metazoa > Chordata > Mammalia > Perissodactyla > Equidae > Equus > Equus przewalskii. The sequence continues at coordinate 52,457,023 of NC_091832.1, forward strand.
TTCTTCATGTTTATTGGCCACCTGGCTTTCTCTTCATGTTTCCTTTGAGACTGTTGCCCATGTTGTCTCGGGGCTGTTTGTTCTTTCTGAGGCATCCCATGTTCATGGATTAAGAAGACAATCTCAGAAAGATGCTAATTCTCCTCAAGCTGATCTGTAGGTTTATTTCAACTTTGGTAAAAATTGTAGGAGAAATTTTATAAGATGATGTGGAAAAGCAACGGATCAAGAGTAGCCCAGATACTTCTGAAGACAAGGAATGAAGTGGAAGAATTGACCCACCAGAATAAAAGATGCATTATAATATAAAGTTACATTAATTAAAGAAGTATGGTACTTGGCATAGGGATAGACAAACTGACGGGGAAACGGTACAGACAAGCTGCAAACAATCCCGCTCATTTGAGGAGTTTTGATGTGTGACAAGCGTCAAGGCAGATTACTGGGAGAAAAGGGACTATTCAGTAAATGCGGCTGGAAATTATAGTGATCCAGATGGAAAAATGAAACTGGATTCTAGTTATCACTGTACTCAAAAACCAATCCCAGAGGTATTAATAACTTGTGTCAAAGTCAAAATTTTAAGCCTTTTAGACGACAGTATAGGAAATTACCCTTCTAACCGCGGAGTGAGGAAGAGTTTCTTAAACTAAATACCAAAAGCATTAACTCCAAAAAAATTTATAAATTTTATTGTATTAAAATTAAGATCTTGTCGATCAAAATGCAGCTTAAAGAAAGTGAGAATACAAGCTACAAACTAGAAGAAGACATTCATAACAAATATAGCCCAGAAGGATTAATATTAATAACTCCATTATTTGATCTGTTGTACAAATACATCAAAATGGATGACATAAAGATTTTTTGAGATGGTTTAGTAATGAACAAATTACACTGAAAGTTGCTCCTCTACTTAAAAATGTATCAGAGACAGTTTTCCAAGGTCCAAATGTATTATTTAGACCTAATTAACTCCTTTTAGTAACTGTAATATTTTGTAGCATGGAAGTTTCATAATTTATTCAACCATTTATTCCACTGTGGATGTGCATTCAGATTATTCCATTCTTGTGATGACAAGCAATTCTGTGTTTAAAACTGTTTGCTATGGAGATGGATTGCCGAGGTTTGAATCCTAGTTTCACCCTAGCTATGTGCTTTACCAAGTTGCTTGACTTAAGTTTTAGTTCCTTATGTGAAATATGAGGATGGTAATCATTCTTGCTTCACGGGATTGTGGTAGAGTTAAACGAGGGCATCCGTATAAGGAGGAGTGTAGAACCGTGCCTGGCTGCAGCAGGGAGGCCTGCGCGTGCCAGCTATATATTCCGCAGTACACACAGTGCTTTCATTCTTATGGGATAGATTTCTAGGAGTGGGATGGTCTAGCCACAGGGGAGGAGTATTCTAAGTTTTGATCGATACTATCAGATGACTTGCCCCAAGGACTGCAGCATGTCATGGTCCCACGAGCCAGCCCTGAAGAGGAGAGCACCTGTCTGTCCTGCCACACCCTCCAGAGCTGGACTGCACCGGTTCTTAATGTTTGCCAATCTGATGAGAAAAACGAATCGCCTAACCTAATTAATTGAACGTTTGTCTTAATTTGCCCATGCTGCAGGATGTATTCAAATTTAGGGGTGTTAACTAGCTGCATTTCAGGTTCAATTATCGCCTTAGAGCGACACTGAACCGGGAGACATCTCCACCCTCTGGGTGGTGACACCCACGGGAAAAGACAGCATCCAGGAGCCTTGGATAGAGACACAGCCACCCGCACCCTGTCCTAAAGGGGAGAACCACACAACATGTAATGACGAGATATGACACAATCATGGTATGACAAAGATCTTAACGTTTTGTGTTTTTAAAAGGTGCTTTGGCCATTTTTGACCATTTGTTCCTCCACATAAATTTTAGAATCGGCTTTTCTATTAAAAACCTTCGCAGAATTTTGATTAGAATTGCACTGAATCTATAGATCAATTTGGGGAGAATTGATATCTTATAATTGATATCTTAAGCATCTCTGCCAATGAATATGGAATATTTTTCCATTTTCGTTGTCTTGTTTCTCATTAAAGTTGTATAATTGTCTGCATAAAAGTCTTGCCCACCTTTTGTTAGATTTATTCTAAGCACTTCATATTATTTACTGCTATTATAAATGGCATTTTTCAAATTACATTTTCTAATTCTGTTGCCAATATACAGAAATGCAATTGCTCTTTGGATATTAAAATATCTAGCAACTTTGCTAGCTCTCTTAGTCATTCTAATAAATAAAGAGATTCTTTTATTAGAATCCATGTAGACAAGCTTATCTGTGAAAAATGGCCATTTTCTTTCTCCCTTTCCAATTCTTACGATTTTGTTTGCTTCCTTGACCTTGTGCACAGGCCTGGTTATTCTGGGAGAGGCCACGGAGAAAGGGTCCTAGTGGGAACCCTAGTTTTGCTTCTGCTTGTGCAGAGAATGACTGCAGCACTTTCCCACCAGGCCAGCTGCCGGCGGTGGCAGATGCCTCTGCTAGGGTCGGGGGTCCCTGCTCTTCCTTGTCCTAAGTCGATTTTTACTGTTACAAGCATGTTGAATTTTATCATTTTATTTATATATTTCCTATATCTACTGGTGTGATCATTCAGTCTTTCTCCTTTATTATTAAGGTACTGAGTTACATAAATACGTTTCTTAGTTTTTCCTTTTCCCACTGTCCTTTTCCAGTTTTCATATGAGGTCTGGCTAGCCTCACAGAAGAGGTGGGGAATGTTCCCTCTATATTATATTATCTGGAAAAGTTTGCATAAGACTGGAATTATCTGTTCTTTGAACAGTGGTAGAATTTTCCTATCAAACTACTTAGGCTGAGTGAGAAGATTTTAAATCACTAATTAATTCTTTTATGAATGTAAGACTATGCAAGTACCTTAATGCTTCCTGAATCAGTTTGGTTAAGTTGTTATTGTATAGGATTTTGTTCATTTCATCTAAGTTTTCCAACTTAGTGGCATTAATATAGTTATAATTTTCTCTTATCTTTTTAATATCTGCTTTATTTGTAAAATTGTTTATGCCTTCTCTTTTTTCTTGAACAATTTTGCTAAAGTTTTGTTCATTTTATCAGTCTTTTCAAAAAACCAACTTACGCTTTGCTGATCCTCTATTTTCAAGCTTATTATTTGCTTTATTCTTTTTTTGCCTAGCCCTTTTATGCTTAGTTTATTAAATTTTATCTTTTATGCTTTTCTAATATATGCATTTTAAAACTGTAGTGTTCTTCTAAGTACAACATTAGCTGCACCCAGCAAGTTTTCAGATGTATTTCATTTACGGTCAGATCTAATTATTTGCTTCAATTTTTTCTTTTTTGAGGAAGATTAGCCCTGAGCTAACTACTGCCAATCCTCCTCTTTTTGCTGAGGAAGACTGGCCCTGAGCTAACATTCATGCCCATCTTCCTCTACTTTATATGTGGGACGCCTACCACAGCATGGCGTGCCAAGTGGTGCCATGTCTGCACCCGGGATCCAAACTGGTGAACCCTGGGCCACCGAAGTGGAACGTGCACAGTGAACCACTGTGCCACTGGGCCGGCCCTAATTATTTTCTAATTCTTAATATGGTTTCTTCTTTGGAACATGAGTTACTTAGAAATGTGTTAAAAATTTTTAAATATTGTGTCTTTTTAAAAATTATCTTTTGCTATTAATTTCTAACATGATATTGTTGGCAGAAAAGGTGGTCTGTGTGAAATTAATTGCTCAAAATTCGTTAAGCTCAAATTTTGTGAATGTTCTACCTGCACTTGAAAAGTATGTGTTCCACAAATGTCCATACATTAAGTTTGCTTGGCATGTTATTCAAGTGTAGTAAACTAATTTTTGCTGCTTGATCTAATAATAACTGGGAAAAGTGAGTTAAAATCTTCTATTATAGTGAGTTCGCCCATTTCTCATACAGGCTTCCCTTCCCTTTTGAGGAGTCGAGTTAACCGTTTCCTTACCAGAGCTCTGTCTTCCTAGAAGGTGCTTAATAAATGATCACCTGCTGTTGTGGGTCGAATTCTGTCCCCCAAAAGAGATGGTGAAGTCTTAATCTCCAGTACTCGGGAATGTGACCTGGTTTGGAAATCAGGTCTTTGCAAGCGTAATCAACTGAAAATGAGATTGTACTGGATTAGGGTGGGCCCTGCATCCAGTGACTGGTGTCCTTATGAGGAGAGAGAGATCTGAAGACACACAGAGAGGAAAGCCAAGTGCAGGTGAGGCAGAGACTGGAGAGATGCTGCCACAGCCAAGGACACTAAGGGTTGCCAGGGAACCCCCAGGAGCCAGGAAGAGGCCGGGAAGGATTCTTCCTAGAGCCTTAGTGGAGAGCACGGCCCTGCCAACACCCTTGGACTTCCGGCCCCCAGAACTGAGAGAATAAATTTCTACTGTTTAAGCCCCCCCAAGTTTGTGGGGATTTGTTATGGCGGCCCCAGGAAACTAACATACCTGCTATACCTGTTGATTCGAAGTGAGTTTCTCGCTAGCCTGCCACTCGCCTCACCATGACGGGTTAGCACTCATTCATTCGTGAGAGTGAGATGAGTCTGTGTGCTAAACCTCAGCTCTCCAAGTCTGAGCCCACTCTCCGCTCTGAGAGCAAGCAGTGAACACACCCCAAGGAGGCGCCCTGGGGAAGACACAGGCTCCTCATCCAGGGAAGCTAACTGGTCACGTTATCACCTCTCTTCAGTTCCTCACTAACAGTGGAGGTGAAGTGAGAGCTGTGGAGACCTTCACATTTACTGTCTCTATCATTTCGTACAATTCGCTCAACACTTCTGGACTTCCACCCATAGAGTGACTACTTTCAGCTTCTGATGACATTGCAAAGGGGACACTGCTTCTTCACAAGGGCGGTTCGGGTTCTCAGAGCAGCAGTTAGAGCAGCCACCACAGAGAGTGGCAACATCTCTTTCTGTAGCTGGACAGCAGCCACTCGGCCCCTGATGAGGGGAGGCCCCAGACCTGCCACTTGGCCCTTGGTCAGGCTCTGAGGGGAAACTATCCAGACAGGATGAGTGAGACTGCACCTAGAACCTTATATCCAAGAAAAACGGGGGGCCTGAACTTGGTTGGTGGCTGATTAGATGGGGAGAGAGGGTGATAAGAAAGAAGTCATCTAGAGTGACTTCCAGGAGTCTGGTCTGACTCACCTGGTGCATAGAGAGAGGAGGTCGGGGGGAGGAAAGGCTCATATTTGGACGTGAGCTTCAGGATCCTCTGGGACATCTAGGTAACATCTAGTAGGAAACAGAAATAAGAGACTATAACTCTCAAGAGGGGTCTGGAAGGAAAGGCGGTGGGATCTTGGAGGCAGGAGGTCTTCCCTGGTGTGAGGCCCAGCATTGTGTACTGGTCTCCAGCGGGGGTTGGCAACTCCCGCCCACGGGCAGAACTGGCCTACCATCTGCTTTTTGTGGAACAAAGCCACACCCCTTCATTCACATATCATCTGTGACACATTTCATACTACAAGAGCAGAGTGAAGCCAGTTTCAGACAGAAGTCAAATGGTCGGCCAAGCTAACGTATCACTATCTGGCTGTCTGAAGGAAAATTTTGCCAACTCCTGGTCTAGAGCGGCACTTCCCAACCTGCAGTGGGCAGCAGGGACGACCTGGAGACCCTGTAGTGAGGAACCCACTCAGGAGGTCTGAGGCGGCCCCAAGATTCGGCGCTTCGGTCAGGCCGTGTGCTGCTGGTCCAAGGACCATGCTCTGAGAAGCCAGGACCGAGAGCAGCGCTGTCTGACAGGAGAATAACGTGAACACGCAGCTCAGTGAAGCTTCCAGCGGCCACGTGAAAAATGTAAAAAAAAACAGGTGACATCAATCTAATAACATATTTCATTTAACACAATGTAGCCAAAATGTTATCATGTCTTACGTAACCAATGTAAACAAATTGGGATCTTTTACTTATTTCTTTGGACGAAGGCTTTGAACTCTGGCATCTATCTGGCCTTACGGCCCGTCTCGTTAGCAGTGACCATACTTCATGTGGTTGGCGGCTGCCTTACTGGACAGCGTAGCTCTAGACGGGAGCCAGGCTGCCAAATTCAAAATCCCAGCCCCACCGCTTACTGGCTGTGCAGCTGTGGGCAGGTCCCGCCACCTCTCCACGGCTGCTCCTCCACCTAGAAAGTGAGGAGAGCAACTGCGCCGCCTCATGCTGCCGTGCTCAGGAGCGTGGGTGTCAACGAGGTGCTTACCACAGCCTGCCTGGCAGTCACAGGCCATCATCACGCTGCGGGATGATTCTGCACAGGAAGCATGTCCCCCCAGATAGAGGAAGGGGTTTGAGCCCTGGTTCCTGCCCCACACCTCAGGGGCAGAGGGGGAGTTAAGCAGGCTCCTCTTTCTCAGCCCATCGTTACCCCTTCCTGCAAGGTCTTTTCTTTCATTCCACAAATATTCACTGAGCCTTTACTGTGTCTCGGACCCTGTGCCAGGCACCGGGGATACAGCAGAGAAACCAACACAACTCTTCTCCCCGTGGATTACATTCTAGTAGAGACTCACGAGGAACAATGAATATAGAATATGCTAGAAGGTGACACCATGGGGAAAATTAAAGCAGGGTAAGGGGACAGAAAGTGCTGGGGAGGGGCAAAAGCGTAAGGTTTAAGTAGGTGGCCAGGTGGGCTTCCATGGGAGAGCAAGTCATGGAAGGTCCTGAGGCCAGTGGGGCTGGAGCAGAATGAGGCTCGGAGAGAAATTAGAGGTGGTCAGAGGGGTGTGGAGTGCGCATGTTGTGTGTGCCTTATGGGCAATTACAAAAACTTTGGTTCTTCTTTTGAGCGAGACCAACTGGATGGGTTTTGCTGAACAAGTGTCCTGATCTGCATTAGGTTTCTCAAGGCTGCTGTGTTGAAGGGACCCCGTGGGGGCGGGGTAACCAACCAGCTCTCTGGGCTGTGAGGTGAGGGCTTCGCTGGGCTGAGGCTCCAGTACTCAAGCCAGGAAAGACTCGGGCAAACGGGTGTGGTTAGTCAGCCTAAAACGAGGAGACCAGTTTTATCCTTTGTCCTCCTTTCATAACCAACCTGCGTCCCCCATAACATCCATTTTAATGTTTGACAGTTGAAATATGCATGTCCTCATGACATATCATGTTGTGTGCCTTACGCTTACATAAATGGCATTATGTCATAAATCTCATTTCTTTAAGTTTTCAACACTATTTTTAAGATCCTCCATTTTGGTCTATTTACCTCCAGTCCATCATTTCGAACGGCTGCACAGTCTCCATAGTGTGCAATGGCCACCTTTTACTTACTCAAGACCTTGCTTGCCTCCTCAGATAGCTCAGATGACACTGCTGAGAGCATCCCTCTGTAGTCCCCTTATGGATCAGGTGGGAATCTCTCTGGGCAGCACAGGCTCTCGGACACATGCTGGGCTAAACTTGCAAGTGCTGCCGGCTTCCTTTCCAGAGTGCCCGCAGTGGGTTACATGCCCCCAGCAATACCTAAGCTACTGGGCCCACATCGCTGCCAACACTTCTAATAGCAATTCTGAGGGCAAGGTAGGGGCTCTATTTTCATTTGCACTTCTCTGGTTCCCTCAGTTTGTCTCTTCTTGTTAAGCATTTGGGCTTGCCCTTCTGTGAATCACTTTTTAATACTCATAGCCCATTTTTATTTTGATTTCCTTTTTCTTGTTGATTTGCAAGAAACCTTGTACAACACATATTAATCCCTTTTCAACTTTAGTCATTGCAAATACCTTCTCATCTGCCATCTGTTGGCTTTGGGTGTGATGTTGTTGAACAGAAATCCTTCCTTCAGGTGAAGCTGGATCCATCCTTTTCCCCCTTACATTTGCTTTTTGGTGGGAAGCTGTTAAGAAGTGACTATCTTTTAAGGAAAATTTTGGGTGAAAAAAATTGTGAAGCTATGCTTAGAACAAGATCGATAAACAGAAACTCTCTTCTCTAGGCTGGGCTTCCGGAAACATCTGTTGTACTTGGTCCCTACTCACCACTCCCTACTTTGGTTTTTCTTTGTTTCAGGACTAAATGGGTTAAGAAGAAAGGAAATAAATTGAAGTAAATTCAGTTCCCCTAAGGTTTTCTAACCACAGTTTAAAATGCAACACCCTGGGGCCAGCCCAGTGGTGCAGTGGTTAAGTTCGCATGTTCCGCTTCTTGGCAGCTTGGGGTTCGCTGGTTCGGATCCCGGTTGCGGACATGGCACCACTTGGCAAAAGCCATGCTGTGGTAGGTGTCCCACATATAAAGTAGAGGAAGATGGGCAGGGATGTTAGCTCAGGGCCAGTCTTTCTCAGAAAAAAGAAGAGGATAGGCAGTTAGTTCAGGGCTAATCTTCCTCAAAAAAGAAAAAAAAAAACCCCACAAAAAACTGCACAAAACTCTGCAATCTGGAAAGAAAAAAGCAGATTGAGAATATAAGATTTGTAAAATATTTGTTTCACAAACCCTAGAAATCTAAAGAGGTGGTTTGACAAAGAAACCAGATATTTACAAGGCACTACGTGCTATAAGCTGTTTTCTATTGGCTTAGTTATAAATATAGAAATAAAGAGAGTACACATGTCACCACCCATGCTCCAGAAGGTTCAGGGATCAAACAGGTACACTGATGGGCAACAGGGCCACAAAAGGTTGAAGACAATTTTAAAAATGTGATTTGAACATTATGGAGAATGGTCAGGAAATTCCAGAAAATTCTATTGTGTTGCCATTACCAAGATAAAAGACTTTATGGGGCTGAGTAGAGCCCATTAAACGTTGATGTGCCTCAATCTTTTTGAATCTAAAATCTAGGTAATAATTAAAGCCTGTGCAGGTGGAGAAGATGGGTCTTAGGAGGAGAAAGGGCAGAGCCAGGTCCCTGGAGCTTAAGTCCCGTGTCTTCACGGCAGGAAGATATTAATCTTTCCCAAGATGCCCACTTCAAACTCTGATTATCGAGTAAGGCCAGAGGCCCAGCGGGGCTAGGGGAGCAGGGTATCGAGCCGAGAGCCGGAAGAAACGACCTGGAGACTGAGAACCAGACATAGAGGTTTATCTGGACTGACTGACAGGGAGAGTGTCCGGTGGCGGCCGGCTGGACATAGATTTGTGCTCCGCTGCGGCCCCCTGGGAGAAGTGGGCTTAAGCAGGCAGAGGAACAAAGGCTGCGTGTTTACCAAGGGGGATCATCCTTGTATGGCCCGCATTCCAAGGACCAGAGCCCCCCACCTCCCTCCTGGAGACCTTGAGGGTCTTGGTGTCAATTACCCCATGAGAAAGCAGCTGGTCGGCCAAGCCCAGTACTGCGATCATCATGGGTGCTGGCGCATAGCCCAGATAAGAAGACTCCAGAACACGTGGCCATTAAAGGGGCACACCGGCTAATGTCCCTACAATCATGAAGGCCGAAAAGGGTGCCCAGTGGCATCCCACAACCACCGACAAAGCCAGGAGTCAGGGCGGCGCACTTCGTCTGCTGCGACCCGGCCACAGCCCCACTTCCCCCGTCTTTTTTCAGGAGAAAGCAGAATCTGCTTTCCCTCCATTTAGTAGAGCGCCTGTATTTAAACAAGCCTGTCTTCTGTGCCTATCACCGTCATGCTCTGTGAGGAGCTGGCAGTACTTTTCTCGGGCAGAAACCTTTCCTAAGGCCGGGTTTCTCGTTTGGGCTTCTTATCTGGGTCTCTTACACACAACAGGCTGTTGACAGAAACGTTTAAGTGGCCGTGAAGTCTGGAGCCAGATGTAACTCACTTGCCAAACAGGACCAAAGGCAGAGAGAGGCCGGAGGCCGAGCACAGGTCTCCCAGCGGCAGGTCCTCTCAGCCCCCGTGATGTGCTCATACAAAGGGGCGCCCTGCCGGGAGGGGCACTATCTGGTAACAAACGGAAACGCCCGACAGCTCGACTCCCATTAACGGGGGCAGATCACAGGCTGAGGAGTCAGGCTCCCACACAAGGCGGGGCTGGGAGGACCTTCACGGTATTGCTTTCATCCTGACACTGATGCTCCAGGCAAATGGCCTAATCTGCCACACTGGGCTTTGGGATTAAAGGGGCTCCTTTGTCTTTTGATGACCTTTCCAAAAGACAGTTTGACTGTGAGGGAGATGACGTTCACATCTCTGCTCCCAGACCAGCATGAGCGCCATAAGCCCCTGTGCAAAACATTAGCATTTCAGGATCTCAAAAAAAAAAAAGATCCACTTGTGCATTCCAGATTCATGGGACAAATGGAAACAGATGAAAACAAGCAAAAACCCAGAACCACTGCCTTTCAGATCTGTTACCATGGGTAGCAGTTGGAAATCTGCACTTACTTCTCTTCAATCAAGTGGAATAAAATTTAGACATCTTTAGACGCCTTAGATATTTTAATGTATTTACCCTCAGGCACAAAGACCTATATTTATTGCACTGTCTCAAAAATCACTCAAGCAAGCTCTCTCTTACCATTACGACACCACCTCCCTGCTGTCACCGGGTGAGCATGCGCTCTCCTGCTGCCTCTGCTCCTTCTCCGCTCCCATTTGGTTCTGCCTTTCCCTCACCTTTTCAGACATATTTCTTAGGCTCTTATTTTTGTTGTTAACTGCGGTCCCCTTCCCCTTTCATCTGTCTTCAGGTTCCGGCTCAGGCCCCCACTCCTCCTCCAGGAAAACCTCTGTATACCCCCAGCTGAAAAGGAGGTGTAGCTTCTAATAGGCACACTGGTAACATTACTAACGAGATTCCTATTTCTCTGGAAAGAAGCCAAGGGCTTCAAGCTTAGATCTATCTGCAAAACGGTGTAACATAAAGTCAGCATTTGATTTAATATCTATGAGAGAAAAACACATAAAAGTTGGTTAATTTCATTTTTTGGTCTCTCTATATAGTTAACAGATACCTTAAAATCACCTCACAAACAGTCGTCTCAGAATGGCCTGTATTGTAGGTGAATGGCTTAATATCACACCTTGGGAATTATTTCTCCTTGTGAAACACGTGGTTTTGTGCTGCAGGATGCACAGGCCCTCCCTCCACAACGCATACAGCAGGGCTCCAAGCAATGCACAGCAAATACAGCAAACGCATCGAGGGTGCAGTCAGACGCAGACAATTTATTTTACTGAATTTAGACTCAAGTTCAACAAAGCATTCTAACAGGCAACAAGATTCAAACATCAGAGAAAAAATCTATATAAACTGCAAGAAAGCCAGCTCAGAGAGTCTCTGGGCCACGGCTGCACTCCCATTTCATGGACTGTCAACACCCCTCCGCGCGCTCGTGTGGCGGCGCGAGCTCGCCCAACACACAAAGGGATATGACACCACAGTCTCCCAAAGACAAGTGTTCCTACCATGAATGGAAAACATCACTGAAATAAAAAACACTTAAAGATGCTCCCTTAGTTTTTCTATTTCCTAACTGTAAAATATACTCTTAGCAACAGAACAAACAAATCTCCTTGGTTGGTCACATCATTCATTATTGAAAGGAAAAATCAATATCATAAAAAACAAAACACTGAAATAAATAACTTTATAATTTACTTATAGGTAGTTTTGCTGCATTGCACATTACCACACAAAATTCAAAAGCTGACTTTTTTAAAAAGCTTGGAAAACACATCTGCCTCTTAGAGTTTCTTGCTAAGTCTAGCACGCTTCTTACAAGGAAAACTAGTCTATGTAGGCCTGAGTTTAAGGTTTAAACATCTGTTCTTCTAGAGCTTGCCAACCTGAGGGCACAGGTGTGGATCCACAGGTATGACAGTGCGCACGGGCAAGGGATCTTCTCAGCCTCCAGGGCTCCAGGCTGAGCCACAAGCAGCCGCTTCGGTTTGCCCCCAGGTTGGGGAGGGCTGCCGAAATCCAGCAGTTTAGGATGAAAATGTGCAAAAACCACGGGTACGAATCAGTATGTTTGTACCTTTAGTGTGATGTCCTTCAATGGATGGTGAGATCTCTGAGAGCACCCTCTGGAGGTCTGAAAAGGAGCAGCACATGCTACGACTGACGACGGACAGACGCACTGACAGTGGGCGTGCCTCCATCAAGACTTCACCCACCACGCTCTGTCTTCGACAAGGCTTTTAGCGAGTTCCCGCCAGGCCAATTTCTTTGACTTTCTATTACAGTATTCAGATGCCGCCTTGGCCTCTCTTATCTGGTATTAATTCTCCTCCTCTTGAATTCAGCCCCCCCCCCCCCCAGGCTTGCCTCTCACCCCCACGTCCCCGAGGGAAAGCCCCTGGCTGCCTCCTCTGGCGAGGCTAGAGGGGTGATAAAACCATGAGACCTTCTCAGGACAGCAGACATCTTGGCACAAGAGTGAGCCCTCCTGAACAGCACTTTTTAAATTTGGGGGTGGGGAGGCATGTTTCCTGGTTTATTAGAAAACTGATCTTGAAAATAATCTAGAGAGAACTGTAAGAAGTGAAATTCTGGTGCATAAACAAATATTTTAAGATAGAAGTTGGGTCACTTCTCTTGTCCACCTTTTTGTGCCCACGAATGGTAACTATCTTCCTGAATTAAGAGTACGCTACTGCACCTCCGTTCTGTAATGGGGTTGTCCACGCAGGGGGCAGCAAACGTCTTCTGTAAAGGGCATTTGGTAAATATTTTAGGCTCTACAGGCCACGTATGGTCTCTCGTGCATACTCTTCACCTGTTTTTTCTTTAACAATGCTTTAAAAATTGAAAAACCATTCTCAGCTCAAGGGTCCTGCAGATTTTCCCTGTGGGCAGGTTAGCCGAGCCCGCCCCAGGGAGTTCTTTGGCAGGGGATAGTGGGCACTTAGCTGTGCGAAGTGTAAGCTTCTTTGGGCCCTGGAACCCTAATCTGGGGATTCTTTTGGAGAGTGAGGTAGGCCCCTGCGGGGGATGCTCACACCAGGCTGAAAGCAGAACTCCTAGGAGTCCGTCTCTACTCTGCTCCCTCAACAGTCCAGAACTGGACCAAATTGGCATCCTTTATTTAAAAAGGGCTATTTATGGTAGGAAGTCCTAATTAAGGCCTATTTAAATCTGTGCCTATGCTGCTTATCCTTACCTTGATTTTAAAAGCAAAATGACATACTCCAGGCATTTAAAAATGCTCCTTCTACAGGTTAAGCCCTCAGCACTCCAACTGGTTGGTGGCAGAAGAGCTACAGTGTGAACTTACTTCCTCTTCCCTACTAATGCCGTCCAGCCTGCAGGCCACGTCACCCAGGAAGTCAGGAGGCTCCCCAGCTCACTCTGCTGCGGGGCGTCTGTGACAGCTCGCTTGTGTCTCGATAAGGATCTAAAGAGCTGGAGCCCAGCGTTTCCAGAGCTAGATCTTTCTGAGGGACATTCACCCCCATCCTCTCTGAAACAAGCCTCTGTGCCGAGATGCTGGAACAGCTTCCGGCTCCGCCAACCTTCTGGGTTGTGTGAGAGGTAAACTTCTACCAATAAGTTTCTCATTGCTAAAATATTCATATTGAAGAGGAGAAAAAGAGAATTTGCATTTCTTTCATAAATTTGTGATATTTTAAGTCATCAGTATACAGTATATCATGTTTTTAAGTAATTAATGAACAAATAAAATCCAACTTTTTTTCTAAGTTAAATAAGGGCTTTTAGAATCTGAATTCTTTCTCTAATCAATGATTTTTTAAAGAAACAGCTAATAGTTCTCAAAATACACATTTGCTACCAACTAGACGAATTTAACTGTTCTGGAGTTAAGAAATAGAATGCATGCGCCACACACGTGCGCACGTGGATACACACACAAAGAAAAGGAACTTCACCTCAAAGACTATGTATGAGAATTCTCAAAGCTTCTAAAAAAATGAATAGGTGAAAAACAACCAATCTCACATATGCCAACCTAGGTGTCCTTTTTAGGTTTTTGTTTAAAATGTCCAAATTGTTTTCTTCAAAATGTGAGTTTATAACTTATATGAAATTTAGACCCTTCTCTTAGTCTGGATTTGTGGTGGCATCGCCAACACAGCCTCACCCACAGCAGTAAGAGAGAACTTGTCAGGCTAAGCATGGGGTCTCCAAAATAAAGCTGCTGAGACCATTTTTAACTGACTGGGAACAACAACCTGAAGTCAGAAGAAACTAGAGCCTTAACAATTAAACAAGCAAAAACGTCTCCTAAGGAACTCTGAGGAGCCTGTCAGTGGCAGCAGCTCAAGGTCGAACAACATTGAAACCAGTGAAACTAGGAATTTTCCAACTCCTTAAAAAACAAAGCGTTCCAAGATCACTGAAAGAAGGGATACAGAAAGTAAGTACCTGCGGTCAGGAAAAGATAATGGTAATGGGGATTTTTAAAATAACATGAAACAGTAAATTCTGAAGTGTGCGTTTTTAAAAGAAAGCCCTGTATCCCTCATTCTCTTTCAAGAGCATTTCTCTCTCACACACACACACACACACACAGCTCTAGTGATTATTTCACATTTTTCAGGTCTCTTCTCTATCAAGTTTAAAAATAATTACCTCCTGGCACCTATAGTTCTCTATTTTGGATATAAACAGTTTTGATGTTTTAAACCTGAAAAGAAAACACATAGCAACAGACCTGAACAATAAACAAAACCTAAGCATCAAGATAGGAAACAAAGAGGATTATCGTCTCAGTCAGGAGGTGTTTTGGTTCTGTAAAGATATCGCTCTTGGTCTTACCTCCACTGATGGAAAAAAACACCTTTGCCAGTTCCCTCCCATATCAAAGTGCATCTGTTTAAAATTGAACATACCTTTAAAAAAACCCAACAATCTCAGCAATTTTTGGCAGATATCCTATACAGCAAAAATGAAGTGATTTTCCCTTTTCCTACTCAGTTTGAAGCTGTATTCAAAGTGGCTAAACGTAGTAATTCTAGGACAGCAGAGCTTACAAACAGTGGATTGTGTTTTTGTTTCAAGGAACAAAAAGGGAAAGGAAAAACAAAACCAAATGAGAATACAGAGCAGAAACCCTGAGGCAAGAATGGCTTTTCCTCTGGAAAGTCTTCCTGGGGCTCTCAGTCGCGCTCACAAGGGACCAGCGATCTTCTGGGACGCAAGGCCTTCCTCCAGCCAGATGGTGGCGGTAGAGCCGCCGCGGAGCGTTCTGCGGTGGATGCGCCGGAGCCGCAGCAGGTAGAGAAGGATGGCGAGCAGGACCACCAGGAAGCAGCCCGAGAACAGGTAGTGATTGTAGACAAAGGAGAAGCCCCGCCAGCGAGCATGACTGGCCCGGAAGGTCTCCTGCTGGATATCTCTGCCCCATGGAAACAAAACAACATGACAGAACGATGAGAGATGGCAGAGGGCGAAACAGGGAGGACTGTGAGGTCGGAGTGCAAGGGACATGGGTCGGGGACTTGGTTTAAGACAGCTCTGCGTGAAAACTGTCCCCTGGGTCTTGGGGGCTCGGTTTCTTTACCTCTAAATGTAGGGTACTACGGCCTTATAGAGTGTGGCTGCAAGATTAAGGATAAAACATGCGGCAGTTTACTCCTCGGTCTGCAGCAGTTACCATCACTATAATTCGGGTAACAAAAATTACAGAAATCTAGACCTGTGAGGGTTTCACTAACCCACAGAATCCAACGTGGAATCAAAGCACGTTTGTCATCAGTAAGACCCAGCACTCACATCTTTTCCAGTTAAGCCAGCTAAAAGGATTGCTGGGAGATGCTCAATTAAATGAAGGGAAAAAGCCCAAAAAAGTTAATCCCTCAATTATCAGTGAACCAGGGTCTTAGGTGGGGGTCAGCTGACAATGGGTCGGTGAACTCGAATGGGGGAGAATGTGCATCTTTCTGCTACCAGTCTGCCTAGATGCAGCGCCCCCTCTGAGCACGAAGGCAGATGACAAACTGCGGCCGCAGCAGGGGCCTCGGACTTCCCGGGGAAACGCACAGACCTGTTACATCACATGGCCAGGTTTTGCAGATGCCTCGAAACATCATCAACATGCATCACTACATTGCAATTACAGAAATGACTAGTTCTGCTGCCAGATCTTGTCATTTAATGAGTTAATAAAGAACATATATTACTATATGACAAATTTGTTCTATAATATTTTGATAAATATATTTTAATATAATGGTTTCCTCTGTGCCCTAGGTTATTTATATTATGCATTAAAAACAGTATTTTCAGAAGGGATCCAAGGCCACAAGGTTAAGAACCCTGGCACTAACCCTTCTGCACAGGGGTTAGGGAACAGCCAGTTGAGAATAACCGAATGTTTTTGCGCTGTGTATGATGGACAGCTAGGGTGGGAAGGGAGGAAGCCCTGGGGGGATTCTACAGTTCTGCCCACGGCCAGCACTAACAACACCCCAACATCCACAGCTCACAGCTGCTGCGATGCATCAGAACTGCAGAGAAGCATCTCGTTTGATTCTCATTACCAACGCAACAGCCATACCTGAGGGGTAAAAAGCGGGTCCTGTAAAGGATTGCTCCCAGAGTCCACTGAACCTCCTTGTCGTAAACTTGTAAGGCTGTCTTTAAGTTTTTATAGTTGACGGGAAACGAAAAGCCCCTGTGAAATACCTCGAACATCCAAGCAGATTTGAAGCATTGATACCTATGAACACCAAGCACAAACATAAGCGGGACTGATTCATTTGGCAAAATGAACCAAAAAGACAGAGACAGCCTTCCCTCTGTGAGCAATGTGGCTGCAAAGGCATCGGGAGGTGAGTGTTCTGAGCAGCCAAACCAACCGTGCGCGTTTCAAGGTGACTGACTTGGTTTACGCCCCTTGTCCCGCAACACGAGATGGTTCACCTGTTAAAATCAATTAGCTCATGAAACTTGGTCTCAGCATAATTTAACATGCTGTTGCCATGACAGGTTTCTTCCTCAGGGATTCCATCATTTACTCATTGAATAAATACTGAGTAAGTTCCAGCCTCTTTGGATCTGTTTCTTTATTATAAAACAAGAAGGCAGGAGGATCTTTTTCAGCTCTGATATTCTAGGATGCTAAATATTTATCAGAGGCTTACTTTTTGCAAGCAGTGGGCTAAGCAAGCAATAATAATAAATAATAAGACAGTCAATGGACTTAAATGACTTAGAAGAGGATTTTTAAAAGGCAACAAATAACTATAAGACAAAGCAGTATATGATAAACACCATTAGCAAGACATAATCAGTGCTCTGGAGGGAGACCCGGAGAGAGGACGGAGTCCGGCTGAAGGGGCAGAGGAAGACTCGAGAGGGGCAGCATCTGGCCTGACTCGGACATCTGGGCAGGCCTTCAACAAGCGAAGGCTGCACGGGGGAGTTCCAGGGGGAAGAGCGCAACTCTAAGATACGTTTGGGCACTAGGGTTTGCTGTCCCATTTGAAAGGAGCCCAGGGCAGATGAGGAGGAAGAGTGACTGAGGATAGGAAGGCAGGTTGGGGCCAGGGCGTGGCAAGCCAAGGGCCAATACTGAATGTGCGGTTTCCTGCAGCCCCCGGGCCTGGCCGCCCACGACTTACTTCAGCCTGTGGAGGTCCGCGTGCGAGGCGTAAAGCCCTCGGTCAAAGCGCTCCCGCAAGATCGACCACTTTGTTGCACAATAATCCTGAAAGAAATTTCACCCAAAATAAATGATTAGGTTTAAAGGGTTTATTAAAAATCTTTTTCGTTTTGGAAAGGGTTTACCAAATTCATATTCATAACAAACATATCCTTCCAATTAGGAAACACCAGCTTAACTTCTCTATGTGCACGGTGAAGACAAGACTTACAACACTCCGTGAATACTTGCCGATTAGCAAAGACAATGCTTGTTCTTTGTCTTAAAACTTTGTCAAGGTTTGTTAAAGAGAATGTCACTGCCCACAACCAGCCTCTTCTAAACTGCTTAGTTTCTTCCCTCAGGACTCGTGCATGTGACAGGCAGAAACTTTCAGAAAAGTGAAGTGGTTCAGACTGAGTACCTATGTCTTTGGCTGCATCGTGCAAGGTTCTGAGAACAGAGACAATTGGAAAAGGCACTGTCTTCTCGAGATGGGAAGCCATCTGCAACAGTAGTAACATTAAGAGCTGGCGTCTGCTGGGTACTGTGTGAGTGCCTTTTCTGAATGTGACACTTAAAACAACTCCTTGACACGGCTACCACTCTAACCTCTAAAGGATGAAGAGACTGAGGCTCAGGGAGGCGGTGACACTTGCAACAGGGAACACAGAGACCAGCACTCAGCCTGCAGTGAGAGGGTAAGGACAGGCATTTCAGGCAGAGGAAACAAGACATGAACAAGACAGAATACAGAGTTGCGTAGATGGGAGGGAAACGAATAGCTCTCTGAAACGGTCAGAGTATAAAGTGATAGGTGGGAGACGAGGCTGCAGGGTGGGGACGACATGCTAAGGAATTTGGAATTTATCCTGGAAGAAAAAGGCAGCTGCTGCAGGTCTTAAGGAGGCGAGCAGGCGTCTGCACTTGTTTCAGACAGAACCTTCGGGGAGCAGTGTGGAGGATGACCAACGGAGGGAAGACCAGAAGCACGAAGACCAACCGGAAGGCTCCTGCGACAGAGCAGGTGACAGACAGGCCTGGACCAGGACAATGAGAGTGAGACAGAAGGCAGGGAGGGGTCTGAGAAATATTTATGATGTAAAATAATAGGCTTGATGACTGATTATATGGGGGTGTACAGCAAGGGATGAATGAGTGACAGGGAGAAGCCTGTAACTCCTGGGTTAGTGATGCCATTAACCAAGACAGCATAACTGGGACAGCATGGGGAGAACACGGGGGGTCTGTCCGGAGTCACAGGCACTGAAACCTAGCAGGCACTGGGCAGGGGTCAGGCCTGGAGCCTCTTCTTGAGAGGCAGCAGCAAACCATGAGCATGGATGCGACCATCCAAGAACCTGAAGGTCAGAGGGCGAAGGGGAGAAGTCTGGGACCACCAGGTATAAGGGGCATGAAGGGGGGAAACCTGTGAAAGAGCTTAAGAAACTGTCAGAACGGCAAGGGAGAACAAGAGAAGGGGAGCCTTGGAGCTAAAGGGACAGGAAGGCTCGAGGAGCAGTGTCAGACAATTCCATCATTAGACAGCAATACAAAGACCGTGGTCTGGGAGCCACTGTGACCAGAGCAGTTCAGAGTGGTGGGCAGAAATCGGCTCGCACGGGAGTTTTTACTTCTGCTGTCACTATTTCTCCTGCCCAACCAAGGGAACAGGGCTCCCAGCGGTTTCCCTTCTTTTGACCTGGGCCTCCAGACGTGAAGGGAGGACGTAAGCTGCCACTGTCCACTCGGTCTCTCAAAAGCGAGCAGAGGACGGCTTCTTTAAGGTTACCTTTGCAGCTTTAGTGAACGTAGCAGCATTGTAGTCTCCCCCCATTCGTAACACGTCCTCAGTGCAATAGTAGAACTCAGAAAAGCCGTAGAATTCACTGTTCTGGAAGTGAATTGGGGGCTGGTAGACCCCATTGAGGGACGTCTGTGTCTCATTTGTTTTATTCATGAAAGGCTGGATAGTCTCGCGACACAGGTCAAAGTCTCCTGTCCCTCGGAGGTACAGGGTCTGTCCATTTTGCTGAATTTCATCTTTAATGTCTAGGGGTAAGCAGGGGTCCAGGTACGGAGTATCAGGAATCAGACCAGTCTGTTTCCCCAGGAGCCTGCATCACAAAGAGAAACTTGTATCATGTTTCGGAGGATAAGTCAGTGCAAGGAACACGAGTCCTGCAGGGTGTTCTGCGGGGACACAAAAGGGTTCTGGGATAATTAGGAGAATGGGCACTTGGGCCCTTCCTAGAGATTCAGGATACACACCTGCATACAGCAGACACCTTAACGAGTCCAGTGCAACAGCCTCCCGGTGCCATCACCTGTCACCTCACCGAGAGACGGCCTGGCGCCCACCGCCACACCTCTGCTCAGCGAGCTCCTCTCAGGCTCACGTTCGCGGCAGTCAAATGCCCAGCAACTGTGTTGTTCCCAACCCCATGGTGCCACTAGAGCTTGTGATTTTAATTATATACAGACAAAATGTGACAATGAAAAGAAGCAACTGGCCCTGTGAAAACTAGGTTAGATGCCTTAGAAAAATATGAAAAGGCAAGTTGCTAGAAAATTGCTGTCAAATTAGGTGCCAGCAAGATAAAAAAAAAATTGGGAAAAATCAGTAAAAATCTAGAAGGATCTGGTATCAAATTGCTTCACAGATGTCTTCAAGTCCTCGGTATTCTTTTTTTTTGAAGAAGATTAGCCCTGAGCTAACATCTACTGCCAATCCTCCTCTTGTTTTTTGCTGAGGAAGACTGGCCCTGAACTAACATCCATGCCCATCTTCCTCTACTTTATACGTGGGACGCCTACCACAGCATGGTGTGCCAAGCAGTGCCATGTCCGCACCCGGGATCCGAACCAGTGAACCCCAGGCAGCAGAAGCGGAACATGTTCACTTAACCACTGCGCCACCGGGCCAGCCCTATGTCCTTGGTATTCTTTCTTTATTTTTTTTTTTTAAAGATTTTTATTTTTTCCTTTTTCTCCCCAAAGCCCCCCGGTACATAGTTGTGCATTCTTCGTTGTGGGTTCTTCTAGTTGTGGCATGTGGGACGCTGCCTCAGCGTGGTCTGATGAGCAGTGTCACATCCGTGCCCGGGATTCGAACCAACGAAACACTGGGCCGCCTGCAGCGGAGCGCGCGAACTTAACCACTCGGCCACGGGGCCAGCCCCTGTCCTTGGTATTCTTTAAAGAAAGCCAAAGTGACATCAACATGAGGGGTTGCAGTGCATGCCAGAGAAATGATGGATGTAGCCTAAGAAAAAACTTCAGTCCAGAGCAGAAGATTGGCCAACGAACATACAAATTAAAACTAATTATTATAAAAGTCCAAGACTAGTGAAATGTATATTTCGCGCCACCATTTTCAGTTGCCCTCTGCCTAAATTAAGAAGTAGCACTGAACTGTCCATTATATAAGCTTCTTGACATTAAAACCAATTAGGAAAAATTCAGGTTGCAGAATAAAGTGTTTCTTCAAAAGTCTGATTCAAATGTCACTTATAAAATATTTCTATTTTAAAACTATTATAAGATTTATTTAAGAATGTGCTAAATAATATACCACCTTTAAAAAGACACTATGAGACTGCCAATCCTGTAACTCACACTATTCAGCTAATGTCTGGGCAGACAAAGGACAAGTTTTTCTTGCTTTTCCTATTCACATACGTGAATTTCTGGAAAATGTGGTACCGAATGGCTCTGACCCGGTCTTTCTTAAAGTTCAGGACTCCACGGGTTTTCTAAGATTAAATTGGCCAAGTAAAGATACTATCATTTATCTCTATGAATTAGAATTTTTCCTCTCAAAAGTGTTTCGTTAAAAAAACCAAAACAAAATAGAGGAATTAACAGGATATCTTACGTAACCCAGATTTCAGACTTTTTTGTTCATCCAAACGGCTTTTCTGTTCTTATGGACTAATTTCAAATAAATAATTGCTATATACTTATAAAATAAATTTAAACTGATAAAGTGTTGCTTTTATTTGTTTTATATATTTTCTATCAGAATTCTTCATAAACTCATTTTTAAAAGTTTCACTGCTAACACTGTTTACGACCACCAACTTTGACTTCTAGATCCCTTCTGTCTCTTGAATAACTTCCTTCATTCCGGTCTTATTCACTAACAACTGCACGGACTGGTTTTCAATAACTTCGCCAGAACATCACCTACCCCAACTTTATCCTCACTGACCACAGGCCTCCAGGACACACGCAGCAGCCCAGGTGCTGAGTTCCCCAAGGACTCTGCAATCTGGAACAGCCTCATCCATGCTGAAAACTATTTTCATAGCCTGAGATGCAATTTCTAATCCATCAGGGGAGGTGTGGGTCTGAGAGAGAGACCCTCCTTTGGAGCTTGCTGGGAGGTGGGCTGAAGGCAGGACCCTTGTGTCCTTCCACATCTTCTCCCAGCTCAGTTGGCAGGGGAATAAAAAGTCACCTAGCAGTGCTGACACATTTCTGTTGACTGAGGTCTCCCTGCTCTGCCTGGATATGTTTTCTACGAGGAGAGATCTAGGTTTGAAAGTGACTGCCAATGAGCGGAAGGTGCTTTACCTGTTCTTTTGAATGGTGTTGGCAAATATTCTGTCTTCATATCTCTGTCGAGCAGCATTGCCACCAAACCCAAGAAAAGTGGCCACGTAGACTCGGTACACATGCTCAGTTTGGTGAACATCGCAGCCCAAGTTAAATTCAGCTAACAAGTTCTTAGCTATTTCTTCCTGCAGACGTAAGAATAAAAAACTAATATTTTAAATAATACAAAAACAATTACTTCCTATTAAAAAGAAGAATCTAAAAAGATTCTCATCTAATAGGAGCAAAAATTTCTGCTTCTGCATTTCCCAAGGATCCTTCTAAGCATCCCTAATTCAATATGACAATTCTCACTTAAGAAGTTTCAGATGAGCTGCCCATTTGTGATGTTGTTATGACTTTTTGAAAAAGGAAGTTAGCAATATAGTTCATATCCTCTGGTCTAGTAAATTTACTTATTGAATTCTATGCTTTGGAAACAATCCTAAACATTCAAAAATCTCTATACACAAAGATGTCCTTTGCAATACTATGACAGAAAAAACTGATGTAACCCAAATATACAACTCCAAAGAGGGTTTAATTAACTATGGTAATTAATAGTTTATGGAAGATCATGTTTATGCACCGTTAAATAAAGGACACAAAATTGTATTAATAGTAAGATCAATTATAAACAATATATTTCTGGAAACTATAAATAGGAAAGGAAAAATGAAAAGAAATACACCAAAATGCTAACAATGATTTTTTTGGATGATGCATCCATGGGAAATTTTTAATTCTGATTTTTCAGTATTTTTCCCAGACTTGCTTTATACATATTTTTTGCTTATCTCGAGGGAAAAAACATGACTTTTTCAGAGTGGAACAGTTTCTAGAGGCATGTCTGGATGGGAAGCACGAAACATAAATTGTAACACTTGAATTTACTAAGCAATTTTCTTTTCTTTTCTTTTTTTTTTTTAAAGATTGGCACCTAGGCTAACAACTGTTGCCAATCTTTCTTTTTTTTTTTCTGCTTTATTTCCCAAAGCCCCCAGGTATATAGTTGTATATCTTAGTTGCAGGTCCTTCTAGTTGCGGGACGTGGGACGCCACCTCAACATGGCCTGACGAGCGGTGCCATGTCCGCGCCCAGGATCCAAACCCTGGGTCGCTGCAGCGGAGCTCATGAACTTAACCACTCGGCCACGGAGCCGGCCCCTACTAAGCAATTTTCTAAGGTGCTTAATAAACCTATGAACCACGTTTATGGAGCAAGCGCTCGGGGCCTGGTGGTGCATTAGATGCCCTGAACATGCACGATCTGACTTCAACCTTAGGACACTCCTGTGGCAGAGGCACTTGCCTTTACATTTACAGATGAAGAAACCAGCTCAAAGAAGTGAGACTTGCAAAAGGTCACATAACTAGTGAGGACAGGGTGCTGACGCAGCCCGGGCTGGTCCAACCCAGATCTTTTTTAACTAGTACGCTGTGCTAGGGGAAGTGTAGGAAACCAGGCTTTGGAAGTAATTCACAGCTCAATGGGAAGAGAGTAATAAAGACATGGAGCAATCCGGGAAGACGCCTGGAAACCCTGTTCGTGCTCTCTACACAAGGCTGCCCAGGCAGTGCCTGAGAGCACTGAAGAAGACGGAGAAAAGTAGTAAACCATCAGTGGATACAAACCTCAGTTCTTTCCAGAAAAGACAAAAGCTGCCTGAGCCATAAAAAAAGCTTTTCCCCCAATTATACCTTAAGAAATCTGATGCTATTAGATTAAGTTTTACAATACCTGTTGAGAAAGGAAGTGACTGCAGAGAAAATATAAACAAAAGCTCAGGCATGTGATTGACATGTATACCAAAGAGAACCCCTCAGTTCAGAATGCAAACAGCTGATTCAACGAACAAACACACACGTCAGTGGAGGTCTGCCTTGGTTCCCTCCTGCCTCCTTTCTCCTGGGTTGAGAAGGTGGTACCTCAGCAAGCACAGTAAAGATGTGTTCAGACTCAGAAACAAAACAAAAATGGATGGAGACATGTTAAATGAAAACCAAACCAAACAGAAGGAAATTTGTACAGATAATAACCTGCTGTGAGGAGGCAAAGCTTACAGTTTTGGGAACTTCATATGCTATCTGAGTGGACACGCCTCCCATGTCGAGAATACCAGCCGTTCTTTTACGGAGAATGGCTTCGCTGCTTTCACTACCAGGAATGTTAACTTCCACAACTGCCTCATCATCTGGAGAGAGCAAGAAACAGCAATGGGAACAGAACAAACCTAGAGAATGGGGCTGTTCTGAAGAGTCATCTTGTTTTCATGGTACATTTCAAGCATATCTAGGCAAATCCAGCCCACTCCTCCCAACTGAGATCAAGTTAATTGTGTGAAACAGCACTCCTCTCACTCCACTCCTACACACTCAGCTGTGTCACAAAACTGTGCTCCGTTTTTATCCTTTGGATTAAATAGAGAAAGCCATCATGTCCAGTTAGACACAGTAGCTGGAAACATGATACTCACCATCTTCAATATGCTCAAATCGTCCCAGGACAAAGTTAATGCCAATCCAAGCATACACACCTACAGACATTTCACGGGGTGAAGGTAAGAAGAACACAGTGTTGAAACATTGTGTGACACTGATCAATGCACTCTGTGCAGACATCTCATTTATTTTACTCCCTGCCAACCTGTGAAAACATCACCTGCTATAACACATTTCTACTGATGTATTTTCTCTCTTAGTGGTTTTCCAAGAACTCTCAACTTTAAAATTTATAGTTTCACATCATTTACATAGGTTGAAAATATAATTCTCTAGGTGCTGGTTTTCCTCTGAGATTTATAGGTTGTTTTGAAACACTGGCATTTTTACTTTTTATGAAGCTAAACTTATCAGTTTCAAGGCTCTAAAAACAAGTTAACTTTGACTCTTTCCTTTCCTTTATCCTTCACTTCCACCCAGTTGCCAAGTCTGATGCTCGTTTCACATTTTCCACACCTGATCGGTAGCCCCGTGCATTAGCACCTTGATGTAAGCTGTCAGAGAGGGAGTGACAGCCCATCTAATCCCCTTCCAGCCCCTCCTCCTCCACTCCACTCCTCTGCTATTAGACTGATCAACGGAGCCAAGTCCAAACTCCACAGCCTGACCATTCAAGACCTGTCCAACTTTTAATATCCCCACCACCTTTCAAAAGGGCCATAATCCAGTCAAACTAAAATACTTTTGTTCCTTTGTCCATAGTGTATCCTTTCCTGTGTTGACTCAGATCATTTCTTCTGCTGGAATGTACTTCCTCTCTCTCAGAGCCCTGCCCTTACCATGCCCTGGCATGCTGTACTTATAACTGTCCCTTGAGGCACACTTCAAATGTCACTTTCTCCGTGATGCCCCTAGCCAGAAAGAAAAACGTCTCCCTCTTTCAAGTTCCCGTGATATTTTTTCCTTATCATTCTTACGGCACTTAAAACTCTACCCCATATAGCAGCTAACTGTGTACCTCACTTATCGGTAAACAGCTCAATGGCAATATCCAAATTTCATCCAATTTTGTATTCTCCATTGTGCCTTTCACAGAGGACTATTTGCTGAAATGATAGAGGATTCTGAAATAAAGGTTTTTTGGCCTTCATTTCCAGCAAGCTATTCCCCAAATAATTTCATCAACTTGTCATTTTATTCTCAAATAGGATAATTTCTTTGAAAACAGAACTAATATTTTCTCAGTGCATCAAAGTCAAGAATAATTTCCCCTTCAGTAAGTAAATCAGTAGAAGGCTCCAAGAATTTGGTAATTATTGTAATTCCAGAACGGTGTAGAACTTAGGCAAGACATACAAACCTTTTCTATCAAAATGAGTCCAATATGAAAAACTACATGCCAACAAACTGGACAATCAGAAGAAATGGACAAATTCTTAGACTCTTACAACCTCCCAGGACTGAATCAAGAAGAAATAGAGAATCTGAAAGACCAATCACAAGTAAAGAAATTGAAACAGTTATCAAAAACTTCCCCCCAAATAAAAGTCCAGGACCAGATGACTTCTCAGGAGAATTCTATCAAGCATTCAAAGAAAATTTGAGAAGATTACCCATTCTTCTCAAACTATTGCAAAAAACTGAGAAAGATAGAAATATTCCTAACACACTTTGTGAGTACCACATCACCCTGATACCAAAGCCAGACAAGGACAACACAAAGAAGGAAAATTACAGGCAGATATCGCTAATGAGCATAGATGCAAAAGTCCTGAACAAAATATTGGCAAACCAAATACAGTAATACATTAAAACGATCATACACCATGATCAAGTGGGATTTATACGAGGGATGCAGGGATGGTTCAACCTCCACAAATCACTCAGTGTGATATACCACATTAACAAAATGAGGAATAAAAACCACATGATCATCTCCACAGATGCAGAGAAAGCATTTGACAAGATCTAACATCCATTCATGATAAAAACTCTCAATAAAACAGCTATAGAAGGAAAGCACCTGAACACAATAAAGGGCATATATGACAAACCCACAGCCAACATCATACTCAATGGGGAAAAACTGAAAGCCATCCCTCTGAGAACAGGAACAAGACAAGGGGTGCCCACTCTCACCACTCTTATTCAACATAGTACTGGAGGTTTTAGCCAGAACAGTTAGGCAAGGAAAAGAAATAAGAGGAATCCAAATAGGCAATGAAGAAGTGAAACTCTTGCTGTTTGCAGATGACATGATTTTATTATATAGAAAACCCTAAAGAATCCATTGGAAAACGATTAGAAATAACCAACAACTACAGCAAAGTTGCAGGGTACAAAATCAACTTACAAAAATCAGTAGCATTTCTATACTCAAATAATGAACTAACAGAACAAGAACTCAAGAATACAATTCCACTTACAATCGCAACAAAAAGAATAAAATATCTAGGAATAAATTTAGCCAAGGGGGTTAGCCAAAAGAGCCAAGACCTATACAAAGATAACTATAAGACATTACTGAAAGAAACTGATAATGACATAAAGAAATGGAAATATATTCCATGCACATACATCAGAAGAATAAACATAGTTAAAATGTCCATACTACCTAAAGCAATCTACAGATTCAATGCAATCCCAATCAGAATCCCAATGACATTCTTCACAGAAAAAAGAACAAAGAATCTTAAAATTCATATGGGGCAACACAAGACCCCGAATAGCAAAGCAACCCTGAGAAACAAGAACAAAGCTGGTGGCATCACAATCCCTGACTTCAAAATATATTACAAAGCTATAGTAATCAAAACAGCATGGTACTGGTACAAGAACAGACACACAGATCAATGGAATAGAACTGAAAGCCCAGAAATAAAACCACACATCTATGGACAGCTAATCTCTGACAAAGGAGCCAAGAACATACAACGGAGAAAGGAAAGTCTCTTCAATAAATGGTGCTGGGAAAACTGAACAGCCACATGCAAAAGAATGAAAGTAGACCATTATCTTTCCCCATGCACAAAAACAGACTCAAAATAGACCAAAGACTTGAAGATAAGACCTGAAACCATAAGACTTCTGGAAGATAATATAGGCAGTACACTCTTTGACAACAGACTTAAAAGGATCTCTTCAAATATCATGTCTACTCAGACAAGGGAAACAAAAGAAAAAATAACAAGTTGGACTTCATCAGACTAAAGAGCTTCTGGAAGGCAAAGGAAACGAAGATCAAAATGAAAAAACAACACACAAATTGGGAGAAAATATTTGCAAATAATATATCTGATAAAGAGTTAATCTCCAAAATATATAAAGAACTCACACAAATGAACTACAAAAAACCAAACAGCCCAATCAAAAACTGGGCAAAAGATATGAGCAGACATTTTTCCAAAGAAGATATACAGATGGCCAACAGGCACATGAAAAGATGCTCAACATCACTAATCATCAGGGAAATGCACATCGAAACTACAATGTAACGTCATTTTACACCTGTTAGAATGGCTATAATCACCAAGACAAAAAACAATAAATGTTGGAGAGGATGTGGAGAAAATGGAACCCTCATCCACTGCTGATGGAAATGCAAACTGGTGCAGCTACTATGGAAAACACTATGGAGATTTCTCAAAAAATTAAAAATAGAAATACCATATGACCCAGCTATCTCACTACTGGGTATTTACCCGAACAACTTGAAATCAACAATTCAAAGAGACTTATGCACCGCTATATTGCAGCATTATTCACAAGAGCCAAGACACGGAAGCAACCCAAGTACCCATCGACTGATGACTGGATAAAGAAGATGTGGTATGCATATATATTCAATGGAATACTCTCAGCCATAAAAACAAACGAAATCATCCTATTCACAACCACATGGATGAACCCTGAGGGCATCATGTTAAGCGAAATAAGCTAGACAGAGAACGACAAACACCGTATGATTTTATTCATATGTGGAATATAAACAAACTTACGGACAAACAGAACAAATTAGTGGTTACTGGGGGACGAGGGGTGGAGGGTGGGCACAAGGTGTGCAGGGGTATACTTACATGGTGTATGACAAATAATAATGTACAACTGAAATCTCCCTACATTATAAGCTATTATGACCACAATAAAAAAAAAAAGAGTCCAAAATATGCTTCCTAAATGTGGCAAAAACAAACTAAATATTTTTTAATGGCTTAATGTTTAGGTAATAAAGACCAGTCATGTAAGAAACTAATTTTGTCATTTAAAAATTATAATATTTCAAAGCTATGGTTTCCCAAATTTTAAGATATTAAGAGTAATTTCCTAAAGTGTACACTAGGGAAAAAGGGGAAGATTTAAAAGAACAGCTTCCCAAGTTTCAAACTGAAGACCAATATACCAACCTTCTTGTTTCCCTGAAATTACTTCTGCGTGAGAGTCAGAAAATAGGAAGTCAAAGTGCACAGGGATGTCGGTCAGGAGGTCTTCCAGGATGGCACTTTGCTGGCTGTAAGACAACCCAAGACTTCACAATCAAAATATTTTATGAGTTTTTCTGTTTTGAAAAAAGAAACAACACTGTGGCTCTGGTGTATCCTAGATGAAACACTTAATTTTAAAACCAAAGCAATTTATTGAAAAGCTTATTTTTAGGAAGGAATTTTCAGGAGTTGTGTGAATTATGTGATTTCTACATGTAAAACTCCACCTGCAAACAATCCTTAAATTAATAAATAGAAAATCAGGTTTTTTAAAATGACAACTTTATAGTTTGATATTTAGTGTCATAAACGAATATGCTAAAAGATATCTGGTGAGTTCTGGCATAAGGGAACAGTTCTGGGACTATTCTGTATTTGAAGAAAGCATTTTTTTTTTTTTGAAGATTGACACCTGAGCTAGCATCTATTGCCAATCTTTTTTTTTTCCTTCTTCTTCTCCCCAAAGTCCCCCACTACATAGTTATATATTCTAGCTGTAGGTCCTTCTAGTTGTGCTATGTGGGATGCTGCCTCAGCATGGCTTGATGAGTGGTGTCATGTCTGCGCCCAGGATCTGAACCAGGAAAACCCTGGGCTGCTGAAGCAGAGGGTATGAAATTAACCACTCGGCCACAGGGCGGCCCCTGAAGAAAGAACTTTTAAGGTCTTCCCTTTTGATGACCATGATGCCAGAGGAGGAGGAAGAGGGGGAGGAGGGACATGCAGGGGAAGAGGAGGAGGAAATAAACTACCACCCCTACTCCCACCCCACCTTGGGCCTGGCCTGCCCCTGTGGAGGGTTACCTTTCAGGAAGGATTCTCATTCCAGCTGTGCAGAGAATGTAGAGAGGGGTCTCTTTGTGTTTTGCCCGTGGCACATGCTCGGCAGCAAAGTTCAAGAGTGGAGAAATGTAATCACTGACTTTCTCTGGAGAGGTGGCAAACTCTGAAATGCCTAGAGAAAAAGGGCACTTTTGTTAGCAGGTAGCTATCTTTGCTAATAAGCTATGCTTCTTCCGTGTAGCTAGGCTGAAAAAAATGCAAGCTACATACCGTACTCTCCTCATTTTTCCCATCCCTCTGGCAACTCCTTCCACAGTCTCTCTTCCTTAAATGATGGTGGTACTAAATGTTCAGTGCTATGCTCTCTTCTTCTCAGTCATCAAAAAAACACAGCCCCAACTGAACATCTACTGTGTCAGACACTCGGGATCTACTGCACATGAGCGGATCCCTGCCCTCGAGAAACGTGCCCCCACTGTCCTCAGGCAGCACTCACCCCTATGGCTGCCATCACCGTCTATATGTTTTGGATCTCCAAATCTTACCAGTAGCCACCAAGATCTCTTTCCTAACCTCCAGATCAGTATGTGGTAACTGTCCACTGGACATGGCCATGTGCTTGTGCTCACAGCCCCCAAACTCAACATATGCAAATCTGAACTCGACTTTCACTACAAACCTGCTCTTACTGCTAGTTACCTACCTCAGCAACCACCATTGTTGACCATCCAGTGGCCCAAGCCAGTATCCTGGATACAATCTCTCCCCCTCACCCCAACACGCATTCTGGGTTGCACTGACTGCCTCTCCTTGGTACCCTTCACACTATTTCACTTCTCCTCATCTCTTTTGGACACCACCACCCTGCCAGCCTCCTGCACCACCCTATTCTCCAGTCTTGGCCATCCCCCCAACAATTCCATATACAAAGGGTGTCTCTTCCTGGCTTAAAATCCTTTTGTGGCTCCTCAATGCCTCCAGATAAAGCTCGAATCTAGAACTGCATAACCTGCTTTGCATACTCACCCATCCTCTCTCTTCCCACATTCCTTCCATTCAGCTTCAACTATACCAAATAAAAATTGCTGTAATGCATCATCCTCTGGCCTCGGGGTCCATGGCCTCCACCAGGAAGAACTTCTCTGTCTCCCTCCCCACCCACTTCCCACCCCTTTTCACCTGGGCAACTCCTGCTCATCCTCTGAGCTACTTCCTCTTCGGAATCCTTCCTAACAGAACCCTGAAGATGGGCTCTCCTTACATTCTATGCTCCCCCTACCTCTAGCTGTAGCACTCATTACACATTATCAAAATTACCTATTTACTTATTTGCCTCATTTCAACTGGAAGTTTCTCAAGGGCACAACTGTCTTGTTCAAATTTATATTCTCCACTACCTAACACAGTGCCTGGCAAATAGCAGGTGCTCAGCAAATATCTGTTGATTGAGAATATAAGTGAATGGAATATTTCCAGCTGTCCTCTAGCCTACAGCATTAAAGACGATGAGGATTTTAGAAATTCACATATCCCTTATTTCACAGATTAGAAAATTGTGGACCAAGAAGGATTACATGATTTGTCAAAAGAATCAGCAGAAAACAGACTAAAAGCCAGATTTTTTTTATTCCACATACAATGCTATTTCAATGTACATCAAACCCAAAACTATCCAGAATCTATTAATTAAAAAATGTCCAGAGCTTTGCTGTAATGCTATGCACGAGCTTCCATGCTTCAGGACAGAGAAGCGCTATCAAAAGTGCTTGAGTTTCCACTTCAAACACTTCCGAGCATCAGAGAGAACCATGTTAAGCCTGATTTTAATGGGATTCTCGTGCATACCCTGGGATGATGCTCTTTGTTCTCAAAGGACAACTCTAAGGCATGGGAGGTTTCATCTTATTCCACAAGAGCAGTTTAATCACGGATGGAACTTGCTTTGTGAAGCTGGATGAAATGAAAAATGCTTTTTAGAGTTTTATTTTTTAATCTTCTGGTGAATTTTTTATTTGATCAATATTACTTTAACCCTGAAAGTCCTTCTAGATTAAGGATACATAAAAACTTAAGGGGTGGGAAAAAAGAAAACTAAAATTAGTCATCACTAAAACTTATAGAAAAAATGATGTTCATTCACGGAAATAAACTCTGATTTCAAAATAATGTTTGTCCAAGAGAGTCAGATAAAGTTCCCCTCCTCTAACCTGAAAAACTCAGTAGAGATTTTGAATTTTCTGTGCAATATGCTGGTGCCCAGCTGCCTAAAAATCAAAGAACAATCAGCTTGTTCACGGTTGCTGAAGAAGGAGGTGGGGCCTGAATCACTCCGTGAAGAACGCACAGGCCTCCAGGGGTCTGCAGTCCACATGGCGGGAACCATTCAAGGAGGGGAGGTATTTTGTCATGTTAAAACTGAATCTCTTTTTCACTTATAGTTTTGAAATAGGAGATAGTAAGCTATGCTTATTTTTTATCAGCATTCTCTAATATTTTAAAAGATAAAATCCTTGATTGTTTTTGATATAATATTTTACTATTTAACACATTAGCAAGATGAAATAAAAGTGCTAAATTCTATCAAGATCTATGGTCCACTGTTTTAAATCAGTGATCATCAACTATCAGGATGTAAAAGGCCTATTTCAAGGTCATCCTGACACCTTCCATTCCTAATGCTCTTGACAGAGAGGTGCTGCCCAGGCAGATGGTGTTGATATAGGAAACGTTGAGAACCACTGACTTAAACTATCTAAAGGGGAAGGCAAATCCCAACTTTTGCATAACACACTGGCTTAGAAATTCTAATATCTTTAAAACTGGACATAATGATATCAGCTCTTCTGAGTTCTACAGTCACCCTTATTAAATAATCTGCATTAGATATATACTGGGCAGCAATTTTGTTTAAAATGACAAATATATACCAACGTATAGAGTACAGCTATCCATGAGTTATATGAAATTACCTTGTCATTAAGGATAAAGACCAATGACTATTTGGATAGGAAAAACTCCCCCCACAATTCATGCCAAGTAGCAAACGTGAGCAGACACCATGAGTACAGCCCTGTGACAAATGCTGCAGGAGACAAAAATGACAGGCAAGATTTTTGGATATTTTATTAATGTGTTGGTCATCTTATGCAAGATGCATGGAAAAGGGGGAAAAAAGTGAAACCAGGAGACCAACTGAGTCCTGGGTGAGCTCTGAATTAGAGTGATGACATTGGCATGAGAAAGGGAAAAATGTGGAAGACATCATAGAGAGTGAAAGGCAGAAGCTGTTTACCAATCAGCTATTTATCATTTACATACCGGGTTTTATTTTCATAACTACTGGCTTTCGGTTTTTATCCCTCATTTGCCTGATATCCAACAGATCATGAGGATTGCCATTATGCCTTGGCCAGCAATAGACAAAGATTCGAGACCCACTGCTACCACAGTCCACCACGATGCCATAGTTCACATTGGGGTTATTGGTGTCTGTAGCTTCAATGTCGGTAACTCGCGCCAGGTACCTTGTTTAGAAAAACATACACTTTTATTGAGACAGAGAATATCATCTAAATCTAACAGAGCAAACACAATAAACAAATGCCAAGTCAGTGAGTCTTGGCTGTGAGGCGCACCACTGTAACATTCTTATAACTGCTGAACGAGCAAAGAGCCAAAAGGAAACAAAACAAGTGATGGTGATGAAGATAACCTAAATCACATACACACTCATCACTCCTTTAAAACACTCAGACAAGTTCTAAAAAGCAAAACTCTATTTCCAAACTATCAACATTAACCGAAAAATCGGCTTAAAAGATATCACAGAAGAAGCTTATGTTTAAATCCTCTTAGAACGTGGATGTGGTGGCTAATGATTAAATAGTTTCAAATAGTTTAATTTTTCATGCCATGCTGTATTCAGCACAGAATCCATTTCCTACAGCCACATGTTCCTTAAATTCCAACCTAATCCCAAGTCTTGAAGCCATGAAATGAAGGTATGGCAGCCCATCTAGAAAACAAATGTTTTTTTTTCTCTTACCTTTGAAACTTCTTGTCTCTGGATAGCCGCCCATACTTATTTCGGATTATGACAACCGAAAAGTATAAAAGTGAAACAGCAGCAGCTAGAATGCTGATAACAATAATCTGGCGTAAATGGGTATTCAGAATTCGAGGACATCCCGCTGGAGAGATGCTAAAATGCCAGGAAGCAGGAAAAAGACAGGAGATGCTGATCCTGAAATTCCGAAAAACAGATTTTAAAGCAATCTGCTCCAAAGAGGCCTCCCCCACCTAAACTGACCGCCAAGTACCACAGTCAGTGTGAGCTACCCTATTTCCCCGCCAGCGGGTGTCTGTGTACCAGCATCCTCCATATTGATATTTCCCTATAAAACTCATTACTATAAAATCCTATGAATGAGAATTAAGCACTGATGCTTATGACACTTCTGTGTTTTCACCCCTTTTTTGAGAGTATTATGCAGATTTTTATTTGTACTCTTTTGTTTCAAAAAATGAGACAGCTTACAAGTTCAGTAAGATAGATCTATAATGAAATCAGATTTAAGAATGATGAAACCAAAAGACAATTTAGTACACAGAAATGCATGTAATAAGGTAGGCCTGCAAAGGTGGCTGAGCATCCTAGTGGCCAAAACTTTGCCATTAGATTAGAAACATATAAATAGCTCAGGAGGAGTAAGATTTTCCTAATACTGAATTCCAAGGCAAATTTCTCCCTGATGATTGAGTAAGAAAATGAGAAAACAGTATCTTTAACTACATCCCCAAAACAAAGTCAATAAATGAGTTTTACATGTCCTGTGTTTTCAGAAATATTCCTGAGACATTTTTGCAATTAAAGGCTTTTCTTCTCAGTTTATGTCAGGAACGAGAGACTACTATTAGGCTTAAAACAATTCTGCTGCCTTCAGAATAAATTTTATTTTACAGTTAATTTCTACACTCTTCCCTAGAAAGAGTTCTTCCTGGACTAAAATGCCCCACAGAAGGGGGAGGTAGCCTGCTAACCCAAAGGAATCTCCTGTTTGTCATTCTGAGTCTCCATGTGGGTTCCTGGTCTACTCAATGGGGTCTAGCACCCCCTCCCCACAACTCCGAGGCTTACAGATGGTTCTCCTGTGCCCACTACAGCCCCGCACAGATTCCAACATGTAGGCCTTTCCGGTAAAGGACACTAACCCTGCAGAATCCACCTGGCAGTAGCACCTTCCTCCTGTGACAGGAGCCCCACCGGGGCCCTGGAAGAACAAGGGCTTACACAGAGGGTAGCACAACTTTGCACACTTTGCACTTGGGATTTAGATTGTTTTTTCCTCTCAAGACCTATTCCTGTGGCACTGAAATCTCGGGTATTACAGGGTCATCACTCACCTCCCCATGCTGACAGGTCAGAGGTCAGGCAATGCCCTGGGGTCAGTCCTCACACAGAAACACTGGGGTCCTCCCGGAGTTCGAGCCTCCTGCCATAGCAAGTAAGAAAAATCATAAAGAGGGCATAATCCAAGAAGAGGTCTATGCTCTTTATCAAGTGCGTGTTTAAATCCAACCATGGAGCCAGCTTGGTGGTGTAGTGGTTAAGTTTGTGCATTCTGCTTCGGCAGCCAGGGGTTCGCAGGTTCAGATGCTGGATGCAGACCTAGCACTGCTGGTCAAGCCACGCTGTGGCAGCATCCCACATAAAATAGAGGAAGACTGGCACAGATGTTAGCTCAGTGACTATCTTCCTCAAGCAAAAAAAGGAAGACTGGCAACAGACGTTAGCACAGGGCCAATCTTCCTCACCAAAAAATAAATAAATAAATAAAAATAAAAAATCCAACCACACATAACCTGGAACATGATCCTTGCACTGAAGCTGTTAGAAGGGCTTATTTCAAGCAACACACTCCTAAGTTAATTTCATGCTGTCAGGGATACAGGCCTAACACAAGAGAGATGATTCTAGTCTGGCACCAGTTAGTGCTCTCTACTTAAAAGCACATCTGTGACCCAAAAATACCAGGTCACCAGATAGGTCTTAACCACCTTACGGCAGCGAATGTTAACAAAGATTAGGGGAGGGGGTAGGAGGTAGGCAGAACGATTAACTGAATGGGAATTTGAAATACCCGTTCATCTGAAAAATATCTATTAGATCTCCCTTTTATGTACAAAATACCAAGCCTAGTCAGCTGTCACTCTCACAGTCACTGCCACTCCTCCAGCTCCCACATCTCAAGTCACACAGAAAACAGGGGCCTACAGCCAGGGCCCGCTTCCAACCAGCCGGATCCAAGGGCCGCCTCCCAGTCTGCACCTTTCTTGGTCGTGCAGCACTGCGTTCTCTCTTCCAGGCCTCTCAGACAGCTGTCCCCCCTACTCTGCTTCTTAGCTCTTCAACAGCTCCTTCTCAGGATCCTCCAAGTCGCCTCATTTCGTCTGCTCTGTTCTGCAGGCTTCTTTCTGTCTCAGCTCCATTCTCTTCTAACTGATCGCCATTCCTGGTCAACCTCATCTACAGCTTCAATGACTGGACTGATTCAAAAATTTCTTTCTCCCAAAATATTTGCAAATCACATATCCGACAACGGGTTAGTCTCCAAAATATATAAAGAACTCACACAACTGAACAAAAAGCAAACAGCTCGATCAAAAAATGGGCAAAGGACAGACATTTTTCCAAAGAAGATATACAGATGCCCAAAAGGTACATGAAAAGATGTTCAAGATCACTAATCATCAAGGAAATGCAAATCAAAACTACACTAAGAT
This sequence comes from Equus przewalskii, assembly GCF_037783145.1. Taxonomy (NCBI): domain Eukaryota; kingdom Metazoa; phylum Chordata; class Mammalia; order Perissodactyla; family Equidae; genus Equus; species Equus przewalskii. Next base: position 52,493,621 of record NC_091832.1, read on the forward strand.
ATCACCTTACACCTGTTAAAATGGCTATAATCACTAAGACTAAAAATAACAAATGTTGGAGAGGTTGTGGAGAAAAGGGAACCCTCACACACTGCCGGTGGGAATGCAAACTGGTGCAGCCACTGTGGAAAACAGTATGGAGATTCCTCAAAAAACTAAAAATAGAAATACCATATGACCCAGCTATTCTACTACTGGGTATCTACCCAAACAACTTGAAATCAACAATCCAAAGAGACTTATACACCCCTATGTTCATTGCAGCATTATTGACAAGAGCCAAGACATGGAAGCAACCCAAGTGCCCACTGACTGATGGCTGGATAAAGAAGATGTGGTATATATGCACAATGGAATACTACTCAGCCATAAAAAAGATGAAATCATCCCATTCACAACAACATGGATGGAACTGGAGGGTATTATGTTAAGCAAAATAAGCCAGACTGAGAAAGAAACACCATGTGATCTCACTCATATGTGGAACATAAACTAACACACAAACAAAGAGAACAGTTCAGTGGTTACCAGGGAAGGGTGGGGGAGGGCACGGGATTGAAGGGGAGCACTTATGTGGTGATGGATGGAATGTAGTGATAGAAGAAATAATGTACAAGTGAAATTTCACAATGATGTAAACTATTATGGACTCAATCAAAGTAAAATAAAAATAAAATAAATTAAAAAAACATTTCTTTCTCCACTGCAGGCTTCTCTTCTGAGCTACAGATACCTTCAAGCACCAACTGCTGTCTCCATCTGAACGTGGCACAGACCCATGGAAGACGTTTCCGAAGCTGAACTCTTGAACTGCAATCCTTGCCCTCTTTTCTCCCGACCTGCTCCTCCCTTGCGGTCTCAGTTCTACCAAGCTGCTCGCACCACACACGAGGGAGCCGTGCCTGATCCCTCTCCCCGCTTCACCTTCCACAGCCAATTTCCTACAGACGCCTTCCATTTCTCTAACCTCAGTTTATCCACAATCTGTCCCTTTTCTTACCGCTTCTGCCTGAGGGCAGCTTCCTGCCTCTGGCCTGGCCTAGCAGAACGCGGCCTCAGGAGTTAGTCTCCCACCTGCAGTCTCAACCCAGCGGCTCTCCAGCTCTCCATCCGATACCTTCAGGCATAGATTCTTCATCCGAAGCTGACAGCCACCCGGTCCCTGCTCAGGCCCAGGGTCCTGCAACCTTGCGCTCAGAATCCTCCAGTGGCTCCCGCCACACTCGCACTCGAAGTAGACGCCAAAGGCTCGACCCTGACATACCTAGTCCTATAGGATCTCGGCCCGTTACCGCTCTGACCCACCCACTCCTCTCCCCTTCCCACTGCACTCCACCCGCCCTGGCATCTCGGCTGCCTCGACAGGCTAGGCACTGTCTGGTCTCAGGGCCTCAGAACGTGCTGCTGCCTCAGCTTGGAAACAATCTGTACGGCTCACTTCTTCACTCCCTTCAGGTCCTCAATCACTGTCACCTTCTCAGAGAGGCCTTCCCTGGCTACCCCACCTATAATGCAAGCTCTCCTCAACACCCATCCCCTCAACACCTCTCCCTTCCCTGATTTATTTTTTCTCCTTAGCGTTTACTTATTTATTAAATACTTATATAGTGCTTATTATATGCCAGGCCTCGTTCAAATGCTTTACAAGTATTAATTTATTCCTCCAAACAATCTACAAGGTAGGCACTATTTGCACAACATTTTACACCTGAGGCAGGGAGGCTAAGTAACTTGCTTAAGGTCACACAGCCAATAGAAGGTGATATAAATAAAAGAGCTGGGATTCAAGCATGAGAATCCATGCTCTCATCCTGTCCTCTAACACCCTGTGTGTGTGTGCATTTCTCCTGCTCAGGCGTCCCCTCCTCTAGAATGTGAGCTCCCGGAGGGGCCAGATGCACGTCTGCTTGGTTGACTGCTGCATTCCCAGCATTACGGACTCTAGGAAAGTGCCTGGCAAGAAGTCAAGTGCCAGAGTTCTGGGACCCAAAAAGCTTAACAGCTTATCCACTAGAGCGATCTGTCCAAAACAAACGGAAACCATGATACCTTCCCACCTCCCAACTTCCTCTCTCACTCAGGAAGAAGTCCTAACTCCTTAGGGTGGTAAAGGAGGTCCCTCACAGCTAGTCTTCTGCTGTTCAACATGGCAGCCATTGCCACGTGTGGCTGTGTAACATAATTAAAATCAAAAATTCAGTTCCTCAGTTGCACTAGCCACATTTCAAGTGCTCAACAGCCACATGGGGCTTCTGCATTAGACAGCACTGACCCAGTCCCCATCTATTTTCCTGCTCTTATCCCCTAACAGACAGTCTGGACAGATAGGTACTCTATGTTCCAGACACACTCAACACAAGCTGCAAGTCAGTGGAGCGCCCTGCAGTCCTCTGCATTTGCACGACGCCTCTCTCCTTTGGGTCCATCTGTTGGCATTCCTATGTATTCCTCATGACACAAGTAAGGACCTTTCCAATCCTCACATCCCAGAGTACGCGCTCATCATCGCAGTGGGCTGCACTACTATACCCGTGGCTGACTTTCTCATTACACAGCAAGCCCCTCATTGGCAGGGACCACCTCTTATGCACCCGCTTCCCCAGTGACCAGTGCCTGTCACAAAAGCGACGAGCAACCACTGTTTGTTTCGCGGATGGCTGGGAGTGGGATACAAAGGTTAGTCAGGTACGGACCTAGCTCTTAAAGAATTTATAATGCAGAAGAGGGGATAAAACACAGACATACAAAGATATATTACAGAGTAAAAAGTATTAATGCCTATCTGACAAAGGGGGAAAAATCATTTTAACCAGTTCAGGTTTCATTATGCTGTCCACGTTATACCATGTACCCAAAACTTAGGACAAACAATATTTGTGACTTAAAAATTTACACAAAAAGGAAAAAAATTTCAACTACTTGAATGTTTAAATGAATTTTAATGTTTTTATAAGGTAGCTCCCTTTTAGCACTGGAATATGGTGAAATTACCATATCACATGTTTTATTAGAATTCCAGTGGCTCAAAGATTTAAATATTAAAAATATCCATATAAATGTAAGATAAAAATGTAAGTAAATATTTATATAATCTTGGAATGGGTAAGGCTTTTCTATAAATAACATCAATGTCTCAAACCATAAATGAAAGAAAATACATGTTCACATGAGTTTAAGACTTCTGAGTGTTTAAAAAAAAATCCCTTTCAATATTCTTTTGAAGATTCTTTTGGCTAGTGCAGCTAAGGAACTGAATTTTTAATTTTAATTACATTAAACAGCCACACATGGCAACAGCTACCATATTGAAAAGATTATTGTGTATTTGTGAAAAATATACAAGGCTTGGGAAACTTACTTGTAACACACATGACAAAAGGTAAACATCCCTTACATATAAAAAGTTTTTACAAATAAATAAGAGAAACACTGGAACATAAAAATGAGCAAGGATAAGCGGAAATTAGCAAAGTAAGAAATATAAATGGCTGATAAAATATAACTTCATTAGCATTTAAAGAAATAGAAAAACAAGACTTCATCACTATCAGGTTGGCAGAGATTCATGTCTAATGATCCTTTGCTAACAAGGGGGAGGAAGAAGGTCCTGAGTACTATTGGGGAGAAGCTAAACAGGCACTAACCTTCTGGTGGCACATGTGTAACGTACATGAAAATTTTACACGTGCTCACCCTCTGCTCTACTTATCACTTCCAGAAATTCATCCTTAGGAAAAGATAGGGTAAATTCACTAAAAATGTAGAAAGATGTTCATCAGTTCAGCATTGGGTATAGTAGCAAAACACTGTTACTAAACTAATGTGCATTATAGGGGGTGCATTAAATTAAACATGGTCCATCTGAGCAATGGAATATGATGTGAGTATTAAAGGTGACAATGCAGACCTATATTTATGGACATGGAAAGATATCCTCGATATATTAAAGTGAAAAAACTGCATCACGCATACAGGGTGAAAATGGAAGGAGAGAAACCAAAAAGTTAACAGTGGTTACTTATTTCTGAGTAGTAAGATAACGGACCATCTTTATTTTCTTCCCTAGGCTTGCCTATATTTCTTAGAGGGCATATATTAATTTTATCATCAGAAGAAATAACAGAACTATTTTTAACAAGCTACCTTTGACTGATACCTCCAGTTTCCAGCATCGAAACCTCTTCTGGATATATCAAGAAAGCCTATCTTCATGACAGGAATTCCAATCTAAATATCTTTTAAAATTGATAATTATGTGAAAGCTGAACTAAGAACAAAGAGAAGAACATTTTAGTTAAAGTCAAGGTCCTTGGGGGAAGAAGGGACTTTAATGATTCAATGATGAGCACCATGAAGTGACACGAGCGCACAGAGGAGTAGCAAACAGGACTGCAGACTTCAAGGAATCTGCAGACTGGTTACAAGGAAAATACTAACACCCAGGAAATAATAAAAAGCATAATAGAGACGATTCATCTCTTGCTATGAGAGGTCAGAGAAGAGCGCCATGAAGGGTAGTCAACAGGAGGAGATTTCTGGAGCCGGGAGTAGACTTCAGATGGGGAGGAGAAAAGAGAAAACATTTCAAAGGAGAAGACGCACCATTGGAATTATCGTAGCAAATTTAGTAAATGTTATTTAGCCTGGTGTTTGTCTTAGAACTTTTTGTTTTGAGATACGTGACGATTCCAACAAAAAGGAAAAATTGATATTTTTGTTAAGTTCCAAATTTGTGTTTAAAGACATAGAGAAAAGAGGACAGCTTACAAATTGCTGAAGTAATTGCTTTTATTTAGGACAAAAGTATGGCTGAATATTGCCCAGTAGTCAACAATACGGTAATGTGATCTTAAAATGTAAATTCCAGGGCTGGCCCTGTGTGTAGTGGTTAAGTCCAGCGCACTCCACTTCGGTCTGTGGGTTCAGATCCCCGGCATGGACCTACACCACCCCTCAGCCATGCTGTGGCGGCAACCCACATACAAAGTAGAGGAAGACTGGCACAGATGTTAGCTCAGGGTGAATCTTCCTCAGTGAAAATAAATAAATAAATAAGTAAATAAATTTAAACTCCTATGGCCTTTGCAGATAAGAATCTTGGCACCACAGTTTGGGGAGGCAAATTCTTAGTACTGTTACATAAACTGCCATGTTTTTAAAAGGCCTAAATTCTGTTAGACCTATCATCAGAGAGAGGCATTAACTCTCATGATTTCAGCTAGTGGGCCCTCCTGAGCTGAGCATTCTTTAGTGGAGCAAAGCCCATCAGGTCATAGGTCATAAGTCACTGTCTTTGTCAGTTAGTTCTCACTAATAGTCCCAAGAACACAGTGAAAACAATACAAATCAACTCCAAAGTGAAATGGCTCCTCTGGTGAAAAATGCAGGATGCAGTGAAACAGACAGCAAATTCTCAAATCACAAGCTAACAAAATCATAGACAAATGAGACTCTGGAAGAGCTAGACCTCTGAGTAAGAAAAGGTGAGATGACATAAAGGGTGCTTCAAAAAAGAATGATACGAATACCCAAAGATTACAAGAGGATCTTGAAAAATCAAAGAAGCCCACACTTCGGCAGAATTTTCTAAGAAATAACCGTCTTTTTGAGAGTGAGAGGCCACAGTGAAGCGAAGGCGCTGGTGGCACTCAGTGGTGGGGAAATACATAAAAACAACTTGATTCATTCTTTGAAGAAGAATGCATGCAGTTGCATTTATGATCTACATTTTCTCTGATATTTATTTTTAAATTTTATTTTTCAATATTAAATCCTAATCACTACCTCTTAATACTCATTTGCAAAATTCGAGCCCCCATTTTAAATGATCTTTTTCTGCTCACACTTTTTCTGCATCACCTCTCAAGTTTCCCAAATCGGCAATTCTTACTTTCCTCGAGTTCAGTTCCACATCCTGAGCTTTCTGACACCGTTACTGAAAACTCATTTAGTCTAAGTCTGGGGTCACAATCTTTTGACACAAACTAATACCACCTTCCAAATTCTCCAGGTCTAAGAGGGGCATCACCACTGACTGGGGTCACCTGGTTCTTAACTTTGATTCCCACTCATCTGTGTGTTGACACATTGTATCATTCATCAGGTCCTGTCAATTCTTCCTCAAATAGTGCACACATCTAAAATGACCGCAGCAAACATCACTACCTCAAGACAGATCTCTAGGTGGGTCACCCACTGCTGCCTTCACTGTGAACACCACTCTTCGGAAATATCTCTCTGTAAAATGCTACCTTCAAATTATGACCAGCTGAAGAACCTTCTGGAGCTTATGGGTCAACACCAACTTCCCTGTGTGGCATCTGAAACCTTCCATTCATCAACTGGTCCCATCTTATTTTCCCAACCTGCCCTCTCCTCAGCCCCAGATAACATCTCTCTGCTCTAGGGAGGCACATCTCTTCTCTCCACATAAGCTGTTCTCATTCCTGCCTCTGGACTTTACTAATGTCACTTGCTCCAAACTAATATGTCCTGCTCTCAACATTATACTTCTTTCAAGGCAAAGGTCTATGCTCTTCTTTGGCAAAGGTCTATGTTTTTCTTTGCCAAGATTTAGCTTGTTATACTTTCTAATGTTTTCCCACATGCTGCATCTTCTCTTTATTCATGTGTGGTCCATTTTAAATAAACATGCTGAATAAATATGTAAAGAATATAAATCCTTAGATCAACTTTTGGTTTTGTTTCTTCTTTCCAGACTATACAAACAAGAATTGAGCTCATGCATTCCTGTTAGGGCTAAAAGAATGAAAACCATGGACTCAATATGCAACAAATACAAGCGATAAATCAACGTTAAGGTAAACACAGAAACAGACAAACTACTTATACAAATTAGTACTCCATTTTATAATTCTGCGAATGTGTCAAATAGAATTAATGAACCTCATACAAAGAGAAGATAACATCAAATATAAGATAGCACAATGCATACGATTGTTTTAGGCCTCTCCAAGGCTGCAAAATTACGTATTTTCATTACACAAGGCGGAACACAGTAAAGACTGCGATGTGAATTTAAACTAGAGATTCGAGGCTCTAATACAGAATTCTTTAATAACTTCGTTTATCTTCCAGCATGGAAGTTGCTGAATCGTAAAGCCTCTCTTTTCTTTCCTAACAGTGATAATGTTCTCTGACAGCGCTCCGTACTAGTGTTCGTCTAACTGGGGCCCGGGGACCCCTGTGGGTTCTGCGAGGTGTTCGAGAGAATGAGGAACTGTCCCTTTAAAAAGCGTCCACGCATTACTCAAGTTTGAGAAACACTGCTCTCACCATCACTATCGCCCCATTAGCTCGATTTTTTCAAGGAGAAATCTAAAGCATGAAACTTTATGCTTCAGCAGGGCAAAGCAGAAACGATGCTGAAGGTGTAATGTCCCGATAGGCGTCAGGCAAGAAGCGCGGGGTCCCTGGCGCGGCAGCCCCGCGCCCTGGCAAGGTCCCTCCCCGGCGTGGGCCCTGCGCCCACACTCCGTGACAGAGGGACAATCCAGCGTGGTCACCGGGGCAGGCGCCACCGCCCCGCTCCTCCTGCCAGGGGCCGGGAGAGCACCTGCCGCGGGGGTCACGGGCTGACGGCGGGCGCCCGGATGTGCCGCCCGGCCCGGCGGCAGGGGCGGCACGGGGGAGGGCCGCCGGTAGGCCCGGGGCACAGGGCTCCCCCGCGGCCCGCGCCGCCCCTGCCACCCGGCCCCACGCTCTAACCGCCCTCGCCCCGCCGGCTGCTTCGGCCGCCCGCGCTCCCGTCGTCCGCGCCAGGAAGGCCGCCTCACCTGCTCTGCAGCGCCCGATTCGGAGGCCGCGGCTCTGGGGAGCGGGAGCGGGAGCGGGGAGCCGCGAGCCGAGCGCATCCCGACCACCGCGGCGAAACGGCGGCGGCCACGCGGGCCGGCTTCCCAGACAATCCGCTCCCTTCCGGGAGCGCGCCGCGCCGTGCCGCGTCACCGCCCGCGCGGGGAGCGAGCACGCCGAGGGGCGGGGCCTGCGCCGCGAGGACGGGGTCTGGCGCCGGGCTACCTCCCGCCGCCGCCTGGGCTGGTCCGGCGGTGGATGCGGGAGGGGAGGATGGTGCGGCAGGGGGAGCAAGCGGCTGGGTGACCGTAATGGTGGCGATACGCGCTGTGCTTATGATGCCGCCCTTTATCTTTGTGTCTTGAGGATTATGGTGAATGACGCTTGAAACCTGAACAAGGTCTAGGTATCTTTGCGCGACTCTTGGTGTTTTTACAACTTTGCCGGCCGCCATCTATTTTCAGATGGGGAAACAGGCTCAAACTCAGTCCATGACCCTCTCAGGGTCCACGTAATTACTAAAAGCCAGGGTTTCCTCCCTACCGAAAGTCGCTTCTACAGTCTTAGAGCCTCTTCTGAGGGTAACAGACTGCCTTGCACACGCAGTGCTTGTGAGGAGAAACAGTAAGGTGAGCAGCATGGCTCCTGAGACTGACCCCATGACCCGGACTTGGCACAAGGCCCCTGTAGGGCCACTCGCCTGCGTGTCTTTTAAGCCACGTGTCCTTGAGGCTCCTCTCTGGGCTGTGCACTGCACTGGGATGCTGACAGCCCTGGGCTTGGTTAGCCAGCTGCTTTCTCCTGGAGGGGTTAGCACAGAGACCTTGGCGGTCTGAGGGAGCTCTGAGGCCCCCTGGGAGCTGGGCCTTGGAATGCAGGTCATAGAGGGACAGTCCCCCTTGGCAAGCACGCAGGCTTTGTTCCTCTGCTTACTTAAGCCAGCTTCTCTCAGGGGGCTGGAGCGGATGCACACTGCCTGTCCAGCCTGTGCCACTGGACCTTCCCTGTAAGCAACCCGGTAAACCCATATGTCTCCTTTGCCATCTTGGGGTCTTTCCTTGGGTCTCTTGGCACCCTGTCCCGCACTGCTCAGCCAGCCTGGCTTGTGGCAGAACAGCGCCTCTCCAGCTTGACAGAAAACTGCCTTAAAGTCACAGAGCTTTGCACGAAACAACTGAAGAGACCTTGGGAAGCACAGATTCCATCCTTTTCCCCTCTTTTCTTACAGGTGAATCCAGTGCTGTCCAGAGATAGGAAGTGACCAGCCAACCTAGCTGCTTTCAAATGTTTTTAAAGATGAGAGCCCTAAAAACATCTACTCCTTCCTTTTCGGAAGTGAAACAAGCTTGGACAGAACAAGTAGTTACGCATTTTAAGCAGAGTCCCTTTGGTCCAGTGCCAGCTGGGGTCATCCCGGGGTGGTGATGTTGCATCCCTGGACCAGATGCTGTCCATGGAATAAGGCCAGCGGAGCCCAGGCAGCCTTGTGCTTTAGAGTGGATACCGACTTTACTATTGCTCCACCTTAGAACATGTTTGAGCCAAGGGACTGTGGAAACCGTCTATTCCAAACCATCTCCTTTAAAACCACCAGGAACCCAGAGAGGTTGAGTGACTTGCCCAAGATCCCTGGAGGCAGAGGGGGAAGCAGAACTGATATTTCTGACTCTTACTTCAGTGCCCTTGTATGGCAACCTGTTGCTATAAGAAAAAATGACCCGTTTGGATAGTTCACACATTAGCAACCTCTTGGACGTGTACCTAAGGCTAGCTTTAAGGAGCTGAAGTAGTTGGCTACTGACATGCTGTGATGTTAGGGCCACACACCCTTGAAATCATGTGCCCTTCAAAGTCTTTCCCATTTGGGATACTGGTTTGGAGTGTGGTAGTCTCTCTTAAGGAGCCTCCACTAAAATGCCAGACTAAAGTAGTACACCATTAGTACTTCCTGATAGTTCTATGTAATCATTATCTGATAAGAGCTGGGAAAGAAAAATATAAAGAAAGTATGAAAACATGTAACGTGGTGTATTAGTTTCCCAGAGCTGCTGTAACAAATTACTCCAAACTGGGTAGCTTAAAATGACAAATTTATTCTTTCACAGAACTGGAAGCCTTTCCAGAAGTCTGAAATCAAGGTGTTGGCAGGGCCATGCTCTCTCTGAAGACTCTAAGGGAGGATCCTTCCTTGTCTCTCCTGAGCTTCTGGTAGCTGCTGGCAGTCTGTGGCATTTCTTGGTTTGTAGAGGCACCCCTCCAGTTGTCACCTGGTGTTCTCCTGTGTGTCTCTGTGTCCACATTTGTCTCTTCTCCTAAGGACACCAGTCATATTGGATTTAGGGCCCACCCTAATCTAGTATGACCTCTTCTTAGTTACATCTGCAGAGACCCTATTTCCAAATAAGGTCACATTCATAGGTTCTGGGTGGACGTGAACTTTTGGAGGACACTATTCAACCCAGAACATGAGAGGACCATCCCGGTCTGGGTCATCAGGGAAGGCTTCTTTGAGGAAATGATGTTTGAGATCACACTCAAGAGGTGAACAGGAAAAACTAGAGAAGGATGAAGTCAGGGCCTATGTGGAGGAATAGTTTCAGGCAGTGGAAACAGCAAAGAGACTCTGAAGGGGGAAGGAACACAACTGTCAGAGTGATCCATCAGCTTATTCTCATTAACAAAAGAAACGAAAAACTAAGCCAGCAGGAGATACCACTTGCTGAGGACTTACTTTATTCCAGGCACAGATCTAAGAGCACTAGAAAACATTTCAAACAGAGTAATAATGCAAATACAATGTATCGAAATTCATGGAATGCAGCTGAAGCAGTACTAACAGAGAAATTTATAGCTTTATAAAGCTTATTTTAGTAAAGAAAAAACACTTGAAATCCATGATCTAATATCCCACCTTAAGAAGTTAGGCTAAGAAAAGCATGTTAAACCCAAAGAAAGTAGAAGGAAGGAAATAATTTTTTTAAAAATTGACAAAATTAATAAAGCCAAAATTTGATTCTTAGAAAATACTAGCAAAGTTGATAAACTTCTAGTGAGATTGATCAAGAAAAAAGAAAGAAAACACAATCAATATCAAGGATAAAAAAGGAACATCCTTATAGATGCTACAAAAATTAAAAGAATAAGAAAATGTTATGAACTATTGTATGCTGATAAATTCATTAAATTAGATGGAATGAAAAAAATTTTTAGAAAACACAATTTCCCAAAATTTAAACAAGAAGAAATAGAACATCTGAATAGCTGTATATCTTTGAAGGTCCCCAAAATAAAATTCCAGGCCCAGATGGTTTCACTAGTAAATTTTATCAACCATTTAAGAAAGAAATCTTACCAATCTTACATAAACTCTTTCTGAGAAACAGAGGAGGAGAGAAACTTCCTGACTCATAAGTTCAGAATACTCCTGATACCGAGAAATAAGAAGGAAAGGAAATTACACATCAATATCCCTTATGAGCAACAATGCAAAACTTCTAACAAAATACTGACAAGTCAAATCCAGTGATACCTAAAAAGAATAAGATAGCTTAACCAAGTGGGATTTTTTCAAGAAATGCAAGGTTGCTTCAACATTTTAAAATCAATCCATGTCATTCGCTACATAAACAGAATAAAGGAGAAAATTCATATGATATACATGATCTCAATCGATGAAGAGATAACATTTGACAAAATTCGACATTCATGATTTTAAACAAAACCTCTCAATTATAAAGGGAATGATCTTCAGTTTGAAGGATGTCTGCGAGAGAACTACAGCTAACAATGGTTGCAAGATCAAAGTAACTCATCACGTTCGGTGTTTTAAGAGCATTAAAGTTTGAGAAAGCAGGTGACACCTGGACTGCAGAAGCCATCCTGCAACCATGAGGGAAGAGCAATGCAGATAAGAAGCCAATACTAAATATGACGAAATAGAAAAAGCACATTGTCTGGGGCGATCATGGCATCACTAAAGGCACTGAACTAATACCAGCCACTGGGTCTACCTCCTGACTTCTTGTTATGAGAGGAAAATCAAGCCTTTACTTGTTTCAATTACTCTTGGCTGGATATTCCATTACTTGCTGGTAGGTCTTTAAAAATATTTGTTGACTGGTTGATTGAAAGCTAAAAGGGACCTTAAGAGGTCATATTTTCCAGCTGTCTTTCTGTAGTCAGTTTGGGTTTCATTTACATTTTATAGATGAGACAGCTGAGGTCTCAGAGGCAAAGCGACTTGCCCGAGCTCCTAAACTTGGGAGGGAGACAGGAAGATTGAATGTAGAGAGTACCAAACTGGGAGGTAGACACCCAAGGCCCAGTCCCCACTATGCTGCTAACTGAGCGTGTAAGCTTAGAAAATTTCATTTGCCTCATTGCTCCTCACCACCATATATAATTTTAAAAAGGGAAGGGGAAGGTCGTTAGGTAGACATCTAAGGTCCTTTCCAGGTCTAAAACCCATGATTTCTCTTTTTCTTTTTTAAAGATTTTATGTTTTCCTTTTTCTCCCCAAAGCTCCCCGGTACATAGTTGTGGGTCCTTCTAGTTGTGCCATGTGGGACGCCGCCTCAGCGTGGCCTGACAAGTGGTGCCGTGTCCACACCCAGGATTCGAACTAGCGAAACCCTGTGCCGCCCAAGCGGAGTGCGCAAACTTAACCACTCAGCCACAGGGTCAGCCCCTAAACCCATGATTTCTAAGACACAAAAGAGAAGACTAGAAACAGGGTCTTCCTCTTCCTCCTTCCCCCTTGCCCTCTCTTCCTCCTCCTTCTCCTTGTGACATCAAACGTAAGATAGAAGAGCCCTTTCATTTTTTTTATTGAACTCCAGATTACTTTGAAACTGTGCATGTCGGAACCTTGATGAATGGATCAGGGCCAGTGAATAACCGTCAGTATTTAAAACCCAAACAGGATTTATTTTTAATTGTTTTTCTGAAAAAGCCCCCACCATGGCAATTGCTTGGCATTCTGCTGGCTTTGCTCTCCAAATGTTTTAACCCGTCATTCCAGGGAGCCTAGATTGGCTAAACTGTCCTTCCTGGCATGTGTGGGTTGGGGGAGGTAACTGCGAGGCAATAGATGTCATGGAAACAGTGGAATCAGTGGCCCTTGGAAATGACGAGTCTCATTGCCCTCCCCCGGTCCTGTTTGACTTCCAATGCATTCATGCACAGACTGGTTTTTGAGTGACTTGGCTGATAATCCTATGTATTTATACAGCATTTGTCTTTAAGGAGATCATAGAACTTGACAGACATGACCTCATTTATGAGCCTGGCATTCCTAAGGCAGAGAGTGGGCCAAGAGAATTCTTATTTTATGGTGTTTTGTTACAGAGAATGCACTTGAGATCCAGAAAGAGCAGGTGACTTGTTCAAAGCAACATTGAAATTCAGGGTTTCCTTCAACCTTTTCTCATCATAGCAGCGTGGTCAACTGTACCATCAAGAGGTCATATGAGATATGGATCATTAAATACTCTAGTAGGGAGTGGACATGGTTGTTTTTGCTGCGTAGGACTCTTCCCTGTTTTTGGTAACTACCTCAAATTTCCAAAGGAATATGACTATCTCACACTCAGTCCATTTGGGTCAGAAAATATGACCTTGGCCTGATTAAGTGGAGTAATTTTATCCCCTGATTACTATGAATCATTCTGTTCTGATCAGATACAAGCCACATTCTTCAAGATCAGCTTCATCTGATGAAGTGTTAGGAACTTATGTCCTAACTTTCCTCCATATATTCCCTGTATTCTAACGTGCTTAACTACTTGCTTGCTCCCAGATCATTCCTTATTTTCATGTCTCTGTGTCTTTACATATGTTCCCTATGAGTGGAATAATCCCCCCCCCCTTTTTATTTTGAGGAAGATTAGCTCTGAGCTAACATCTGCTGCCAATCCTCCTCTTTTTGCTGAGGAAGACTGGCCCTGAGCTAACATCTGTGCCCATCTTCCTCTAGTTTATATGTGGGACACCTGCCACAGCATGGCTTGCTAAGCGGTGCCATGTCTGCACCCGGGATCTGTACTGGCGAACCCCGGGCCACCGAAGCAGAACGTGCGAACTTAACCGCTGTGCCACTGGGCTGGCCCCTAATTCCCTCTTTCCTGACTGCCTGGAGGAAAGCCCTCCAATGCATCCTTCAATTTGCCCCTCTGAAGCCGTGTCATCATCAAGTTGTCCCTAACCTCCCCAGGCGAGAAAGCCTTCCTCCTTTATCGCTCAGCACCATTGTTTGGTGTAACTGCTCTTGCTCTTTGCTACCATCTCATTCCTCTGTGTTTCTCAGCCTGGAGCAAACATGAGTGCAATCCAACGAAAACATTTTGTGTGCCCATGATGCGTTCCTCTCATGCCCTGCAGAACTAAGAGGCATCCAACTCGCTTGCCTTCCACAGACAGGAATAGATTTCACCCCCCTCCCGCTGCAAGGATTCTTCTTTTACCCTATCTCCAAATTCATCCCTGTTGGAAACGCATGCTGTATTTTTTCAAGAAGGTGCTCAATAATGTCTGCTTGAACTGAATTGAACATTTCATCTTGTTGAGGTCAGGCCAACAGCTTCATCTGTCAGAGTCTTTGGAATTCATATTTGTTATCAACTTGCTCATTATCCTTCTTAGCTTTGCATAATACTTATCTGCATATGTGTCTTATCTCCCAAATCCTCTCCTCTTAGACTGTCATCTCTTTGAAGACAGGGACTATGTCTTCTACTTAATACCCTTCAGTATGTAGCTTAGTACAGTGCTGGGCACATAGGATGTCCTCCAAACATGTTTGCTAAGTGATTAGTGAGTGAATGAATGAATGATATTATTTTCCTTCCTGATCAGAGGTAGACATCTATGAATATAGATACAGCTTGGCAAGAGAGGTCACTTCTCAGCTTACCATCCTTTAAGGTCACTAGAGGAGAGGGGACAGGAAAGGGAGAGAAAGCAGTGGGTGGTCCAGGGAGAAGATTTATCTTTCCTCACAATATTCTGATCCCCATGCCTTGTGTGTCTAGCATGAAATTCCTTAGAGTTTCTGGACTTGGATGGGGAATGTTCCACTTCAGTGATGCAGGTTGAACCTTATTTTTATACTATCTCGTCATTTCAGTAGGAATTGGGGACAAGGAGTCAAATGCGTCTTCTCAGTCCAACATCCGTCTCTGTGCTGCCTTCTCTGACCCCCACTGAAGAGTCCAAGCTGCCCTCCTCCTCCCCACACTCCCCGTGCCCATTCCCTGCTTTGCTTTTTCTCTGTAGCAGGCATCACCGTCTGACATACTATAGATTTTGTTCTTTTGTTAGTTTACTCTTTGTCTCCCTATATCAGTAGGGAGGCATAAGGCATATATGTTATTTGAACAGGAAAAATTTAATATAAAGAATTGTAAACTAGGAGAAGGTAATTAACTATTAAAAGAAGAGGTTTCACAAAGGGGTCCGGAAGAAGCAGGTGCAGAAAAGCAATTTCTCCCTCTAAGCTGCGGGGGAGTGGACAGGAAGGAACTGAGGACTCAGGGAGCAGCCCCCAGCCCCTTCCAGGCCCATCCCCAGGCTTGGGTTCAAGCGCTCCCAGGAGGGTGTGGCTATCTAGGACCGGCCACACAATATGGAGACTCAGTGAAAATGAAAACGTTGAAAATGTCTTGTACAGGGACATTGTCCAAAAATTAATAAGAATTTCAAGACAGTGACAGCAGAACATGAAACCAAATGCGGGGCTCTTCTCAGTGCCAGGCCCCATATGATTGACTGCATAACTGTCAGCTCAGTGGCTGCCTCAGGATTGCATAGCCTGCTCGTGGCAGAGAACTTTGCCCAAGGGTGCAAGCTGGCCTGGATCTGTGGCCCGAGAGTGTGAGAGTGTGGACTGGCCTGGGCTGCTCTGCTGGGCAGAGATGGCCAGTGGAGTAGGGATGGCGTGGCTTAAGGATGCAGCCAGAGCCTTGATAGCTTACTGACTTTCAGTGTTAGAGAAACCACAACTTACACATTTTCTATTTTGTTGTTACAAATATATATTTTTCAAGTTAGAATGATAAAATATTTTATTTACATATATGTTATCTGCGTTTATAATCTTAAATATATCTAACCATATGCACAAATGTTTGTGGCAGTCCTGGAAGGGAGAGACAGAAGGTATAGCCTCCTGGAAAAGATGGTGTGAGATAGGATTGAGGCTGCAAAGAGAACAATTAGTGTGAGGAGGAGGAAAGACTCCTCTTCTTTTCTTTTTTGCTGAGGAAGATTAGCCCTGAGCTAACATTTGTACCAATCTTCCTCCACTTTATATGTGGGTTGCCACCACAGTGTGGCTGACCAGTGGTGTAGGTCCACGCCTGGGATCCAAAACCACAAACCAGGGCCACCAAAGCAGAGCACACTGAACTTAACCTCTATGCCAAGGGCCTGGCTCCTCCTCCTCTTTTTTTTTTTAAGTTGTGGTAAAATACACACAATAAAAAATTTACCATATTAACTATTTTTAAGAGTGTAGTTCAGTAGTGTTAAGTATATTCACATTATTGTACAACCAGTCTCCAGAACTTTTTCCTCCTGCAAAAGTGAAACTGTGTATCCACTAAATAATAACTCCCCATTCCCTTCTCCCCAGACCCCTGGCAGTCGCCATTCTACTTTTGTCTCTATGAATTTGACTACTCTAGGTATCCCATAAAAGTGGAATACACAATGTTTATCTTCTGTGACCGGCCTGTTTCACTGAGCATAATGAACTCAAGGCTCATCCATGTTGTAGCATGTGTCTGAATTTCCTTCCTTTTTAAGGCTGAATAATATTCCATTGTATGTATATAACGCATTGTGTTTAGCCATTCATCTGTTGATGGACACTTGGGTTGCTTCCACGTTTTAGCTGTCGTGAATGATGTCACAATGAATGTGGGTATACAGATATCTCTTTGAGACCCTGCTTTCAGGTCTTTTGGATATACAACTAGAAGTTGGATTGCTGGATCATATAGTAATTCTATTTTTAATTTTTTGCCATATGTTTTCCACAAGGGCTGCACCATTTTACATTCCCACCAACAGCGCACAAGGCTCCCATTTTCTCCACATCTTTGCCATCGCTTGTTATTTTCTGGTTTTTTGATAGTAGTCATCTTGATGGTGTGAGGTGGTATCTCATTGTGGTTTGGAAGCTGCTGCTTCTTTTGAAATAGGAGGGAAGGAGGGGAATGAGTGGAGAAGCAGAACTATTTTGAAGTCACTAAGAGGATACTGAGATAGCTCATAGCTGATCTCCATTTTGTCAGCTATTTTGGTGGCAAGGGCACAATCTCAGAGAGGAGGCAATGGAGAAGGTAGGTGCTCCTGAGGACCGGCAGGTGTTAAAATGGGAGCCTGTAGGGACGTGACAGGTGAATCAGCCAGGGGCGATTATAGAGATAACTGAGCAGTTGTGCGGTTCCCTCTGAGGTTAGGAGGCTTGAATACATAATGGACCCAATCCTAGATTTGTGACTGTCTTGAGCAGCTAAGTCGGGAAGAAGTCAATAGCCATGGGGGTTGTCGGGAGCACCAGCTGGAAGTCCTTCTCTTGTTTGTGACGGTGGGTGGAGCGCAGGAAATAAGCCTTATTTTCTACGTGTGGCTGGTACGGAAATGGTTATCAGAGCCGGAAGACTAAAGAAATCGTGAGATGAGGGTGTGAGAAGTGTCAGTGGGAACCACTCTTCCTTGCCTTGAGATCAGAAATCAAGAAAAGCCAGGTTTCCCTGTAAGACATGGGGAAGAGTTTGTTTAGGGAGAAGGTTAGCAACACAGAAAATATAGTAGAACGCAGGCACCCCAGAGCAGGGATTCTCAAAGTGTGACACCAGAATCAACGGCATGAGCCTCATCTGGAAACTTGCTCGAAATGCAGATTATCCACTCAACCCCAGAGCTGCTGCATCAGAAACTCTGGGAGTGCGGCCCAGTAACCTGTGGCTGCACAAGGTCTCCAGGTGATTCTGACGCCTGGTTACGTTTGCAGACGTTACCCTAAAGTACAGTAAAGGACCAGTCGAGGGCAGGACGTGGTGAAGTGAAGGACAGAAGGACTAGAACAGACGTATAGTCACGCTGAGTGCTTGAGAGGGGAATGTAGGCGTAAGGGACATCAGGTGGGTGCAACGGCAGCCCACAGAGACACAAAGCACAAGAGGTTGGGAGACTGGTTGGAGGTGGGACAGTGGTGGGGGTGGGTGCAGAGAAGGCTGCTTTATTTGCTGGATTTGGAAGAACGACTAGAATTAATCAGACACAAAGTTCTGATTGCAGTGACAAAGTGTGAGTGAGAATTCTCAACGTGGACTTCCGAGTCCTGGGCCATTATTAGTTATGACAGCTTGGGCCAGTTATTAACTTGTTTAAGCTCCCATTTTCTCAAAGGAGATCATGTTAACATCTATTTAGACTGCTGCGAGGACTAAATGAAATAATTCAAGTGAAGTGCTGAGCACAGTGCCTGGCATGTAATGAGAGTTGATAAAAGTCAGCTGTTAATTGTTGTTTAGCAGCAACTTCCAGTTTGGTAGGAGAAGGTAATCAGAGAGAAGGTGAAAGCTCTATAAAGGCCCTTCAAACCACACCGTACCTACACAGACATGTTGGACAATTAACGTTCATTGCTAATGAGTCTCTTCCATTTTGTCATGTGCTCAGTAGCTGTTCAGTCATCTGCACATTCTTCACGTCTGCACCATCATGAAAGCGTTTTCAGATTACAAGCTAGTGGTCAGGGGCTGTGTCTACTGAGGATTCATCTCACTTGGCCTAGAGCCTTTACAAGGCACTTTAGAAATTAGCAAGCTCAGATTTTCCTTGTTCACACAGGGAAACTGAGGCAGGCCGGATGTATGTGTCTTGCCAGACACAGACAGCGGCATAAAAAGGATGAGTAATGTAGCATCTGCTTTCACAGTTAACCTCTCAGCATCCAGGGAGACAGAGACAGGTGCTGACGTCCCGTGGGGCCATGCCTAGTGCAGTGAAAGTTTCCCAAATACGCAGAGGGGCCAGGCCAGGCTCAGATGTGGCCTCCCAGAGCTGCCCACCCTGGGAAGGACCTGTGTGTACAGCTGGATCCCTGCCTCCCTGCTGGGGAAGAGCCTGGCCTCCTGACCTGCCAGGCTGTGGTTTGTTGTGTTTCTAAACAGTATATTCCTCAGCAAGGAGCCTGCTGCCACTCCTGCTCTGCGCTGGAACTTAGGCCCAGAGGTTTACGTTTTTTCCTGCCCTGTCCTTTAATATAATGATTATAACTGAAAAGACAATTTAAGAAGGTTACGTAACAGAACATCTTGCTTCACATTTTAGCACCTCTCCTTCCATGTGTATAGACCATTTTACCTTTCTGCAGTCATGGTACTCCTCAGTCCATATATCTACTTTGGCTCACCCTAATTGCCGGGCACTTGGTACAATCTCTGATCTATAGCATGTGGTCAGCAAAGGATTATTGAACGAAGACTATTTTATAGCATGCTGTTTCCATTTAGCATAATGAGACTATTCCCTATGTTTCTATAGTATGAATAATTGTAATTCTTAATGGTTCCATAATGGTATCGATTAGTAATTTATTAACATTTTCCTTATGTTGGAATTCTGTTTCCTTTGTTATTGCTTTTACTGTTACAGATAATCTTATTATAAAAATTTTCATGCATTTTGTTTAGCTTCTTTGAATTAATTTCAAATACAAAATTCCCAAGAATGGAATTACTACATTAAGGAGGTTTGGACTTTATGATTCGATCATTATTTCTTAAGGAGCCAGCACTTCCTGATAGGGACGATCTGATTTGCGCCCTGTCTACAGTACCTATTCACGTATCTACTTCTACAGTGTGTCCAAGTCAACGACGAGGCCATCCCCAGGAGCCCCCAACTCTTTGAAGAGCCTAAAGCCACGGCCCAGTAGGTGGCACGGAGGAGATCTTTGGATTTCTGAGTAATAAAACAGATGAACAGAAACGACACCTTTCCCCCAGGTGCTGAAACAAAGCCTCAAACCACGGCTCCACTCAGAGCCGAGTCTCTGAGAGGCAGCATAGCTCCGGCCGTTCTCGCTTTGACGCTGGCAGAGACTTGGAGAGCTCGAATCCTACAGGAGGCCTGTGTTAGCTTTTATTGCTCCTCTAACAAGTTACCACGAATTTGGTAGCTTAAAATGATGCAAATTATCTTACACTTCTGCAGAAGTTGGACACCGGTCTCACTGGGCTAAAACCAAGATGTCCACAGGGCTGCATTCTTTTCTGCAGACTCCAGGGAAAATCTATTTTCTTTCATTTTTCCAGCTTCTAGAGGCTGCCCACATTCCTTGGTTCCTTGGTTCCTTGGCCTCCTTTCTCCATCTTCAAAGCCAACAACATCAAATCTCGCTCAGACTCTTCTCCTGTTGTCATCTCTTTCTCTCTGACCCTAGCCTGGAAAGGTTCTCTGCTTTTTTTTTTTGGTGTGGAAGATTGGCAACAGACATGTCAACCTTCCTCTTTTTATTTGATGAAGATTGTTCCTGAGGTAACATCTGTGGTAATCTTCCTCTCTTTTGTATGTGGGACGCTGCCACAGCATGGCATTATGAGCAGTGTGTGGGTCTGCACCTAGAATCTGAACCCAAGAACCCTGAGCCGCCAAAGCCGAGTGCACGAACTTAACCACTGTGCCACGGGGCTGGCCCCAGGTTCTCAGCTTTCAAAGGGCTAATGTGATTAGATTGGACTCACCTGGATAACCCAAGATACTCTCCCCATCTCAAGGTACTTAACTTTAATCACATAGAGTCAGGTCGCTTTGGCCATGCAAGTTCATCCAGTCACAGGTTCTGGGGATTAAGATGTGGAAATTTGGGGAGGGGGGGATTATTCTGCCTACAACAAGATCTAAAATGGAAGTATATTTTTTAATTAAAAATGTGTATATTGACAGAATCTAATATTTTCATTCACTTGTATAATGAATTACTAAATTGGGTGAACCAAGTGCAAAAGCCCATCTGAGCTTGGAGAACTCTTCATTATCCAGTCGTGTTCAGAGGAAATCTTCTGGGATGCCATGTAGACGCTCCATCTCCTCTGCCACCGAGGCCAAGTCTTCGTCTCTGGCCCCTTGATACTGCCCATCTCCCTCCTGTCCAGGTCCAGGCTCTGCACCGCCGCCTGCCCTACTGGAAGGTGGAGCCGGGGCTGCGTTGTGGCACAACCGGCAAAGAGAGGGGGCAGAAAGCAGGAGCAGGCAGCCGGTGCCTTGAGAGGCTGCTGAGGACGCCCTGTTACAGAGGTTCCTTTGGCAAGAACAGCATTTTCTTCCGTGGTGGTCCTTATTCCTTGCCTTCCCAAGCTGCTGGATTTTTCCCTCCTGAATATTGTGTTTAAGAAAAGTTCCCCTGGAGAGGCTCTCTGATGAATGACCCTGCCAGCAGGTGGGGGGTGTGTGTGTGTGTGTGTGTTTTGGAACTGCAAGACTAGACTGAGTTTTTTTTTTTTTCATTTGTGACTAACACGAACGGAAATGCAAAGGAGAGTATAGAAGGACATTCAACTGTCTTTCCAGAAAGCCTGGAAGGTGAAGGTGTGGGCTGAGAGAGCCCACTGAATTCAGGGATACAGATCTGACGTCAACATGGGCAGCACATGAACTTCTTTTGGGATCCTAGGATGGGTTCTGGGCCTGGGATTTAGGACCTACCCATTACAGCTGACTCTCAATCTCAGCTCTTCACGAATTGTGAAGGATGTTGGTACCAGATCCTTTTTCAAGCCCTACAACGAGGCTTTGGACTCACCACTAGATGGCACCCGAGCTGTGGCTCTCACGGCAGTGCAGCAAGGCGGGCCAGAAACTTGTCCCTCTGAGGTACCTCTGTCACTCGACTGGACAGGGTCGCTCAGAGTTCCGCCTGTTAAGACGCAGCCACCCTTGCCCCTGGTTTTGCTGAATTCCATCGTGGTATCCACCAGGACTAAGGTTGGCAGTTTTTGCTCTATTCTCTGGATCCAATCATAGGTGGAAAACGGTCCTTTTGTTCCTCGGACTCCTGAAAGAAGAAGTGTATCTTCCCAATGAGAACCAATTTGTTTTGTAATTGCATTTTGTTTATTTCTTTATAGGTGACATGGAGGCAGACTGACTTGGGTTTGAGTTTTGGCTCTCATTTTCTGGGCCGTCCTTTCTGGGCCTCAGTCTTCTTCTAAAATGAAACTCATCATCCATGCCTGAGGGGGCGTTGAAGCGTGAAATGCAAGGATGGTGGAACATGCCCAGCACAGCACCTGGCGCTTAGTAGGCTCTTTGTCTCACTGCTTCTCCCTTTGGAGCAGGGGCTCTGTTCCACCCACCTCTACACCTTCTCAGCCATCACAGTGCCTGGCGTGTGGACAGTCTTCGTACATGTTTTGAACAAATGAACAAACCAGCTCACAGAGCTACTCACCTTGATTTTAATTGACTGATCGCCTAATGAAATACCAAGTTTTGTGGGGGATTCAGAAGATTATATCATGACATCCCACAACTAGAAGGACCTGCAACTAAGATATACAACTATGTACCGGGGAGGTTTGGGAAATAAAGCAGAAAAAAAAAAAATCAAACAGAAGATTATATCATGAAACTCCTCCCACAGGTTCTAACAATCTGATTGGAGGAGACAAGATTAATCAACACATTTAAGAGTGAACACAGAAGCTAACAAATGAAAATGATTAAACA
Source organism: Equus przewalskii (assembly GCF_037783145.1). Lineage (NCBI taxonomy): Eukaryota > Metazoa > Chordata > Mammalia > Perissodactyla > Equidae > Equus > Equus przewalskii. The sequence continues at coordinate 52,516,175 of NC_091832.1, forward strand.
TGTATGGCACAGACTGTTCATAATTAAGTTCACAGTTCCTCCAACAGAGCTCAGTTCTCAAATTCTGACACTCACAGTGTTAGTTTACATCTGTGTTGTTTGTTGACAGTCGGCTGTTCGTCAGATCCTGGGCGTTCCGATGGGAAGGAGAGCACTCACCTTGCAGCAGGGACCTTGTGTCTAGACGGCAGGGCTGGGTGGGAATCTAGCAGGCATCAGAAGAGCGCAGGGCCCGGGGGATGGGATGGAGGTGCCTGGAGACAGGAAAAAAAGGAGTCAAGGAAGGGAAGCGAGAGCAGACTGAAACAACATTCAGCCACTGCACCATTTGGCTGTTGATTTCTTCCTCCCTCCGAGTGTGAATAAAGTCACAGGACCTAAATCCGGGAGCCACCTTAAAAGCGTCTGGCTGGGAGGCTTTATGTAACAGCTCACGAGGCATTCAAATCACTGCTCACACACTTTTAGGGACAGGGCAGAAAGCCCTTCGCTACCGCTACCTCGGCAGAGAGCCCGCGTCTTCATTAGACTGTTCTAATTGTAATGATTAGCTCAAAACCTGCCTCTAGCTTCTCCACGTAGCTGCCGGTTCTGCTCGAGAGCCACGTGGATAACGTTTCCTCCCGCTTCCAGAGGTCAGTTCTTCACGTTGCAAAGAGCTGCTCTCAATCGCATCTTCCTTAACTCTTTCTCTCAAAACTTCGCCACTACCTTCAGACGTTTTCAAACGACTCTTTGCCTCTCCTGGACCACAGACTCGCCGGAGGTCAGCGAGTGAGCAATCACGGGGACGCCGTCCGGCGCCCGGGCTTCCCCGCTACGCCACGATGCAGCGCTAGGTGGCGCTCTGGACAAGGCCTCATCCTGGTGCTCCAGGTATCCAGGGCTGACACGAAGATTGCCCGCTCCCCGCAGAAGTTGCCAGTGCCAACGCCAGCATGCCTCATATCCCTGTTTTCCCCAGTGACCCGCCAGAATTCCAAATCCCAGCCTCATCAGTGACTCAGCATCACCCTGACCCTCATCCCCGTCCTGCACCTGATGTGGACGACCGATGTTTTGCCTGTCCAGTACCCTGTCGGCATTCTCCTCATGATAGACAGCACCACAACTTGCCTTTGAAGAACCATTCCCCTTCTTGCCAGCATGTGGTTCTGGTGGATTCCGCCCACCGGAGGTGGGCAGTGGACCCAGGCCTGGCCACCTAGAGATGCGCCTGCATTAACCACAGTGGATGGTTCAGACTGGGATTTCACTGCTGTGATAAGGGAAGAGGCAGGTGCCGAAGACCATGTGCAGCTGGAGCTGATGGGCAGCCATCCGCCGCTGTGGGCAGAGGCTGTCTGAGAAGGTAGCAACACAGAGGAGAGGGAGCAGAGCCTGAAGGAGAGCACCCTCAGGACATGGTTTGAGAGGGGAGCAGAGCCTGAAGGAGAGCACCCCGAGGACATGGTTTGAGAGGGGAGCAGAGCCTGAAGGAGAGCACCCCGAGGACATGGTTTGAGAGGGGAGCAGAGCCTGAAGGAGAGCACCCTCAGGACATAGTTTGAGGGTCTGATGCATCCAAGACTGAAGCTAGCATCCCCCCTGTATTTCCAGGTATATGAGCAAATAAATTCTCTTTTTTCTTTTGCTGAACCTAGTTTGAGTTGGATTTCTGACATTTGAAACTGAAAAGTCCTAATATAATCCCTAACCTGACCGCCCTCCCGTCCTCGGGGGGACATTTAATTGTGCCCTCATGGAACACGTGCTGAGCGATCAGCACATTCTCCAGTATTCTCACCTCTTCCCTGAACTCATCACCCGCCTCCTTTCATTAACTGAAATCTGGCGCCCCCTTCAGGACACTAGTTCCCCCGCAGTGTTCTCAGAATGGCAGTCCCTTTTTCTCCTCACCTTGGGGTACCTCGGGGCCATGAAGTGGGTAGGGGCCCTCCTTGCTCTCTATTGCGATTTTAAAACCACTTCCCTTAACTTCTACTTCAAACTCTCAGCTTGTTTCAAGCTTGGTGTCCGCCTGTCCTAACAGCTCTACCTAACAATCTGCCAGTCACTGCGGCACACTCACTGACCACTTTGGCTCTAGGCCCATTGACTTTCTCTCTGGTCCCTGCCTAGCCATGTTCTCAGCAACTTCAACATCCACATGAACGATTCTTCCAGCACATGAGTCTCCATCACCTCAGCCACCTTGGACGGTAACCACAACACATCCAAAATCTCAAATTCATATTCCCACCTTCCATCAGCTCTTTTCCTCACAGCTCACTTACTCTAGCATCCCCAATGCAAAAATCCTGTGACTTTGAGGCTGCCAATTCGTGTGATCCCCATATTCTGGATCCTATAGTCCATCATTATACTCATGCCCCCCAAAATACTCTAAATTCCTTTGTATGTCTTTTCTTCCATTATATTTACCATGCTGTATTTCTATATTGATGACTTATTTATGTTGGGAACTGTGTTTCCCAAAATCCCTTACTCTGAATGGTTCATGGTTAGAGTTAGCCAAAAGTGAAGCTGTGCAAGATTTGGGAGGCAAAGTGAAACAGCAGCCGTCACACTCTGAAGCTTGTCGTTGGTTCGAGGCAGACGTAGAAGAGCCAGAGGTGCCAGCTTGTGCTTAGTCTTCCCCTCACTGGGTCACTCTTCCCAACTGCTGGCCCTGCTGACCAACAGTGACCCCAGGCCCCCACCCAGACAATTTGAGGTGAACACACAGAGGCAGTAGCTACGGAGAACCAACACCCATCCATGGACCTCTACACCAGCTCCCTCTGTGGTCCTACTGCAGCAGCTGGATGTGACTAGCTCCCAGAATTCCTGCAAATGCCCACTTGTTCACCACTGCCAGGACTGGTTAGTGGCTTTTCTCTGGTCCTTTCAGCTCCAAACTTGGACTTTTATTTCCCCAGCTCCTCCCATGATTGTGTAAGGTCTAATTACTATAATAAGCTCCTTATTCCACAATGCTTATTCAGCTCAATCCCAATGACCCACTTTCTTTGAGCTTGCCCCAGAGAGGCTGAATATTTCTGGAGAAAACACACACTCCTACTGACTGGTTACATTTTAATTTATGACTACATAGTCATCTGACTTTGTCCAGAATCCTTTCCCTCTTGTTTGGGTAATGATATCATAATTTTGCAGGATGAAGTATCCATCTCTCACTGAACAGTCTTGGTGAGACTTTCAATCAAATCACTGTTCTTTGTCTCAATCTGGCCAATCAGATGCTCTCTCCTTGGAATTTGGATGTGGAGGGGTTGAATTCATTCATCGAAAGAGCTGCATTCTACCGCTGTCCTTGAGTTCCTGCTTTTGAGATCTCTGGTGCTAGGCTAGTCCCTGGTACTCTGGTCCTTCAGCTTTTCCTATGACCATGTGAACTCTCTCCATTCTTCCCATATATTTGTTGCTTAACTTAGCCAGAGCCAATGTGTGAGGCTTGCACAAACCTCAAATGGCAGAGTGCTACTCTGCCCAGCAATCCGTTACATTTCTCCATCAATATGGACTCTCACTTTCCAAGGCAATTATTTCATGTCTTTCCTCTCTTTTAAACCTGATTTCTGCCCCATCCAACTTCAGTCTCAAACTTCATTAAGAAACGGAAGCAGTTAACATCTTCCTATCAGCAAGTCTACAAACCTACTGGCAGGTGAACTCCTAGTTTCTGTTTTATTTCCCGTCACAATGCTTCCCCTGCGAGCTTTCTAAGTCTCCCTGCTCCTATCGCAAGCCAGGTCCTCCACCTGTGCTCTGGATCCATCTCCACTCGCCATCTCAAAGGTCATGCGGCTGCATTTATGCATCCCCCTCTCTCCTGACCATCATCCTCCCTTCCTCTGCTGGATCCTTGCCATCGGCACACAGTTGTGTGCTAACACCTTCCATCTTTTGAAATACATCCTTCCTTGACTCTATATCCTCCACTAGCCACTATCCCATTCTCTGCTCTCTGTTCACAGAAAAACTTCAGCGAAGGATTGTTTCTACTTTCTCACTTTCCACTGTTTCTTCAACCCACTCCACCTGGGCTTCCATTCTCACTACTCCAACCATAGCCCCCCTCGTGTTATGGTAACAAATGACTTCCATCTTGCCAAATTCTTCTGTGTTCTCATCTCCCTTGTGTTCTCAGCAGCACTCAACACAATCAACCTTTCCTTCCTTTTCTAAGTTTCCTCTGTTTCTGTGACGGCCCCCAATTCTTGATTTTCCTCTGCTTCACTAATTGCTCTGGAGATTATAGCCAACTTGCCACCATTCCCCCTTTATTTCTTTCATACTATAAGAATCTTGCTTATGTTTTTCATATACTAGCTTGTTTTCTCTTTCTTCCTGTATTCACATCAGAATGTAAAGTTCCTTGGGACAGGAATTTAGTTTTTGTTGTCTGTACTATTCAACTGGCACATAGTAGGTACTCAATAAATGTCTTCTGAAAGGTAAACAGGACATTTCTCTCTGTTTCCCAGGGCTTTGATCATTCCAGTTGCTTTTCTCTTGGTACACTCAAGCTAGTCAGTATCCCTCTAAAACTCCGGCCCCGCTGCAGCCCAGATGAGCATATTGCCTTGGACCCTGACAAAGATTCTCTCCTTGACCTAATGCTAGTTGGGCTCCTCCGAACTCTCTTCTCAACTAGGCACTGGCTCTTGGGCTTCTGTGTTCATCTCCGCTTAGTCTAGATTTAGCAAGAATTCTGCTGGGTCAGTTTAGCAAACGTCACCCACCCTTGATTTCTGAGCAAATTCCTATCCCCCCAACACTCAATATCTTACTATCCTGGCCTACCTTCAGCAAGAATCCTGTCAAGTTGGTTTAGCCAGAATCTTCCTTATCCTTGATGTTTCCTCTTAGTAATTTTCCATCCACTGACCCTGCTCCTTGGCTATAAATCTCCACTTGTCCTTGTTGTATTCAGAGTTGAGCCCAATCTCTCTCCTGCTACAAAACCACATTGTAGTAGTCCCCCCTTGAATAAAGCCTGCCTTATCATCTTTAACAAGTATCGGGAATTTTTTTTTTTTTTTTTTTGGTGAGGAAGATTGGCCCTGAGCTAACATCTGTTGTCAATCCTCCTCTTTCTGCTTGAGGAAGATTCTCACTGAGCTGACATCTTGCCAACCTTCCTCTATTTCATATGTGGGATGCTGCCACAGCACGGCTTCATGAGTAGTGTGTAGGCCTGTGCCCAGGATCTGAACCCACAAACCCTAGGCTGCCGAAGTGGAGCACATGAACTTAACCCTACACCACTGGGCCAGCCCCTCATGAAATTTTTTTAAACAACCCTCCAGTTCTATTAATACAGTCCAGAATCACTGTAGCTTTTTGGCATCTGTGTCCAAGGCCGTCTCACTGAAGTGCATGTAAACGCTGCTCCCGGAGCTGTGTGACTCGGTGGCTCCCCGTGTTACACTCTGACCAGCACAGAGTGGAGGCAGCTAACTGTGCGGCCAAACATTTTTTAGCAGACATGCTATCTGGTCAGTTTTCCTCCTTTCTGTGTTCAGTTCCTTTTTTTTCCCTCTCTTCTTTTACAGACTGGCATCTGAACTAACATCTGTTGCCAGTCTTCCTTTTTCCCCTTTTTCTTCTTCTCCCCAAAGCCCCCCCGGTACTTAGTTGTCTATTCTAGTTGTGAGTGCCTCTGGTTGTGCTGAGTATAGTTTCTCTTTCTTTCCTTTTTTTAAAAAAAGTTTTGGATAGAAACTAAATCTTCATACTTCTTGCTAATAGGAAGAGTTTGGGTCCATCCTTTAGGTCCACTGAGTTTGTAATCTTGCTTTGGTCACTCAGCATATTAGTTATATTAGCTCTATGTTTTCAGAAGCCCACTTTATCCAGCTTCATCGAAATGCCAGACAGGATAGAGTCAAGGATAGAGACCCGTGACACATCAATAGAGACCTTCCCTCAGGCTAATAATGAATAAAGGATCAACCCTCTCTAGGCTTCCTTTAACATATTATCATCTTAGGCACACTTAGCTCTCAAAATACTCAAAAGAACAATAATTTTATTTTTAGAATAAAAACAAATTTAATCATGTGTGAAATTTAATCACGTGGGACCCAACACCTTAGGTTTAAGTTCTTATCTTTGATACTTGCAAGATTTCTGAACTTGTACAAGCCACTCTAAATTCTCTGTAGTGCGCATGCCTTGTCCGTGGACGGAGGATATGAGTGATTTTGAACCCAGCGGCAGGGTGCTGAATGAGTGATCTCTTGAGGCACTTGAGTGCTTGAGCTCATAATTCTGTGACTCCCGCTAAGATAGGGTCCTCCTCACGAATGTGGTGACCTTTGAGCAACTACTTTAGTGTCATTTATAACAGTGAAGCACTGGGGGGAAATTCCCATAATCACCAATAAAATATAAATTATGAATACATACAATGGGCTATTTCACGGTAACTAAAAATCATGTTTTTGAAGGATTCTTAAGGATGTGGAGAAACAGGTGAAAATAAGTGAAAAATACAATTTTTATATATAAAACAATACCAGAACAATATGGAAGAAAGTATATGAAAGTGTCAAAGTGGTTATTTTTGGATGGTAGGATTATTATTTTTTCCATTCATTTTACTTACTTCTATGTTTTAACATTTTTATATGAGTATATGTTACACGTACTGTAAGAAAAAATTGGAAAACATTTTGAGATACTTAACATATGCATAAAAAGCCTTTAAATGTTCATGCCCTTTAATAATATGAATTCCATTAGGGGGATTTAGTCTAAGGAAATAATTCGAGTTACAGAATATGCTGCATACAAAGATGTTAATGCGCTGCTATTTATAATAGTGTAAAATTGGAAACAGTCTAACAATGCAGGAATGATTCGACAGGAACACATCATCTGATTAAAATCAAAGGCAGACTTTTGAAATCGTGTATATAAAGTCTACAATAACAAAACTTGTTAATGAAGTAATGTTAAAGTGAGAAAGAAAAAAATCATATTTTGATTACAACTATATTGTTTTTTAAAAAGTAAAAAATAATGCACTGAAAAGAATGGGGAATACAGAAAGGCAATTGTTTCAGGTGGGGAGACTCAGGTAATTGTAAATGTTATTATGACTGTTCCACGCTTTTCAAATATAAGCATTTATTATTTGTGTAAATAGAAAAAAATGTACAGTCATTTAAAAATAAAAAGTACCTGCTCTATGGGAGGAGACTGATGGGGTGAGCTTATCTCTTTCTGGGGAGGCTCCTGGGGTTGGGTGGAGACAGGACCGATAAACTCCTGTCCTTGTTCGAGGGCCCCAGGGCCCCACCCCCAGAGCAGGGCCTCCCCCCAGTCACTCATGTTCAGGTGGAACACACTCCCTCCCGGCAGGACGCAGCCTGAGCCCTGAAAGTCCAGCCCAGGATGTGGGTCTCTCCCGTGGCTGCTTGAAATCCCCAGAGAGACAGGAAGGGGGCCTTCTACCCACTCCTTCTGCCCCAGCCCGACCAGAAAAATCCCCTTGTTCTGCCACCTTCTTTCCTCCTCCTTCCCAATGGGGCACTTTTGATAGCAATGCTGCTGCTGCTGCTGCTGATGGATGACAATAGTTTACTGAGTTCCTATGACACACCAGTCATATTACATAGAGTACTTAGTCACTCCTCACAATATAAGGTCTGTACACTCCGTATCAAATATGTATGGTTTTCCTCATTTTACAGATCAGGAAGCTGAGATTAGAGAGATTGAACCATTTCCTCAAGATCCACAGCTAGTAAATGGCAGATCCAATCAACCATGCCCAGTCCATGGCTTAACCACTGTCCTGATGCCGTCAAATGCCCAGCCCTGCTCGAGGTCATACTGTCTCCCCTTCCTCCTGCAGATGTCACCCCATCATTTAAACTGGCTCTGGCTTTCTTTTATTGCATCCTTATCTGGTCATCTGCCCCCCCATCTCCCTGAGACCTGTGCAGCAATTTCAGTAGCCTCTGTGTGTACACACACACATCATAATTTCCCATTACCCAACTGAATGGCATTTATATGATAAAACTGAACTACACAGATAAAAGTCTTAAGACTCTAGTGCACAGCCAAAATACAAACTCCCAAATTGTTCCATATGTTTGTCACTGTCTGTGTGGGTGTCCCATTGTGGGGCTGGATGTGCCTGACTTTCTCTGGACCAGCCTACAGTGTCAGCAGAGGGTCTGGCATATCATGTGGACTCAGTGAAAGTTTTCTGAATAAGTGAATGAACAAAGACAGAACAAATGAGTGTTTTAATGACATCACAGTCTTATATTTCAGTCTCTTCATCTGTGAAACGGATTTGACTATGTTCTCTCCCACAGGACTGAGAGCGGCTGAAGGGTGGGGAATGGATCATATTCACTGTTGCATCTTTAGCACCCAGCGCATGGCCTGGCAGACAGGATGTACTCTGTCAAGGTCAGTTGGCGACAGCGCATTCCCCTGGACTCCTAGTGGGGGTCTGAGAACAGGCGAAGCAAGGCCTATAACACGCCCTGCACATTCCCTAGAGAAGGACATGTTGCTGTTAAACGGCTGAAATGGAGTGCGGGGTCTGCTGCCCTACGGCAGAGTCCGCGTGCAAATCATGGGCCTGAGTCCACAGGAAGTGGTCCCTGCTGAGAGCGGGAAGCAGTCACTGTCCTGGGGTAGGCCCAGGCCAGGCCCTCAGGGAGCTGCAAAGAAAACCAGGTTCCTCCACTGCCCCGAGCCTCTGACTTGGGCTTCAAGACTCCATAAAACTCTGTCAGACCCAGACCCAGCTTCCTTGCAGAACTGCTCCCTGAACCACCCTGGCCGTCCATTGCCATGTACTGAGCACCGGCCTTCGGTCAGGACCTGACTGAACGGCTGCAGCTTTTCAGGCAAGGGCCCCTGTCATTGCTTTGTACACGGGTCTCTAGTTAAGGAAACCCAGGGGGGGAAAATGGCCCCACAGGAGAGGTTCCCCCACAGCCACCGACAGGATTCCCTGCCTGGGAATCTGCAGCTCTGAATATTCTTTCAAACAGCCTTTCTTTCTAGCTCTTTGTCCTCCTGCCTCTTCTCATTTTCTCTCTCCTTCCTCTCTTCCCCATCTTCTTTATCCACCACAGAACCAACATACAGTCAACTCTCAAACCGCACTTTCAAATGCAAGACTGGACAATGTCCCTTCTCTACCTGCCCTCTCTTCCTGTCCTGCAGCCTCTGCCTCTCCCACCTCCACACACACATGCACCTCCCCTTCTGCCACCCTCGCCACCATGCCAACACAGCAGCTTCAAGAAGCTAGTGGAGTCAGTACCTTATTTTGCTCCGGGGTCCAGGGAATCCTGAAGGCTGAGGGCCCTCCAGGTGGGAATGGGGCCTCTGCACCGAGTGCAGGCCCTTGGGATAACTCAGCGGCCTGGTGGCCAGCACAGGACCAAGTCCCCAGTGGTGTCACCGTCTGCTTCTGAGCGGGGCAGTCTCCACAAGGCCTGCTCTGATTCAGCGGAAAAGCTTGATGTCTGTCAGGTCAGAGGGTTTCAGGTTCCAGCCAAGCCTACGGCGGTTTAATTCAGAAGGGCTGCAGCACTGGTGGAGACTGGAGGGCACACAACGTCTCCAAAAGCAGCTTGGCAGGGTGTGGGGGGTCCCCAGCTCTATCATCTGAGGCACAGCTGAAAACTCCCCTCCCAGCTTCAAAGCTCCCTAAACAAACTGCGGAGGGACAGCTGGCACTAACAGGATCCTACAGGCACACAGCATCTCACAGTTCACCAGGCACCTTTACAGACAAGTGTCTCGCTGGAACCTACCACACAGGGGACTAGAAAGACAGTTATTCCCATTTCATAGATGAGGAAACTGAGTCCCAGAAAAGAAACACAGCTTGAACAAGGCCATGGTATAGGGGGAACTCAAACCCACGTCCTCCGATTCCAGAGCCCATTTCCTTCCTCTGACTGCTCCCCTCTTTATTCCGCCTCCATTAAGTCAGTACATACCTCTGGTTTGGTCATTATCTCACTACTTAATGATCAGTTAACACTTTTGCAGGGATGAGCAAGGTTCATGGAGAACACAATCACACTGCGATGATTTGCAGAATTGACACCTGGGAGCGGGCCCTACTCAGGAGCTAGAAGAACCACACACACGTCAAACTTCAGCTGTTACCAGGGCCACACTGCTGGAAACTGAGCTAACCTAAGCTTTACTGCCTATGGTTTTTTTTTTTCTTCTTTTTTTGAGGAAGATTAGCCCTGAGCTAACATCTGCTGCCAATCCTCTTTGTTTTTGCTGAGGAAGCCTGGCCCTGAGCTAACATCCGTGCCCATCTTCCTCTACTTTATACGTGGGATGCCTGCCACAGCATGGCTTGCCACACGGTGCCATGTCTGTACCCAGGATCTGAACCAGCCAACCCCGGGCCACCAAAACGGAACGTGCAAACTTAACCACTGCGCCACTGGGCCGGCCCTACTGCCTACGTTATGACCCCAGTGAGATTTCCTCAAAAGTGCTTTGCAAACAATCTCTCTCTCTGCCACCATTTTCTTCCAGGGTGAGGGGAGTTCTGCCCCACAGCTTTGCCAGTATCCCTTCAGTTTTCCCCTACCAGAGGGGCCCCAGCAGCACACTCTGCCCCTCTTGTCTCCATGGTCCAGCTGGCCCTCCAGGTGCCTCGATTCTCCTGAGCGTTCTGCCAGAGCTGGCAGCGAGTCACAGGACCTGGGGGTGCTTCATTCCCCCCACTCCCCTCACCTTCTCCACCAGACTCACCGCAACTTCCTGCAATCTTAGGCTGCTCCTCCAGCTCAGGAGCGTCGGCCAGGAGCTGGTTTCCCTGTGCTTTACCCCGGCTTTCCATGGCATCCTCATTGTTTCTCTGCCTCCCCTAGGGACCTTGCACTCGTCCCTACCTAATCACAACAATAAGAATTAAAACAAAAATAAGCCAGTACCTATTGAGTGTATCAGGCTTATTAAATCTTATTGAATCCTCAAACTATGTGGATGTCATCTCCATCTTATGGTAGTTGAAGAAATAGAGGCTTAGAGAAGTCAAGAAACGTGTCCAAGCTCTCCCAGCTGGCTAGTGGCTGCCCAGAGCCCCCACTCGCACTTGCCCATGTGGCCTGCTTCACAGTCTGGAACACTCGACATCTTCTCCCCAAACAAAATCCACCAGCCCTTTGTCCCTTCAATCAGTCCTCCCCATCAACAAGTGTCCCCAGAACCCCACTATGGGCCTGGGCACCTGGAGGGATTCAAAACACAAGCAAGCTATCGGCCCTGCTCCTGAGTTGCTGAGACAAGACAAAGATACACAGTAATTCACACACGACCCCTGTGTGACCTCTGCCAAGTCACTTCCCTTCCCTGGGCCTCAGTTTCCTTATCTGTAAAATGAGGGGGTTGTACTAGAAGATTGCAAGTACAAAATCCTACTTATCTATGATCAACCGAGCACATCCCACTTAATGAGAAGGTGGGGACACTGAGGCCCCAGGATTAGGACCGTCGCAGAAAACAGCTGGAGCAAAGCCAGGAAAGAAAACCATGCGATCTGACCCTTAGAAGGAAACTGGTTTCCTTCTCAGAAGAGGACTACCCCGATAATGAGCCCAGAGCGGGGCGGGCAGGGAGGGGCTCCTCTCCTGCTCAGTCCTTCTGTAGCTGACGAAGCCCAGAGAGCTTCATGCTGGGGGTTTCCCCTTAGTTCTCGGGCGCTTAAGGAAAAGTAAGCTGGATGCCTCTGATCCTTTCACTTCCAGGGTCCTGCAGGGACCTGAGAGCAGGAAGGCTCCAAAGGAGCCATTTTGAAGCCATTTTCCTTAGAAACAAGAATCCGTGTTTGAGTTTGGAGTTGGGACTGAAATGAGACGCCCCGGGGCCCGGAGGTGCAGGGTTGCGCTGGGCTGGGAGGCTGCCTTCGCTTCGCGGCGCCCGGCACGCGTGCACCCGGCCCGCGCGCCTCCAGAAGCACGTGCTTGCGTTGGGCACGCAGGAAAGGGACGAGGCCGAGAGATCTAGGGCTCCTTGTTTACAGTATTTTGTGGAAAGTCCTTTTCTCGGTTGTGTTGCCTGTTTTCCATGCTGACGCGGAAGCACCTTTTGAGGCGGGATGAGAATGCCGCCCCTCCAGACCGCGTCTCCTGACAGCCGCTGTGCCGCCGCCTCGGGTTCGTGGAGGACGTGGCCTCCTCGACACTGCGCAAACGCCACCTCCACTTGCATGCTATTGTTATGGGTACATAATTAGAGCCACAGGGGATAGTCTCCACTCTGTCTTCCTCGGGTGGGGATGCTGAAACTCAAAGAACTGACTGCTTAAATCATCCAGCGGGAAGTCCAGGGGGAGGTGAGCTCCCATGGTCCTTCGTATCTTCTGAAGCCCCACAGCCAGTGTGCTCTCACATTCCTTTTCTTTCCTTTTTGTTCATCCCTGTGATCCCTTTATACCCTTGGCCGTTCTCTACATGAACGTAACTCACCCCTCCAACTAACGGTGTGGACGCCCATTGCTTTCTGTTCCCTAAACCTGGCTGTCAGTTTAGGAGAAAATTGATGAGACGGTGGGCTGAAATTACCTTGTCTATTATAACCACATACATTTACACTTGTGAACTCTTTTTACTTTTAGAAATTAAAGAAAAATCACAGGATCGTTTCACCCCTGCGGGGGAGTGGGGTAGGAAGGGGAAGCAGGCCTTAGGGAGCTCCGCTGCCCCCTCGACGCCCCTCTGCCGGGCACTCTCCCCACCGCAGCCCCTTGCGCCTCAGGGACGGCCCTGCCTCGGAGGCATGGGGACTCCCGGAGGAGGCAAGCAAGTTGCTCAGGGTCACTCGGGTCATAAGTCAGAATCAGGATTTCAAAGCAGGTCCATCTGTTCCCAGCTACCCTCCTGCGGCGGTGGCAGACTGAGACTCAGGCTCAGGGCTCCGCACTGCCAATCCAGCCCCGTCTTCAGGACCAGGCATGAGCCCACGGCGTGAAGTTTGTCTTTGCTCCAGTAAATCTGCACTAGTAAATGCACAGTATAAATAAGATTGGATGAGTAGTGTGGAAGGCTGAATGACGGCCCTCCCCGAAACACCCAAATCCTGATCCCTGGAACCTGTGAGTGTACTTTGTATGGTAATAGGGACTTGCAGGTGTGAGAAGTGAAGGCGCTTGAGAGGAGATTAGCCTGGATTATCCAGGTGGGCCCTAAACATAATCCCAAAGGTTCTTAAAGAGGTAGGCAAGAAGGTAGAGGAGGATTCGGAGCTGTGAGGGTGGCACAAGAGGGTTTTGCTGGGGGAGGAAGGGGTCAGGAGACACAGGAACGCAGGCAACCTCCAGAAGCTACAAAAGACAGGGAGATGCTCACCCAAACGCCTCTGGAAGAAGCATCCAGGCAGACACCCTGATTTCTGGCCAGCGAGACTGATTTCAGACTTCTGGCCTCCTGAACTCCGGTCAGAGGGCACATTCATCTTGTTTTAAGCCTCCAATGTGTGGTAATTTGTTAGCGCAGTCACAGGAAACCGATACAAAGACTATTTACCTACTGCAGAGAATAAAGCATTTTTGTTACAAAAATGTATCCTTTTTAATGTAAATGATCTACAGTAATTCATTGTAGGCAGAAGACATGATTGCTTCTCTTGGCTGGCTCTTGGATATTTGAATTAAAAATCATTTTAAGTTACTTGATAAAGCCCAAACTGTACGAGGCCAGGCTTGGCAAGGCCTAATTTTATATTGGAGATATGGAACTTTTGTTTATGTATTTGAAAGTAAGTTTTAAAATCTCTTTACTAATTCAGACAGACCTCCCCTCGATGTATCTAGGCGGGCAGTGTCCTTGGCACAGTGGACACAAAGACTGATATACTTAGCAAGGAGAGAGAACTAGCTAGTTCATAGCTATTACCTTTGGGTTCACTTCCATTCTGGTGAAGAAGTATTTGTTCAGTTATATATTTCTGTCTTGAATGGAGATGTCTACATGGAAACGTATCTTTTTTGGCCCATATTATAATTTATCAGCTTCATATGCATGTTATAAATAGCTTGTAATTCTAAATCTTATAACAAGGCAAGCATACCAACCATTAGCTTTGGGACCAGATGTGTAAATAGAAAGAAAATTCATAGTTTGCTATGATTCTTCTCCCGGAAGAGCCAGCATGTGGATTTGAGCCTCGTAACATGTCTTGGATGTGTTTGTGCTTTTTGTGTAATTGTTATTCACAAAGATGATGTTTATTACACATATTATCTTGCTGGAGTTATCACCGACTACACAAATTACTGTTTGCAATAATGATTGTTTTGACTGTAATCATGTTGCTGATGAACATGGGTTTGAAGAATATGATACAAAAATCTAATTGGCATGGGCCAAGGTGCAAGTCCCGGCTATCGTCAGGGACGGATTCTCCTGCTTCCAAGAGCAGCTGCGGACGTGTTCACCGGGGCTCATTGAACAGCGGGTTAAATGGCAGAGCATGGGCCATCACTGGATACTTAGAATGGCGTTTATCATTGTTTTCATGATGACAGGATTGGCAGCTCTGTGGAGGCACCCTGGTGGGTTCAAGGAAGTATCATCTGCTTGTGAGGCTTGAACAGGACCTTTAAAAGAGAAAAAGGAATATGAAGTCAACTAAGAGAATACACCCAGCAAATGAGAAGTAGACCTGGCCAGCAGCAGCTTGCATGCTATCTGAAGTAAATTGTGGGTTCCAGCACATACCTCCTCTCCTCTCTGTTGTCCTCTGCGTTCGATGTACATAACACTGCCAGATACATTTTTAAAAGGCCCAGCTGCTGTTGCTTATAAGTGGACATTGATGTGTACCCAGAATGCCCTGGCGTGGTACTGAGTGGTCCTCCTATAGCTCCTGCATTCTAAGGCCCCGGACCACCCCCACAGCACGTTCATTAACAGCCCAGGCTGGTAATAGCACACAGTGGGTTCATTTAGGAGTCAGTCTATACGTTTTGCTGGGGTTGGTGTTAATTTGGAATGAGCATATTCATGAACTGTATCACATAATTCAGTTTAGAACTTGTCATCTGACCTGTTCTGGTCAGTATCAGCCCACGGTGTAACTTTTGTCACTCCCTCTGGATTGGGGGACACCAGGACCAAGTCTTATTCTTCTGTTGTATCCTTCTCCACACCTTGCCCAGTTGTAGGCCCAGAGGGGCGCACCCTAAACCTGAATCAGACTGCGAAGCCACATGGATGCCAATGGAAGGATTTGGCGGGATTTTAATAGAAACCTGCAGAGGAAAACTTGGGAGGGTAGGCAGTAAGGAAGGATGATTTTTTCCTATTATCAAATGTTCAGTGTTGTTCTCCTTCCATATTCTTGTCTTGAAGTTGCTGCTAGAGAGCTCCCACCCTTGTCCAAAGACAGATCAGTAACTACCTTCAAACACACTGGGGCCATCTCCAGAGCTGCCAGGGCCATATGTAAAATTTTAGCAATATGTCACTGATACTATTTTTGCTTCCGGTCCACCTGGGGGGGACCCCCAAAGTCCACTTTACTCTGAGGCCAGTGGACAGTTATGTGAAGGTCCTCCTGGGCAGTGTGGGCCTGCTGGAGTGCGGCCATGGGCCACTGAGCCACTCAGGGCAGACTGCACTGAAGACCGTCCAGGCCTGGCTCCGTGCTCACGCACAGGGCTGGCACAGGCCACGGCTGCCCCTCCGGCCTGAGCCTCCCTGTGTGATGTCGCCGAGCTGCGGGCTAGTTCCTCACGTGCAGATCTGGAAGCAGCGAGTCTGACAGTGACAGCAGCCCACCCTGATAGTTAGATCCAAACAGGCACGTGGGGAGGCCGAGCTCACCACTCCTGCATGGGGGTGTCAGGCAGACGTGCACGAGTAACTCCCCCTCCAGGAGCAGGACCTCTTCTTTCCCTTTAGGTGACATGTACCTCTTGCAGAAGGGGCACCGCCCCTGGAAGGGGACATGCCTTGGATTATACAGTCATAGGTAGTGGTGGAAACAGGGACTCTTGGCCCCTGACTTCTGAGCCACAGCTTTGCCCACCGGGCCACACAACCCTCCTGCTGCCTGATGGGTTGCCATCAGATCCAATGGCTTTGTCTAGAAAATGCTTTTCTCTTGTTCTCTCATTTCTTTTTCTTTCCCTGCCTTTACTTGTTTTTGTTGCTGTTTTATTTTGTTCCAGACACACTTGCTGGGGAAGGGAGGCCCGCGATATCGGGACTGGCTGGGCTGCTATCGCTTGTGGACACATCTGCCCGCAGCGCTCACTCCTCCCTCACCGCTGGCACCTGGAGCAGGGAGATGGCTGCAGCCACGGAATCTGGAGAGGCACAGCTGTAGTGTGGCACAGCAGAGGGTGACTCCCCACCCCTACAGATGGCCGGGATGATGCCTCTGGGGTGACAAGTGTCCCCACCCTCACCCCAAACACACACAGGGCCCTGCAGCCTATTTCTTCCCTCCTCCTGTGTCGTATTCTCCCTGCTCTTTTGTCAACAATGAGAAGAGAGGCTTGGAGACTGCACACAGTTATGTGAGTCACTTACAGCCTCGAGCCTTCAGTCAGAGGTCAGGGTTAAACCAGAAAGGGGACAGCTCTGGGGAGGACTGACCACACTTGCTCTGGTCCAGGCAGGGTGTGTGTGGAGCCAGACAACCTCCCTCCCTGCCTACTGTACCTCAGTTTCCCTACCTGAACCATCTTCCTAAAAACAATGTGCTGCTCTCAAGGTAGGAAATTTGGAAAAGCCTAAATAATGTAAAAGGAAAAATTCACCCACAATTCTCCCACTAACATCTTGCTGTTTTCGTATATCTTTTACATAACCAAATCAGGTTGCTTACACACTTATGTATCTTGTTTTTAAACAATAACCTTTCCTTTGTAAATGTAGTACGTGTTCACTATGTAGCATTCAGAAAATTCAAACACAAGGAAGAAAAATGACTTTGTTGCTCCACTGAGAAATAAGAAAACATGAATATTTTGGTATATCTCTTTCTGGTCTTTTTAACAGGCATAATATATCAAAAGGGAAAAAAAAAGCACAGTAGATTCCTGCTTTACATACTTTTTTGTAACTTTCCTTTTTCACTTAACTTAGCATGAACAATAATTTTATTAAATGTTCTTTTGCCTCCTTTGTGACAGAACATACAGATGTGCTGTATTTTATTTAACCAATCTCCTTTTGTTAGCCCTTTGGTTTGATTCTGACTTCTCCCCATCATAAACAGGGCTAATTGTAGCTAAATCTTTGCATTCCCCGTGTTCTGCACACACACCTCTGAATCCCCCAGCCTGGGCCCCGCAGAGACCATGGTGAGATTGTGCTTGACAAGGTGGATGAGAGTGTTTTGAGAAATACACACATTGCTGCATATCTATGAGGGGTTATTGTCGTTTGTCAGTTAATTCAGGGAGCTGGTGGTGTTGGTGGAAATGGTACGTGTCGTCAGCAAAGAACAGTAATAAAAGCAAACACGGACATGGTACTTCCTATGTGCCAGGCCCTGTTCCAAGAGCTTCCTGTTATTTTTGATGTATTTAATCCTTACAACAACCCTATGAGGTAAGTACTATTAGTTAACTTAGCTTTCGCCGAAGAAATTGAGGCACAGGGAGGTTAAGTATCTTGCCCAAGGTCACAGAGCTAGGAAGTGATGGAGCTGGGATTCTAAGCCAGTCTTGCCTCCTAGTCTATGCATGTATGTCTCTCTTAAGAAGCCAGTCCCACTGAGGGCAGCATACTGGGAACAGGGGAAGAGAGGTATGGTGGGCATGAAGCAAGATTTTCTGTGCCCCTATGGGTCCCTGTGGTAGTAATAGGGGCCCGAGAGAGCAGATCTTAAGGGAGCTCATCAGCCTTCAGCCTCTGCCTCAAGGATCAGAGCACTTTGATAAAGCACATAAGTGACATTTAGAACAAGAGCTGTTATCTTTTAGAGATACACACTGCGTATTTAGGAATAAAATGACGTGACGTGTTTCGTCTGTTTTAAAATCGTCCTGTGGGGAGGGGTGTCATGAGTGGGTGGAGTATTATAAGTGATGCCAACTCTGACAGGAGTTGAATCTGTGGAAGCCGGGTGGTGGATATATGAGAACTCTCTTTTCTTTTGTAGTTGCTTGAAATTTGCCATGCTAAAACATTTTTTAAAAATCTCAAATCATTGGCTAGTTCATTAATGACCTTTGTGGGGATACTCCAACCCAGAGCGTAGAGGTTCAGCATAGAACATGAAGACAAACCCAGTTCTTTACTGCAGCTTTCTGAAAGCCATCCCAGTGTCCCAGTCTGCGGAAACCTCCCCTGGGGCCAGCTCCTCCTGGGGACCTGCCAAGTGAGCAAGTGAACGAGCTTTCTTTAGTGGCACGTGGATGAGCTGTGAGGGGTCCTGCTTAGTTTGGGAGATAAGATACACAAATGAAAAAGTTAACACAAGGTTCAGCAGATGTCCCAAACCTTATAGGAGCCTAAGTGGGGGAAGGGAGGGGGCATGGGTTGTGTCCCCTGCCCAGTGCTTAGAGTTCCTGAAGGAGGGAGGGAAGGAAGGAGGAACCTGGAGGGGTCTCATTGCTTTTTTCCCCCCTTCTCCTCCTTCTGAGAGTCCTGGGGCTCGGCTGGGCCTGGGGCAAAGGTGACATACAGGATGCTGCCACCGTTTCTTCTCGCCTCTCCTTTTATAACCACGGGCCCTGGGCTGGGCTGTACACTTTGCAAAGGGAGACCTACTTTCCAGCTGGCTGGGCCTGAGAGAGAAAGCACCTCTCTCTGCCTTCTATGGGGGCAAAGGTTAAGACAAACCATGCTCCTTTGTATTTTTTCAGGGAGTTAATTAGCCAGGAAGAATAGCAGTGTATGGGATATACGGAATCTACTCCAAAGTGGATTTTACATTATAAGAGATTGATTATAGAAAACAAAGCCCCCACAAAGGTGAGGTGGGCCAGGCCCACTGACGATGAACTAGTTGAAAAACTCCTGCGCGCTGGAAAGATCCTAGCACGGTTAGGATCACATGCTCTTCTCCTGCCAATAGCAGCTCGATGGGGTTCCACCCTCCCCCACCCTCCTCGTCCTGCCCTCGCCCTCCCCCGAAAGCGAGTGTTTAGTTCCTGACTTAACTCACTGTGGTCTGTGTCACTATGTAGGGTAATGGGAAAGCTCAAATCCGTAACTCTGTAATTAACGCCTCCTCCTGGGTTTCGAGCCGGCCGATTTGTGAATGTGCCTGATGTTTCCTGTCTGGAGGCAGCAGGAGAGGGCCGATCGGACGCGGCTAGAAAGGCCGCCAGCTGGTTGATCGCCCCCGCTGCTGTGGTGCGCCCCGGGCCCCAGCGCAATGGCGGAGTCGCCGCAGCCTCCTGCCCACGCCTGCGCGGCCGGCCTGGGGTGCTCAGGGCATCGCTTCGTGCGGGAGGGAAAGCCGGGGGCAGGAGGGCGTCCCAGGGGCTAGGCTCCCTGTGGATTAGAGAGAAGCAGCCCGGAGGGCCCCGCTGAAGCTCTCCAGGACCCGGGGGGACTAGACGCAGAGAAACCGGGCCCGTGAGGATTAATTTCCACTTTGCGTGGTCAAACACACATTGGCAAGGACAACACAGAAATTTAAGCTCCTGTCGCTCCCCACCAATCCTGAGAAACAGGAAGTAAGCCTGAAAGTGGCAAACGCAGGATTATCAAATGTTCTGTCTGCCACGCAGAGAGCTCCGCCTGGAACAGGCGCCTCAAAGTGACGGGTCCAGGGGTTTCTTCACCCATGGCAGACGCCCACCCGCCCTGAGCGCGGGAGCTTTTACGGCACCCATCTTCCGCAACCTGGAGTCCTTCAGTTTTCACGTGAAAAGTCCTTTCCTTATTCTTGGCGTTAAAGATTCCTCCCAAATTTCACCATAGCCTGTTAGGATTCCATCTTCACTTGTGAGGTGTGTTTTCTTGCTTGTGTGAAAAGGGCCTAGGCAATAATTTTCTCGATGACAGGGCCAAATCGTACAGCCTGAGGCTGTTGCCTCCACGTGAATGTAACCTTAGGCGCATGGCTTGAAGAAGCGCCAGGTGAGGAATGTGGTTCGGATTTGCAGCCGGGTCAGATGGAATCTGCAGGGTGACGTCGTTAACTTCGGCATTTCACCTTTAAAACAAATGTTGGCTATTTTACGACATTTCTAGATGGCAGGCCAGGATGTTGAGAGATCTAGAACCGTGTCCTAAGAGGACTAGTCTGAGGAATCAGGACTGACGAGCTGTGAAAGAGAAAACTGAAGGGGCGTGAGAGCCGCTGTCAAAGGCGTGGGGCCTCTGTTGGCTCGAAAAGCAGAACCAGGGCTGGGGGAGGGGGGACTGGGAGACAGATTTTGACTTTGTAGCAGCAAGAACCTTCTATAATTAGGCCGTTTAAACATGGAAAGAGCTGAATGAGGTGGTGAGTCAGGGCCTGGTCAGGCAGTAGCCAAGCCGAGGCTGGCCGCCCTTCCCCGGAGTGGAGCGTGGCCGGGGGCGTCCTGCGCTGGGCGGGAGCTTGGCCCTAGGATTCCTTACTCTGTAACTCTCTGAAAAGCAAGTTCTACATCGTAAACTAGATAAGGGGATATACTAAAAATTTTTAATGGCTTCTTAGAAACATTTAGGCTTTTTGTTTACAGAAATGAAAGATGAATGAAAGTGAACGAATGGAAACCATGGATAATGTTTTTAGGTTACTTTCAGCATTTTGATTTCCTGTGTCTTTCTGTTCCTCTTACTTTCAGATCCTGTTTTCTTTCTTTACTCCTCCCCATATGTCTTCAAGTTCTTTCTCTCTCTCCTTTGACACAGAAGGTTTTCATTGATGCCACGGGTGGTAGGGCTTTGGGACATTGGAGGAATTTAAGGTTATTTGGAAATGATTAGAGCAAAAATCTATAATAGCTTGCCTAGTCTGGTAAGTGTTTCTTTCTACTTTTTCCCCCTTCTCCAACCATATCTTCTGGTCAAGACAATGTTTGGGTTTAAGAAAAATCATAAATGCTCATAATATTACAAGTAAAGAAAAAAAATGTAGATTTGCCAGAATGACTTTGAAGGAACACACATGCAGGTACAAACAAATTAATGTTGAAACAAAGAAAAGAAAGAAATATTGAGGACTTTCCCTAAAACTAGAAATGACACACACCATAATGACACTAATTAACATAATTCCAGCAAAAGAATACACATCAATTAAGACAGAATGAAGGCCAGAAACAGACTCAATTCAGTATATAAAGTCCCGTTTAAAATCAGTAAGAAAAAGATTACTTATTCATAAAATGATAACTGGGAAAAAAAGACAGTCCCATCTCAGCCTTCAGGCTAGAAAAAAGTTTCAGAAATAAAACCAGGAAAGTATTGGGAGAACATATAGGTGAACATTTAAATAATTTTTTTGGGAAAAGACTTCCTTAAAAAAAAAACCCAAAACACCAAAAACAGAATCTGAAATGAAAAATATTGATATATTTAAAAACTATCTGTATATCAAAAATACAATAAATAAAATGTAAAGGCAAATGGCAAAACAAAAGGACAGTATTAACAACATACATGAAATAAGAAGCAGAAGATCTGACTAATCAATAAGAGAAAGAGGAATGCCTTGATGGAAGACAGAGCAAAGCACACGAACACTAAGTCAACCTGCAAGAAACACAAGTGTCCAAGGGAGGTATGGTTGTCGAGCCTTGGGACCGATGGCAGATCAAAGCTATGAGAGTCCATTTTTCTGTGTCCAATGGACAGCATGTCTTTGTTTCATGTAAACATCTAGTGTTGGCTTCAGTCTGGGGCAGAAGACTCTCATAGACTGAAGTGTGTATGAACTGGTGCAACCTTTTTGGAGGTATTTCTGGCAATACGTCTCAAAGCCTTGAAAACAGTCAGACTCTTTGACAATGGAAGTCTACTTACGGGAATTTGTTCTGAAGACATAATGAAGGCTGTACGCCAGGGGTTAGCGGTAGCAGCATTTGTTCCAGCATTGAGCAGAAACCGGAACCAATCCAAATGCCTAACGATAGTGATTGGTTGAATCAATTTTGACATGTGCTATGGAGCCGTTAAATGTGTTGCAGAAGAACATTTAATCACATGGGAAGATGTTCATGGTGTACTTACGTTGCTGTTGTTGAAATAACTGCCATTTATTTATTTTGTCCTAGTTGGCTTGTTTTAAAAAATTGTATAAGCTTGAGTAAAATAAGTGAAATTTAGTCTAGAAGCTTAAAGAACTGGAGCAGAACTGCGGCTCCAGGGTGCCTTGGCGTCTCAGACATCTTCCTGGACACAATCCCAAAGCACTCAGCCTCTGGCCTGGAGAACGTCCCCCGCCATGTCTGGGGTTTCAAGCTCTGTGTTAGTGTAAATGGCGCACCAGGGCTGGAAGGATGGACTGAGGCGTGCGGTGTAGCAGCTGGCGGCACTCCTGGGAACCCCTCATTGTCCGATGGCTCATTACCTCTCCTCCAGATCTGTAGCTGTGCAAGACACTGCACTGTCAACCCAGTGAAATCCAATCGCTGTCCCGCCCTCTAGTTTACAGTAAACATGCCTTCAGACCCCATGCCCCAGAGCTGGCCCGTGATGCCGGGGCAAGCACTGGGAGCCAGCGGTCTTTGGGGAGAGAATCTTTGTTTTCCCCTCCCCCCACCTCCACGGATAGGCCTGAAGCTAATACAGTTTGGGAGAGGAGAGCCTCTTTAAGGCAAAAAAGGAAACTTATGAAATAAAATTTAAATACAGGACCTTGCATGGGGTCCGTGTAAGTGAGGGACCTGAAGCTTCAGCTTCATAAGCTTCATGGTAAATCCTCCTTTAATCCTGAATTTGGTTTTTATCATTTACATGAATTTCCTTTTAGTTTTTATTACATATGTTCTCCTAAACTATGTTATTCTTTTACATATTTTTAAGCTTTGTATAAATGGTATTCTCCATGACATTTTTATGCTACTTGGTTTTTTTTATTCAACATTATACTAGGGAAATTTATCCATGTTGATACACATAGTATTAGTTTCTTTTAATTGCTATATAATATTCCATTGTGTGACTATCAGAACTTATCCACTCTCCTGTTGCAGTATTTCAGTAGCAAATAGCAAGTTGTAAAATGAAAACAGGTTATAAAAAAAAATACACACACACATGTATGTGACATCCTGCAGAGCAAGGAAATCCGTGCCATTTTGTTATAAGACTAGTGTAACTGAGTCAGTAAAACATGATTTTAAAACGAATCCAGAAACAATTGCTAAGAAATTGGTATATGATACAGACAACATTTTAAATCAGTGGGGGAAAATGGACTATTCAATAAATGGCATTGAGAGAATCAGTATTTATATGTAGACAAAATAAATAAAAGCAAGTCTCTACCTTACGTACACAAAATTATACTCTGGATGAATTAAAAACCTAGACCCTCAAAATAAAAATTTTAAAGTATTAGGGAAAAAGAAGTATATGGGAATATTATGATCCCAAGGAAAGTAAGACCTTCCATAAGTCATGGAAAGCAAAACTCAGACGGTGAAAGGCCAATTTAAATCAAGTTCAGGAATAAACGTCAGCTAAATTGTAAAGAAAAAACTGAATAATAAAAGATACCCCAAACAATGTTAAAGACAAGCTGAGGACTGGGAGAAAATTGTGCAACATAGTATGTAACAAAGAATGAGTATAAAAGATATATAATAAAAACCAAACACCCTTTAGAAAGATGAGCAAGGGATAGGAATAGGCGGTTCATGAAAGAGGAACCACAAGTGGCCACAGACGTGTAAGAAGGTCCTCAAACAGCTCTGATCAGGCACATACTGATTAAAGCAATGAAGAGATACCATTTAACCTGCTGCACTGGCCACGCTCTGGGAGGCTGGGACTTCCAGGCTCTGTTCTCATACTCTAAGGTGGCACAGCCACTTGACAGGCAATTTGGGCCTAGCTTTGGACCCATGATTTCTTCTCATAGGAATTTAGGGTAGAGAAACATGGGGAAATATATATAAGTATTTATTGCGATATTGTTTGAGGTAGTGAAAAATTGTTAATCCTAAGTGTCCACTAAAAGGGGAGATGAGGGCCAGCCCAAGTGGCCTAGTGGTTAAGTTCAGTGTGCTCTATTTCAGCAGCCCAGGTTCAGTTCCCAGGTGCAGACCTACACCGCTCTGTTAGCAGCCGTGCTGTGCTGGTGGCCCACATACTAAAAAGTAGAGGAAGATTGACACAGATGTTAGCTCAGGGAAAATCTTCCTCAGCAAAAAAAAAGGGAGATGACAAATAAAACATGGTATATCCATACAATAGAATACTATTCAGAAGTTAAAAGGAATGAATTTGGTCTCTATGTTAACACAGTTAGAGTCCAAAACATTAAGTTGAAAAACCATATGTATAGTATGACGCCTCTTATGTAAATGCAACACCCAAAATACACTATATACAATTATAAAACTCTGGAAGTAACACACCAAACTCCAAGAGCAGTTGGTTCCTTAGACAGAGGAAAGGGCCTGGCATTATGGGAGATGGTCAATGGATAATGTAGTTTTATATATGTTCTAATTTTCTTTAAAAGGTGCCTGTAGTTATGTATCTCTTGTTCACTTAAACATAATTTAAAAAGATAAAACATTACAAGGATGCATGTTCACAGTCCTCTCTTGGAATGAAATTATATGTGATTTTTACTTTGTTCTTTTTTCTTATCTGCATTTTCTAAAATTTCCACAATGTTCATCCATCACATTTGAAATAAGAAAATAGTGATTTTTCAAGGATTGTTGAAAGTTTCAAAAATTCTTAAAAAGTTAGTTTTAGGTTACCTTAAATATACGCCCCTCCCCACCACCCCCCCCCCCCCCCAACTTAGCTACACAGCTGTGTGTTTGGGAAGGAAGGGTGGCAGGTTTTATTGAAAAATGTAACTCCCCTCAGTTGGGAAGTACAGAAAAAGGTTCCAGGATTCATTCAGCCCAGGCTGGTTCGGGGTTTTAGGTAAATGGCTCCTGCGCTCCACTCCCTGACGTTCTGTTAACCAGCATGCTCCCAGGACTTGACCACGACTTCTGACAATAAATCTTTATCTGCAGGCCGACATGGCTGCTTTCTGGAATGAGTCTTCTCAGAGAATTGAGGGTGATCCTCTTAATATCTGTTACATTTTTACCTTGTAATGATTTGGAGTAGAAATATTTCTAGCATATTTTACCTACTTTTCTGCCTCTGTAAACAGAGCACAGTATCTAGTTGCAGCTTTCCCAGCTCTGCCCTTTCTGAAGGCCGCCGCATGCTTCACCGTCCACACCTGTTGGCAGTGCCCTCCTTCCTTTAACCCGCTGTGGGGCTAGAAGTCCGCTTCCCGGAATTGTTGGTAAAACAGTGTGAGGGGCTCACGGGGAGAGGCTTCCCTAGATACAAGAACACACACACTTCAGGCCATCTGTTTTGGCTGTTTCACAACCTTTTCTTCTTCTTTCTGGTTTTCAGGGCGGTCTGCAGTGCTGCCCTCAGGTGTGGAAGGTGGTGCAGGCAGAGAGGAAAGAACGGCTGCATTTATTGCCAACCTGTGACCTCTATCAATGTCAAACGTTTTGCTATTGGCACAGGGCTCTTGCCACAGAAATGACTTCTCAAGAGATGAAATGTGTGAATAACTCTAAATTGAGACAGAAACTGGGGTCCTACAGGATCTGTTATAAGATTTTGTGGTTTTATATAAGAATTTCCCAAGATGCAGCAAGTGGTTATTCATGAAGCCTTTGCAAGTAACAACCTTACAGAGCTGAGAAAAATGGGGGCCCAGGGGGCTTTGCACAGAGCCGAGGCCACAATCTCAGTCCTGCTCTCTGCAAAACCAGAAGGGGGAAGGGTAGGGAAGGGAGAGGATCGAAGGGAGCCGCAGACTGCTGCAAAGCCTCTTCTGGTGCGTCACTGTTCTGTGCTTCTCTTCAAGCTGCAGTGACCAGGCAGGAACTCCAAGGGGTGGTGAGTCACAACCAAATTCCAAGCCTCTGAGCGCAGGAAGCTGTGGCTCTTCTGATGTTATCAGATAGCCCGGTGGTGGTGACCAGCTGGAGTAAAAATACAGAGGATGCACGTTCCAAGTTCCTTGGAGAAGGAGCCGTCCCGCTCTGAAGAGCAGGGCCTGTGCAGATTGCTCTGTGAGGGGTACATGCGACAGACACTCAGAGAACTACGACTGAAAAGAGACGGCCTGGTTGGAAGTCTCATCCAGGGGCTGTGATGTTCATCTCCGGCGACACAGAGCAGATGACGGCTCCCAGTGAGTCAGTGCTGCTGCACTGAAGACAGGAGGATGGAGAGTCCAGGACAAAGCATGGAGTCCGGGATAGACTAGACGGGCTGTCCGTGAGTCTTAGCTTCTCCATCTCTCCGTGCCTCAGTCTTCCTTCAATAAATGGGGAGTTTCACCCTTTGCCCAGCCTCAAGTCTAGCCCTACAAAAGGCGAAAATAAATTATGGCAATGGAAGTGCTTAGAATTATTTGGGGAGAAAGTGGATCACGTCAGATGGAAGTATGGTATTGTCTCTCCTGAAAGGCCTAATCCTAAAGGAGGGAAGCAGGGGAATCAGTGGTGTGTCAACTGGTACTCTTTGGGGTACACCTCAGTCTGAGAGTTGGTTCCCATTTTAGGAGATTTGGATAGCCTTGTGAATGTGCCTAAACTTCTGGAATATTGGTCCTGGAAAGGGCTTCAAAGATCAGTTCCCTCGTTCTATAGGCACAGAAATGGAGGCCCAGAGAGGTGAAGGGACTTCTCCTAGGTCATACAGCTACTCCCAAATCCATGCCTTCAGTTTACAAGCCCAGTGCCCTTTTCAGAGACCTTCTCCAGTGGGGTCCTCTGATATTGGATGTTAGAATCACCTGGTGTGTACAAGGGGGTGCAAGGAAGATGGTGGTAGTGAGGAGAGGTGCTTAAATGCAGATTCCTGGGTCCTCCCCCAGATGTACTGAATGAAAATCTCTGGGAGTGGTACCCGGGAGTCTGGATTTCAGCATGAAGCAATTCTTATGCAGCCTGCTGTATTCGAACAACACCTTGAAGTGTTGCTTCCGAATGATTTATATAGAGTCACTAGCATTTGTAAACTGTCTCCTAGGGAACATGAACAGAACAAACGCTATTAGGTGCCTTTGGACAATGCCATGCCCTCCAGGAGCTGCAATGAATGACAGTTAGCTTCACGGCCTGTAAGCCACAACCATACAGCTGAGTGTGCTGAACAATCAAAGCACACTGTGGGGACACACATACTTCAGGGGGCCCCTTTAAGAGCCTTTCTTCCCCTGGGTTCTGGGATGGGTGTGCTCGCCTTGGCAGGTCCCTCCCAGCTTATCTTATGTACCCACCACCTCCCTGAGACATCTTGCTTTGTATGTGCATCTCTGGCCTGAGAGCAGATGGTTTCTGATACAGAGCTGAACCCACCCTTTCCTAATCAACCAAAAAGGACCTGGCAAGGCCATAGCAGATAAATGCAGCTGAGATGTCCCCTTCAGGAACCTCTTGGGAGGATAAATATGGTACGTGAACGAATGATGGACAGGCCAGCAGCTTTTACTTAATGCCCACAAAGGGCACTTTGCACAACTTTGTCAGCGTGTCAGACACTTCCAAACAGAAGTAAACTGAAGGAGAAAACCTCGGAACCCAGATAGACCCCTGGTTACTCCACGATGGCGTGAACTTTGGGGAGGACTTGTCTCCCGGGTGCCCATGCACCTGATTGCTCCCCGCCGGCCTTCCCGCAGGTCCCCACCTGCCTGCAGACGGCCCCCTGGAGTCCGAGCCTTCGCTGCTCACTCCTCCTCACCTGGCCAGGCAGCCCACAGAAAGACAGAGCCAGGTTTCAAGAAGGGCCCCGTCAGGGAACCACTCACTAAAGGACAGCCTTCCTTTCAGCAAAGCCTCCGCACGTGGCAGGGCAGGGCTGCGGAAGTTTCCATCAGTCTGCATTCACTCTATTTTTCTTAACGAGGTATTTTTTCGGCTGGAGAGGAGGTAGGAAAGGGCTGTTATTTTAGTTTCTCTGGAGGTTGCAATAGGAAATAAAGCCAGAGGCCCCAAGAGAGCAGGGGCATGGTGTCCCCCAAGCTCAACTCGGTGTCCAGCACTGAAAACATCCTCAAAATCGATGCAGCAGGTGAATAAGCCACTATCTGGGTGTGGCCCTCGGGGGCACGGCCACTGCTGGGCGGCATTTGTTAACACTGTGATGACTGACCACACTGTGGCTGCAGACTTCTCGACTTAGAAACTTGGTTTTCTTGGAGCCCCAAGAGTACGTTGATTTCTCAGGGGCTGGTTTGTATTTATCAAATGCACGACATTAATATGGGGAACTAGAACGCAAGTTACCCGTCAATTCACAGTGAGAAATACATGTGTGGGGCCTCAGCACTTTCCCTCTCTGTAGGTGATCCTCACAGAAGCCAAAGGGTGACCCGGACGGTGGGCTGTGAGCACAGGGCCAGAGCCAGGGGCACCAGCATGCACCCAGGGCGAAATCCGACATTTCATGGCAGCGAGATGAATAACAGGGCTTTCAAGAGCCGTCCAGCCAAAAGGCTCTGACACACTGGCAGGCTGCCGGCAATCACCCCGCGTGCCCTGGCGTCGGGGGGGCCTGTCGAAGGATGGGCATGGAGATCCCACGGAGGCTGCCTCTGCCTCCCCTCTGCACTGACAGGTGCCGCTGAGTGTCTGTCTGAGACTCTTCTTTTACTTCTAGACTTTAAGATCCTTTCTGATTAACCCCTTCTTTTTTCTCCTTTAATTGAAATATTGCTACTTTCAATCCACAGCCGTCAGATTTTATGAACCCGGGCCTCCTCTCTCTTTCAGGCAACTGCACACCTCCAGTGTACTGTGTATACGCTTTTGACGCTAACACTCCGAGGAAAGCTCAGTTTCCTTCATTGCAGAATGGTGAGGGGGCACCATCTGCAGCCCCAGTACTAGCCGACAGCAGTTATAAATCAGGTGTCTAGACAGAAGACCAGTTTAGGTGTTTTGTTTTGCCTTTTTCTTCCCGACCCTCTCAGTGCTGTGGTGTATGGTGCAAAGAGCTTAGATGGATGTTGGTCAAAACCTGCAACATCAGCTAAGGAGGCCACTGGTGCTGAAGAAACCTTCTCAGTGGGGCTCTGAGTGGGAAAGTTGGTGGGCACCGCTTTGGCCCATCCTGTTAGTGACCTTTCTCTCTCCTCCCTCTCTCCGCCACTAGCAGGGGCTGTCTGACCTGCCTGAGGAGCCTCTGGTCTCATTGGGAATAGAAATTTTCAGCCATGAGATCCAGCACGTGGCAACAGAGAAAGCACCACTCAGAGGTCATGGCGAGCACAAAACATCAGAATCCGCAGGAAGTGACAGTCAGCACCTAGAACAGTGTGCACTGCTCACCAGGCGTGCTGTATTGCCCGACTGACTGGACGCCTGAATGAATACCCGAACCGTCCAGCCACCCCATTTTACACAGGAGGAAACTGAAACCCCAGGGGACGTTGATTTGCTGCGAGTCACGCAGTTGAGCAGTGGCACCTGGGACTGGCTTGCAGGAGGCTTGGGTCTCAGCTCTGTGCTTATTATATCACAGTGATGGCAGATGGATTAGAGAGAAGGAAATAAGGGTGAGAATTAGGGATCATGAATGGAGTAAAATGACTCTACATAATTTTAGAAGAACTCAACCAGCATCACCCTCAAAGCTTACCCTATTCTTGGGTCCTCGATACCACCACCCTCGCTCTGTCTCCTCTGTCCCCTCTTCCATCCGGCTTGTTTCTGGATGATGCACCATTATCTATTTCCGTTTTCTTCCATCTTTAGGCTCTCCCTCCCTATCCCCCACAGTTGACATAAATGATCACACATCCCATACTAAATCAAACTCCATCCAGACGCCCTCAAAGCACGCCTCATTTCTCCTTTACTCTTCACCATCAAACTCCTTGAGAAAAGAGACGACCTGCACTGCTCAGTGTGGCAGTCACTAGTCCTTGAGGCTGTTAAGCACCTGAAAGGTGGCTCGTCTGAATCTCGGAGATGTGTCGTGAGTGTAAACTATTCAAAGACGATATGAAAAAAGAATGTAAAATATCTCATCAATAGTTATTTTGGATAAATTAAGATAAATAAAATATGTTACTAATGTTAATTTCTCTTTACATTTTTAATGCAGCTACCAGAAAATTTAAAATTATATATGTGGCATGCATTGTATTTCCATTGGGCAGCGCTGGTGTAGACACTGCTTCAAAGTGTTTACAGACCATGTCAAATATAAAGCACAATGCTATAAAATTAAAATGGGCATTGAGTCTATGGAAGCGCTTGTTTTCAAACCATCATTTATAAGCACCTTTTAAGTGAGGGAACACAGAGGTTGCGACATGGGAAATTGTGATGGAAATAATCAGGTAACTTGCTTACTAACCAGGAAAATTGACCCTGAAAGGACAGTAATGGTACAGCCCTTGGTGGTCCAGGCTTTGTGTCTCTCATAAGACTTCCTGGCCATTCTAACATCCTCAGAAGCTGTTTGAGGATGTGCCTTCCTGAGGATAGCTTAGTGTCCCCTGTGACTGATCAGGAATGCTCATGCGGGGTGTTTGATGCCCAGGTGGAGGAGGAAATAGTGGGAGGCAGTGCGAAGTTACTGGAACATCCCCAGACAGCTTCAGAAGACCTGGGCCCTGAAGCAGGCTTCGCGTGTTCCTGTGTAAACCCTCGCGGTTTCCTCCCGGGTGTAATCTATGTGCCGCAGCACAGTGCTGTCCCTGGACATCCTGTCCTTCTTCCTTACACTTAGCACCTGGGAGACCTTGAGCAAATTACTTGAGATCTCTAAGCCTCAATTTCCTTGTTTGTAAGACGGAGCCCATGATAGTGATGTCTTACGGAGTGGTGGAGACTCAATGAGATAATCCATGCATATCGAGTATTCAACAAAGATTAAAAGAAACAAATACAAACTTAAGGACTGAAAAGGACCTTAAGGGCCATCCAGTCCAACTCCCACGCAAACTCAAGAAGGCCCCTCTATTTCCCCTGAGATCCAGCCCCTGCTTGTTCCCTGCCAACGGTGGGAAGTTCACTGTCTCACAGGGCAGACCCTTTTTGTTTTTCAATTGTATTTTTTTTCTTGTGGTAAAATATGCATAACATAAAAGTTACCATTTTAACCGTTTTTCAGTGCACAGTAAGTGCACACACACGGTTGTGCAATCATCCATCATCTACCTCCAGAACTTTTTCATCATCTCAAATAAAAACTCTGTACTCATTAAACACTAACTCCCCATTCTCCTTCCCCCAGGCCCTAGTAACCACTGTTCTTTTCGTCTCTGTGATTTTGATGATTCTAGGTATCTTGAGTAAGCACAATCCTACAGTACGTGTGCTTTTGTGACTGGCTTATTTCACTTAGCAGAATGTCTTCAAGATTCATCCACGTTGTAGCACGAGTTAGAATTTCCTTCCTTTTTAAGGCTGAGTAATATTCCACTGTATGTGTATACTACATTTGCTTTATCCATTCATCTGCTGATGGACCCTCAGTTTTTAAAAAAATTATTTTATTGAGGTCATATTGGCTTATAACGTTGTATAAATTTCAGGTGTACATTATTATATTTCAGTTTCTGTATAGACTACATCATGTTCACCACCAACAGTCTAGTTTTCATCCATCACCATACACATGTGCCCCATTTTCCCTTTCACCCTCCTTCCACCTCCTTCCTCTCTGGTAACCACTAATCCATTCTCCTTATCCATTTGTTTATCCTCCACATATGAGTGAAATCATATGGTGTTTGTCTTTCTTTATCTGACTGATTTTGCTTAGCATAATACCCTCAAGGTCCATCCACGTTGTCACAAATGGCATGATTTTGTCTTTTTTATGGCTGAGTAGTGTTCCATTGTGTGTGTATATATATATACACACACCACATCTTCTTTATCCCTTCATCCATTGATGGGCACTTGGGCTGCTTCCATGTCTTGTCTATTGTGAACAATGCTA
Source organism: Equus przewalskii (assembly GCF_037783145.1). Taxonomy (NCBI): domain Eukaryota; kingdom Metazoa; phylum Chordata; class Mammalia; order Perissodactyla; family Equidae; genus Equus; species Equus przewalskii. The sequence continues at coordinate 52,548,256 of NC_091832.1, forward strand.
TGATGAACATAGGGGTGCATAAATCTTTTTGAATTATTGAATTCATGTTCTTTGGATAAATATCCAGTAGTGGAAGAGCTGGATCATATGGTATTTCTGTTTTAATTTTTTGAGAAATCTCCCTACTGTTTTTCATAGTGGCTGCATCAGTTGGCATTCCTACCAGCAGTGGATGAGGGTTCCCTTTTCTCCACATCCTCTCCAATATTTGTTATTTCTTGTCTTGTTAATTATAGCCATTCTGATGGGTGTGAGGTGATACCTCATTGTAGTTTCGACTTGCATTTCCCTAATAATTAGTGACATTGAACATCTTTTCATGTGCCGGTTTGCCATCTGTAATTATCTTCTCTGGAAAAATGTCTCTTCAGATTCTCTGCCTATTTTTGGTCAGATTGTTCATTTTTTTTTGAGTTGTATGAGTTATTCATATATTTTAGAAATTAATCCCTTGTTAGATATACGATTTGCAAATATTTTCTCCCAGTTGGTGGATTTTCTTTTTGTTTCATTCATGGTTTCCTTTGCCTTGCAGAAGCTTTTTAGTCTGGTGTAGTCCCATTTGTTCATGTTTTCTTTTGTTTCCCTTGCCTGAGTAGACATAGTATTTGAAAAGATACTGCTAAGACTGATGTCAAAGACTGTACTGCTTATGTTTTCCTTGAGGAGTTTTATGGTTTCAGGTCTTACATTCAAGTCTTTAATCCATTTTGAGTTAATTTTTGTGTATTGTGTAAGATAATGGTCTACTTTCATTCTTTTGCACGTGGCTGTCTAGTTTTCCAAACACCATTTATTCAAGAGACTTTCCTTTCTCCATCGTATGTTCTTGGCTCCTTTGTCGAAGATTAGCTGTCCATAGATATGTAGTTTTATTTCTGGGCTCTCAATTCTGTTCCATTGATCTGTGTGTCTGTTTTTCTGCCTGTACCATACTTTTTGGATTACTATAGCTTTGTAGTACATTTCAAAATCAGGGAGTGTGATACCTCCAACTTTGTTCTTTTTTCTCAAGATTGCTTACCTATTCAAGGTCTTTTGTTGTTCCATATAAATTTTAGGATTCTTTGTTCTGTTTCCATGAAGAATGTCATTAGGATTCTGACTGGGATTGCATTGAATCTGTAGATTGCTTTAGGTAATACGGCCATTTTAACCATGTTTATTTGTCCAATCCATGAGCATGGAATATCTTTCCATTTCTTTATGTCTTCTTCGATTCCTTTCAATAATGTCTTATAGTGTTCAGCGTATAGGCCTTTCACTTCCTTGGTTAAATTTATTCCTAGGTATTTTATTCTTTTTATTGTTATTGTAAATGGGATTGTATTCTTTTTTTTTTTTTTTGCTGAGAAAGATTAGCCCTGAGCAAACATCTGTGGTAATCTTACTCTACTTTATATTTGGGTCACTGCCACAGCATGGCTGATGAGTGGTGTAGGTCTGTGCCTGGGATCCGAACCTGTGAACCTGGGCTGCTGAAGCAGAGTGTGCCAAACTTAACCACTAGGCTACAGGGCCAGTCCCAGATTGTATTCTTGATTTCTCTTTCTGCTAGTTTGTTGTTAGTGTATAGAAATGCAACTGCTTTCTGTATGTTGATTTTGTATCCTGCAACTTTACTTGGACCTTCAGTTTTTGAATGTTTCTAACTATCAGTTCCTCCACACAGTGAACTGAAACCTGCCTTCTTGTGACTTACATGCGTTTGCCCAGCTCTGCCCTTGGGGCCCACAGCGTCAGACTGGCCCCCGTCCCACAGGAATTCCTGCACTTGAAGAGAGGTCCTCACCACCGACTCCTCAAAGGCTCAGTGGTCTCTTTGACTATTTCATAATTTCCAGGCTCTGTCTGTGGTTTAGGTCTTTAGACTCTCTTCCATTTATGGATCTCCTTTTAAAAAGGAATTGTCCTAAACTGAGCTGAGCTGGACTCCACTGTGAGACTACAGCCTCTCTTATCTCCACCCTTTGCTAACACCACCCAAGAATGCATTGCCCTTTTTTGGCAGCTATATTTCATTGCTTCATTTATTGAACAAGTTTTATTGGGCATCTCATAAAGGTGAGGCAGTTCAGCATAGTAGTTCAGAGCTTGAGCTCTGGAGCCAAACTTGCTGGGTCAGATTCCAAGATCCATCCCCTAGGACATTGGGCATGTTTCCTAACTTCTCAGAGCCTCAGTTTCCTTATCTATATGATAGGAATAATAATAGAACCCACTTCATTGGCTTGTTGTGAGGACTAAATGAATTAGTGCGTGTGAAACATTAGAAGAGTGCCTGGGACTTGATGAATGTATCAGTCCTCTGTGCAGGGCACGGTGCCAGGTGCTGGGGGCACAGTGGTCAGCCAGGCAGACCAGCTACGGGCTCTCTGTGGTTTGCAGTCTAGCGAAATGGTTGGACCAGTAAACCAATGCTTGACAACTACAATTTATTTATGGGCAAATGTATAATTAAAAGATATGATTTTTTAAGTAGAAATGAACCCCAATTATACCACAATGTATTAAGTTTTATGATGAGAGAATTACAGGGTAATATGAGAGCACAAAACTGGGGCAACCCACTTACCCTCATATAGTCAATCATTTATTCATTAAAAATAAATACTTATTAGTTTCCTACCATGTGTTAGGCACTGTTGTCCATTCTGGGAATTATCAGTCCAAACATCTCTCTTGAGATGTAACAAAGCAAACATCTCTCTCTTGAGAAGCTTACATTCTATTGGAGGGAGACAGACAACAGCATAATGAATAAAACTAGAAATAATAAAAATTAGGTTACATGTTGATAAATAATAAATAGGACTATCTTGTCTATTGGGAAGGAGAGCTGGCATGATTCTTGATAGACCGTATGTTCTACGTGAATGACAGGGAGGACTTTGGGATGACTCCCGGGCTTTTAGCTTGAGCAACTAGAAGCAAACCTGTGAGGTCAGGACGGATTCCTAGAAGAGGTGACATCTAAATGGGGACTGGAAAGACAAGTAGCGGCTGGCCAGGTGAGGGGAGCCAGGACAGAGTTCCAGGAGCTGGAGCTTGTACCAAGCTTACGGGCAACTGCAATGCCACGTGAAGCCTTTCGGGAGTGCTCCGTCCTGTCGAGCAAGTCTGGAATGTTCAAGACTTAAGGGCAAAATTTTACGTTTTTAGAGATTTTACAAACAACCTTGAATTTTAGCATTCCAAGAAGCTACTCCGCCTAATATTGTGTCTTCTAAGAGGTTGATAAGTCCACATTCCGCGACTTTTTCCAGTAGTTGATGGAAAAAAACTAGTTGAATTGAACTTGGTCAAGGACAGTCCTGTGCCACACCTCCCATCCTGCTGATATTGGCCTCATTAATCAACCCTCTTGGGGTACGGCTACACAGCCACCCAACCAGAAGATAACATTACACGGCCTGCATTTCTCCGTCCTGCTCCCTAATAGCAGTCCCAAGGATCAAATGCGATAAGATATGTGAAAGTGCTGGAAAGTTCGCAGTTACACAAGTTGCCATTATTTCCCATGACTTGGCCACCAACTCTGGGAATGGAGAGATACAGGGACAAAGTGAGATGCTGCTGTCATAGGACAGATGGTTAAAGAACAGAGGAGGCCCTCCGTGTTTCCCCCTGATAAATGTGCTATGATGGAGCATCCTTTGCTGGCTCCACACTGATTGGTTGTGAGAGATTGCTCTTGCTCTTGAAGTAACTCTTGTGGAGGTGAAACAAACGGTGAGAATTTGAATGAGTTCTTTTCATTATAACATTTAAATTAAGTCTGAAATTTAGCAAGTCTTGTTCACGCCCTGCTTTTATATACTTGCATTTATCAAAAACATTTTGATAAAAATTTTATATATTTGCATTTGGGGGAAAAAGGGAACACTTAAAAAGCAGAAGTAACTGCTGCTTGAGAGGCAGAAAGTCTTTGGTGAATATAAGCACACTATGAAATACGTCCATGGCTGCAGTAAGAGATGACAAACATTTGTCAAACACTAAAGGGGAATTGGCATTTAAAAAAATATATGTGTGTGTGTATGTATGTGTGTGTGCACGCACATATATATATATATATATATATATTGCTTTCTATAACTTCTCCTTTAATCCCGTGAATTACGAATTTCTGTGCCCATTTTACAACTGAGAAACTAGGCTCAGAGATGCTAAGCAATTTTTCCAAGGACATACAGCTAGGTAGTAATTGGTAAGTCAGGACTTCTGATTTCAAAGTTCACCTTTTCTCCTGTGCTCTGCTTCCTCCTCAATTGATTGAACACGTTTATTGCTCTCCTGTTATGTGCAGGAACCTGTGCTAGGTGCTGGGCATAAAAAGGAGTCTAAACCAGAGATTCTGCTGTCCAGGGACTTCAGAGCTAGAAGGGGGACCAAAGCATGTACTGAAACAAAGCACAGTTCCAGGTAGCAGATGCTAAATGTCATGTGGAGGATGTAGCATACATGTCCTTAAGAAGTTCAGTGGGGAGAGATGTGTGTGGGATCTCAGGGCCAGGGAAGGCTTCCTGGAGGAAGTGACATTTTATTTGCTCATTGCCTCTATTTAGCGGTAGCTGACTCTGTGCCAGGCATGGTTCTAGGCACTGAGGACACAGCTGAGAAGATTTGACACCTGATGTTTGTTCTCTTGAAGCTGTGTGTGTGATGGGGTCAGGGAGAGACTAAACAAACAAACAAGATAAGTGAAGAAAGCAATGGGTACTATAAATTGGAAAAAGTTATTAGGGGACTGGTTTAGATTGTTCTGTCTGTGGAAGTGCCACTAGAGCGGATGCTTGAAAGACAAGAAGATGCCCATGGGAAGAGCTGGCTCCGGACAGACAGCAAGCTCAGAGCCCAGAGGAGGGAGCCAGACAGAACATGTTGCTGGAGCCTGCTGTGCGAGAGAGTCAGAGAGAGGGGAAGATGAGGTGGTCAAGATAGCCGGGGCAAGACCATGTGGGACCTGGGAGAGCTCAGCCGTGGACGATGTGGCTTTGATTCCCAGGGCAATGGGAACTCACTGGGGCTGCATAACGTGTAGCTCGGGATATCAGGAAGGCGAATAGATGTGTATTGGGGAGCTGAGGCTTCTTCTGTTCCTAACTAGGGGACAGCAACAGAGAGACAGGGACCGTGGCCACCTAGATTCAGTTCTAAAGTGCTGGGGAGGAGGGGTTCTTCCATGGATTTTCCACAGCATTGGTTTCCCAGACACTCACCTTTGTCCACAGGGAGGGCGGGAAAGAGGAGGAGGAGAATATTTTAGTTCTGGATCATCAACGCATGAGGAGATAGTATATTTTTCCCCAAATTTATAACTATTTCTATATTTAAAGTCAGGTATTGACTTACACATTTGGAAAAATATAGAAATCTTAACGGCCCGGCTCAATGAACTTCCACCAAATGAACACATCTGTGTAACTAGTACTTGGGTAAAGAAACAGAACACAACCAGAATCCCAGAGGGTCCCTCACGTTTCCCTGCTGCCACAAGGGTAATCACTGTGCTGATTTCTAACGCTAACAATTAGTTTTGTCTGTTTTTGATCTTTATATAAAAAGAATTATGTTTTGTGTCTGCCTTCTTTGGCTCAACATTACGTGTGTGAGATTCATCCATGTTGTCGCCTCCATTTGGAGTCCTTCATTCTTGTTGCTGCAGAACATTCACAGGGTGAAAAACATCCTGCAATTTATTCATGTATTCTGCTATTGATGGACATTCAGGTTGTTCCCATTTGGGGACTACAGTGCACTGTGCTGCCAAGAGCATTTGTGCTCATGTTTTTTGGTACGCAAAGTAGGAGTTTCTGCTGGGTATACATTAGGAGTAGAATTGGTGGGTCAAAGTTTATGAGTATGTTCAGCTCTAGTAGATACTGTCAGTTTTCCAAATTGATTGTATGAGAGCCAGTTGGTTTTTCAAACCAGACTAAAAATACTCCTTCTGACTATGTTGACCAAATACCCTGGTTTTTGATAACCTCTCCTGGGTAGGCAGATTTCTTGGGAAAAACTGCTACGTAGCGTACTGCTTCAGAGACAAACTTTGTGAATTACCACATTTGGGCTAAATTGAGATGGGTGTATTTCTTATATCAAGTGGGACTCTGGTAATTAACAAAGCAGAATTAAGGACTTCACAGTTGGTGTGTGGCGGGATTTTCCCACAGCCTGGAGCTTTAATGAGGGACAAGGTACCCTCCAGCCCATTCTAGCAGAGACAAGTTGGGAGGCTCAGATATTGGTGGTCTATCCCCCAGCACAGTAGCTGAGGGGATCCTTCTGGGAGCCCGAGAGAAGGGAGGAGATCTGGCCACTCTCAGAGCCCTTCCCTGCCACTCTCTGTTCTGAAGGGAACTATGGAGGTGGATAGCCCAGTGGTTATCCATGGTTAGCCTTTCGTCTCTCTCATCTGAGAAACTCCTACTGCTAGCTCACCCCTCGCTTTGCTCAATAATGACCCTGGGCACCTGTGCGTGTCTTTCACCTATAAATTCACAATTGCTCTGCAATTGTCCTCTAATAGCAGCTGAAACTGAGGTCCACACATGAGAGATGTGCGACTAAAGGTCAGGAGAGACACGCCAGGCATAACAGGATGCTATGGACAGAGACAGTAAATATGAGACCCAAATGGAAAGTCACACTGGTTGGCGTTCCAAATTGCAAATAAGCTGCTTCTCACAAAGGCAACTCTTAGAAGGAGCAAGTACTTATTTACTTAATCCTGGTGTGTCCCCAAAGCACATGCTTTTTATATTTATGCTATATCATCTCCATTCTCTTCAAGAGCACCTCGTCTACGCTCAGTGGTCTCTTTGAGGCATTGGAGATAGGGTAACCATGCTGTCTGGAGGACTGTGATCAACAAGCTCGTATTAACGATGCAGAGAACTCAGTGCACTAATGTGCTGTGTCAGGCGAACCTGGCCAGAGTGGAGAACTGATGACTATTGACTTTACAGAGCGGGCATCTGAGATATGACTAACGACAGCAATAAGGGAGCCTTATCAGCCTCGGGCTTGATTTCAGAGGCGGGTGAATGAAAGAGCACGGAAGGAAACACCTGGGCTCTTATCCCAGTGCTGCCACAGACCACTCTCGTGTCCTTGGACAAGTTACTTTACCTCTTGGATCTCTTTTCTCACCTCTGAGATGGGACTTATGGACTATATCATATTCTAGTTCTCTTCCGGTTCCCGGGCTTTGCAACCCCATGTTCCTAAGAAAAGTATCACCCTAATTTAGCCCGCGACATGTACTTTGGAAGAAAAGAAAATGTTGCTTTTTTCTCTCTTCTCCACAGACTGTCTGTGTTCAGAGCCTTAGGATCTAAGGTGCAACATGTTTCGATTTCCTGGAGACCATTAATGGCTGCAATAATTGAATGTTATTATATAGGAATGTGGAGCTCTTTTGAATGAAATTGTTACTCCTTTAATAAATGTTGATTGTTTACTCAATTACATCCTCGTGGAATTAGAGTGTAAGGGAGAGGAAAGACCTGGCTGCTAGAACCGAAATGTAAAGCGGAAGGCCGCGAGAGTCGGGCAGGGCCACCAAAGAGCGGCAGGGCTCAGCTCGCTTCTTACAGGTCAGAGAAGGCTTCTCGAAGGGAGCCCCTGAGCTGAGAAATGAGCATGATTTGAACTGGGAGAGACATGGAGATCCTTCCTTAGCAGAGGGTGTAGAGTAGAGGAGTGGAAAGGGCTGCAGGCTTGGGGAGATGGTTTTGGGATGGAAAGCAAGCGCCGGCTGTAAATAAGTTTACCCTATGTCCTGGTTTTCCCAGGACAGTTTCAGTTTATGCCTTCTGTCCTGGTATAATTGTTAACAGTGCCCCTTTTCACTCTCAAAAAGTGTCCTAGTCTGGGTGATAAATTATACTGTCACCATAGCTATAAGTGATGCAGTCTCAGAGGCTGGATCTACACATGCTAATGGGATCCGAGAGGTAGGAAAAGCGAAGAGAAAAGAATGAATCTAAGTTTGTCAGCTGGTTGCCTGGTAAAGTATAGGGGAAAAAAGGCAAAAAAATGGCCAATTGGAAGGAAAGATTATAAATCCAGTTTTAGATGAGAAAGATAGAGCTGGAGGGGCCTGCACACCACTGAGTGTGACCCTCTTTCACAGATAAGGAACTGGGGCAAGAGAGATCAGTCAGGACTGGCCACCTAGCCTGCCATCCCTTTGGCAGCGCCGGCCTCTCTACCTTACTCTACTGAGTTGAACTGTGTCTCTCCAAAATTTGTGTGCGCTTGGAAACTGTGGACATGACCTTATTTGGGAATAGGGTCTTTGCAGATATAATCAAGTGGAGAGGAGGTCATACTGGCACAGTGTGGGTCCCTAATCCAATATGACAGGTGTCCTTATAAGAAGAGGGAAATTTGTACATACGCACAGAAGCCCATGGGGACAAGGTCACGTGACAATGGAGGCAGAGATTGGAGTGAAGCATCTACAAGCCAAGGAACAGCGAGGATTGCCAGGAGCCACCAGAAGCTGGGAAGGGGCGAGGATGGACCCTCCCCTGGAGCCTTTGCAGGGAGCGTGGCCCTGCCGACACCTTGATCTTGGAATTCTCGCCTCCAGAACCGTGGGAGAGGGTATTTCTGTCATTTTAAGCCACCCAGTTAGTGGCATTTTGTTATGGCGGCCCTAGGACACTAACACACCGTCTGAGCTTTAGGTTCTGGCGGAGCTGTCTGGGAGGCACACGAAAATGTGGGGCTGGAGCGCAGAGGAGTGGTCAGGACTTAGACAGAGCCAGGGCTGGTAACAGGAACATGGGAGTGGAAGAGGAGACCAAAGGGAAGAGAAGAGAGGAGCTCCGAGGACAGGGAGGGAAGAGGAAGGAGAGGCAGAGAAGGAGGCAGGAGGCACATGGGAAGGGCAGGGAGAGAGGAAGGAACTTCAGAGGAGGCAGCAGTCAAGGGTCACACTGGAGGGGGGCTGCTTGGTGACCTTTTCAAGAGCTCCTTTAGAAAAGTGCAGGGTTAGAAACCGCTATGCAAAGCCCTCAGGAGTGAGTGCATTAAGGACTGACGGCAAGGGGAGGTCATTCTTCCAGGGACTTTGGACGAAGGAGAGAATAGGGCAATAGCTTAAGGTGTGGAGCAGAGATTTTAGTAGGCTATGGAGCAGGGAAAGGGGTCTCATCAGGCTTTGGAGGACCGAGTATATTTGTGGGAAAACGTAAGGATAAGGAAAAACTACAGACGTAAGCTGTTGTGGTGGGTGGCTAGGCAAAGGCTCACCCATGCAAACACACAGATATGGCACACCCTGCCCAGAATGTAGCCAATGCTTTGCCTCCACTGGGCCCAGCTCTCCCATGCCCGCTGCCTCTGTCCAGCCCTGGGGCCTTGAGCCGTCCTCTAGGGGATGGGCTCCTGAGTGTGATGGGCATGACAGCAGTGCAGAGACAGTATGGCCCCTGACGTGGCAAAGGGGCACCTGGCATTGTTGGGTCTTGTCAGCGCAAGTGCAGGGGTAGCTCTAAGGAGGATGCCACAGGTGCCCCCAGAACAGGAGCCAGGGGCTGTCGCATGGCAGGGGGCCCAGCCCTCATCACTCAGGGCATTTGGATGCAAGCCTTAGAGTGTGTGCAAGCGTGAGCACAGGCAGACTCTTGGGAGAGAGGGCAGGTCAATTCTGCTCCCTCAACCTGCTGACTAAACTGCCAGCTCTGACCCTTGCCCACCACCCTTTGGTAAAGGAAGCCTGGTGCAGTAGGGCGGCTCTGCGTGTGCTGCGCCTGGTGGCTCCTCCTTTCCTTCCCGATTTGACGGGGCTCTGGGGTGAGGCTACCTTTTTGTCTCCATTTCTTCTTCTGTCTCCTGGGAGACACATCCCTAAGTATGGATCACACAGAGCTTTTAGGAAACACAGTAAGTAGGGGATTTGGGGGTTCCGGGACCAGATATGTACATGAGGGAGGGACCCCGCCTGTCCAGAGGCCCTCACAGCCCTCCTGACATATAAACTTAACATTAATGGGGATGTGGATGTACAATGCCAAACACAAGGAGAGACAGCACTGCCCCCCCGACCCTGACACCACATCACATGGTGCTCTAGGAGACGTCTTACCAGCTGTAGTCACTCCATGGCATGGGGCTTCCTCTCTGTAGAGGAGTGCTGGGCCCAGTGTGAGACCCAGCACTGACTAAGTTCTGGGTGGAGTGTTCGTGTATCTGTGTGTTGCACTGGTGGTGGGTGGATGTGAGGGCTGGAGTAATTACTGTGAAAAAAGTAGGATTTTGGAGAAAGCTTGGACCCCTTCCCTCTGCACCCATAACTACTTTCTCTCCTCTTTCCTCCCAACACTCCAAAATCATACATACGTCACCCTGAGCTTTTATTTTATTTTTTTCTCTATTTCATTCACCTTGTGTTAAGTATCAATGTCCACGGTCAACAGATGAAGAAGCATGCCAACCGAAAGAGCCAGAGCCGCACAGCCAGTGAATGGTGGAGCCAGGGCTGGAGCAGGTCTGTGCTTCCAAGTCAAGTGCTCTTCACCCTTCACCCTCTCTAGCTTCCTTCCCCTTTCTAAGTGGAGTTGGCTCCCACTTGGGTTAGGATAGTATGATGACATCTTCAGAACTTCAACATTCAGGAATTTACGTAAGACTCCTGTGGAACCAGCAAGTCATTCTGAGTGTCCTGGCCCACCTCGCAGGAGAAGATCACTGCTCTGCTCCTGGGTCCCCAGGTGGCTCCCTGCTTGTTGGCAGTGTAGCAAAGTACTGCGTTATGGTGTCTGGGATGTCACTCCTCTCCAAGCAGGCCTTCTGCCGAGGTCTGGGACAGGGCTGGCTGCTGTATTGAGACAACCAGGAATGGCTTCTTTGTTACGATGCTGCTTTGCTACTATCCACAGTATTGCTGGAAGGGGTGGAGGAGCTGGGCTTCCAGGGGTAACTCTCAGATCCACACCACCCACCTGGCTTCCCAGGGGAACCTCTGCCACATCCTCAAAGATGAGGAAGCCCACCTTTTGAAGGTATGATGCTGGGATCAGGAGGCTGCCACCATCCCTGCTGCCACCCACACTGCCACAATTACCTCTTAATACCCATGAGCCTGGTGACCTGACACTGTTGCCATAGGGAAGCCGCTGCCCACCCCAATTGCTCCTAACCCAGTGTCTATGACCTTGCTAGGCAGCAGAAAACATCAAAGCAGCAGGACGGTGGCCTCCGTCTCCATCCCACCTCCCATATCTCTCTAGTTGATCTAATTGGCAGAATATAATTCACATCTAGACTCCTAGCTGCAAGGGAGTCTGAGAAATGTGATTTAAAATTTTCTGGCCACTGCAGGATTAGAAGGAGTTTGAGATGAGTGCTGAGCGCCAAACAGCCATATCTACCATATATGGGGTAAAAAGTATTGAATACTTAAAATATTCCAAAGATTTTCTAAATGGTTCTGGGCTGACATTCATTTAATGAAATAAAACAAAAATCTTATGTCTCTGAAGATTACAGGCATGTTCACATTTGCCAAGAGTCCTCTTAACTATCTAAAGGGTGACTTCTCTCCACCAATATCACCATTGTAAAGTTCAGAGGGTTTCTCCTCCATTGTGAGATTATATCCTAAAAAGAGTGATTGATTTTCATTCTTCTCACTTTTTAAATTATAAAAACAATACCAGTATTATTTGAAAAATATAGTAAAAATAGTTACCTATAATCCTACGTCACTGTCACAACGAACACTTCACTCTTTCCATGTGCATATTTACATCTTGCGAAAGTAATGTTTAGAGAGTTTTGTTTTGTTTTTTCACCTAACATTGCATCATAGTCATGCCCCATATTGTTGCCTAATATAACCACAATTTTTAGTGGGTCTATAATATTTCACTAATACATGTGTCATAGTTTACTTAGCCATTCCTCTCTAGTTGAACATTTAGGTTGTTTCCAATGATTTATTACTATAAATAATACTTTGAAGAAGAGCTTCCTGCATATTCAGACTTTTATGCCACATTCTCAGAAGTGGGACAATGGGTTAATATGTACTGGTGAAAGGGTATCCATTTTTAAACGAGTATCAACAGCTTTTGCTCAACATTTCTTAAAAACCACCTTTGGCGAAAGCAGGGAAATTTTTCTCTAGCAATTGCTAAACACAGCTTGTTTCTACGTGTCTATCCTTAGCACTCATCTTGGGTGCTACTAGTGGCAGTTACCAAAAATGGGGAAATGGTGCCATTGGCCTTGAAGCCTCTTCTGAGAGTGCTTACATCGCTGTCTTTCAGATCCCTGAGAGCTGCCCAGGTTGATATGACTGGAACCGTGGGCCCATGGTGAAAGCAAAGAGTGGGTGCAGCATCTTCAGGTCTCCCCACCCTTTCATATCTCAAGGCCCAGCGTTCCTGACCAGAAGCCTTCTCTGGATAAAGTGTCTGTTGCAATAGCAGCTGATCAGCTGGAGCCAAGTCTTAAGGCCCAGAATATGCACATTGAGCTGTGCACATGCCATGCTTTCCTGGAGACTTCCAGAAACAGGTCACTCCCCTACTCTGATTCCTCCAACTTCTCCCAGATGGGGCAAGACAATATTATCTAGCTTAAAATAAAGCAGCCTGGGTTACACTTTATTTAAGAAGCCAGCGTGGGATGAACTTAAGAACTAGGAGACCAGAATCTTAAAACAGGCAGATGCAGTGCTGCAAGATTTTACTCCTGGCCACTTCACACCCTACTGTGGGACCAGGCCTCTAAGGACCTTCCAGGCATATCAGTACAGGGAGAAAGGGCTGCAGGTGCTGACCTGGAAGGGCTCCATCCTGGTTACTACTTACTGTCTTGGTCAGTCCAGGGCAGGGTGGATTTGGCCTCCTTGTGAGAACAAGAGGGGGAACTAATTTAGCTGTATTATGCGTTCGCAGTGAGAGAAAGAAATTTCGAATAAATGGGTGTTCTCCCCAACGAAGCAGCCGAGTGCAGGACCTTGAGTTTTAAGTCTGTTCCCTTCACGGTAATGCCCTCGTGTTGCACAAAAGGAGATGCACCACCGATATCGCGCGCCGTGTCCTCAATTCTAGAACTCCACTCCCCCGGCCACGTGCGCCCCCACCCCCTCATCCGGGCACCATAACTGCTCCATAAATGACGTTCGCAGAATCTTGCCCCTCTTCCAGGCCATAGGAATGCCAAAGAGCGCTGAGCAATACTGTTTGCAAACCCCTGACCTCTGGGGGCGGGTTTCCCCCGAGCCACTGTTCCTGATCTCCCTCCAGCCCTAAGCATCTCGCCCCTGCTGCCCGACTGACCCTCCCCAGTGACCACTTCCCTGCCTGCCCCAAGCGAGGCAGCACCACCCTCAAGGTGGTACAACTTCCCGGGACACCCCAACGTCTCCTCTCGCCCCCGTCCGGTTGCTTGGAAATTGCACCGGACCGTGACGTCACACAGGGAGGCGGGTCCCCACTGTCGCGCACACCAATGGTGCGGCCGCGGCCGGCCTCTTCTTTTCCAGTGATTGGTGTCTCGGGCCCCTCTGCTCCACCCCAGCCCGCCATGGCGTCAGGCGCCGCAGCACCGGGGAGGTGGTTCCCACTTTAAGAAGTGAAGTTTTTCGTCCCCTCCCCCTCCCTGCCCACCTCCTGCAGGCTCCCGCGCCCCGCGGAGCTGGCGGATGGAGCTACGCTGCGGCGGCGTAGGGAGCCAGGCTGTGGGGCGCAGGATGGATGGGGACAGCCGAGATGGCGGCGGCGGCTGCAAGGACGCCGGGTCGGAGGACTATGAGAACCTGCCGACCAGCGCCTCCTTATCCACCCACATGACAGCCGGAGCGATGGCTGGGATCCTGGAGCACTCGATTATGTACCCGGTAGACTCAGTGAAGGTGAGGCACGAAGAGACTTTAGGGACGGAGCGAGCAGAGAGGAGAGCGCGCGCGCGTGCGTGCGTTTGCATCCCGCGCAATAGCAGCCTGGGCCAGCGCCCCGAAACCACGCTTTCCTCCCTGCTGCAGCGGGCGTGGGGCGCGGCGCCCTGGGTCTCTCCCGGAGCTACCGCGCGCCACTGGATTGCACCACGCCGCTCCTTCCGCTGCGCGCCTGGGCCCTGGGGGTGTCCCCCGAGCCCACGAGGGTGCTCCAGCCAGCGCTCCGCACCGCCGCTCCCGCCGAGTTCCCGGCCCGGGCTGCTGGCGGCGCTGCGGCCAGGGAGGAGAAGTGGCGAGCGCCGCTGGCCTCGGTGACGGCGGCAGGGTTCCAGAGGGAGGTGATCGGTGCAGCTTTGCACAGTCTTACCACGTCTGCCCTCGCAGTCCGAGGGTTTTGGGGTCCCAGTTCGTCGCGGCTCCTGCTAGCGCGCCCGGTGTCCGAGCCGCGGCGAGAGGCGTCCGCCGGCCGGTGGGGGTGGCCGAGGCTGCCCACACGTGCGCCGTTTCCGAGGGAGCTCGCCGCGGGGGAAGCGCTAACCATGCTCGTGCTGAGAAACGTGGCCCGGCCGGCTCGCGCCCTCGGGCCCTGGAGTGTGGCTTCTGCTCCCCCGGTGTTTGCGGGGCGTGGAAGTGGCAGGGGTGCTCTTGGCTCTTGGCAGCTCTCTTGGGGGTAACGGTTCAGTGACGAGCTCTGTGATCACCTTTTCTCAGGGTTTCTGCACCTCTAGCCCTGGAGTTCGGGCAGCCTAGGGGCAGCGAGACTGCTGTGACATTTGCCTTCTCTTTCCCTTGTAGGGAGGCGGTCAGGCAGCAGAGCTCGTGCTGTGCAGCCCTGACGTGGGTCGTGTCGTAGACACTCAGTTTGCCCTGCATTTCCCCAGGGAGTTCTGAGTGCACTTCTGTAAGGAGGCAGCTTTAGCCAGGGGATTCTGCTTGAGCTGCCCTGTGTCAGCCTGTTCAGGACAGCGAATGGCCAGAGCAGAGAGTGGCTCAGGGAAGTAATAACTGGTGTTGACACACTGCTCTTTTATAGGCGTAACTCATCTAATTCATACAGCAACTCTGGGGAGTCACGGATGAAGAAACTGAGGCACAGAGAGGCGAACTGATTAGCCTGCCCAGGCTGGTACTCCTGCACCTCTGACTCCAGCCCTAGTGCTTTGGGAGGTTTGGGGGTCTCTAGGCAGGGCCCCCAGAGCTCTCCACCAGCACCTGTGTCTTGTTGCTGATGCTGGCCAGCAGGAGCAGGGTGAAGGCCAGACTGTCTGATGCAGAGGGTTTCCCTGCCGTGGGCAGCTCCAGCAGAGCTGGCAGTCAGGGCTGGACAGGCACCAGTCCCGTGAGAGAAAGTGTGGGCCTTCGCAGTAAGCTAAGCCCGTCTTTGATCGTGCTGCTGGGCCTGAGCCATCAGCAGCCCTTCTGGCTCCCCAGTGTCCCAGCGCGGAGTTAGATGAACCGTCCCTGCCTGCCAGGGTTCCAGAGGGCGTCGGGGAGATCTCCTGTCTTAGGTTTTCAAAGCTCCTCCAGGAAAGACCCTGGACACACACCAGGTGGCATCTGTAGAGGTAAGAATCCTTCACATGTAATAAAATTCCCCATGTTTGAAGCTGTCGTCTCAGGTGCCTTGGCCAGAGTGTGGGGCAGTTAGGATCAGGGAGATGTCATTTGAGCAGGCACCAGACGCACTGGGTCGCAGAGACGAATGTTCCGTCAAGGAACGACCGTACACCACTTCCCCAGCCCTGGGCTTGTTGCTGTGAGTTTGGTTCAGAGCATCATTTTAGCTTATGCTTAGGATTACAAATAATTAGTCATGCCTTTTGAGCTCCCTATGACACTCTAAAGATGCATTTGTCTCACAGGTTTAAACTGTGTAATCTGTGTAGTTTCTTCCTGACCCCCCCGCCCTGAGTCGTTGGTGTGTTTTGGTGCAGACGTCACTGTGTACTTAGTATTACCCTCCGTAGCAGCTCTCACCTGTGGACAGGTTAGCGGGGTGTGTGTGGTAGGAGGAGCTGGTCTGGCTGTCCTGGACAGGTCGCTCATCTTGTGGGGCCTGACTGTAAGATGAAGGCTTGGTTTAGCTGATCAGTGAGGTCTTCTAGGTTCTGGGATTCCAACTCTGACCCCAAATAATGACCCTTAGGGATTCTTCTGTTTTTGAGCACGCAGGTTTGGTTTTAAAGCATCTCTCCTTTTTCACTACTACTTTGTGGAAGGGGTAGCAAGGATTATTCTTTTTATCTTTTCAGCTGAGACAACAGGCATAGAGAGAGTTAAGCGGTGTGAGCCCTGTGGCATGACCCCAGGGAGGCTGCAGCGGATTCCCAGGGTCTGCCCAGATCAAGACAGTTGTCTGTGCCAATATCAGGGATGCATCTGTGCTTCGGTGCTGGAAATGCTTCACTTGGGGAGACCTCACTGTGTTCTTCGTAAATATTTTGGATGATAGTGATTGTGCGTAATGGAGTCTGGAGCCCTGGGTTGGGTTTCAAGCCTTGCCCCCAGCTTGCTTCATCCTTAGGCGCCTATCTGTGCCTTCCTTGTGTCACTGTAAGATGGGGCTGTGGACCAGTTCAGTGTTTCTCCCCGTTTTTAACATGTCCCCCTTTCTGTGAACACAGAACACCCGTTGTCCTCTTTTATATTACGTGAAATGTCAAATAATTGTTACAACTGAAGCCAGATAAATGTAAATCATATCTTGAGAGAAAAGAAGTTTTCTTTGATTTTATAAGGCACACATTTTTAACTTTGATCTTGTGCAGTTAAACGAGAGCGTTGGGTGGGCCTGCTTTTCCCGGTTTTTCTATCCTAGACAGTTGTGGACCAGGAGCTCAGCGCTGCTTACTTTCAGCCCTGAGCCTGACGAGCTGCTTGGTTTTGTGGTCATAAGTGCAGGAAGCTACCCTTGCTAAAGTTTAAAATTATAATATTAAATATGCTTTCCCAGGAAATCCCATCCCACCCCCCAATGTCACTTTAATGACCAGCGTTTTTCAAACTGTGTGTTGTGACCCATTAGTGCGTTCAATGTTTTAAAAAAGACGGATTGGTGACAATACAAAATACAAGCAGGCGTGGCATGCAGCAAGGAGCAGGAGTGCTCCGTGAACTTCTGTTTGGGTTGTATGTGTATGTGTGTTCCCTGGCTGGCTGTGTAAATGCACTTCTGGCTGGGGGTTGTGGCCAAGAAAGTATGCAAAGCGCTGAACCCAGTGATCACTAATGTCTCTCGAGCTCCAGCAGCCAGCAGCCTGCGATTCTTGAATGCGTGTCTGAAGACCTTTGGCCGCTCTTCTGCTCCTTCCGGTCTTCCTCCCTCAGTCCCGCGGTGGTGGGATGTGAGTGCTCCCTGATCTGGAAAGGGCCATGTACTGGGAGCCTTGGCTGCATGTTTTCTCCACCAGTTCTGAGCCTCCGAGGTGGTACCAAGGGAGAGAGCCCTTGGTAGCAAATACTTGTTCCTTTCCAACTGGGCCTGTGCAGCAGGCTTTCCGTGGGCCTCTTCCTGCTGCTCCAAGTGGCAAGTGGCGTGGTCGCCTAGACCAGCGTAGGGGGTGGATGTGAGAACCCCTGGTCGGGAGTGCTCAAGACTGTGGGGAGAAAGCCAGGTGGGTGGAGGAGGAAATTCCAACCAGATTAGGCACACCACTGGTAGACCGGGCTGAGTCCCGTGGCGGTGAAAGCAGGAGCAGAAGGAAACAGGAAAGATTTGAAGCGAGGGAACTTCCGCTGACCCTTTCACAGCCCTTCTCTTTCTTTGCTTGTGGGGAACGCTGTCCTTTAACTTTGCTGGGGGCAGCCCTCCCTCCCGGCCAGAGTGGGAAGGGATGGCAGGCACCTCTTGTGGACAACTGAGCCTGGCCCTCTCTGGGCGCTGGTGGGTGCTGAGCCACTTGGAAGCCTTGAGGTGGTCGTGGGGCTTTGGTGGCCGGCCCTGCTGAGCTCTGAGCAGCAGTGAGCCAGGCAGGTGGCAGGGCGGCCCAGCACGCCTCACCTTCTGAGTTTGCTCCTCACGGTCCCCGCAGTGCAGGCGGACTGGTAGGAAGGGTGCTCTGGGGGTGAAGGCAGCTGCCAGAGTCCCCTCCCACCCACTTCAGCGCTCTTGAAACAAAGTACAGTACAGTCGATGCCATTCAGCGTCAAAAGGGCGTGAAATCCCAAATTGCTCTAGTTCCTGCAACAAAATTATAGTGATTTTTCTGTCTCCCTTGCCGTCTCGTCCCCTTCAGATCCCTCCCCTCCCTTCTTTGCTGTCCTTCTTCAGGGGGAGGTGCTTCTCTAAAAGGTGGATTTGGGAGGGGCAGGGGTCAAAAGAGGGGTCCTCTGGAACTTCTGTCCTCTTCTGTGTGAGGTGAATTCCCAGGCCTCCGCTGACAGCCCAGGCGGGTGGGATCTGCGCCCTGCAGGCCTGCGGGCTGGAGGGGTGGGGGCGGGGATCTTACACAGCCTCAGAGTGAGCACTTGGCCCCCACATGGCCACTTCCCTGCCTGCCGCTGGCCCCCTCTACCCGGAAATGGGGGAGGGGGAGACTGGAGCTCCAAGGACTGTAGTGGGCAGTGAAGGCGGGCTCGGGCCCTCAGGAGGGGAGGCACTTCGGGCTTAATGTGGGATTTAACTGGCAGCATTGTTTAAACCACGCAGAGGAGTCACGTGGGGCTGGGGGGTGTCAACGTGGAAGGGAGGGTGTTACTGGTTTCCCTTGGGCACGTTGTAGCTCCCTGTGGCCACCTCACTCACGAGGGCTTTTGTCCCTGCTCTTTGGAGCAGTGACTAACGTCTGGACTTGAGTCCCACTGTCCCTGTTTTTCAGCTTGGCTTCTTGACGCCCCAACTTCAGGAGGGTTGCCTTTCCCTGACCACCGGACGAACTGACCTGTGCTGAAGCCTTTGGCGGTCTCTCTGGAACCGCAGAACCTTCTGGCCCTTTTCTTCTCTCTCTTGGTACCCCACCTTTCCTTCTCAAAGGATTTTCTTCTCCGTTTGCTTTTGCTCTTCGGCGAGCTGTCTGGCCCATCGGTGCTGGCGGAGGCGCGGCCCCGCGGCGGGGTGCGGGCCCTCCTTCCAGTGGGCCTGGTGCGGCCTTCGCCGCCTGCCCTCCTCCCTGCCTCCCCTGGGAGTGTCCACAGCTGACAGCTTTCCCAGGAGGGAGGCAGCTCATCACTTTGTCTGTGTCTAACTGTGCACCGTCCCTCGGGCTCCCAGGAGCTGGGTTTCCTCACCCCAGAGGACTGTCTGTGGAGATTCAGGTCCCAGTCTTTGACTTACTGTTGGGCAGGACACTTGGCTCTTCTGAGTTCTAATTTCCTTATCTGTAAGATGCAGATACTAATTTTCTTCCTGCTTGCTCTCTCCTGACCCAACTTTCTATTGTTTCCTTCTCCCCGTATTTTTTCGTCATACTCTGTGGAAGTTCCTGGTAACAAGCTCCCTTCCATCCTCGCCCAATGTTCCTTCCACCTCCCTGTCCCGATAGAAACCCGGCTCTTCTCCTGAGGCCACCACTTCCCTGAGGCCCCGCAAGCTAAGATGATTCCCATCAGCTCAAACCCAGGCACCTTTGGGCCGGGGGTAGGGGTGGGGCCGCTGCCCTCTCTCCGTGACTCAACTGCCCTCTCATCCACCTCTCCTTCCCCTTCGAGGCTCCCGCCATGCGCTTCCACCAGCATCAGTCGCTGTTCTCTCTCTGTCATCCCTTCTCCTCAGATTCCACCTGAGAGGCGGAGAGCAGGATGGCATGGACCCTTGAGCTATACTGCGTGGACAGGTCCAGTTCCCACCTGGGTGTGACTTGTGCAAGTTTCCTCACCTCTCTGTGCCCAGTTTCCCCATGGATAAAAAGGAGAAAAGATGGTATTGCTGTCCCGAGTGGCTGTGCGATTTCAGTCCTCGGAGCACGTGGAACAGTGCCACTGTGGCGTGAGTGCTTTCTAGGTGTCAGCCCTCCTGCTCCTGTCTCTTCACTGACACGATCGCGGTCACCGTCCCTTGTTCTCTGCGGGCTTTGGTGTCTGGCTCACAGACTGCTTCTCCACCACCAATCCTGTCGTCACCCTGACAATGTCCCCTCTCGGTCCCCAGCCAACTAACATCCGAATCGTCTCTGTCCCTCCCTCAGGTTGATGGCGTTTGCCTCCGTGGGGTCTTGTCCTCACCCAGGACCTTTCTGCCTCTGAAATCTGAAACTCGGACGCCTCATAACCTGGCCACAGCTTTCTCACGGTCACACTGTGCTGGGTCTCCTGCCTCTTCCGTCCCCTCTCAGCCCGTCCCTGTCTTCCTCATCTTGCCTGGACCCGGTGGCTCATCACTGCGGCCACTCTCGGGCCCTCAGTTTCTCTGCCTTTGGTTCTTCTGTTACTAGCCTGCCCAAACCCTGATCCTGGACAGCCCGTCGGCCCAGTGGGCAGCCGCACTGCTGCTCTCCTCCTCCACGGCTGCTTCCCACCACGCTCTTGCTCCTTAACCTCCACCCCTCCCCTCCTCTCAGCCTTGTGTGGCTTCTTGCTTCCTACTTCACAGAGAAACCAGGAGCTTAGTCAAACGCATCTCACTGCCACGGTCCTTCCACTCGAGTGCCGTCCCCTGTCCTCCTCCTACGTAAGGTAAGAGGGTCCTTCCTTCCTCTAAGGTGAACCGGCGGGCGCAGGGAAGGGCGCTGTGTGGGGATCACCCACATACACCTGGAGTTGAATTCTGTCCACACTGGGGGCACATTACTTGACCTCTCTAAGCTCAGTTTCCTTTCTGCAGAGCGGGCATGTTAATATCTACCTTATAGGGTTGTTGAAAGAATGAAATGAGGGAAGTGAGTAGGCATTGCTGCAGGGCCTGGTGCATAAGCTCTCAATAAATGGTCATGGTGGTGGTTATTTTGGTCATCTCTCTCTTGACTAATCTAGTTCCAGTATCTTTAGCCTTCCCTCCCATTGGTTCCTTCTTAAAAGCGTTTATACCTTCTTAACTTGTCCTCTCTTAAATAACAAAAAACCCCAGACCTCTCACCTTGACCCGTGTACCCTGAGGGGTTTATCTCCTTAAAATGACAAATGTTAGGAACCCATGTTGACAGTGGTCTTTACTTCCTCACCTTGTCACCCCTCAGGCCTCAGGCTTTTGCCACCACTCTGCTGAGCCTCAGGGAGGCTGCTGGTTAGGATCTCTGGCAGCCTCCTGGGCTTCCCCAGAATTCTGCCCTCCACCCTCTTTCTTCCCTCAGGACGCACGTCGCACTTTCCGCCTGGGTCCTGATGACTCCCATGTGGCAGGTGGGTGTCTGGTCCCGTCTGTCAGGAGCTGGATATCCAGTTCCCTTGCAGACTGATCCACTTGTCTACCTTGGTGTCTGGGATGTCCAGCGTGGACCCCTGACCTCCCCTCGGGCATGCCCTTCGGCCTGGGCCCCCTCCCTCAGAAACTTGGTCATGGCCTTAGCTTTTCTCCCACCCCTGGCCACTCAGGCCCTCCCCATATGCTTCCAAGCCCCGCCTGTTTCTGCATCTGTAACACCTCTTGAAGTTGCTCTCTTCTCCCTCCCACTGCTGCCGCCTTGACTCAGGGCCCTCTTCTGACCCCTCTTCATGGCTGCTCCCCTGACCACCGAGTCACAGTTGAGTACCCTGCTTCCCTGTTGCCAGCCCTGATTTGTTTTTCTCCACAGCGTTGTTACCTTCTAACACGTAATTCCATTTACTTGTATATTGTGTGTATATTTTGTTTATATTATTTATGTTGTTGATGGTCCATCTCCACTCATTCAATTGTAACCTCCCAGTGGGCAGGAATGTTTTGCTCTTTTGGTCTCTGTTGGGTAGCCATTTTCAGAAACCCTCCCTGGCGGGTACATGTGCTCAGTTAAGTATTTGTTGAGTGAGTTACCGCAAATGTTGTGTAGCTGGCCCCGCTCGCACCCCCTGCAGCACCCTCCAGCCTCCTGGCTGCCTGCAGTTTCTCTTCTTCGTTTTTTTTTTTTCATAGTTTTCTTTTTCTTTCTTTGTTTTTTTTGAGGAGGATTAGCCCTGAACTAACATCTGCCAATCCTCCTCTTTTTGCTGAGGAAGACTGGCCCTGAGCTAACATCCATGCCCATCTTCCTCTACTTTATATGTGGGACACCTACCACAGTATGGCGTGCCAAGTGGTGCCATGTCCACACCCGGGATCCAAACTGGCGAACCCCGGGCCACTGAAGCAGAACGTGTGAACTTAACCGCTGCGCCACCGGGCCGACTCTGCGGTTTCCCTTCTTAAATAGAGGAGAGCGACGATGCCCATTGGCCCACCTTCCAGGTCTACTTAGTGCATCTGGGAAGAAAAGGCAGCCGGGTTTGCAGGCGACACAGTTGAAAAAGCATACAGCTCTCTGCAGCTGTCAGATCGTGTGTTTATTATCAAACTGGGATCCTCTTTGGGGGGAGGTGGGCTGCCTGCAACAGGAAGTCTACCCTGTTCTCCACCAGGCCGCAGAGCCTGCGGGGCTGAGGGGCAGCTCTCGTGGCCGTGGCTCGTCGGGGTGTCTCTCCCGCCTCATACCCCTAGCTGTCCCCGTGGCCTGCAGAGTAAAGCGGCACCACCTCGCACACAGACCCAGACTCTCCCCTCTGACTTGTCCACCAGGCATGGCATGTTAAGGTATTCTGTGACTGTTGGTTGAATGAACAAAGGCACAGTTGTTTTAAAGAGCTGTCAGGGCTGGCCCGGTGCCATAATGGTTAGGTTTGTGTATGCCACTTCAGGGGCCCAGGGTTCGCAGGTTCGAATCCTGGGTGCAGACCTATGCACCGCTTATCAAGCCATGCTGTGGCAGGCGTCCCACATATAAAATAGAAGAAGATGGGCATGGATGTTAGTTACCTCAGGGCCAATCTTCCTCAGCAAAAAGAGGTGTGCAAAAAAAGTGCTTTAAAACCTGCTATTAAACAAATGTTAGTTTTTATTTTGTTTTGCATTGATTTTAAATCCATAATGTATCTTGGCTACAAAAAGCCATTCTCAGTCCTTTTGTTTGTCCTTTTTATGCGGTGGAACCTGCAGGCCACAGTTATACCCTGACGAGGCTGTTAACCCGTCTGGCCACCCACCTCATTCATTCCACGCTTCCTGAGTGCCTGCCCTGCCAGGCTCTGTGCTAGACGCTGGGCAACAAAAATAAGTCCTGGCCCCTGTCCCCAGGGCAGATGCCCTATAAATAGACCCTGAGCTTGGGCACCAGGCCTGGCTCCCTTGGAAGGGAAGAGTGGCCCAACTCAATGTTTACTTTCCAGTGGACACAGGCCCGGGGAGTCTGGACTCTGGAGGCTCAAGCTGCCATGTTGAAGGTCCGGAGCTGCTGGGAGCATCACTCTGGGCTCCTTTACTGGGCCCTCTGGGATTGGCTCCTCTCCTGGAGGACACAGTGGCCCTCAGTTGTACAAACCCCCGCCCCCTCTTCCTCACTCCTGAGGTGGTTAGTCATTCTGGAAGCTGAAATTGGCTCACAGAAGGTGCCTTTGAAAACATCCCCCACCCTACCAGTAACGGGAAGGGCCGTTGTCTGGTCACTAAGAGGTGTTATGGTTTCACGTTCATGTTTTCCCTCTGAAGAGAAAACAACGTGTTGAAATAGAGAGAAACCCCAGCAGCAGCTTGGTTGGAGCAAGAGTTGCATAACAGGTTTAGGAAACGTCTGGCCATTGTGGGTCAAGTTGAGGGGCTGCAGCTTCGTGTCACCAAGTGCACCGCCCCTGGGTCCACCAGTCTCTGGGTCCACTGGACACATCCAGTGAGAGACTCAGAAAGCTGTGGTACCCTGAGGCCTCCTGGCAAAAGCCCCTGGCCTGATCTTTCATTGTACCAACAGCTTTTGCTCCTGGCACGGCCATAAAGGCTACGTTTGAGATGCTGCTGTGGGCAGGGGCTGGGGAGGGGTGTGTGTGTCAGATTTGTACTGGTGCTGAGGTCCTTAGGGAGGGCACAGAATGGGTGGGGTGGGAGGGAGGGAGGCCCCATGAATTTAAATCCTGGTCTTCCCATTAACCAGCGTTGAAATCTTGGGCGAGTTGTTTCTCTGGGCTAGTGTCTCCTTGTCTAACAGACTAATATTGTCTCCTAGACTAATAGCATCGGCTTACCTATTGGATGGGGCTGTTGAGAAGCTCAGGTGGGACCACGTTTGTGGGTGGCTTTTGAAAACCTTGACGTGCCCAGCTAATGACGGATTGTGTCAGAGGCAATGTGCTAGACGGTTCAGTCAACGGCACGGGCTTCGGGGCTGCCTGGTCAAGTTACTGAAACCTCTCTGGGCCTTATTCTTCTCATCTGTAAAACGGGGGTAAGAACAGGACCCACCTCAGAGGGTTGCTCTGAGAGTTAATTGTGATACACCTGAAGTGTTAAAAAATGGTGTCAGATTCATGGTAAACATTCAGTTAATAGTAGCTCCTCTTATCATTTCTGAAAGGGTTGTTACTTGAATGCCTGGTTGCGCTGTGTTGCTGTTGGAACTGTATATTGCAATATTTTTATATTGTTTCCACCTCTAGTCTGTCATTTGATCCTCTTAGCTCTCCTTTGAAGGTGGGAGAAGGCGTGTGCTGTTTCTCATTTCATAGATGAGAAAACTGAGCTTCAGAAAAATAACATGACCTGGAGCTTGGGCCTCTTGCTGCTACACCAGTGCTGAAGGAGGAGAGTCAAGGAGGGGAATCAGGCGGGAGCAAGTGGGTGAGGTGCTGGCTGCAGACTCGGATGTTCAGGACGGCAGAGCCCTTGAACTGGGTCCTGAGAGAGCAGGTGATGGGGCCCCCACTGCATTTTTTGGAGGAGGTAACTGGAGTTGAGGGAGTGCCGTCCGGAAATCAAAGTGTGGCACAGAATGCAGGGCTTTAACATATAGGTAGGAGTTTCCTGGTCAAATACTCCAGTATGGAGGGCAAGGGGATGCTAACAAACGGTTCTTGCCATAGGGTATTTTTGGCTCTGTCTTTTCTCTCTGGAGCAAATTGTAGCTGCTGTGGCACCTTTTCATTTCAGCAGGGAGTTGGAGTTGGGCTCAGTGTCGCGATCTGAGTCTGGACTGGCCTGAAGATCCCCCTCCAGACCACAGCAGAGAAGTGGCCGTTGAGAAGAGCTCTGCATCGTGGTTCCTCCATCTGCTGGGGCTGTGGTGTCTCGTCTCCAACGGGGAGGGGTGACAGTACCTGTCTTGCCTCCCTTTCAGGTCTGCTTATTGCATCTAGTAAGAAAATACAGCCAGGTTTGCAGTCAACCAACCTGTATACTGTTTAAAAAGTATGGCGCTCTCTGCAGATGCCAGGTCATGGTATTTGTTATCAAACTGGGATCCTGTTAAAGGGATAAGGTTAGCGCCTTGGAATGGAAAATAGAGGCTCCTGTTCCAGTGACTGTAGGATTGCTGTGGCTGCATGGCCTCGGCCACTTAACCTCTCTCCTTACACAGCATCTCCCATCTGTTGAGTAAAGACCAAGGTGGCCGTCTGCCGCCACCTCTTTGCCTGGGTAATGAGGAAGAGCCATTGTACCCTGAGCATGCTCAGAAATCCGTTTACACTTGGTACTGTAGGACCAGCGATGAGCGGAGCTGTGCACAGCTACTGTGATGGAGGCTAGTGAAGGGCCGGCCCCCTTTGGGGGGTAGCATGTCCCCAGGGTGGGTAAGGGCACCTTGGTCTCTGGAGGGTTATCATTTCACCTGCTCACTTTTACTTCTCAGTGAGTCTGCCCCCTTGAGTGCCAGTCATGCGGCTGGGGATGAGGCCAGCGGCTCCTGTCCTGAGCGTGTCCATGTGGGTCTGCACTGCTCTTTCCCCTGTCCCTCCTGGCTCTGGCGGCCTTGTGTGCTCATGACCGCTGACGTAGAAAAGTAAGTGAGGAAGGAGGTAGGACCCAGATGCCTTTGTCTAGGTTCCCGGGTCCTCCTTCCCTCCCGCTGCCCACATTGAGGGTTTTGCTGCCGCCTCGCCTTGCCCCGGGCCTGGTGGTAGACGTGCAGGGTGGGTGCCGGCAGCTGCAGCAAGCTTCCAGCCAGGCCTGCTGGGGACCGGAACATGCTGGGCACTGCCTCTGACTCGCTGTGCTCTACTCCCCTGGGATAGAGGATGTCCCACAGTGTCCTGGGGCTGCCTTGAGCCTGGATAAAGGAATAGGGTGGTTGGCTGATGATAAGATCCAAGAAGTCAGATCAGAGAGTCGTGGAAGCCTTTCCCAAGGAAAGAACATGCTGGTGTGTGTATGCGCATGTGCGAGGGTGGAAGAGGTGAAGGCAGGGTGTGTCTTGAACTGAAGAACCAAGACGGTCTCTTTCCTTAGTCACTGTGTCCATGACTGCTTTGCTAAGTGTTGCCTTGTGTCAGCCTGGTTCATCGAAATGTCTCTTCCAAGGAAGTGTTGAAAGGCATTTGTGAAAATGCAACTTCATCCCCTGGACTTCACTGAATGGCTAAATTAATTAAGGAATGGGGCATATGGGGTGTGACCATGCATGCTGGGCACCAGAGAGCTGGGAGACTGGACACCTCTGAGGTCTCTCCCCGGAGGTCCCTGTTGGCAGGGAGCACAGACTTATCGATGAATCCTTCATTGGTGGAGGGGTGGCGTGCCTATCCTCAGGGCTCTCATCGGGTGGGGTCAGGGAAGGGCCCCTTGAGGAAATCGTATCTCAATATCCCTGTCTAGACCGAAGGAGACCTAGATGTTAGAACAAAGCCATGGGATTCTCTCCATCCCCTAGAATGTCATGAGCTGGTCCCTGAGGTGCCTGGTGAGTCTCAGGACATCTGCACTCCTGACACACTAATTTTGGGGTTGTGCTCTGAGCCTTCTGACCGTGGTATCAGCTGAGAAAGTTTCTGTGGTTTGGGGTCACCCCACCGGGGCCTCCAGGTGGGACCTACCCCCGTGTTCTGAAATTTCTTCTTCTTCTTCTCCCCACTGTTCTGAAATTTTAATTCCCTATTTGGCCACCAAGCGACTGCCTGGTGGCTTGCAGGGAAGCCCAGCCTCCTCCCTGGGTGGGAGCTTGCACTGCAGAGCTCAGGACCGGAGGAGGGCGGGAATGAAGAGGAAGGGAGGAGAGCTGTCATATCAGAGGTATTTCTGCTCATAATTGGTTTATAATTAATGGATGGCATTAGTGGCAAGTGCCAGCTGGAGCAGCGGCCAGATAACTGGCTAAAAATTAAATACAGTCATGTGATTGTGGAGGTTTAGGGTTTGCCTGAGTGACCTTTACTGGCCCAGGTCGCAGTTTGTAGGGTGACGAGAGGGACTTGACAAACAGTATAGGTGACCACTGTGCTTTCAGAAGGACAGAGATCTCTCTCGAGCCCCGTAGAACTGGGACCTGTTCTTGACATCAGATTCGTGTGTCATTCCTTGTCTCTTGTTAAAGGCAGCTGTGTAGCTGAGCACGTTTCCTGTCCTCTCTTCCCTCAGCCTCTCCCTCTCCTCAGGATCCCCTGTAGAGCAGAGGGCTCAGTTTCTGGCGCTTGGCCGTCAGCCACCTGCTGATTTTGACAAAGGGCCTGAAACTGGGCTCTGGAGGGGTTTTCTCCCGGCGTCTGTATTAGTCCAGGGTTTAGACAGAAGCTCCTGGATCTCGAAGCTTCTGGAAACTGAGATTTCTCTCTCCAAAAGGCCAATCTAGTGACGTGGGCAAGAACTGGCCAAGCCCAAGGCCAGCCCTCTGTTTCTGTGTCTGTGGATCCCCTGGCACAGGAGGTCTTTGTTACTAAATCTGTTTGCTGGGTGTTTTGAAGGAGGACATGTGTGGGCCTTTTTCAATGTCACTAGACAATGCTGAGCTGTTACCCAGAAAAAACAGTGGGGATAGAAGCAGACATTTGATCTGGTTGAAGTTAACACTGTGGAGAATGCCCTGTCCGGGGAGAGGGGTTGTCATCAAGAGAGTTAAAAACCTAAAGTGTGAGTGAGACTAGAGAGCTCTCTTAGAGTGTAATTGTGTTTGCAATTTTTTTTCCCCTTGAATCCTGGCTTCTCAGACCATCCCCGAATTAACGTCCATGTATTTATGCAGGCCGGGGAGGTGAAGAGCTCAATGAACTTGCTTAGAAAATTACTGATGATGTATAATTAGCCCTTAGAGTGTCAAGAGTATCAGCTTCAGAAATGACTTTCCATTGTAAAAACAACATAACAAGGAAAAATTGACAAGTTGAAATGACTCTTGGCTTCCAAAAAACTCTTTCAACTTTCAGAAGGAGTTGAAACTGGTCTGTCACGAGGGGCCCCTCTCGGTGATTTTTCTGACGGCAGCAGGTCCCTTCATCCTTGGGGTTGGCGCCGTTCCCTCCGCGGACTTCCGAGAGTGAGCAGCTGATGCTGCTTGCCCTGACCTTGGATGGAGAATTCTCGCTTCAGCATAGATACAGAGAACAGATGGGTGGGTACTAGAGGTCAGAGGGGCGGGAGGAGCAGGAAAGGGGGAAAAGGACACATGTACGGTGACGGATGGAAACTAGACTTTTGGTGGTGAACACAATGGAGTCTGTCCAGATGTGGAAATATAATGATGTACACCTGAAATTTATATAGTAGTATAAACCGAGGTGACCTCAGTAAGGAAAAAAAGAGTTCTCGTTTTAAACTTCCCTTGAGAGTCTCTTTCAAGGGTCTTTTGTATTTTCTGATATTCCAATCATAAGAAAGTTTCTGAAATTCTTTCAGACCCTAAAAACCGAAAGTTACTACGAAGCTGGACTTCTACCAGAAGCTGCTTTAAATTGAAAACAGATTTCTGATCTCTGTCAAGCTGAGTTTAAGGCACAGGGGAGCTTTGTCAGCCCAGGACAGGCCACTCAGGGCATTCTTGAGTGAGGAGGGCAGGGAGCGAGACATGGAGAATCGGGCAAAAGTGGAATCTTTCTGAGTGTGTGCATGTGTAATGTTTGTATTTGCGTTTTAGGATGAATTGTACTTCGCTCAGGTGACCAGAGGCCCACTGACTGAGTGGCCCTGGGAAAACAATTTACAGATCTGAGGTTTGGTTTTTTCGACTGTAAAATGGCAAGACGGAGTTAAAACGAAATGGTCTCTTAGGAGGCTTCCAGTTCTAACATTTCTGCTCCTTCTGTCTGGGGGGCAGTCTAACTCTTGGGCACCCTCTTTGACATTGAATGTGAAGTATAGACTGACGAGCTCTTCTGCCTTGAGGAGGAAGCTGGGAAGACCCCCGCCCTGGAGTTGTACCCGGGGGGCTAAGGAGCAGGGAGAGGAGCAACCCCTGATATGCTGTTTGGGGCTCCTGTATCCCAAGTGCCTGCCTAGAAATCATAGTTTGTTTAATTTACTTGAAACCTCCAACCACAACACTTAAAGACTGCAGACTGCTCATTCAGGCAATTCCAGAAATGCAGAATGGCCACAGCCCCCCCGGCCCTGGAATCAAGGGGAGACGTGTAGCAGATGCTTCTGCAAGGCCCTGTTTATAGCTCTCTGACTCCTTCCTGCCAGGGACCTTTGACAAGTTCACTACCAGGAAGCTGAGTCATCCAGGGGTCAGCCCACGTGGCCAGGGTCACCCTGCGTTGCCAGCAGCACAGATTGGGTTAGCCCAGATGGCCAGAGCGTTTTGGGGAGCATTGGTGGGCATGCTGGGGTGAGGGGAGCTGCTCCTCACTTTGGGAGGCTCATGGTGGCAGGACACCATGACTCCCCATGGTCTGCACTCCCTTTAGATTTCACAGTGAGAAAGATTCTCTTCCTCCATTCATTCACCTCACTTCCCATGCCCGATTCTTCTCCTTTGTTCACAAATCCAAGGCAGGAGGTCAGGACTAAGCAGCATGAAACACAGCATGAAGGATAAAAACGACGCTCCTGGGCCACGGTTTCCAGGGCTCAGCACGGGCTCTGTGTCCTTTCACCTCTTTCCAGACTCATCTCCTTGTGCTCAAGAGGCTGCCAGTGACATGACCCTTCTCAGGGCCTTGGTCCACATCCCACCTGCCCCTCCCTGCGCCCCCAGGCAGCCCTCCACTCCTATGCTCCACCTCCCTGTGCCCCCAGGCAGCCCTCCGCTCTTATGCTCCACCTCCCTGCGCCCCCAGGCAGCCCTCCGCTCCTATGTTCCACCTCCCTGCGCCCCCAGGCAGCCCTCCGCTCCTATGTTCCACCTCCCTGCGCCCCCAGGCAGCCCTCCGCTCCTGTGCTCCACCTCCCTGCGCCCCCAGGCAGCCCTCCGCTCCTGTGCTCCACCTCCCTGCGCCCCCAGGCAGCCCTTTCTGCTATGCTTCACTTCCCTGGCGCCCCCAACCTTCGGGTCTCCGCTTCACAGTTGCTTGCAGGACCCCTCCTCAAATATAAATCAGGTCCCTTGCCTTTGCTCTTGTAGCACTTTCACCCTTTACTCTGCTTCGTGGCCTGTAGAGTCTGTAATTGTTTCTTTGTGTGACTTTTGGTTTACTCTTTCTCTCCCATACTAGACTCTAAACTCCTTGAAGGCAGCGGCTCTTTGCCTGCTCTGCCCAACCCAGCCCCCCGGCGGTGCAGTGACATCCGTGTAGGAGGCAGGATGTTTTGGTACAACCCTCTTGTTTTACCAACTTGAGGCTACCGCAGTCTGGCCACTCACTTGCATCCCTGGCACCAATCTCCTTCCCTCGCTTCTGGAAACCCTGCTCATCAGATGACAGTTTAAATCAGACCCCTGAGCTCACTGTTTCCAGGATGCGGGTTTTAGGCCCAGGAAGACTTACCCATGATTGAAGGTTCCTGCCATTCTCTTAGGCATCCAGTAAAACTGAAAAATGACTCCCCTAAAAGCTTATGGTATAGTTTGTACATGCAAACATTTCTACGTGTGAATGGATTCTGGAGGCTGAAAGGTGTCTCCAGGATGTTTCCCGTGGGGTCTTTCCCCCAAGGCCCTTAGAACATCTAGCCTGGTGTTGCTGGTACTTTGTCATCTTTCTCTGTTATTGTTTGCTGTGAAGGTGTGTGAAGACAGCCAGAGAATGTCCCCTCCAGCTGTGACCTGGCCCCATGTACACATAGATCATCCAGCATTATGGAGATAATTTGATAGTGGCGTTTGTGGGACATCGGGCTTCCGTAACATCCCAGAAATTTACCCTGGACATCTGCTTAGACCTCTAGCGTCCCCTGAACTGGAGCCTGCTCTGGTGGGGCTTGTACCCTCGGCTGTTACCTATGTGGCAGCCCCCAGAGAATGGTGAGGTGCATCATGCTGTGGGACACAGATCCATCCATAGGCAGCAGAGAGGGCATGTGGGGCTTAAAGCGCCTGCTGTGTGTGTGCCTAGGGGGAAATTTGGTGTGTCTCTGAGTCCTCGACAGACAGTCGGTCACCGAGTGTCTGTTTTAGTGAAAGCACCGTGCTGGGTGCTGAGATCACAGAAGGGTGAGGCTGTGCCTCCCTGGTGTTCCTCTGTGACTTTGATGGGAGACAGGCGTGCAGACATATCACCTGATATAATTACAAGTAGAGGAATGAGCAACAGAAGGCTGGCGACAGGGTGCTTTGGAAGGTCTTTTTTTCCTGTGGATAATAGGCTAATAGCCGGTGTGCTTTAGAAGGTGTGGCCTCTGTGAAGGGCGTGGAAGCTGCTCTTGCAGAAGCTGGCAGGACCACACTTGACTTGAGAACTGTGCACAGGGCTTCTGAGGTGCCCGGCTCCCTGGGCCTGTCCAGGGTGGATCCCAGGAGAGCTGTCACCAGCAGTGCTGGGCCCCCCCACTCCCTGGCCCTGATGGCAAGGGCAGCGCCTTGGAGCTCCTGGCATCGTCACCTGGTCTCTCTCAGACGAATATTTGGCTGGTTTTCGGCAGCTACCTCCAGCCCCGAGCAGTGGCGGTGCAGTATCTTTTGGGGTGGCCCAGGCCAGCGTGTCCTGGAAAGGGAAGCGCTGCCCCGTTGGCGCCACGGGCCAGCATGGGGGAAAGGATGAGGATTCAGACTCTGCATCTTAAGCATTTCTGCCTTCCTTTGCCTTCCATCCACGAGCGCCGGGGCTGACCTTCCTTCCAGGGTGCTTCCTTCCAAGGCAGGCTCTGAGCCAGGGATGTTGCTGTGTCCAGGGGATTATGCTGTGCATTCGAGACCCCTGGCTGCCTTCTCCAAAAACAGACAAACAAAAAACTGCTATCTCAGGTGTTAAAGGAAATCTCAGGCAATTATTTGATTGTGACAGGTTTTCAGACTATGAAATGCATGCGGAGCAAGCTGTTGATTAGATTTAGGACTTTCTTTTACTTGTAAAATATACGTAACATAAAACTTGCCGTCTTAACCTTTTTAATGTGTACAGCTCAGTAGTGTTAAGGATGTTTACATTGTCATGCAACCGATCTCCAGAACTTTTTTCATCTTCTCAAACTGAACTTCTATTCCCATTAAACAACTGCCATTCTCCCCTCCCCCAGCCCCCACCACCAACATTCCACTTTCTGTCTCTGTGGACTTGACTCTTCTAGGTACCTCACATGAGGGGAATCCTACAGTATTGTCTGTTTGTGACTGCCTTATTGCGTATGTCCTCGAGGTCCATCCATGTTATGGAATATGTCAGAATTTCCTTCCTTTTTTTAAGGCTGAATAATAGTCCGTTGTATGGATATACCACATTTTGTTTATCCGTTTATCCATCGGTGGACATTGGGTTGCTTCCACCTTTTGGCCATTGTGAATAACGCTGCCATGCACATGGCCGTGCAGATATCTCTTTGGGACCCTACTTTCAATTCTTTGCATGTAAACCCAGCAGTGGGATTGCTGGATCATATGGTAATTCTATTTTTAATTCTTTTAGGAACTTCCATACTGTTTTCTGTGGGTGCGGCACCATTTTACACTCTTGTCAGCGGTGCACAGGGCTCCAATTTCTCCTGGAGTCCTTTTTTCTTATACAGGCGTTTTTAAGCTGCAAGTAGGCTTGATGTCTAGTAATGTGGATTTACCTCACCTCAAATAAAACTCACCCACACACATTTGTTTTTCAAAGGACTCTTTACAGGTTTCATAGATTTAGAGTGTTAGAGACCAAAAAGCACCTCCTTAGAGACAATCTATTACCCTTACTTACTCATTCCACAAATATTTGCAATTGTAGTAGATCAGTAAACAAAACAGAAGAATTCTGTGCCCCCCCCCCCGGGTTTCCCTGCTGGCAGGCCTTCCACCGTTCGTGTCACTGCCCAGCCAGGTGAAGCGGTTGCTTGGAGTTCCTTAGGGCCTTGGTCGGTGGCAGAGCTGCACGGGAGTTTAGGTTTCTGACTCTTGGGACAGGACTCTCTCTGCCTGTCACACTCACGTTTAGGTGCACATCTTGGGGGACCGCCCTATTTGGGAAAGTGGGAAACATCGGTGCCCCACAGTGCCACATGGACTTAGCCCCCAGAATCTGAGGGAGCTGAGAACCTGCCCACACCCGCAGGTGGGGAGCCAAGGCCTGCAGGGTGACTGGAGCATGGGGGCTGCAGGACCCACAAAGGGCTCCCCGTGCCCGGTCCTGCAGCTCCACTGGGCCCCATCTGTCGATCTCCCGACGGTTCAGAGGGTAGCGAGACCCTTCAGCAGCCGGGAGGGCCTTTTCCACCTCGTGGTGACCTCGCAGGAATGGGTGCCCGGCAGCAGTGTCAGGGGACCTTGGTGCTTAAGGCCCCTGCCTGGCCCGGCCCGGACTTCAGCACCAGTTCAAGGTCTCCAGAGCTGCCCGTGGCCCTGAGCAGCCCGGCCATGAGTGAGCTTCCGGAGGCACTTTCCTGTGGGACGCTTTGCGCCCATGTAAACCGACACTAGGGATTTTTCCTGACCCCTCTCCCTGTGCAATTTCCCTGTGTTACATAATCAGGATTAATGTAAGCAGCCGGGCCCATTCATTTAGAAATGGCGAGGCAAGAAAGGTGAATGTGGAAGTTGGGGGAGGAGGGACAGAGTCCCCTCGCTGTCCTGGCCTCCAGCTCTTCTGTTAGGAGGGCCGACAGTGCTGCAGGCCATCGGGCTCAGTGGGCAGTGGTTGCCCCTGGGCTTGTGCCCAACCAGCGCGGCTCCTCGGGGCGTCCCCCTCCGAGGGAATGTGACTTTTATGAAGCAATTAGAGTAAAAATGACGTCTTCCAAGGAATTCACTGTTTATCCAAAAAAAGCATAAATGAAAGCACGAGCAGCTGTACACCAGACCCCCCCAGGGTCTTGCCCTTCCTCTTTCCTTTAATCCTTGCAGAGGCTTTAGGAGGTAGGTGCTACCACAACCCTATTACACGTGGACGTGGAGGGATCGAGGAACTCACCGAGGGAAGCTGGGGTTTAGACCCCGGGGGTGGGGAGCCCGGGGCCTCTTCTGCTGGCCACTGTGGGTGTGGACCCCCTGGAACCTGGAAGGGCCCCTCACGTTGTTGAGCCTCTTTCTGGCCAGAGGGCATTGGGGTGAGGTTTCATTCCTGTCCTTTCTCATGAGCGCGTGTGAGCTGTGGCCTGGAGTCCCCCACCCCTGTGCCCGGCGGCTGGTAGGTTACCTCTGGGTCCTGGGGCCTCTTGTGGTTGCGACCCACCCTATTCTGTAGTGTCACAATTCACTTCAAACCCAGAATGAGACCCTGGGTGCCAAACAGCCCTGGGTGCGATGAAGCTAGCTTTGGCGGTGGTTTTTCAGGAGGTCTCGGAGCCGTTTGTATGGACACAGGTGGTGGTTTAGGGAGCTTACTGAGCCCTTCTAAAGGTAACTGCAGTGAGGATCAACAGGTACTGAGCGCCTGCGGTGCTGTCCTGGGTGACTGACAGGCACCTCGGCTCAGGAAGCCTGTGAGACAGGGCTTTTCAGCTGAGGGAACCAAAGGGCCGCACAGTGCAGTCACTTCCCAACTGCCCACAGCTCAGAAACAGAGCGGATCTCCACGTGAGCTGGGGCAGGACAGGCGCCACCTTTGCGCCTTGGCGCCTAATAACCGCGTCTGGCATGGAGTAGAAGCCCAGTATGTAATTGTTGAGTGAATGGATGAACCTCAAACCCCAGGGGCTGTCTGAGCATCAGTGGGTGGTTCAATGAGTTTCCTTTGAGATTCTGTGATAGGGATTTTCAGCAAAATATGGTTGAAGGATGGTCAGATGAGCGGGGCCTGGGAGTCGGAGCACTGGCCCGTCCTGGGCAATGGTTGACCAGCTCTGGGAGCTTGGGCAGGTCACATAAGTGTCTCCTCATTAGCAAAACAAAGTCGGGAGGGCTGACTGGGTGGCAGAACTCTGAAATCAAACCAAAGCCCACAGGGAGCCCCACCATCAAAAGAGGTGAGAGTGAGCTGCGGGCTGGAGCAGACAGCAGGGGCCAGCTGCCGTGAGCAGAACCTGTGAACGTGCGTCGGGGCCTGGATTCTGTTCCTCTCCTGCACACGGCAGGTATGCTGGTGCTCTGCGGTGCCTTCATGTGCTTCCGTGTGGACTCGTGTATTAAGTTTGTTCTCCTATGTGGCATTATGATGTTTCAGTCAGATTACCTATATGCCAGGAAAGAAGACGCTTGAGAATGAGGTGTTTCTCCAGTTTTGCCTCTGACATCTTGTCTTTACTTGTAGGTGGGGTCTTTATAAATCCATGACATAGACAAGGCTCCTGAGTCAGGGGAGGCCCTGGGAGGCCAGGTTACCAGCAGTGAGTTAAATTTTTTCTAAAAGCAACCTGACCTTGGAATATTCAGCTTGAACCTTTGGATACCTAAGGAGTGACAGGCTTTGATCCATCAGATGTCGCTCCCGCCCACGGCCTGGCTGCTGCGTGAATGGGTCAGTCTCTTCAAGGAGGGAAAGAATGGATTCGTATCGAACCAACCACTGTTCCCAGTTCCGTCTGGGACCAGTGGCCAGGCTGATGGCCAGGATTGGGAAACCCTGAGGCTGTGTGACCCCCATGAGGCTGACCTCGTGACTGGCTGAAAGTGCCCGCCTGCAGGCAGGATGGAGGCAGAGCCCTCGGGAGCTGCGCGCCTGAGCCAGCGAGGACTTAGGTGACTTTGACGTGGTCAGGGCCACTCCCTCTTCAAAGAGGCGAGGCACCTAGGGGGTGGTGCACACGTGACTTAGCGTGGTCAAGAAGCATAGCACATCAGAGACGGGAGGCAAGTTAGGAATCACCTCCCGTCCTTTCCGGTCGCCTTTTTGTGAGACGCTGTGTAGCCTTGTGGTTATACCGGCCTGGGCTCTGGAGCCAGACCGCCTGTACTCTGTGACCTTGGGGCAAGTTGTTTAGCCTCTCTGTGCCTCAGTTTCTTCATTTGTAAAATGGGGATAATTGGTTACTAATATTACTGTTTTAATTAATTGTTTTGTGAATAGAGGCTTTGGGGCTTAGAGAAGTAAGTTGACTTGCCTAATGCCACACAGCCCTTAATGCAGACGTGGGACTAGAACAGAGGACCCCAGCCCCTTGCTCGTCTCACTTCCTCCAGGCAGGGTGGGTAGGAATGATGGGTGGTTCAGGCTCCCTCCAGCCCAGGCTTCTGCCGCTCTCTGTGTCTCCTGGTGAGGTCTTCAGTCCCACGCATGAAATCCCAGCCCTGTTACCTGGACTCTTGGGAATTTGCCCACTTGTGGAACAGAAATAATTTTTGGTTGGGCCGCAAACTGGGTGTTCTGAGTGTGTCCTGGGTACATTGGGGCTGAGCCAGGCACAGATTCTTGCGTCCCTCTCTCCCTCTGCTGGAGAATTTTCTAGAGAAGGGGAGGAGTGATCAGATTTGGCTCCTAGGATAAAGGAATGTGGGATGACGTCCTTTGAGCCATAGGCAAGGCGGTGAGCTGCTGCCCACGGGTGGGGAGGGAGACCTCAGTGGCATGTGGTGTTGTAGTGGCCTTGCAAGTGGCCACAGCTTCAGAGAGAGGGGCCAGCCTGTCAGGAGACCTGGTCGGGACGGCTTCTGTCATGTGGGCCTGCCGCCTTCTCCCACATGCAGGAGATGCCATCGGTCTTTGTAGCTGCCATCGTCATGTGCAGTATGTAACCACGGAAAACGCTTCACTGTAAATTCCAAACCCCTTAGCAAGCTCCTCAGGGCCTCCCGTCGTCCAGCCCCAACCTGCCCTTCTCCCAGCAGATGGTCATTGATCTTCTCCTGTTCAGCCGCCGTCCCAGGTCTGCGGCTACCTCTCCATCCGTACCTTACCTCTGCATTCCCTGTGCACAGACCCTCCAGCCGACACCCTCCTCCATTTCCCAGACCCGCTGACCGTCACAGCCACAGTCACAGTCCTCAGCCAGGACCCACCAGCACAGTCACACCCTTCAGCCAGAATTGGCCTCTTGTGCTGCCTGCCCTGCTTGCTTTTTTTTTCCCCCCAAAGTAACACATGTATGTCGTCAAAAACCAAATGTTACCAAGGGATTGTAATGACAGCCTCATTTCCTATTGAAGGATTGTCCCTCTTTCAGGTGCAGCTCAGATGGCTCCTCTTCCACCACCCTTTCCGGGTTGGACGTGACCTACGTCTGACTCCTCACACTGTGGCCTGTCCCAGGAGAAGTGGTGTTTGGTGCTGTGGCTTCTCCCCTGGGAGGCCGAGGAACTTGGTTTCAGATGTCCTGGTGGAATTTGTATTTTCTACCCCATTCTTTGTGGAGGCTCTTCACTTATAGTCTTTTTGTCCCTGGAAACAGCAGTGCCCGGTGAAGCACACCCTGTAATGGGCCCTGGCGGTTTCAGGATTGCGTCTGCAGAGTATGCATGATTGGCGGCGCGGATTCTTTACAGGCCAGGCCCCGCACCTCAGAGGCGACAGGTGACCAGGAATGCCGGAGTGTGGCTGCTCTGTTCGGAAGGGCGAATGTGACTTTTCTGAAAATGTGGGCCGTAAGTGAGAAGGTGGAATGGCCTGGATGGTTAGTTCTCACATACGTGAGCCGCGTCCTCCCACCCTCCTCCAGCGTCAGGGCGACCGACAACCGAGGCAGGTCTGGGGCTTCCTGTGGGTGGGACGGGGAAACAGACACGGGCATGACGCAGCTGGAGGTGTTTCCACCCTTCCTCTCCATTCTGTACAGCTTTTCGGACGGGTCTCCAGTAAGCTGGCGCTTTTCCTTGCTCTGAACGAGTGGTTCTCACCGGGCTTTCAGAAGGCATGTGCTGGAATCTCGGAGCACCGCCCCACCGCGTGATTCTCAGCTAGAATCATTCGACCAACAGCCACCCCTCTTTTGGGGAGGCACGGACTCATTTTGAGGAGTCATTTTTCTCTTGCTGATTCCTAAACTTTGAGGATCAAATTTTCTTTTTGATTAAAAAAAGAGAGAGAGACAAAGTGTATTCTCTTTGTGTACACATTTTTGCCAATTTGGGAGATGTAAAAAGCCACGATTTGGAATTTTGAACTTGCGAGTAAACTTGGATGTGCCTCGGCATGCTGTGAACAGCATCCTTCCCCTGAGAGAATTGTCTGCATTGCTCTGTTCCTGGTTACTGAGTGCGTGTGAGAATGACACTGGATGGTGTCCTTCTGCGTCCTTTTTGGTGATTCCTGTGTGTGTTTCCAAGGGCCAGGGTGTGACTGTTGGAGCGCCATTAGGAGTCCATCGTCTGTATCACACAATAAGGGCGCAGATTCTGAGTCAGAACGCTGGTGGTTTTGAACTCGTGGAGCGCTGAGAGTTTTACTGCGCGTGGTCCTCCTTGATGTGGTTTGGGTTTCTTTGTGAGTTGTGCGTGCCTCCTAAGGATCCTGGAAGGTGAGACAGGGTTTCCAAGCCCTCGATGAGGCCTGTGGCTTTGCTCCGGAAAACAGTCCTTTCCCCTACAAAGCACTGTGCCAAAAAGCCTCTCCCTCCTGGCCTGCTGCTGGGTCCGTGGGTGGCGTCTCAGCGTGCCCAGCCGCATGGGCACCCAGGTGGTTGTGGACAGGAGTCGCAGCGTCAGCAGCAGGCCCCAGTGCATCGGGCACATAGTGCCGTGGATGGGCTGTGGGAAGAAATGGGGGAGCTGCCGGCAGAGGGCTGAAGAGTGGGCTTGTGCCCGTGGGGGGTGGCTGTGGGGCTTGGAAAATTGGGAGGGGGCTGGGGTTGGGCCCTGCAGTTTGGCTTAGGCATTTTCCTGTGGTTCGCCTTAGTGACTGTCAGTTCTACTTGGAAACAGTTGGCAGACGGGGTAGAATTAAACGTACCAATTTGCTTTCTAATTCTGAAGCAGACTCTGGGCAGCAGATGCTAACATTATTTGGCATTTTCCTAGCACTTTCTCAGTGCCTGAGCCTTATTTCCTTTCTCTGGGAGAAAGTCTGGGACGGAGATTCCTGGCCAGCCTCCTGGGCACAGCCCTGGTCCCTCGGTGGGAGCTGTGCCCACCCATCGTGTTGTGATGTTGGTGTTCCCACCAAGACCTGGCAGCCCACATGCCCTGATCCTATTCCCGTCTCCCCACTGTGCCTGCCTCTGTGTGGGAGCGTGACAGAGGCTTTTCAGCAAACGGGTAGATTTCACATTATCTGCTCCTGGTCCTGGAAGGAAGGGCCACCTGTACTTTCACAACATGGGAAGGTTTTAGTTATTACTAGTTTCTTATTTTGAGAAATTGAGAAAGGAGGGGTGGGAATCCGCAGCTGTGTCCAGGTCAGGTGGGAGGACATGGCCGAGTGATGCCTCAGGGGCTTGGCCAGGCTGGGCTGTCCCCTGCAGGGTCCTCAGGGAGGTCTGCAGTGTCCCTGCCAGGCTTGGCTTGCTCTCTTCGCTTTTCTTCTCTAGTCCCGGCCCAGATCCATGATGCCTGGTCTCTGTGATCTTGGCCAAGTCGCCTTTCTGCCTGAAACGGCAGGGCCTGAGCTCGCTGCGCCCTCTGCCCAGGGCCTGGGGCTCCTGTCACGTGATCCTGCGAGCTCACCCGGACAGAGCACACAGTTTCCACTTTCTCTCCATCCTCCTCTCAGCGAGGGAACAGGCCAACAAGGCAGGCTTGCCCTGTTTCGTCGTCTTAGGGGGGAGTTTGAGTAAGGGGCTCGACCCCTCCATTCAGGCCTTGCTAGGGGTTGATGGAGCTGGTTCAGAGCAAATACGGAATTTGTGTCATTGCTATGGAGCCTCCGCTAGAATCGCGTTCTCGAGCTGGAGGGGACTTGCTTGGGTCACACAGTGAGGGGCAGAACCAGGCCTGAGACCCTGGTCTCCTGATTTGGGGGCCAAGGCATTCTCTCCCTCCTCCCCTTTGAGAACAACAGCAGTTTCGCAAGAAGGTGTGGAGTGACCCTCTCTCATGACACGCAGCCGGGGGCTCACCCTGCTTATTGGCCACTCTTCTCAGGCCTGGTCTTCCTGGCTGTTCGTTGCTGACGGCTCTCTGCAGGGGCTGCCCCAGTGGTCCTCTGACACCTCGAGCCGATCCTTCACATCCTGCTTCCTGGGTCCCCGTCGGCTGCAGCTGTGTTTTCTCCGGTGTTCTGCAAGGTGTAACTGGCTGTTCGGTCAGGCAAGGCTTCTGTAGCCAAAGACAAAGGTTTAAGAAGTGCAGAGTCAGCAGAGTTCAACAGGCCGCTTCCCAAGGCCTCCCCAGGGCCGTTGATACGCTAATGTGCATTGTGAATTTCCAAGAGTGGAGAATTAAAATGCATAGAGTGGGAGTTTATTATAAAGGAGCAGGAGAACCATGCAGCTAGTCTGTGCGCGGGAACTGAAACCCAGGACAGGAAAGGCGGGTTGTGAAATTCTGTCTCCGTTTTTTTGTCTTTTTCCATCTCTGCCCTCTCTCTGTGTATCCTAATTCATTCATTTTCTTTTTCCTTCTCTCCACCCTCATACCCTGACTTGTTTTTTAAATTGTGGTAAAATACACTTAACAACAGATGTACCATCCTAACCATTTTTACGTGTACGGTCAGTAGCATTAAGCACATTCATATTGTTGTGCATCCATCACCTCCATCCCTTCACAGAACTCTCCATCCCGCAAAACTGAAGATGGAATATTCTCCAGCAAAAATCCACATTTTGTTTATTTATCCCTTCATCCTGTGAGGGACCCTTGGGTCGTTTCCGCTCATCTCCTAAATTTTTCTCCTTCTCTCATCCACAGTTAGATAGAGGATGCCCACTGCTTACTTGCACGTTTTACAGGCAGTCGCCGAGAAAGAAAGGAGAGGCTGAGTTGGTTGTCTCCTCTCTGTCCCGGACGCTTCTGCCTCCCCTCTTGCCTGGCCGCCTTTGCTTCTCTCAGCTTCTCCTGTGAGGAAGCTTCCGTGACCCCGATGGTCGGGACCACTCTGTCCTGCTCTCCGAGTTCCTTTCTGACACCCAGCGTGGCCCATGTCGTTCTCAGTTCTCTCACACTTTCCTTGTTTCTCTCCCCCTCAACTTTTCCTTTCTGTCTCCTGGCGCCCGGCCCAAGTGGGGTCTCCCCACAGGCAGGTTGGAGAAATGAAAGTACCCTAGGACTGAAGAGGCTCTGGCCCAAAACTTGGCCCCTGTGGCTGTCGTGGCCAGAGGAGGCTTCACTGGGTCCTCCTCTGCGCTCTTGGGCCACTTGCCTCTGTTCTGGGTGCGAGTCATTAAATGTGGCCTGCCCTTGAGACGACCCCAAAGCCAGAAAAGTCACCCATGTGCAGAGATGCCCAGTAGTCCTTTTCTCTTCCGTGGGAGGACAGTGCCTTTTGTTCAGTAATATTTACTCCACTTGCCTCACCTCTAATTTAAAAAAGGGAGACATGGGGGCCAGCCCTGTGGCTGAGTGGTTAAGTTCACGTGCTCTGCTTCAGCAGCCCAGGGTCTTGCCAGTTGGGATCCTGGGTCCGGACATGGCACCACTCATCAAGCCATGCCGAGGCGGCGTCCCACATGCCACAACTAGAAGGACCCACAACTAGAATATACAACTATGTCCCGGGGGGCTTTGGGGAGAAGAAGAAAGAAAATAAAAGAAGATTGGCAACAGATGTTAGCTCAGGTGCCAATCTTTTAAAAAAAAATAAAAAGGGAGAGGTGAGCAATCAGTCCCACATTTCCCCTGTAAGCCGACGTGAGCAGCTTTGTAAAGGAGACCACCTGATGCCCTCACATGTCCAAAGGGTGGGTAGAGGGGGTCCCTATTGACTGCCGGCCGAGTCAGGCGTTTCCCACAGTTATCGCACTCCTGCCAGCCGCTCTCTGTGGATTATTCCACGCCCCAAGATTAAGGAACTTGCTCGAGGTCCCAGAGCTGAAATTCAGACCGATGACATCAGC
Source organism: Equus przewalskii (assembly GCF_037783145.1). Lineage (NCBI taxonomy): Eukaryota > Metazoa > Chordata > Mammalia > Perissodactyla > Equidae > Equus > Equus przewalskii. The sequence continues at coordinate 52,590,339 of NC_091832.1, forward strand.
TTGGCTGGCTCTGAAGCCTTGGCAGCATGTCCCCGCTGTTCCTGCCTCTGCCCGCTCCGCATGCACCTCCCTCCCCCAGCACCCCCTCTCTCCTCCTCAGGAGCCAAGGCTGGATGGAGATTGTTACTAGAAAGTGCTGGGGCTGCAAGGGGCCTCTAGGTAGTGGTTCTCCAAACTGAGATGATAGGAATCATCTGGAGAATTAAAAAAACATTTGAATCAATACATGTTGGGGTGGTACTGGGCTACATAAACACTTCCCAGGTGATTCTGATGATCAGCCACTGTTCTGATCCCCCCCTTCATTTTCCAGTTGAGGACACTGGGGACCAGTGAGTTGGGATGCCGTAGCCAAGGCCACGTGGCCCTGTTGCAGCCTGCCTCAGGTCCGTAGTCCAGGCTCTCGGCTCCTTGCTCTGGGGCCTGGGTGTTCTCTCGCACTGCCGCCTCTGCTTGCGAGGCGCTCTTTCATTTCTGCCCGTCTGGACCCAACGAAGGCCTTCACCACAGGTGGTCCTGTCTCCCCAGGCTGGAAACCAGCAAGGAGGAGGCGGAGGCAGGTGGGCTTCCCTCTGGGAGTGGGGCCAGCAGGAGCCGCCCCTTATTGACAGCCCAAGGAGGGCTCTCCTGCGGCTCAGCAGATCCCAGCCTGGGCTTGAGAAATGCAGCGACACAGGGACTTCTATCAAGAGGGAGAGATCTAGACAAGAGGGGAGGCGGGGACAGGTGCCAGGAATGCATGCTCCCATTTAGGGGAGGTGAAGTAAGATACGTAGTATCCTTCACCCTGGTTGGTATCCTAAATTGCACGTGTCTGTTCATCGATTCACTCGACAGCTATTTACTGGGCCCCCACTGCGAGTTAGACGCTTAACAGGCACTGGCGATCTGCTGTGCACGAGGCATACGCAGCCCCGCCTGCACAGACTGAGCGTCTGCAAGGCTGGTCGTATAGAGAACCGGATTCCTTAGCCCCTTGGTGAATCCTTTCATTGTTAGTGAGTGATGGTCATAGACACGTAATGGCATTTTCTTTTCTCAGCCATTCTCTCGAAGGAGGAAACTAAAGCTTAGAGAGGTTCCCCGTCCTCCCCAGGGTCACGCTGGGAGTGATGGAGCTGAGTTCACCTGGTGCTCTGGTGAGAAAGCCCGCGTGCGGGACTTCCCTGCTGCCCGCCCACTGCCTCGTGCTCCTGCTTCTGGTCAGGCGCAATCAGAGGAAAAAGCCGGGTGCCATACGAAGCTTTGTTTGCTCCCACAGTTGAGCGATTTCAAATAACTTGTGGAACGTAGTGCTCGAGACCCTCTGCCGTCCCCAAGGAAGCCGTCGCCTCTCCCACATCGAGCGCCTTGCCTTTGAGCACGTGGCTGGGCCAGCAGCCGCTTGCCCCTCCTCGCTGGGTCTCGCTTGCTGCTGCTGCACGCTGCGATTACGCCGCCTGAGATCTGTTGAGAAGGGTTAGAATAGAAAACACGGAACCAAAAGGTGCAGGCCCTGAGCCCAGCCCCCGGCGCTCCCCGAATGTGGGCCCAGGCATCTGGCGGCGGCCTGGGGCCGGGCCAGGGCATTTTCACCCGTTTGAGGTAGAAAAAAGGGTAAAGCAGTGAGTTTTTAATAAAGCTAAATTTAATCTAAAGAACAGTTTTATAATCAGAAGTAGTTGTCTTTGCCTTTTTTTAAGCATTAACAGTGTCCTCTCTTTTAGGAAATCTTGATTGTAATAGAAGGTGATAGTGACTATTGCTTATATTGTTGTTGTTTTACGTCCTTTCTTAGCAAAATGAAAAGTTGTCAGTGGTGTGCCCGTTTTCTTTGTGGTGTCACTGGCTGGGGAGATCTGAAAGTGACCGGTAATTAGGTTGTTGGTTTTCACGCTCTTCCTCTGGGCCTGGATTCCTGGGGGCAGTTTTCTGCCGTGTGGAATGAGAGGAGGGCCTGAGCCCTTCACCCCATTTCCAAGCAGAGAAGCCCTTCTTAAATTCTGTGTCGTGGTTTTCTGGGAGATTTTGTTTGGAGAGAAAAGGATGTCCCTGCCAGAGCTTGGAGGCTGACCCTCCAGTCTGCGTGTGTGTTGGGGGCGGGGAGTGGAGGAGCAAATGCTGCTGCTTTTGCAGGGCTGAGCCAGCGCTGGTACTAGTGCATCTACTGTGCTAGTCAGGGTTCCTCAGAGAAACAGAGCCAACAGGGGGTGTGTATATGTGTGTGTATGTGAATTGGCTCACGCAGTCGTGGAAGCTGGCAAGTCTGAAGTCTGCAGGGCAGGCTGGCTGGAGACCCAGGGAAGAGTTGATGTTGCAGCTCAAGTGCAAAGACTGTCTGGAGACAGAATTCTTTCTTCCTTGGGTGACATCAGTTTTTTTTCTCTTCATACCTTTGACTGATTAGATGAGGCCCACCCACACCATGGAGGGTAATCTGCTTTATTCACAGTCCACTGATTTAAACATTAATCTCATCTGAAACATACCTTCACAGCCACATCTAGACTACAGTTTGACCATAGTTGGAGCCAGTGTGAGTACGGTGGCCTTGCCAGGTTGACACATAAGATTAATGATCACACTTGCTCAAGTGCCTGGGAGCACAGTAGGATCACAGAGTGGGGAGAGCTGGGTCTCCGCCTCAAGGAGGCAGGACTATACATAGGGAGAAGTTCAGAACAAGACCATTTATATGGAAGCGCTAACTTGTAAAGACAAAGTGGAAAAAGTATTCAGAGGAGATGAAGGGGTGAGGGCTGGAGGACTTGGGGGAAATTTCATGGTACGGCTCAACAGGAGCTGTCAGAGCCTGGACGCCTCCACTAGGTCAGGGTGCAGAAGACTTCAGAGCCAGAATGGGAACCACCGGGTAATAATACTACTCACATTTGACTGGGCCTCTGAGTTTATTAAGAATCTCCACACCCGTTGTTTCATTTGATGCTCGCGACAATCCTGTATTTTTAATTGAAGCTCTCAAGGCCCAGAGAGGTTGAGGGACTCATCAGAGGTCACACAGCTTGCCAGTGGCAGGGCACGTCTTCCTACTCCCGATCCTGCCCCCACTCGTTCCCCCTTTTGCTGGGTATGATGAAGTCCTTGTGAAGGTGTGTCTGTGGGGGAGGGAGGACTCCAGGAGGGAGAGAGTAAATGTTTTCTTTATGAAGAAATGTGAAACTGAAAATGGACTGTTCCCTCTCTCCGGGTCTTCCTTTCCCTCCTTACCATCCTCGTTAACTGCCATTCTCTTCTTGTTTTCTCGCCTTCTCCCAGACACGAATGCAGAGTCTGAATCCAGATCCCAAAGCCCAGTACACGAATGTCTATGGAGCCCTCAAGAAGATCACGCGGACCGAAGGCTTCTGGAGGCCCTTGCGAGGCCTCAACGTGATGGTGGTGGGTGCAGGCCCGGCCCACGCCATGTATTTTGCCTGCTATGAAAACATGAAAAGGACTTTAAATGACGTTTTCCGCCACCAAGGAAACAGCCACCTAGCCAACGGTATTTGAAAGCGTTTGTCTGGAGTTAGAAAGTTCTCTCCTTCAACAGACCCTTCCCCAGGGTTCTCCTCCCTGGGACCCAGCAGCCTGACGCCGCGTCTCCGCCACGCTTGCTTACGAATAAAGAACTCTAGAGTTGTGTGTGCACACACACCAGACACACGCACACACACACACACGCTTCTTTCCATTCCCCTCCTTCGCTTTCTGAAGCCTGGGGAAAATCAGTGACAGAGGTGTTTCAGTTTTCATTGTTGTGTGGGTTTTTCGTTTCGTTCTTTTAAACGTTCAAAGGCAAGTAAAGATCAGATCTAGGAGAAAACCCTGAATAGAAACAAAACTTTTGAATGCTGGATTCAAAAAAAAAAAAGCTATCTGGACAGCTTCTTTGAGACTATTTAAAAACTGGTTCAACAGGTCTCTACAACGTCAAGATCTAACTAAGCTTGAAAAGGTCAAGAAGTTTTATGGCTGACAAAGGATTTGCTCCAGCGCAGACGGCCTTTCCCACCTTAAGCTTCTGGGGGCCCAGGGCCTCCGCCCGCCCCTCCTCCGTTTGTCTGAGTGGCAGCTCTGCGAGCAAGGGCTGACAGCGTTTCCTTTCTTGTTTGGCGGGAGCAGGCGGGCTGGGGGCTGGAGTTGTGGGCAGCTCTTGCGTAGGCCTGTCTTACCGGCCCGAGCGCTTATTCTCGCCTCTCCTGTGGGTTTGGCTTTTGTTGGTTTTTGTTTGGGTGTGAATGGGGCTATGGATAGCAGTGTAAGGTGTACTTATCTTAACAAAATTGCTTTTCAACAGTGGAGAGGTAGATGTGACCAGCAGCAACGTTTTCCCCTTCTTTCTGTTCTACTCACAACCAAAAAAGTCCCTTCTGTCAGCAGACCTGGTAATGATAACTCCACCTGGCTGGTTTGTAGACATTTGTTTTGCCTTTTAAAAACTGGCCGTTAGTTGTATCTGTTGACGCGGTCACTAAGAGCCAGGCTGTCCCCGAGTCTGTGCCTCGGGCCTTCCTTTTGCTGGAACTCCTTGGTCGCTGCAGCCCTTGAAAGCGGGTTGACGGAACCCAGTTTATGCCGAGTTCCGCCCAGCGCTGTTCCGGCATCATCGTGCTGTGTGCTGTGGTTGCGTGTTGACCTTTCTGGGGATGATGCTAAGCGTGTGGAGGAGGGCGGGGGATAGAAGTGCATTTCTGAAGGCTTCTCCTGGTGTTCCTCCTCCCTCCCACCTTCCTGCCGGCGCCTTAGTTACTGGGCACTGTCAGCTGCAGAGGGAGGAAACCCCAAGCCAAACGCAAAATTGCAGGCCTGAGTCAGGCGTTTGAAGTTCCTGGGGTTTTTCTTTTTTAGTTATTTTATGGAGGCCACATTGGTTTACAACACTGTGTAAATTTCCTGGTTCTTGGAGCCCGGCCCTTCGGATGAGACCCTCGGACGGGGTCGGCCGTCCCCGAGACAGGTCCTAGCTTTGCAGACTTACCTGGGAGTGTACCACGTGCAGAGCTTCCTGGTGTGCTCTTCCCTTGCCTGTTTTCTTAAAAATGCCTGGATTTTATTAAGGAATTTTCTTACAGATTGCTTTTCAGACCTTTTCTCCTCTCGGCCATTTACGTGCAATCCTCCCCTTTGGCCCAGTTTAAGGGCGGAGTGAGTTAATCTGTAGACAGAGTGAAAAATCTAGACGGTGGAAAAAGCCACCACGTGTGGTTTCTGGGTGCCATGCAGTGTGAGCAGGTCTACCCTTTCCCCAGGTTGACTCCCAGAGAGAAAATGAGGCTTCTGCAAGATTGAAGTGTGGGTAATTGTGCCCCTTTTTATCTGGCGTTGCCAGGATCTCTAGAGTTTTGAGCATCAGTGCTCCCCTGGGTGGAGTTGATAGTGAACGTTGCTTCTTAGAAAGCTGTGTCCGGGGTTCCGTCTGATTTGGGTTCCAGGAACTTCCTTGGAATACCTTGTCCCGGAGGGTAATTTTCTGGAGTTTCTTTTGCAGGGATAGCTGGGAGTATGGCCACCCTGCTCCACGATGCAGTAATGAATCCAGCAGAAGGTAATGTTTCATGGTCCCAGGGAGTGGCAGCAGGGGCTGTGCGAACGGGCAGGGAAAGAGGGGCGGGTGGGGAGACAGAAGGTCCGGCAAGGGGCCTGCTGGCTAAGGAGGATGTTTTCCTCCGCATTAGTAAAGGTGTCACGACGGGACGGGAGCCTCTGAGCTTCTGGTACTCCTGTTCTCAGGAACAGCTACTCAGAGTGTGATCCGCGGGCCAGCGGCGTCAGCATCTCCTGAGAGCATGCTAGAAAAGCTTATTCTTAGGCCCCACCCCAGGCCTACTGAATCACAATCTCTGGGGTTGGAGATGAGGAATCTGTTTTAAAAGCTCTCCTGGTGACTCTTTTGCATGCTTTTGCACTAGTCTAACACATACACTCACACATGCACGCACACACACACCACTCCGGCCCTTGTTAACCTTTATCAACCCTAGACAAATTTAGGGGGAGTCTGCCAAAGGCCATTTGTTAGGGCTCAGGTTCAATTTGCTCTTTTAAAAGAAATTTGCAATTATTATGAAAATTCCAAACTCATGCAAAAATAGAGAGAGGAGTATTCTGAACCCCCATCGCTCTACTTCATGAACGAACATTTGGCCGGTTTGTTTTAGCGTCTCCTCCCGCGATTTTTTCTTTTGAATTTTGAGAGCATTCTAAAACAATTCTTAGCTGTGCAGACTTCAGCTCTGTCTGCTTTTTCTATATCCTGGTGTCGTTGGCCAACTTGGGTCTCAGAGGTGAGGGCCTTTTGGACCAGGTACTGGGCGTCCTTTCAGCTGGGTTACCCTCTCTGAGAGGTGGGACCTTTCTCCCCATCTGACGATGGCCCCTTTCCAGAAGGGAGAACCAGAGGTAAAAATTCCAACATTTTAAGCATGTGTTATGTTAGTCTGTTTTTGTCCTTTAAGGTGAAAATTGTCTACTTGCTGTAGCTGCCCCCTGTGCCCTGGCAGACAGGGGACTTGTCCTGACCTTCAGGGACGGGGCGAAACAGGTTGGGAGGTGGCTGCTTTGGTGCATGTTCAAGGCGACTCAGACAGGGACCTGGTCAGTGACCAGTCAGTAAGCCCATGTCAACTGGGCAAGAATTTGTTTCTGTTTTTTTTTAAGGAGAAAAAAGTGAGGTTCAACTCCCCCCCTTCTTCTTGACATTATATTGATTTAAGGACTTTATTTCTTTAAAAGTAAAGAAAAGCACACTGTGCGTGTTCATTTCACAGTGCATGGGGACGATTAAAACTCTAAGTGTAAGGGACCCCAGTTGGCCCTCGTTTGCCTCAGGTCCTCTGAACGAAGCCCGGTTCTTCATTGGACTTTGTCATTGAACTTGGGCTGACATGATTCTAGTGTCTCTTCCGAGGGTACTGTGACACAGAAGCTAAGAACACTGTCAGAGGTGCAGAGCACTGAGAGTGAGAGATGGGAGCACGCGTCCAGTAGGCAGGTTGGGAGGGAGCAGGGCAGGGAGGCGTGGTTTAGACTGGCGGCGCCTGCGATGCCCAGGCAGCCAGGCTCTGGGGATCGGATCAGTGAGTCTAGTCTGAAGTGGCCCCTGGTTTAGAGCACCTTAGATGAGATGCAGGCAGGAGAAACTTGAGGAAATAGCCCCTTCCTGGCACGGGATCCTGGAGCCCCATGCGTAAACGGGGTTTCCGGAGCTGGCCTCTGGTTTCTCAGGCTGGGGCTGTGTGTGCTAGCTCTCTGGGCCTTGTGACCAGTGTGTCTAAACTTACTTGTTTCTCTTTATGGCTTGGCTTCCCTTTCACTCCGACCCGGGGTGGGGCCAAACCCAACCAACTGGCCCTGACTGCCGCCTGGCCTGCTGCGCCCGCAACAGTCGTGAAGCAGCGCATGCAGATGTACAACTCGCCGCACCGGTCGGCCCTCAGCTGCATCCGGACGGTGTGGAGGACTGAGGGCTGGGGGGCCTTCTACCGGAGTTACAGCACGCAGCTGACCATGAACATTCCCTTCCAGTCCATCCACTTCATCACCTACGAGTTCCTGCAGGAGCAGGTCAACCCTCACCGGGTCTACAACCCGCAGTCCCACATCATCTCAGGTGGGCTGGCCGGGGCCCTTGCCGCGGCCGCCACCACCCCGCTGGACGTCTGTAAGACCCTCCTCAACACTCAGGAGAACATGGCCCTCAACCTGGCCAACATCAGCGGCCGGCTGTCGGGCATGGCCAACGCTTTCCGCACGGTGTACCGGCTCAACGGCCTGCCCGGCTACTTCAAAGGCATGCGAGCGCGTGTCATCCACCAGATGCCCTCCACGGCCATCTCCTGGTCGGTCTATGAGTTTTTTAAGTACTTCCTCACCAAGCGCAAGCTGGAGAATCGAACTCCATACTAAAGGAACAGGCTGTGGGGAGCGATGCCCGAATCTTATTTTTAGAAGGCTTTCCCTGCCTGCTTCCATCCCTGCCCTCACACTGAGATTATTGTTGCACGGTGTTCGCAGGGTGGGCCTCCCGCCCGACGCCTTAGAGAGAGGAAAGGAGGGACAGCCGCTTACCGGGAGGCCAGGGGCAGTCCACAGGGACATCCGAGGTGGTGGTAGGTGGGGAGAGACCTTGGAAGGGGAACGAGAAATTGCTTTTTCTCTTCGTCCCCCAAGAGGTATGTAGCATTTCTGCTTCACTGGAGCAGTTTCCTGCCCTGGAATTGTAGATCACACAGAAGGGAAGAAAATGAGCAGTGACCGAAAACATTAAAGAAAAAGAAAATCATGTATATAAAAGTTGCCGTACACAGTCTAAAATAGATGGATAATGTTTATCCTTTATTTTTCTATGTAGAAGTTTTTGGATTTGTGTGTATGCCTGTGCGTGTGTATAAATAAGTGTTACAGCTGGGAATGTAAAGCTGTTTTTTTAAAAAAATAGAGGGCTGAAGTCTTCCATTGGGTTATATAAAAAGGGCACCGAAGTACTAAATTGCTGAAAGTGGCCTAAAATTGTGTTGAGCCCCCAAATGGAAGTTTCACTTGAATGTAAAATAATAAAATATAAAGTTTATATTTTGAATTTCTTTTTTCATGGGGGAAGAAAAGGTATGTTGAAAAACAGTCAAAATAATGATGTATTACTTCCAGCTACATTTCTTTTCTTTTACTCAATCAGTCACCTTCATGTGCCTTCTCCCTTTGCCTTCCCTAAAAACTCCAGGACTAAAGACCTGGCCCTGAGGCGTTTTCTCTTGCTGAATGCATGCACACACGCACACAGACCCCGCGGTAGGGTGGTTTTCACCTGACAACAGTGGTCCCCAGTAGAATTGGGATGGCTCGTCTTACACCTGCTGAGACCTCGCCTTCCCTTGCTGTGAGTGGCGTGAATATGTGCCCCTTGGGCCGGCACTTAGAAGCCTGCGACATGGCAACCTTTGGCTGCTTGTTGGGCAGGCCGTTGGGATGAATCCTGCCTTTATCCTAGGACTTATTTCTGCATCAACCTTTTCACTCAGACACATCGGGTATTCTGGTCTCTGTGTGTGATGATAAATCTCTGTTGCCTGTCCACTTTGAGGGATTGTGAAAACCGTGGCAACTGTGTCAATGGCATTTGTCTGTCCCCCTGCCCACCATGAATTCCCCCATCATGGAGCCTCTCACGCACGGTGACAGAGGCCAGGACCTCGTGCACGAGTCAGGATGCCTCTCTGGGCCACCTTCAGCCTCGCTGGGTCTGTGTCAGCTGAGCACGTGAGGCCTGACTGCCTTGTTTTCTGAAATGGTGCATCCTGCATCCGAGGCGAGCCGCATAATCACTCAGAGAAAATACAGGCTGATTTCCTCTCGCCCTGCCCTTTGATTGGCTGCCAGACCTCTCTCCCAGGCAAGACCAAATGGCTCTACCTTTTCCTTTCAGAGCCCTTCTTAAAAAATGAGCAGGAAGCACGTGTGTATGTTTTTATTCTGACGGGCCAGGTTCCTACCTTCGCCCTTTGCCCTTCACCCTTTGCCTCAGGCGTGGTCAGTGTTGTGCATCTCTCTCAGGCTCAGACCCGCTGCTTCAGCAGCTCTTACTTCCTGGGAAGAGCTCAGGCGGCACTGAGACAGTTTTCATCTTGGGACGCTGCCCACAGTGCTTCCGGGAGTAGTTTTCAGGTTGAGGGCAGGAGAGCGCCGCGTGGGCAGCTCCCACGTGTGCCCTATGAGCAGGGCCTTGCTCCTGGGCTGGGGGTTCAGCTGTTGACCTGTCCCACTTTGGAGCTAACCTTCCGGTGGACACCAGTTGCCGCTCGCTTCTGTCCCACTCGGGGATGCAAAAAGCCATGGCGACCATCCTCTGTGGGCAGTGTTTACATCTCTCTAAACACGCCCTGCATGACTGTTAAATTCTGCCAATGGAAGAAAAACTAGATCAAATAATTATCCAACCACCCCTTTTCATCCACTTAAGATATGCCGCACTGCTGCAAATACTGCTGCAAAATACTCCTTATTTCTTACGGAATTTTATATTCTCTGGTATTCAGAAAAGAAACGGTTCAGTTCTCTGGGAAAACTCCTTTGGGTCGGGGGATGCGAGGAGGAGAGGAGGAAGGGACTTGGGAGCTGGGTGGGCGGGGGCGGGCTCTCCTCACTGTGCGCTGCGCAGAGGGATCGGCTGGGAAAGGGGGTGCCCCCTGTCCTGCCCGCCTGCGGGGTCTTCTTGAGGCTGGATGAGCGATGGAGCTGAGAAAGCTTTGAAAGTCCTGAAGCACTAAGCAAATTTAAGTGGTCGTTAATTTTGTGGCAATTGAGGCCCCAGCTCCCTTGCCCTGAGATTCAACCTCTTGTAGATCATAGTTTTACTTTTATATTAGAGTAAAGAATTGGTTTTGTTCCAAAGGGGATAAATCATCAATCCGTGACTGTTTTTTCTTAACTTTGGATTGAATCTAGCTCTTGGCTGGCCTACATCCTTTCTGGGTGGTTTCTGTTTCTATTTCTTTTTTTTTTGATGCTGATGTCTTATTCCAAGGGCTGTCCTTCGAAGTCCCCCAGAGCTGCATCTGCAGCACACTGTTATGCCAATAAGATTTTGTTTGACTTGATTGAAGGATGGCTGTGCCTGTTAAATTCGAATGTACCACTGCTTCCTTCCGGCCAGCCACACAATGTGTAAGGGTGAGCAAGTGTGGTTTCTTAAATGCCTGTATGGAATATCATTGTTTCTGTCTCTCAGTTGTTGCCAGCGCTTTGAACAAGGGGAGAAATGTGTGTTCATGTGTGGGATGTTCCGACATGCTGCTACAACTGTGACACTGGAGCTAGAGAAAATAAAGCCTTGGTCTTTGAACCGCTGCGGGCTCTGTGGTGGGAATGTTGAATAAGAGGAGAGTGGATGGAGAGAAGGAAGCTACTCCATGGGGCTTGTGCCTGTTCTGGTCTCGCACGTTAGGGACCAGGATCTACAGCTTCGATAGAAAGTGCCCTTTCAGCCCTCTTGGAAATGGAAGCAGACCGCTGTGTCAGCCAGCCCGGAGACGGCCACGTCGTCATGCCAGGGCAGGGCTGGGAGCCGCCTCTGGCTTTGCTCGCCATGCCGGGGAGGGTGGCAGCTTTCTCTCCTGATGTGAGAGCATGAGCGTGACAGGGTGCAGGTGCATGGTGTACACAGCCCTGGTACATGGATGCTCAGGACTGTTTTCTTTCTCACACACACACTAATCCCTTTGTGGAGGTTCAGTCAGGGTCCCTCTACATGGAAGACCCCAAGGGTGACCAGGATCTACGCATACATCCTAAAGGTCACAGCTTAAGCCAGAGAACTAAACCTCTGGAGTTAGGAGTGAGGGTGACGGGTGGTCACAGACCCCTTTGAGGAGCCAGGAATAACTCGATTCTTCACACGGTTTTGGAGGTCAGCTTGCCTACTTTAACCACTAAAGACCTCAGCGAGGGTAGGGAATCAGAATCGAAGTCAGCCCTGAGAACCAGCCCTGGGCAAGGGTGCTGGCAGCTGGAAAGGGGACACTGATCAGAGGGTGGAGAAGGCTAGAGATAAGCTTCCTGCTTTGTAGTTGTACCGAAGGCCACCCCTGTGCTTCTCGAAGCTGTCTTGCAGCTCTGGGTTGCTTCCTCTCCTCGGGGTGGGTGGCAGTCTGGGAGGGTCCGCTCTCAGTGCACAGGCGTCCATTCTGCACATCCTCCTCCTCTCCCTGACCCATGAAGTCAAGCTGCCAGCAAACCTGGAGTGCCTCCCGAGAGCAGAGCACCGTGCCTGGCGCTGTTAGAAAAGAGCCAAGTGTAAGATGTGGTTCCCGCCCTCTCGGGCCTGACAGCCTAAGAAAAGAATCTAAGGGAAGACACGGCTTCCTTAATGCGACCAAATCTAGATCTGCCAGGACAGCAGTGGAAGGTGCCTTGGAAGAAAAGCGGTAAGGTGATGCCATTAGGCCAAGCTTCATGAGATACTCACTTGTCCTGCTTGTTCGTGGTGCTGTCCCCACTGGTGGTGTGCGGGGGCTGAGGGTGCACATCTCTTCCCGGCTTCACATTCAGGAATGTCATCTGGCTAGCTTGAAATCAGCAAAGGTAGGAATATTTACACTGCAGAAATAGACAAGTGCTATAAATCAGGGCTGTTACTTTTCATAGAGCCAACTTACCAGTCCACCACTGCTGGCACATGGCACGGTGCTTACTTTGTGGTAGGTGTTGGGTAAAGGTTTGCTGATAGATGTGCTGGGTAAGCCTTTTGTCATCAACCTGGCGTCCCCTGTAGTGCTGGCCCTCCTAGTTCCTCCTCGTGGCAGGAACCATCTTCCTCACTTAGAAGCTGTCTGCGGTACATCCACACTCCTCAAATTCCAGCCTAGAAAAGCCATGAAAGGAAGGGGTTCCCTTTTCCCCAGGGCCAAGGTCTCCTTTCTGTCTGAGTTCCCTGAGACTTCTACGGGATCAGCCATCCTTTCCGGGAGAGACTCCATTCCTACCCAGAAGAGTGGCCTTAATGGGACAAACATCTCAGAGAAGAATGCAATAAGCCCTGAGTTGTACAAGAGAGAGTACAACCGCTGGGAGGGAGCAGAGGTGTGCTAGTACTGCTTACAGGGAAATAGTTGTCTCTGGTCTAAGGCAGGAGTTAGTTTCTCCCTAACTGCAATTAGGGAGAAAAGCTTGGTTTGCAGCCAGAAGGGCATTGTAGGAGATGCCCTAGCCGTAAGCTGCAAATGAGAGCTTTGACTGCTGTCTTAAGCAGTTTGACCTTTTAAACAGTAGGTAAAGGGGAATCATTAAGGGTCTTTGAGCAAAGGACATCATGATTGGAGCTCAGCTTTAGGAAGAGCCATTTGGCAGAAGTGGACGGAACAGAGTGGAGAAGGAATACCCAGGAAGCTAGGAGATGGTCAGTTCGGTATAAGGCTAGGGAGACTGGAATAGAAGGAGTCCAACTGATGAGAGTGTAGAAGTGGGATCAACAGCGTTTGGGGGGGCGCTTGACTGCAGGGCAAAACGAGAATGGGCTGTCTGAGAGAAGTGTTGGTGTTAGGAGGAAGACCTGGCTCGCCGGCAGAGCAGGTGGTGGCGGAGAAGATGCCTCATCTCTGAATCCATCAGTCTCTCCTTAGTCCTCATTCTCCTCCAGCAGGCACGATGCTGGAGCTCTGAGCTCTTGCCTAAAAGCTGCCTCAATAGCTCCCCTCTCTTGGCTTCCATTGTCCTGCCCTCCCTCCGGCTGCTCACTTTGACTACCTCCTCTGGCTCTGCCCACCAGCCTCAGTTCCTTTCTGGGCCACCTAAGAATGGCTGCGTGGGAAAGTTCTGCCTTTAGACTTCCTGTGTGTCCACCCGCTCTTGGCACTGATCTGCCTTCACGACTTCAACTGGCCCCTGTGGAAAGATGATTCCAAGTTGTGGGATGTAGCACCCTGACTCCGCTCCTGAGCTCCAGATCGAAATGGCCAGGTGCCTGCTGATCTCAGACATCTCAACTCTTGTCCCGCCAACCCCAAAGCCTGCTTCTGCTGCCAGAGGCTTACCATGTTATGCACTTGCTCAGAACCTTGAGGGCTCCTCATCGTTTTTTTTTCAAAGATTGGCACCTGAGCTAACACCTGTTGCCTTTTTTCCCCTCCTTCTTCTCCCCAAAGCCCCCCAGTACATAGTTGTATATTCTAGTTGCAGGCCCTTCTGGTTGTGGCATGTGGGATGCCGCCTCAGCATGGCTTGATGAGCGGTGCCATGTCTGCACCCAGGATCCAAACCAGTGAAACCCCAGGCCACTGAAGCGGAGTGCATGAACTTAACCACTCAGCCATGGGGCCGGCCCACAAGTCTTATCTTTAAGGCACCCTAAGATGGCATTTACTATCCCACTGCAAAGCTGTTCCTGACTCTCTCATCATGTGTCAGTACCTGGCCTGGGCCGCAATGGCCCACCTCACTTTGCCTTTTTGCTGCCGTCTGCCCAGAACGTGTGCCCCATGAGGACAGAGACTGCAGTTTATTCACTCTTGTTTTCTCCATAGCCCTCGCCCTAAGATTCGCCCATTCTGCATAAGAGCAACCGTCACTGTTAACCGTATTTATCAAACTTCTGACGTGCTGTTGAGATTGGAGCGCCTACAGGGCATGAGAGGTGGAGACACCCAGAAGGAGCTACACTCGGTGTTTGGGAGGAAAGTTGCAATTGAAGCCAAGGACTGGGCAGGGATCTGAAGGGGTGTGATGGTGGAAGCCATGCACACAGATGAGAGCCCCAGAGAGAACAGGGACCTTGTGGGATGCTTACACGTAATAGGAGAAATAGTGAGGGGAGAAAGGGGAACTGGGAGAGACTGGAGGGGTCAGAAAATTATGAAGATAGCCGGGAGGTGAGGCGTTCACAGAGGAGGTGTCATCAGTTCTACACGCTTAGACATAATACAAAAGCAACTAAAGCCATTTTTAAAGATTCCCAGATTGCTTCTCCTTGCTCTTGGCCTCTTTGTCCCTCGTTTGTTGTCCCCTCCTCTTACTTTTGCCTTTTCTGATTCCTTTCTCAATCCCACTTTTGCCAGGCTATCCCTCCCAGTGCCATTCCTAATGTACCTGACTCATGGCAATAATTAGAAAAGTACTCAAAAATGCACATCCCAGGCTTGTTTACGAAAGTCAAAAGATGGAAGCAAACTGAATATCTACCAAGAAGTTAAATGATTTATAGAACATCCAGGCTACCCTGGTATTGGTGTGGGGAGGAAGGCAGTTTCATCAGGGGTCTCCAGCCAGATACCGTATGTAAAATTGGGACTCCCCAGTACATTTATAAATTTGAGAATACTTCCAAGCTTACTCATTTCCCTAGCCTTGTCTCCTGAAAGTAATATTATTTGGGGGAACATGTAAGCTTTCTTTGTGAATGTGTGGCTATGAGATGACACTTGAGAATTCCAGTTTCCTGTTGACGTGGCTTCTGTAGGAAGCTCTTCGCTCGTGTTCTTATTTACCTGTGGCAGTCATGATCTTTCACTTTCCAGAGTAGGTGGGACATCTGGGGAGAACCACCAGTCTCCGCTGAGAGGACACAAGTGCCACCTCAGGAGGGACAGCCCAGCCCATGTCCTCTGTCATCTGAAACTCCTCTGGGAGGAGAAAAATTATAAATCCAGAGGATGCGGGCAATGGTTTTTCTTTGAGCCAAGGCAGTTGAAGCCTGCACAGTGCCAGAGTCCTCATGGGTTTCTGTCCTCAAGGACTCACTGCTGAAAGTTCTTACTAAAAAGCAGAACCTGACTAAACCTCATGAAGCCCAGGGCTACACAAAGAGCCATGGGGATACCTGGGGCCTCCATTCCTGTCCCACTGCCCCATGTGGTGGCTGCCTTTCAGGGAAGAGGTGGTCTAAAAAGAAGAAATGAAGAGCGGTCCTGGGAGCATTTGCTCTCCTCAGTTTGTGAGTTTGTGGAAGTAGCTTCTGGCTGTCCACTGAATAGGGAGAATACAGTCTTGGTGGATGCCTTAGCTTGAGTTGACAGGTGGTAGACATATATCCCAAGATTCATATTTTAAGCTTAATGCAACCGGACGAGTGAAATATTGCGGCAACTCCTCTCTCTTTCCCTGATTGTATCTTCGTAAAGTTTGGAATAAAATCATGTGCAAATTTTAACGAGAATAATTATGGATACCCATACTGCCTTTTTTCCGTGGCACTGGGCTTCACGAGGTTTTGCTGGGAGCTGCTTTATAGTCAGGACTTTCAATAAGGAGAGGCCTTGACCACAGAAATACCCAAGGACCCAAGGCAATGTCCAAACTTCAACTGCTGTGGGCCTAAGACTAAGAAAACGTCACCAGCCTAGAAGCTGGTAAGACCCAAGTACTAGCAACTTCCTTTGGTTCTTGCGTTTCCCCTAGCACTTCAAGGGATCTTATTCATGGTTTAGTTTAGTTTATGTCCATAATAATGAAACTCTATGGTCAATTGTAGTGTCTGACTTCCTCTCATGTCTCCCCTCAAGCTTGTGGTAGGAGTGGAATCTGGGTAAATTACACATTAAGGGGGTCATGATTAATGGTACTGAGAGGGCAATCCTACTGGGAGGAGCAGCCAGGGAAAAACAATCTTCTAGATGGAAAGACTGGACCAAACGCTGAGCTGTGGTAGAAAAACTTCCTTCACACGGAATGAAACATGAGGTTCTAAGCCTCGTGATGTTTCAATGAACTCAAGTTGCCAAGAGCGCTCATTCGCAAATGCTATTAGGTTCTTACTATCATGCTGCATGACATGCTGATGCAGCTTCCTATTTTGAAGACATTATTTTTGCTGACTTGACTTAGATCTTTGTTTATTGATGCTATCTTGAATTTCCGCCTTGGCCCTCTATAACTCTTTTGTTTTTAAGATCAGCAAGTTTGTAAAAGCCAGATTTGAGAAGCATGCAACTACCTTATAGTGAATACAAGGATAATTTTTTAATTTGTTGGCATAATGAAGTAAATTATTTGCTCTGGTTCATTTTAACCATTGAGTGCATAACGGATGGGTCAGCATGTCCAAAGTCCTGGACGCTAGTCTGGAGGTCACTGTTTGGGTGATCTTGAGTGACCTTGGGCATATCATTTAATCTCTCTGGTCTTCAGTCTCCTCATCTGCAAAATGAAAGGGTTGGATCAGGTGACCTGTAATAGTTTCTCCAGCTGCAGTCGCTTATGTTCATATGTCTCTACCCAGTCTGCAATTAAACTCTGATTGCAGGCTTTTCTATGAGATTAGGAGAATCTTTACAGCCCTTTTAGCTTAACCTGCCATAAAGAATCCTTCATTATTATTTTGCTTTACAGCTACTCACTTCTCACTTCCTAAACTACTCCACAAGGAAAATATAAAAAGCCAGGAACTTGGTATAGGAAAATGATGGATGTAAGTGTGAGTATTTCATAGCCTTCTCTTTAATATGTGTTTAATTGCTACATCTCTGTGCAGTTGGAATTAAATAATTTATGGGCCTGTATGTCTAAGTAAATTCTGAGTGAGGACTGTTGGTCGGTATTGAACTCCAGGCCCAGCACAGTACCTGAAACAAAATAGATCATATCGAGTGCCTGCAGCTTGGGGACTGTAATGGCAGCAATCCCCTTATTTTCAGAGACAGAGTACATTACTATAGAAAGACACGATGTGGTTTTTCTGTGGCACTTTTTACTGTAGAGTCTATATGTCTAAATAAACATGAAAAAATATATATACTTTACTTTTTAAAGCAGTTTCAGATTCACACTAAAATTGAGAGGAAGGTACAGAGAGTTCCCAAAGACTCCCTGCCCTCACACATGCACAGCTGCCCCATTATCAGCACCGCCACCAGAGGGGCACATCTGTTACAGTTGACGAACCTACATGGCTGCATCAATACCAGCCAAAGTCCACTGTTCACATTTGGGTTCACTCTTGGTGGTGTACATTGTATAGGTTTGAACAAATATGTAATGACGCGTCCACCATTATAGTGTTAAACAGGGGACTTCCACTGCCCTAACAGTCTTCCGTGCTCTGCCCGTTCATTCTGCCCTTCCCCCTAACCCCTGGCAACCACTGATCCATTTGCTGTCTCCATACTTCCGGCTTTTCCAGAATGTCATATTGTTGGAATCGTACAGTATGTATTTCAGATTGGCTTCTTTCACTTAGTAATATGCATTTAAGTTTCCTCCACGTCTTTTCATGGCTTGACAGCATATTTCTTTTTAGTGTTGAATAACGTTGCATTGTCTGGATGCGCCACAGTTTATCCACTCACCAAGAAGGACATCTTGGTGGCCCCCAGCTTTTGGCAATTATGAATAAAACTGCTGTAAACATCCATGTGCATGTTTTCGTGTGGATGTAGTTTTCAGCTCCTTTGGATTGAAGAGAACATGATTACTGAATCACATGCTAAGAGTGTGTTAATTTTTAAGAAACTGCCAAACTGTCTTCCAAAGTGACTGTACCATTTTGCATTCCCACCAACAATGAAAGAGAGTTCCTGCTGTTCCACATCCTCACCAGCATTTGGTGTTGTTAATGTTCTGGATTTTGGTCATTCTAATAGGTGTCTGGTGGTATCTCATTGTAGTTTTATTTGCATTTCCTGGATGACACATGATGTGGAGTATCTTTTCATATGCTTGTTGCCATCTGTATATCTTCTTGGTAAGGAGTCTGTTAAGGTCTTTTGGCCGATGTCTTTTTGTTTTTTCCTGAGGAAGATTCACCCTGAGCTAACATCTGTGCTAATCTTTCTCCATTTTGCATGTGGGTTGCAGCCACAGCATGGCTGATGAGTGGCGTAGGTCCACGCCTGGGATCCAAACGTGTGAACCTAGGCTGCCGAAGTGGAGGTTGCCAATCTTAACCACTAAGCCACAGGACCGTTCCCATGGCCCATTTCTTAATTTCAATTTCTTAATTTCAATTTCTTAATTGTTGAGTTTTAAGGATTCTTTGTAGATTTTGGATAACAGTCCTTTATCAGATACGTCTTTTGCAAATATTTTCTCCCAGTCTGTGGGAGAACATTTTTTTTATTATCTTGACAGTGTCTTTTGCAGAGCAGATACTTTTAATTTTAATAAGTCCAGCTTATCACTTATTTCTTTCATGGATCATGCCTTTGGTGTTATATCTAAAAAGTCTTCACAAAACCCAAGGTCATCTAGATTTTCTCCTATGTTATCTTCTACGAGTTTTATGGTTTTGCTTATTACATTTAGGCCTGTGATCCTTTTTTGTTTTTTTGAGGAAGATTAGCCCTGTGCTATCTACTGCCAGTCCTCCTCTTTTTTGCTGAGGAAACCTGGCCCTGAGCTAACATCCGTGCCCATCTTCCTCTACTTTCTATGTGGGACGCCTACCACAGCATGGTGTGCCACGCGGTGCCATGTCTGCACCCGAGATTTGAACCAGTGAACCCCGGGCCGCCAAGAATCGGAATGTGTGAACTTACCTGCTGCACCACCGGGCCAGCCCCTGTGATCCATTTTTGAGTTAATTTTTGTGAAGGGTGTAGGGTCTGTGTCTCGATTCAGTTTTCGGCCTGTGGATGTTCAGTTATTCCGGCACCATTTGAAAAGAGTATTTTTTCTTCATTCTATTGCCTTTGCTATGTAAAACATCAGTTAACTATATTTATGTGGGTCTATTTCTGGGCTCTCTATTCTGTTCCATTGATCTATCTGTCCATTCTTTTGCCAACACCACACTGTCTCGATTACTCCAGCTTTACAGTAAATGTTGAGGTCGTGAAGGGTCAGTCCTTTGACTTTGTTCTTCTCCTTCAATACTGAGTGGGCTTTTCTGAGTTTTTTGCCTCCTCATATAAAGTTTAGAATCAGCTTGTCGATATCCACAGAATAACTCCCTTGGATTTTGATTGGAATTGAATTGAATCTATAGATCAAGTTGGGAAGAACTGACATTTGACAATATGGACTGTCTCCCTGTTTACTTCTTTTCTTTGATTTCTTTCATCAGAGTTCTATAGTTTTCCTCATGTAGATCTTGTACATATTTTCTCAGATTTATAGCTAAGTATTTCATTTTTTTGGGTGCTCCTGTAAGTGTATTGTATTTTCAATTTCAAATTCTACCTGCTCATTGCCAGTATTTAGGAAAGTGATTGACTTTTGTATATTAACCTTGTATCCTGCAACTTTGTCATAATCACTTCTTAGTTCCAGGAGGTTTTTTTGGTCAATTCTTTTGGATTTTCTACATAGATAATCATGTCATGTGTGAACAAAGATAGTTTTGTCTCTACCTTCCAAATAAGTATAGCTTTTATTCTTTTTTCTTGCCTTATTGCAGTAGCTAAGGCTTTCAGTGCAATCTTGTCAAGGAGTGGTGACAGAGGACATATTTGCCTTGATCCTGGTCTTACTAGGAAAGCTTCAAGTTTCTCAGCATTAAGTATGATGTTAGCTGTAGGTTTTTTCTAGATACTCTTTATCAAGTTGAAGAAGTTCCCCTCTATTTCTTGTTTACTGAGAGTTTCTATCATCAATTTTGTCATGAATTTTATCAAGGATTTTGTCAAATGCTTTTGCTGCATCTATTGATTTGGTCATGTGATTTTTTCCCCTCTGTTAGCTTGGTGATGTGATGGATTACATTAATTGATTGTCAAATGTTGAACCAGTCTTGCATACCTGGATAGATCCCAATTGGTTGTGGTATATAATTCTTCTTATACATTGTTGGATTTGATTTGTTAATATTTTGTTGGTATCTTACATTTATGTTTATGAGAGATATTGGTCTGTAGTTTTCTTTTCTTATGATGTCTTTGTCTGGTTTTGGTCTTAGGGTAACACTGGCCTCATAGAATGAATTAGAAAATATTCCTTCTGCTTCTATCTTCTTGAAGAGATTGTAGAGAACCAATTAATTATTAGTTCAATTTCTTTAGTAAATATTGGTCTATTCAGATTGTCTATTTCCTCCTGTGTGAGTTTTGGCAGATTGTGTCTTTTAAGGAGTTGGTCCGTTTCATCTAAGTTATCAAATTTATGGACATATAGTTTTTCAGAGTAGTCCTTTATTATCCTTTTAATGTCCATAGGATCTGTAATGATGTCCCCTCTCTCATTTCTGATATTAGTAATTTGCGTTCTCTCTCTTTCTTAGTTAGCTTGGCTAGAGTCTTACCTATTTTCAAAGAACTAGCTTTTGGTCTCATTGATTTTCTCTATTGATTTCTGTTTTCAATTTCATTAATTTCTGCTCTGACTTTTATTACTTCTTTCCTTCTGCTTACTTTGGATTTAATTTGCTCTTATTTTCCTAGTTTTCTAAGGTGGAAACTTAAGTGGTTGATTTTAGATCTTTCTTCTTTTTTGGACATGCAATCAGTGCTACAAATTTCCCTCTAAACATCACTGTTGCTACATCCTACAGGCTTTGATAAATTGAGTTTTCATTTTCATTTAGTTTAAAATATTTTAAAATTTTTCTTGGATTTCTTCTTTGGCCTATATGTTATTTAGAACTGTGTTGTTTAATCTCCAAGTATTTTTGGATTTTCCAGCTATCTTTCTGTTATTGGCTTCTAATTTAATTTCACTGTGGTCTGAGAGCAGACATTGTACGATTTCTATTCTTTTAAATTTGTTAATGTGTATTTTATGGCCCAGAAGGTGGTCTATCTGGGTGAATGTTCCATGTGAACTTGAGAAGAATGTGTGTTCTGCTGTCGAATGTATCAGTTTATAGATGTCCATTATATCCTGTTGATTGATGGTGTTGTTGAGTTCAGCTATGTCCTTATTGATTTTCTGCCTACTGGATCTGTCAATTTATGATAGAGATGTGTTGAAAATATCTGTAATGTCATCTTCACTCTTCAGAGATCAAATTTCCCTGAGAATTTTTCAGGAGTTAATCAGCAATAGAGTTAGGGCAAGGTGACAGCCAACCCTATAGATTAGAACAGGCAAGTTTTAGGAGGCTTGTAAATGTCAGTGTGTGTGTGTGTGTCTGTGTGTATGTGTGACAGAGAATTAAGGATTATGGCTTTAAGGAGTGCACAGATTAGAGCAAAGAAGTGTTTTGAGGGTTAATGTGGGAATACACTATCCCCATTGGGTTGGAGCATGCTACTTGTGGAATGCGATTTTATATTTGATTCCCAGAGCAATCAATTCTTTTGCCAGGCTAAATCCCTGAATTTCTACTTCTGGCCACAAGGTGGCATCTGATTTTCATTAATACACAAGTATTCTATCTCATCTTTCACCCCTGAAGCTGGAAACCTACATGTGTCTCAGTTTCCGGACACTTATTGTATCAGAATATTTTTTCAAATGGCAGCATTTCAAAGGAAACTGCATTAACTTATGTTTCTCTAGGAGCCTTGAACAAAACCTTTTTATATCTGGTAAGTCATATCTGTATCAAGGCATGCTTGTACATTTTAAACCTTTTAGATTGATCATTGTGTTGAACATCCTTCAGAGTCTGGGAATTTCTCTGGGGTATTCTTTGCCTTACAGTCAAGAGTGGAGGCAGGCAGAACTTTGACATATGCTTATTGTATGCCACACGCAGTTTTGCTCCAGAGTGGGAGGGTGCAGTGTCTAGCTTTCAGGCTGGGTGTATACAAGGTACATACATGAAATAACCATGAGGCAAAACTGACAAGGCAAAGGTCTGAGTTCCAGACCATTATTACGAGTAAGGCATGGAGATCCGTGAAGGAGGGGACTGAGTCTGATAGGTTCACCACTGTGCCCCTATACCTTACACAGTACGGGCACCTAGTAGGTGCTCAAAAAAATACAGTTTGCATGGGTGAAGGGGCCTAAGAAGGGTTTCATGGAGGAGCGGAGTGAAGCTCACTCTAAAATGATGGGTACGAGTTGGATGGAGAAAGTCAAGGTGGGGGTGTATGTTGCAACTTGGGCAGAAAGTATGCAGGGAGTATGGGGAGCAGTGTGAGCAGGCCAGAGGGCAGGAGAAGGAGCACCGGCAGGTCTGTGCTGGCACAGTCTCCACCTGTGCGGGCCCCAGGCTTGTGCTGAGGAGCCTGTACTTTCTCCAGGGAGAAGTTAAGGACCGCTTTAACGGACTGTAAAAATGCAAGTGCAAGGCACTGTGGTCAGTGGGGGACACCAAAAAAGACACACGGTGCCTACATAAATAATAATACAGGGCAGTATGGGACACCTGCCCACAGGTGGTATAAAACCTGAGCTGGAGCCTTCAGAGGAGGAAGCGATCCACTGGCGGGGCCCACCAGGGCTTGCCGCAGGGCCAGGCAGCCCTTGAACGGGTCTGCTGCAATCGCGGCTGATGTTTGAATAGCCTTTTACAGTTTACCCAGCATCTTCTCAAAGACAGCACGTTGATGCTCACAATACCCCCGTGACGTCAGCATGGTTACTATGTCTGCTTCACAGATGGGGAAGTTGAGGCTCAGAGAGGTTCAAAGACTTGCCGAAGCTGGGTCTGGCTCTCTGGTCTGACCTGCTTATTGAAGGACAGGCAGAATGAGGGTCAGCAAAGGATTCGAGAGACAAAAGTAAGGTCTCCCCACTTCTCTTTCTGTTATTACAGCCCAAAGAAGGTGACAGACACAGCTGCTGCCTCGGTGAACGAAGGGAGGCAATTGTTTTCTTCTCTTATTTCCTCATCTGATGTTTTTGCCATGCAATGGTCTGAGGGGTTTATTTTTCAATGGGAGCACGGGGGTAAGGGATTGATAAAAGCCACAAGTTAAAACAACAGAGCAAATGATCTCAAGTTTTAGTCAAAATCACATCAATCTACAGCTGGAGCCGTGTGTGTTGTCTTCTTTCTCCGTTTGCTCTCGGGTGTACAGTCTCGTTGCACAGAAGCATGTGCATGCTCACTGCAGCAGGTCTCGTGACCTGTGGCGTGTCACACCAAAAAAGAGGCAGCCCTTGGTGACCTCAGGGCTTTCTCTGAAGCTGAAGAAGCCCACTGGGCTGTCAGCAGGACTCCACGCATAGGCCCCAGCCTCCCCTCTTCAGGGAGGACAACACCCAGGCACGTCCCACACGGTTCCTTAGAGCATCCCGGTGCGCTGATCACCGCGGCAGCTGGTTTCTAACGCATCCCTGGCTGGCTCTTCTTCCTTTTCCTTCTCCCGTTGTGCACTCTCTTACTTCTGCTTTCTGGTATCATCTCCCAAATAAACGACCTGCACGGCGGCCTCTGACTCAGGCTGTGCGTTTTGGAGAACTGAAGCCAAAACGCGCGCACATTTGTTCGCTTGTTTCTGGAAAATCTGTCTGTGCAGGGCCGGGAGGTGGCGCCGGGGCGCCCGTGGACGCGGAGGAGCGGCCTCGCCGGGCGCGGGCGCGGGCGCGGGGGCTTCGTGGGCGACAGACGCGCCGGCTGTCAGGTTGGGGACACGCCGGCTTCGAACGGGGCGTGCCAAGGGAAGGCCGTCCTGGGAGACACGGACTGTTGTGGCGGAAGCTGCGGGTCTGGGAAGAGAGCGGCGGGGAACAGAGAGGAGTTGGGGAAGAGGTAGGGTTAGGGCTGGGGAGGCAGGTGGAGGCTGGGCGCGCCGGGCCGGGGGGTGCGCGGGGGTCTCTCTTTGCTTGGGATCCTGTTACAGGTGGCAGCTCTGCTTCTGTTTCGAGTCGTGCTGTGAAGGGAAACTTTTTTCTACCGCAAACATTTTCCTGGTGAACTGTTAGGCCCAGATTTACTTTAAAGAATCTGATTTTTCCCTTCCCGCCCCTTCATCGGGAACTTGGAGGCTCTTTCCCTTTCAGTCTTGCCCAGCCTCGGCTTTCTCCAGTTTTCACTGTGCTTTAGCCCGTCCCACCACGACAATTTCTTCACCCTGACCATTTGGGGCTTTAAGAAAAGGCCTTGGCAAACTGCTTTCTCCGTGCTGGCATCTCCGTTTGCACCTGTGATCTTTTCTTAAGGTAAGTGCTGAGGGTAGGTTCCTTGTTTGAGTGTTGGCAGTAGCTCTCAGAAAATTCTAGATGCCCAGCGATCAAATGGTACAAGCCAGGGATTGGGTTTCTGTCTCATATCCTGAGGGGGCCAGGAGGCTCACGAGAGTGTCACTGCCCAGCAGTTCTCCCTTGCTCTTCTGGGACCCAACCGCTGGACTGGCCATCGCATTGTGTGTGCTCCATTGGTTGACTCTCCTGCTGTGAACTTGGGAAGCCCAGTGCAGTAGTGGTCAATCTGTTGTAGTCCACGAACTCTTGCAGTGTGGCGAAAGACCCCAGGAATGTGTTTCTCCTGCCAGCGTCAGTCAGCAGTACTTGGGGCTAATCATCCTGTGTATGTGCATAGCATTTTCTAGACTGCAGAGCACTTACATATACACCAACTTGCTTTCTCTTCTTGTACTACCCTGTGAGCTGAGCAGTGCAACTGTTGTTTCCGTTTTGTAAACAGAAAGACTGAGAAGTTGGGTGACTTGCCCAAGGCGACATAACTGGTTAGCTTCAGAGGGAGAACCGGAAGCCAGGGCTCATTTCCCGCTAGACCACACTGCTAAGGGAGACCGCAAGGAGCGTGAGACCCAGTCTTTCCCTGGAGGATCCGAGTGTAATTGGAGAGAGACCAGATGAGCAGGGACAAAAGAGTGACATTGTGTTCCGAGTGCCAAAGGAGTTCTGCAGACAGTGTGAGACATGGCATGCAGAGGAGAGAGGCCTCGTGACGGGTAAGGCTGAGAAAGGAGAAGATGAGCGGCATGCTGCTCCTCAAAAGACGACAAGCAGCGCCTTGGGAGCACCTTGCACGGCTTAGCAAGGTCATTTTAGACAAGAAGATCAGGACAAGGATGAATAGCTTCTAAACAATATATGAATGACAGCGCACTAAGTACTCATTGAAATTGGCCAGTTTTATGGAACTTTCAATGTCGGGAAGCACAGCTGTGACTTTGCTCTGCACTGCACGAGGCAGGACTCAGTCGAAGACTGTGGGCTTCGGGGCTGAAGACCTGGGCTTGAAAGCCCGCTTTCTCACTGTGGGGCCTTGGACGAGTCGCTAAGTCCTTTCGTGCTTTGTCTGCCCTCTGTGACACGAGGATGGTAATTCTAACTTGAAAAGACTTGTGAAGACTGAGTGAATAGTAAGTGAAACTGACAGCCGGTGGTGTTAGAACTCTGAGTTCCTCCTCTGTTCAAACATCTTGGCCTACGCTTGGTAAAAGCATCTTGTGCCAATGTACCAATGATTTGGCCCAGAGGTGCCCTTCCTGGGTTCTTCTGTGCACAGCACTTTTGTCCGTTAAGCACTGTAGATACCATGTCTTAGGAAACCCAGCTTTACAGAAGACAATGGGAATGTTTGAAAACTGAGAAAAAGTATTAATTTCAAAATATGAAAAGAAAACCAAAAAAATAAAAATTAATAAGCATTTAATTAAATGTCTATAAAACATTATATCAACTAGTTAACTGCTTCTACCTCTTATGTAGCCACGTAGAAACCATAATCAATGTGGAACGTGGGTAAATTTAAGATTTTTGATTTGACATGGGATGAGGACTAAGGGACCGAGTCCTATGGGGTTCTTAAACCAGTTCTGCTCCTCTGGCCGGTGCAGTGATGAGTCCTAAGGGTGAGCCCGCCGGGTGTGCCAGCCGAGGCCAGGGCTGGGGGTCCAGGCCTGCTAGTCTCCTTCAACAGGTAGATCAGCAGCGTGGGGCAGCCCGGCAGAGGATGGGGAATGGACCGGACCAGGGTTCTGTGGACTCTTTCTTATCAATGGATACTCTTTCACTTCTCAATAATAAGGCAATTAACAATTTAAATTGACTTATACTTAACTTTATTTAAAAGATTTCCCAATATTCACCAATCCCTTCCAGTTGCAGTGAGAGCCCAAAAAAAAGAAAAGAAACTCTGAGTGTATTTTGGCAATATGAGAGGACATTCATCTTACAACCTAACTATTTCTTCTTGTTTACTAAATAATGCTTTATTACATATACTCTCCCTTTGTGTTGAGTTTTGGCACACCTCTCCTTCTGTAGATGGGGGAGTGCTGGGTGGGGCGGGGAGACAGCAGAAGCAGCTGTGTGCTCCAGGAGGAGGAGGAGAGACTTCTGTCAGGAGCCTGGAGCTCCCAGAAGTGACTTTGACATCCAGCAATTAGGATCAAGTGGACGCCTCCCAGAATCACTGCATTAAAGCAGATTTGCATCCATTGTTTTTTCAGGAAGTTATTGAGCAAACTGAGGAACACCTTCCTGGGAGGGGCAGAGGCGAAGTTGTCTGTGAGTCCTTGAAAGACTACTGAACTTGAACCACAGCTTGGGAACGTGAGGCCTGAGGAAATGTAACCAGGATGTGCAAACTGGCCCCAGAGCACCTGAGCTGACTGTGGGGCCAGAAGGCAGCCAGAACAAGGCGCACAGAGTTTACCCCTGTGTTCAGCAGGTGTCATCTCTGACATACATCACTAAACACCAAGTGGAGACAAAGGTGACTTCCTCCTTCTCGTGGTGTTGCTGTTTGCACTTGACATCAGGGCGTTCTGAGGCTGGCAGGGTGAGAGCAGGGATGTGGCCCTGATCCGGCTCAGTGGGGCTCAGGCCCCAGGGACCTTTAGCTGCCAGCACAATCTAACAAAGGGTGAGTCCTGGCGCACAGGGCTCCCCAAGCGCCGCTGCCCAGTGTCCTCTTCGCCAAGTCGGAGAACGTTGGGTTTCTCCAGCGGCAGGTCCGGGGGACTTGAACTGCCCAGGATGTTCCGACTCTTTTTCTGCCAGTTGTGGCATTGGGAAAGGCTGTGAGAGTAACTTACTGTACCCACTCACGGTCAGAGCTGTGGGGAAAAAAAGAACATCCTGAAAAATCGTCAGAGCTGCATGTTCACCTTTCTTTAGACGGATGATGACATTCGAAACTCCAGTTTACACAGATAACAGCGAGTATCAGATGCACTAACCAATTTATTTTGTAAAAGAATTCACAGTAAGATTCTTTTTAAAAGCAAGCTCCTTTGGTAAATTTTTAAATATTTAAGTTTACAAGAGCCCAATTTGCACTCAGCTTTTAGAAATAAGTATGGCGACTTAAGGAGGAAATTAACAGACTGCTAAATTTTTAAAAATTTATTTATAAATGTACATAAAGAATAATGAACTTTTTTGGTGTTCAGTTCTGAGTTTTGAGAAATGCATGGAGTCATGTAATCCCCACCACGGGCAAGGCACAGAACAGTCCCTTCTCTCCCCCATGACCTTGTGCTGTCCTTTTATACTCCGCTTCTCCCTCCACCCCAGCCCTTCAACCTAAAGAACTTCCTTTAGCATTTATTTTAGAGAAGATCCTGCTGGCGACAAATTCTCACTTTTCCTTCAGCTGAAAATGTCTCTGTAGTTCTGCATTTCCCCGAATGTCGTATAAATTGTAGACTGTTGCCTATTGTGAGTGTACCAGTTTGTTTATCCATTCACCAAGTGAAGGACAGTTAGATGGTTTCTACTTGGTAATTATGGATAAAGCTGCTCTAAACATCTGCATATGAGTTTTCGTGTGAACGTACATTTCCTTTCTCTAGGGTAAATATTCAGGGGTAGGAATTCTGGGTTATATGGTAAACGTATGTTTATAAGAAACTGCAAAATTATTTTCTAAAATGGCTCTATCGTTTTGCATTCCCACGAGCAATATATGGGAATTCCAGTTGTTCTACATATACATTGAAAGCCCCACCAAACAATGTAAAATAATTTTTTGCTCTCAAAAATCATGTGTATTTTCAAGAACTTAAGAAAAGAAAAATAGCCTATTATTTTTACCCAGATTTTTAGAATTTCTGTTGCTCTTCATCTTTCTTCGTTCTTGACGTTTTAGGTTCCCTTTGGTGTCATTCCCTTCAACCTAAAGAACTTCCTTTAGCATTTATTTTAGAGAAGATCCTGCTGGTGACAAATTCTCACTTTTCCTTCAGCTGAAAATGTCTCTGTTTTGCCTTGAGGAGTATGTTCAATGGATATAAAGTCTGGGTTGAAACTCTTCTCTTTCAGCTCTTTAGAGGTCCTGTTCCATCGTCTTCTGGCCACCATGGTTCCTGATGAGAAATCTGCAGTCATTTCTCTAGCTGTTTTTTAGATTTTTTTCCTTCAAATTTGGCTTTTATGAATTTGGTTATGATTTGTTGGTTTTCATTGATTTTTGTCTTGTTTTGGGTTCACTGATATTTTTGAATTTGTAAATCTACATCTTTCACAAAATTTGGAAAGTTTTCACCCTTATTTCTTCAAATATTGTCTCTGTACCAGTCTCACTCCTCTCATTCTGGGACTCCAATGAAAGGAAGGTTAGCACTTTTGATATCACCCCACGAGTCCTGACAACTCAGTGTATTTGTTTGTTTTAAACTTTATTTTCTCTCTGTTCTTCAGATTGGAAAATTACTGTTGGTCTACCTTCAGATTCACTCACTTTTCCTTTTGTCATCTTCATTCTGCTATTGAGCCCCTCTAGTGAATTCTTTATTTCAGATATTATATTTTTTAGTTCTACACTTTCTAGCTTTTAAAAAATAGCTTTTTTCTATGATGAGAATGTCTATCTTTACATTCTTGTCAAAAATTTATATCTCGTGGAGCATGGTTATAATACTGCTTTGAGTCTTCGTCTGATCGTTCGAACATCTAGGTCATCCCAGGGTTGGCATCTGTTAATTATCTTTTCTTGAGAATTGACCACGTTTTCCTGGTTGTTGGCATGTTGAGTAATTTTAGGTTGTGTCCTGAACACTTTGAATACCATGTCATGAGAGTCTGAGTCCCTGTTAAAATCCTCTGGAGAATGTTTACTTATTTATATTTTGTTTTCGTGAGCAATCAACCTGATTATTTTCAGACTGCAAGTTCTGTTTCACTGACTGTGGGTGGTGGGTCCAATGTCAGTTTCGTGTTGGGAACCTTTGCTGTGCTGTGTGAGTCTGCCCCACACGTGTGCCGCTCAGAGTTTAGTCTGGGATGCGGTCAGAGATTTACATCATGGTTCAGTTCCCAAAGCCTTCACTGGCTGCTCTGAGACTGCTCCACACTTGTGCGGTTCACTGGTGAGCTCGGGATCTGTGTCGGTTCATACACAGAATTATGGTGGTCACCTCTCCGGCTCTCTTCTCTACAGAATTACCCCTTTCCTTCACTCTCTGATTCCATGGGCTTCTTGTCTTTGTTCCTATGACCATAAATGTGGGTTTCTCTAAGAGTTTTAGCCCCTGCCCCCGACCATGCTATTACACAGTTCCATGTGATGGGGTCACCTTAGGGGCAAAGTGGCAAGAGAAAACAGAGAAAAAAATAGTAAGAATTGTCCCCACTTTCTTTTTCTTCTGATCTTAGGATCACAGGAGCTTCTTTCTCCAGTTTTATGTGTCCATGCCACTGCTATCACTGCAGTGGTAGTAAAAAAGAGAGGGAGGGAAAGATGAGAAAACAACGAGGGCTTCTTCCACACTTGCTGGTTCACCAGGGCCCTTTTACCTGGTCTTATGGCTAGAAAAAGGTGTGGGGAGGGGGGAGTTGCTAACCACCAGCTGTGAGCTGTGCAGTTCAGCAAGTCAGGCTACCCTCAGGTCAAAGTCAGGAGACAATGGAGGAAAAAACAAAACAAAACAAATGAAAAACTAAGAAACTCACTGCAATTCTAGTCCTTTAAGTCTGGACTTCCCTCCCCAATCTACCTGCTATTCTTTACTTTTCAGAGCCCTCAGGTATTTGCGTTTTCTATTTTGTCTAGAATTTTTGTTGTAATCAGTGGATGAGACAGGCTGTAGTGAGCACACTCCATTTTGGCCAGCACTGGAAGTCCCTGTACTGCTGAATGTTAACACACGATGCGGGGCTTGTTCCCTGTCTGCTCTCCAGGATTGAGACCCACTTAGAGGGTGATCAATTCTCATTGTGGCAGCTTCTCCCAAGCTCCACGCCTGCCTGTGCATCATGGGACTCTGACACTGCACGTTTCAGAAGCCTTGCACCACCTAACACGTCCACGCCTCACAGCCCTGTCATCCTTGGTCAGGTGCTGGTTGGAAGCTTCTCTGACCACCTGTCCTCTCCAGTGCTCTCATGCCCATAATGCTTGGAGCATTCTCTCTGTGACCCAAACTTCTACTGCTCCTTTCACTCCTAGACATTTCCACAGTGCCCTTTTAGAACACACTCCTCTACATCTGCAGCCTCTTCTCACAATGTTCCTTTTTACCTTCTCATCTTAACTGAAACCTTGTTTTTATCCTGAGGACATTTCCTCCCCTGCAGTCCTCCCCAGAGGAAGTTGCTCATTTATCTCACCAACCACATTCTTTAAGAAGACGACCTTACCTCCTAGTCCACACAGACGTGAGCCATCAGATGGGAAGGAACTCCCTCGCTTCCCGTTTCCCACTTCTCAGAACCTGTTGGTCCTTCCCTCTTGCGTCAGTGGAAAGAAGAGTTTCCCTCTCCTTCTGAGGCCAGGCCCTTTTCTTTGTGCTCCCAATCCCATCCTTTGCCCACCTCCTCAGTTCTGGCCAATGGAATAAAACAGGGAACAAAAGCAAGAGAAAAAAATATTCTTTAAATAGGAGGCAAAGTTACCACTGTTAACAGATATAATGGCTTACCTATCAATCCAGGAAAGTCAGCTGGAAAACCAACAGAAAAAATGAGTGAATTAAAATATGAAATTGTCCTCAAAGCACCAATACTTAAAAGCCAAATCAATGGAACAGAATAGAGTGTGCACAAATAAACCTGAATAAAAATGTTGTGTATAATAAAGGCAGAATTGCAAACCAGGAGATAGATGAAGAATTAGTCAAAAAAAGGTGCTAGGATACTTGGAAATTTTCATTAAAAGAGGAAAAAATTAAATTATATCCTTACCTCACACTTTATATCATATACCAAAATAAATTCAGATGAATTAGAGAATTCAATGTAAAAGATGAAACCAAAAAACAACTAAATAAAAATCATGAATTATTTTTCTGCAAGAGTTGAAACTACAAAGCAAAAAGATGGATAGTGTTGACTACATAAAATTTTTCAATGTATGTATATAAAAAATATATAGTATGGTTAGGAGTATGCGGAAACTTTGTGTTATCTGTGCAACTTTTCTGTAAATATAAAATGATTCCAAAATAAGTCACAAAAACTGTCGTACACATATATACACTCAGACACACAGTATTTATCAGAGTTATGAATCTATATATCCTTTCCCTTTCTGGAAATTTATTTTCCAGATATACTTGCATATGTGCAAAATGACCACATGACAAGCTTCTTCTGGCTCCATTCTTGCCAAGCTATTTGCAATAGCAAAATATTGTATGCAACCTAAATTACAATTATTAGGAACTATTTAAAAAATTATGGTCTATTCATTCAATGGAATACCACCCAATTGATTAAATAAAAAGGAAACCTCTGCTATGGAAGAGTGTTAAAGACACTCATTTTTTAAGTAAAAAAAATTTTAAGTTAAACACAGATGAACAAACGAAAACTGAAAAATAAAGCAAAACAAAGGTTTATAACATGTTACTTTTGAGTGAAAGGGAGGGTGAGAATACATATTTATATTGCTCGTCTTTGTAAAAAGAAACACTAGGAGGATACGCAGAACACTAATAACATGGCTGTGTGAAGACTCGGGCAGCTACTGGATCGTGAAGGACAGGAGTGGGAGGGCAACTTTTCGTGTATGTTAACTGAACTAGAAAGTTACGTCTAGAATGTCTGAACCGTGTGGATGCAGTATCTACTTTAAGCATTAAATTAAAAATAAGATTGTGAATCTAGAAGTAAGCTTCCATCCAGAAAAATACTCCAGAATGCCACAAACAGCATTGAAGACCATCAGAGTGTGGCTGTAATGGCAGGACTTCAGATATCTGTCAGGGGCATGCATGGAAGACATATTTTTAAGTCCTGAGACTTTCCCTTGGTACTCAGAACCTCTGATCACATCAACACCCATTTACTCCACCTTCCTGAAGGTCGTCCTTTCACTTCTGCCTCAGACTGGTTATTCCAGATGCCATCAGGACCAAAAAACCCAGGAAAAGAAAATCAATGAAATTCCTCTGCAAATGTGGCTGGTGAGCATTCCCTCCATGAGCCAGCTGTCTACTTCTCTCTCCACTGCCTAAGAAACTACTCCAGATGTAAGCAGTCAGGACTGGGATTTCCCGTTGTCCATATGCGGATGTGTTCTCCTTTGACCTCAGTAAATCCAGTCACACACACACCCGTGTTTCCCAACATCCTCTGGTGTTGAGGGTGAACAGCAGTCATCATATTTGCAAGAAAGCAGTATTCCTTTGACTAACTCTCCTTCTCAAAAGTTTAGGTATTCCAACGCCTCGCACCTTCCTTTGGTCCTTCGGAGTTCCTGAAGTTTCATATGGGCTCAAGATTGGCCATCTGAATGTACCCATCTTGTCCCCACGCCTCCGTGGCCCTGACCTCATCATGCAGCTTTCATTGTCTCTGTGATAATACCCTCCTCACAGTTCTGTGATGATCCTGGGTCCCTGGATCGCAAGGAGCTACCTGTGATCTCTGCATTCTTGTGGCCTTGTTACACCTTCCTTCTGGGCTCCGACAGGTGAATGCAAAAGTGTAGAAACTGCCTTCCACCTTTATAACCTTCACCTGTGACTGGACTGCAGCACTCTGTGCTCCATGTGACTACCAAGACTGAGCGACCCTAAGCCTCCCGCATCAGCCACAAGAGACTGATCAAGAGAGTAATCCCAAGGTGCGCCTTGCTGCACTTAAAATCCCTCCCCTAGTACCAGCCATTCCCCCAGACAGTGCTGCAACCCTGCCTCACCACACCCCTGGTCCAGGATTTCCTTTTTTATCCATTTGCATTCCAGGTGAGTCATGGGGAGGCTCTTGTTACAGAAGGTTTAGGAGTCTTGGTCCTGAGGGCTGGGAGTCAGACTCAGGAGTCATTGAGGGGCTTCCCACAAGTGTCTGGACATCACTGGATTTACAGTGAGAGTGTGACTTAGGCCTTCCCTCTGTGTCTTCAGTACACACACACACACACACACGAGAATGCAACAGTTGTACACTTATGAAACTTGCAAAAATGCAAATAGCTTCAAACAGCATTTAGGTACATTAATGGGTGACATGACTAACATCTAGAATATCTTTCTTGTTTTTCCTCCTTACTTCTTATCTAGATTTAGGGCTGAACTGAGACATGTGGGTGCCCAGAGCAGGCCAACGAATTGACTTCCCTTTAAAGCATTATTCTTTAAATGTTTGTTTAACATTTATTTAGGGGAGTGGCTGATGACTGAATGAGGAGGATCAAAGAAGAATGGCGGTGGCAGTCCCCACCCTCTTTAACATTCTCGACAATACAGCTGTCACCCCAAACCTGCGCTCACCCAGCCCAGCCTCCTCAGAAGGAAGTGAAGTGGGCGTGTGTTGTCATTGCGCGTGCGCTTTTGGGGTTTCCTCCTCATGGCTCATCAGAGTTTTGCCTCCATTCACATCTAATACTATCTTGGAGAGAAGCATGGACGTGCACGGTCAGACAGACATCCATTTGGTGATATTTCTGATATTTAATGCTGCTTATCATTGGCGATCTAGACAGCTGCCCAGATTTCCTGCTTCTTAATCTGGTCTTGATTCTTTGTGATCCCTCCTATGTATCAGATTGTGTTTCTGTCTCCCTGCTTTCTCGCCAATACCTTACTTATCTGGCACTTACTCAGGGAAGCTTTTCCCAGGGACCAAACTCCACAGCGACCTGTGCTCCTCTGCACTCACAGCCCTTCTCACGTGTGATAATTCTGTTGTTCATTTGCCATCCAGCCATCTCTCTATCTGGTCAAGAAACAGCTATTGGTACCATGATTGCTGCTGGGCATTGAAGATACTCAAATGAATCAGACACTATGTCTACCTTTAAGAGGCTTATAATCTGTCTTATACTGTTATTAATTTCTATGAGTATATCTGGTCTTTTTAGCTAAATTGTGTCTTGAAATCATAGATCTTGTCTTTTGTTCTCCCCCCAGTGTTGTGAGTCGGGTCCCCTGGAAGCAGATGCTGAAGTAGTTAGTGTGCAGGAGATGTGTTAGACCATGCTTTGTGGGGGAGGAGGTGAGACTGGGCAGAGGGAGCCATAGAGCCATGATGCCATCCCCAGAGAATGCCTCGCCTACCCTGTGGGGAGTTCCACAGCTGGGATGACCCTTCAGAGCTATCCCAACTTGCAGATAACTGGTCTGGGGACATTTCAGACATAACTTTTCAAACATTCAGACCAAGTGGACATCTGGTCCCCTGATGCTCACTTCCTGATGGAGTGAGTGTGGGAGAGAGGTGTGCTATGGTCTGGAAGTGCTGTTCCATTGCCTTGAATTCATCCTGAGTCTACTTAGCTTCCCCAGCACACCCTTGGGAAAACTTGCGAGCATTCTACTGAGCCTTCTCTCTGGGGCTGCTCAGCTCTTGAGGAGCAACTGTAGCCACAGCTCTGAGTTCACGTTGAGAAACCTCCCAGGTGCACTCTGTTCAGCAGATCAGGAATCCACTTGTCAAGTCTGGGATGGTCTTGGAATTAACTAATATTTTCTGTAACAGAATCTCTTAGTATTATCCCTAATGTCATTATAGTAATTTTTTTTTTTAAGGATTGGCATCTGGGCTAACAACTGTTGCCAATCATTTTTTTTTTTCCTGCTTTATTTCCCAACCCCCTCCCCCCCCCCCCGTACATAGTTGTATATCTTAGTTGCAGGTACTTCTAGGCGTGGGATGTGGGACGCCGCCTCAACGTGGCCTGATGAGCGGTGCCATGTCCGAGCTCAGGATCCAAACCCTGGGCCGCCGCAGTGGAGTGCACAAACTTAACCACTCGGCCATGGAGCCAGCCCCTATAGTAATTTTTTAAAATTTAATTATTTTATTGAGGTCATATTGGCTTATGACGTTGTATAATTTCAGGTTACATTATTATACATCAGCTTCTGTATAGATGCGTCGTGTTCACCACCAGCAGTCCAGTTTTCATCCATCGCTGTACATATGTGCCCCTTTACCCCTTTGCCCTCATCCCTTAATAATCTTAAAAATGTCTCTACTCTCTGCCTTTTCAAATCATGCTCATCCTTTGAGCCCCAATTAAAGTGCACTGTAAATAATGAGTCCTGAGCATCTTCTATGTGTTAAGCACTGGCTGGGCCCTGGGGAAAGGCAGGGAGGTGCCATCCCTGATCTCAAATCTAGAGACAGGGGAGGAGGGACCTAAATAATTAGAATACAAGGTTTTAGAATACAAGATTATATACATGGAGTGGCCATATAATTTATTGTCCTAATTTGGACATTTTTGAGAGAAAAAGGAGGGAATCATTGATAAATAACCAGGAACGTCAGGCATAAATGGGACCGTCCCAAGCAAACCAGAATGTAGGGTCATCCTATTAATTAACAAAGTACCACATGAACTTGGAAAACAGAGTAACAGAAGATTGAGAAGATGGTAGAAAGGCTAACTAGGGAAATGTAATTTTGAACTGGAATTTGAATAAATATGCTCATGGCCATAAGATTGGGCCTTCCCAGGAGGGGAATGAGGTGCAGACATATGTGATGAATTCCGGGAATACGTATAGGGAACTTTCCAGTGAGCCTTGAATGGAAGATGCCAAGTGGAGGACAGTGACAGGTGAGTCAGGAGTGTTGGGTTGGGTCCTGTTGGTGTAGTGTCTTAAATGTCTTACCAAGTGTTTAGATTTAAAATTATCAGTAACAGACAATCACCAAAGATTATTGAGCCTGGGGAAGAACAGATAAATAAGGTTGGGTAGAAAATAAATGAGAGAAGTTAAATGCTGGAGTCAGAAAAGCAAGTTCGAATATAGTTCACTAGTCTAATTAGTGAGAATGAGAGAGTGTGGAATTCCCACCTAGACTAGAAGTCTTGGCTCGGTTGAACGTGAGGGAAGAGGGGAGAAGTCTCTGGGCTGGCTGATGAGCTTAGAGCTGCCATTAGTTGAAGCAGTGAGCACTGGAGGAGAAAGTTGTTGAGGCTGACAGAGGAGTGAGTTAGTGAATTGTGTTAGATATGCTGCACCTGTGGTGCTGGTAGGCTCTTCTGTGCAGAGACAGAGGTGACTAACAACCCAGCAGCTGCCATGGTTTGCATCAGGGCCCTGCTGGGAGCTACCCTTTGGTGGTATGCTAAGATAGCACCGTGCAGCCCAGTCCCAGGGCCTTGAAGCGGTTCCAGAGACCAGAGGCGTGAGGGTGAGTGGGACAGACCGTCAGGAGAACAGGCCTCGTTGCTGGGAGTTGCTGCCAGCCCTTGGGCACTGCAGCTGAGGATAGCTACACCTAGGAGAGGGAAAGACCCGCTGTGATGGGGCCACAGCCAGCAAGGCTCCATGCAGAGCAGCCGCAGGCACTGCTGAGGAAACTCCCTCCAGCTACCTGATCTGGGCTCCCTCTGTCACCACGGCAGATCACCAAGGACATCCTCATCAGGGGTAGAAATGGTTGGCTTTTCCTCATGCTCCAGGCTGAGGAGCAAACAAATTTGGTGGCTTCTTGGAGGCCTAGGTACTTTGGAGGCCTGAGCAAGGCCTGATAGCTTATGGATGTCCTCCTTTCCCCCTACTAGTGCCTACAATGATTGAAGGGGAGACCATGGCTATTATATATCTGTGTTCCTGAGGGCAGAGCAGAGGCCTGGATATTTATTGTTTAGACTGACTGCCACTGACTTAGTCCAAGGGCTCCCTGGCAGGCCAAGGTAATATAGCTGGTGGTCTCTAGAGCTAAGGGCACAGCCCAGAGGTGACACAATGGATGCTCTGTCCTCAGAGATGCAGAGGCAGGCCAATCCCTGCCCTGAGTGAAACAGGACATCGCTAGCCTCTTGGCTCCAGATGCTGACGTCTCCTTCATGTCTACATCAGAAGAAATTGTGGCCTACCAGAAAACCACCAATGAAGAACCAAAACGTGGCTTGGAGCCCTTGTGTCTTAGTCAGCTCAGGCTGCCATAACAAAATCCCATAGACTGGATGGCTCAAGCAGCAAACATTTATTTGCTCACAGTTCTGGAGGCCGGGAAGCCCACGGTCAAGGTGCTGGTAGATTCAGTTCCTGGCAAAGCCCATTTCCTGGCTGGCAGAGAGCCACCTTCTCACAGTGACCTCACAGGGCAGAGAGAGCGCGCTGGTCTCTCTTCTTCTTCTTAGAAGGGCCTTAATCCTGTCCTGGGGCCCCATCCTCATGACCTCACCTCACCCTAATTATCTCCCAAAGGCCCACCTCCAAATACCATCACATTGGGGGTTAGGGCTTCAATATATGAATTTGGGGGGCACATATTCAGTCCATAGCACCCTGGACCTCCTTTTAGTCTTAGATTGTTCTTGCTGGAGGGAACGCGGCAGCAGGGGTGATGGTGCTGGGCTCATTATGGTTTCCTCTGTTACTCTCTCTTTAAAAAGGAATCCTCGACAGAATTACCAAGACTAATCCCCATCTTAAGTGTGTCTCTTAATTGTACCAGAACATACTTTAAAATGGGCAAGTCTTATCCCTGGAAAGGCGTTTTGGATTAGGATCAATTTTAGACATGTCACTTCTTTTAGCTGAAGTGAAGGGAAAACAAATTTTATTTGATCTTCCCTAAGAGCTTTCCTCAGTGTCTTTTACATCTTCTGCCATCAAATTCTTACCTTTGACTGAAAAGCCATGTTAAGTGCAAGGCAAATTCTTTGGCCCTTTGCATAGAGATTAGCAATCTCTGGGTGACGGGAACATTAAGTGACTTAGTGCTGCCAGTGCCAGACGGGTGACTTCAGAAAAGTTGCTTTACTGTCGGGTTCTTCATCTCTACAATTACAGGTCATCTTCATTCTTAAAAATGATGGCTACAAAATCTACTTGAAATTAGGAGCAAATGTACAAATTAAAAAGTGATGGGGATCATTATATCTTGAAAAGTCGAACTAAAAATCTTAAAAATAAGTTTATACTGCTTTGTATATAAAATCCATATTTTAATTAAAACTGTGTTTTAGTCGTAGAATGAGCAAAGACTTAATACTCCTCTTTTGGAGTGTGTGATTTTTCTGGCAAAATATAAGCTTGCGTCATACAATGGCCACCTCTTCTTGTTTGAGTTTCATCCTACAATTGCAAAGAGGCTCATTTTTGCAAAAATATTCAAGAACTTTGTTAATTTTTTCAAAGCCTTCTCTTAATTCAAGGATACTCAGACCATTCTTCTTTGAAGTAGTTTGTATGTCACCATCTTTGCAATTTTCTCTTCTTCTATTACCCATTTTATGTCTAGCAACTCTTCATTTTCCAACTCTTTCATTTACCAACAATTTTGCCTGTGATTGAGCAGTTCTTTAACATCAATTTGATTGATTTCATCAATTCTTTCAGTAAGATTTTCAATTTTATTTTGCAACAAGTTGGTCCTGTGTTGCTGTTTATAATGGTCAAGGAAAGACTGGTGTTGACCCAAAGAGTCAAACTAAACCCCAGCGCTGAGTGAGGAGGGGTGTTTGAGAGGCCACTAACATTTAAGTGGAAATTCATTTACTGAACATTGTCTTATTAAAACCACTTTCTCTTCCTTTCATAGCCTCTTAGCTTGGACACCTGCTTTATCCATCTTGGGATAATGAGGATCCCCTTTAGGTCCTAGGATCTGAAGCACATTACACCATCCTCCTTAAGGATGACAAACTGGGAGTTGCATGGATAGCAGATCCTGTGGGGTTTTTTAACTAAAAAAAGTGTTAAATGTTAAACATTTTTCTAAGATCTAACTATGAGCAATTTGTATCTCCTTGAGTGTGAACTGCTTGAGGAGTTCTTCTGTCTTGGTAAATCCACAGGCAAGGACACGCAAGTTCTCGATGTAGGCGAGACATTCAACGAACGTCATTTGAATGTTCACTAAAGTGGAAGTGTGCGTAGGGAGCCTTCCACTAATTAGCTATGTAAACTTGATACTCTCTCAAAATCTCAACTGTAAAATGAAGAAATGGGACTGAATAATCTTCAAGGCTCATGTCCAGCTCTAAAGTTCTAGGATCCTATTCTATCCTAGGAGTTTAGAGAGAACCACTTTTTGAATTTTCTAGAATCCCAAGATGAGTTATACTATTTGTGATTTGGAAAGAATCTTTGAGATATTAGTAAGCCAGTGAAGTAGCAACATTAGAGTGGAAATTTATTAACTTGTTTATTAAATTTTTAAACTAGACTTGAGTGATGAAAATAATATTTAAGCTACATGGAATTTGATTTTCAAAACTAGAAACTGCAGGTGTAAATTGGAAGATCCTGTGCCTGGATCTTGTGCCTGTAGTGAAAAGCATCCCCCACACCACACAAAGAGAATGGCACCCAGCATCGAGATGGCACTGCTTCCCATTGAGAGGGGAGGTTTGGTACATATTCTGCACAAAGAAAGTGTACATGTAAAGAACTTCCCAGCACAAATATGCACGACTGCTTGCTTTTCTCAGGCTGTCGTTTGTTCTGGGAGAACAGGGAAGACTTGATGTCCTCAAAGCTGGGCTGTGTTTTAATATCTGCCCAAATGCTCATGCCTAACTTAGAGTTTGTTTTGGCCATGACTCTACAAAAGTGTTAAGCCATGTCTAAGCAGGGGTGTGAGAGGAATAAAGCTTTGCAAATCTTCTCATAAGCCAACTGGTTTGAAGGTTTGGTTGCATCACAGTTGATGGGCTAAGAATCCTTGTCTCCCACCTGGTCAGTGGGTGTTACTGGTACTAAGAACATTTCTTCAGTGCTTGTCATTCAACCAGTGGGTCACTGGAATAGAGGGTTTTGTTTTTTGGGCATTTTCTCATACTTTGGGTATAGTATCTTGAAGCACTTTTGGAGGCAAAGATTCTATAGGCTCTATTTTCTCTCCTTTGTAAATACTCTGTTTAGCCCTTGGTTACAAATAGTTTCACCTAGTTTAGAAAGCACTTCAAGTGTGTAGTTCTTGTCTCCTGCCACCAAGATTTACAACTCCTCCAGGGTAGGAAATGGGTTTTCTGCAAGGTATTGGGCCGGCCCTGCTGGTCTAGTGGTTAAGTGGGTCTCACTGCTGTGGCCCGGGTTCATTTCCCAGTCAGGGAAGTACACTACCCTTCTGTCAGTTGTCCTACTGTGGTGGCTGTGTGGGCCTGTGATGCTGAAAGCTATGCCACTGGTATTTCAAATA
Source organism: Equus przewalskii (assembly GCF_037783145.1). Classification (NCBI taxonomy): domain Eukaryota; kingdom Metazoa; phylum Chordata; class Mammalia; order Perissodactyla; family Equidae; genus Equus; species Equus przewalskii. The sequence continues at coordinate 52,631,037 of NC_091832.1, forward strand.
CCAGTAGGGTCACCCATGGTGGACAGGTTTCAACGGAACTTTCAGACTAAGACAGACTAGGAAGAAGGATCTGTCCACCCACTTCCCAAAAATTGGCCATGATAATCCTGTGAATAGCAGTGAAGCATTGTCTGATACAGCACTGGAAGGTGAGAGAATGGCGCAAAAGGACCAGGCATGCTGGGCACAGGGTCACTAGGGGTCAGAATCCAGTCAACAGCACTAACAACAGCTGTATCCAACAGCACTTCTAAAGTATATACAAATAGTCTTGTCAGGATGGTGGGAACATGGGCCATTTTTTTCTTTTAAAAGATTAAAATGTGTTTTAGGGGCCAGCCTGGTGGCATAGTAGTTAAGTTTGCACACTCTGCTTCCATGGCCAGGGGTTCATGGCTTCAGGTCTTGGGCACGGACCTACACACCACTCATCAAGCCATGCTGTGGTGGCATCCCACATACAAAATAGAGGAAAATTGGCACAGATGTTAGCTCAGGGCCTATCTTCCTCACAAGAAAAAAAAATGTGTTTTATTATTATATTTGTACAAAGACAAATTAAATATATCAAATACCCTAAGTGTCCTGTTGGGTTCTGTCACTTTGGCACCCTCTACGTCACATAGCCCCACATTAGCTATATGTGAGGTACACAACAGACTTGTTGACTTCTCCCAGAATTTTACAGAAAAGTCAATCACAGATTAACAGTCTCCTGTTTCCATTCTAAAATGTTTTGTTGTCGGAAAGCATCCAATGACAATATGCCTTTGGAAGTGCTTGAATCTTTGACTCCCTAATTCATATTGCTTAAAATATTTTTAAGCACCTAACTGCCTACAGGAAGTGGTAAAAAATCGTTACAGAAATATGTTCCACTAAGACACTAAAAACATGCAGTCTAAGGCAGCCTGTGATATGAACATAGGAGGAGAAAAGAGATAATAAAATATAAATTCCAATTGTAAACTTTTCATGTCAAATATGAGTCAGAGATCAGAGGCATTCTGAGTGTGGGGAGCAAGAGCGCTCTGAGAAGAGCATAGTGACGATGACCGTGGGAGTCTGCAGTTCAGTCTGTGTGGGGCTGAAGAGAAGTGATCAGACCTTCTTGGGAACATCTTTGGGAATTGTGAGATGTCACAGATTATTTTAATTGTGGAGGGAGGAGGATTAGTAAATTTTTTGGAGAAAAAGGATGGCAGTGCAAGCATATAAGGAAGCTTTGGAGACACAGGGACCCTCTAAGTCAATAATAATTCAAGCACTTCTTAAAGTGCACAACATACTAACATCATTCATTCAACTGACATTAATTGAGCACCAGTTGTGTGCTTTACCTAAACTTACCTTTACTTGGGTCCTTTACCTAAACTACACTCATGTGGAGGTGGTGTCATTAGCCTTATGATACAGATGCAGATGGTTGTATGTGAGGTACAGAGAAGTACGTGGCCTGGCCTTCCCCTCAGGGAGCTTCAGTAAAGTGGAGAACATAACATTTACGCATATGAAACATCTGCTAAATCAAATATACTAAACATCAGCTTCCAGAACTGTTAAAGGTTGAGTCATTCTGGAGAGATGTCCAGAGTTTCTGGACATCTGAGAGGTTGTCCCTTAAAACATAAGATGAAAATTAGTAACTGTACTTAGCTCTAATATAGCAGTTTCCTCAAGATCTGCAGAAGTGTTTGTATAGCGTGCTTTATTTTCTACACTAGAATCCTTTGTATTTTATTGTGGCTGTATTTTATGGTTTTTCTGTCTCTTCCTTTGTACTTGGTTTGTCAATGTACCTTTTAATTTGCTGATGATTATCTAGCATGGGTTTGAGAACAAACAAATTAATCTTATTAGGTTTGGATGTAAAATGCCCAACAAATCAACCCTAAGGAAGTCCGTGGGTTTCTTCTTTTAGGACAGTTCCCCAGCCTTTGAATAGACTGCTTGGAGCCCCTCTCCTCCTCCTTGTTTCAAAGCTTCTTATCTGAGCCTTGATTTTATTCTGGAGAACTGAGAAATCAAGAGAACTAAGTGCTAGATGGACAATGTATTATTGTATATTAAATCTGCTAAACTGAATATAATTGAGCATTGAAATATTACAAACATGATTTTTGAAGTTATGAATAGAAAACAGGTGAACAATTTTAAGCAATGGCGTGAGAAGAGAGTAGTAATTGTGTAGAAGTCCTTCGTCTGGAAAGTAAGGACTCAGAGTTTATTGGAAGCACTTTAGAAATTATCTGTCCTCCTTTTTTGAAGGATGATAGGATGATACTGAAGCCCAGAGAAGCTAAGCGACTTGTTAACTTCCTCAAGCTCTCACAGAACCAGTTCTGAAATCTGGTCGTTTGATTCCTACGTCCAGTTCTTGACATATTTCTTGTCACTGATAAATGTTTCTGAATTGAACCAAAGAGAGTATATCGGGAGGTCCAGCCTTAAACATTTACTTACATGACAAAAGAAGGAGAGGAAGGCGAGGACCCCCATCATCCCAGCCCCAGCCCCTCCTTCCCTCTGCTCTACTGAGGGCCTCCTCTTAGAGACCCTCCACTAGGGAAATCAGCACCTGACTCCCATTCCTGATGGTGGCAGGCCAGGGCACCTGGACCAACCACCCGGAGCTGACGGTGTACTAAGTTACCACTAGGCTAAAAAGGAAGGGAAAGGGGAGACCTAGAGAAACAAGAGGATTCTGGATGCTGCTTTTGCCATGAGGGCATTTGCTGATTTGGGCCAAGAGATTTTTAAAATCAGCTTTATTGGGGTATAATTTATATTAAATGAAATTCTCCCATTTTGAGTGTACAGTTTAATGAATTTTGACAACTCCTTCCACTACCAAGAAATGTGACATCTCCATCACACCCCCAAGTCTCCTCATGTCCCTTTGCTGTCCACCCCCTCCCTCCACTCCAGGCTCAGACAATCACTGATCTGATTCTCGCCACTGTAGTTTTGCCTTTTCTAGAACTTCACATAAATGGAATCACACAGTACAGAGTCTTATGTCTGACTTCTTTCATTAACCTGTTAATATGGTGAACTGTATGGATTGGTTTTATTTCTTCCTTAAATGTTTTGTAGAATTCAGTGGAATCCTCTGGGCCTGGGGTTTTCTTTGTGAAAATGATCTTCCTACATAAACTGTAAGAGGAATTAAAGTTGAATTCGGTGAGGAAATAGAAGTTACCTACTCGATGCTTGCTAATCTTTTGGCCCTAAAACAATTACACTGTATGCCACGTGGAGAACTGTCAGCTGATGGTGCCCAGCTGTTGTTGCTCGTGATGTTTGAAGGGATCACAGACAGTGAGAGTGGTGTCAGAAGTTTGGAGATGCACAACGGTGGTTGTAAATTTTGAAATGGTGAGCAAATTATAGACCAATGAGCTTGACACTGATCTTAGGAAAAGTTCTTGAATGAATTATTAGAGGAAGCATTTCATTTCTGAGAACCTAGAAAAGGAGTGAGTCATACTAGGCATCAGCTTGGGTTCCAAAGGAGCAAGTCAGAACAGGTTGGGTACCTGGTAGAAACTCAGAAGACATTAATGAAATGAGTGAATAAATTACCGACTCTATGAGTAGACAAATTCTCTTCTGTTGACAGACCACAAAAATAGTAGTTCAGGAAAGTAGAGCAGAGAGTACAGCTGGCTCCCAGCAAAATGCTGGATGAAGTCTGCATGGCTCAGTCGTGTATATTGAGTGTCCACGGTGGGCCAGCCCTTCTGTCAGTTATTGTAGGTGCAAACATGATGAGTACATGGTTCCTACAATTTAGATTTAGACTTGTACCTCCAAACAGCCTAGTATCAAGGTGACGTGGTGAGTGATGCGATAGAGCACTGCAGAGGCTGCCTGGAGAACTCAGACCCTGCAGGAAGGGGCGCCTGGCTCAGTGGGGGCTCAAGGAAAGCTTTCTGGTCTTGAATGTTGGTGGCTCTGTCTGCACCGTCAGCTCTGCAGACACGCCCTGCAGTGTGGGTTTTACTTTTGGTGCTTTGCTTTTTAATTTCCTTATCATCCTGGGTAGCTTTCATCCTCCTCTTCAGATCCATCCACCTTATCCAGAGGAGCTTCCTCCCAGATTTTAGTATTAGAGTGTTGCTCAGAGTTCATTTCCATTTGTATGTTCTCCTGAACTCCTTGGATATTTTAATGGGAAATTGAGAGCCAGAATTAGAGACTGTGTCCAATTGACTCTTATTATTATATCAGGATTACAGCACTCCATGGACTGGCTTCTCTGAGTGGGTGTCCCATTATGGTTTTGGATACTGTGTCAACACACTAGACACAAGAGAATCTTAAAAAAAAAGAGCCCAGACACAGTGATCTCCAATATTTTCACCACCAATGACCCCTGTTATTTTCATCCCTTGTGCAAACTGGGTTTTAAGAGATATCTTATTAATTATTTTTGATAATTAATAGAAATTAACTTGAGACACATGCCTGTGCCAAATAGAGTTTCTGAATTGCATAAAATATCTGGTTGGAATTCATATAATTTAGCTAAAAGCAAAAATGTATAGTGAGCACTTATTGAGAAGTTACTGTACGCCAGTCCCTGCCCTAAATGCCTTCCTTCCATCCAGTCAGGCGAGCCTCACATCATTTGAGGTGGGAGGTAGATACTGCTGTCATACCTATTTTACTGATGAGGAAACTGAGGTTCAGAGAGGTTGAGAAAATTGGACAAGTTTTCATAGCTAGTGAGTTGAATTTCAGGCAGTCCAGCTCCAGACTCCAGACTCTTAACTTTGTAATGCATAGTTGATGCTGGAATTAGATCAAGTGGTTACTGGAGTATAAATGAATGATTTCTGTTGGACTTTCTGAAACAATGACAAAGCACATAGACATCCATTACTGCTCTGGGGACACCTAAGTAGAAGCCTCTACTCTAAAACTTAGAATGCTTATTAGTATCCTGAGCCTTGCGTTGAATAAATGTGGCATTCTCCACATCACCCTCTGGGAACCCGGAGAACGCTAAGGCGTGATCAGATACAACCACAACATGGTAACTGGGAACACGCAGAACGGGGCAGCCTTACCAAGGGTGCTTACAACCTAAGCAGAGTTTCATTTCTAAAAGCTGGGCTTATTTCAAAGAGAAACACCTCACCCAATAGTCTATTATCCTGCAAATATGTATTCAAGGACATATGAGTAATTCTATTTACCTAATCATCGCTAATGGCTACTTTGGATCTATGACAGCTGACCGTGTAAACACGGCTCTTCGATCCTTCTCGCGGTGCGATGCTGCTCCCCAGACCAGCACAGCTTCTTCAGGGAACAGGATTTCCTAGAAGCAAAATCTGATGCGTATCAGACAGGGCTCAGGGTGCTATAGGAGTTTATTAGGTCATTTCAGATTGTTCTCCTCGGAGCTAAATGTCAGAATATACCAGGGAATTTGGGCACCACTAAAATCTTAATATCAATAAATGTAAAACCTAAACGTTGATTTTTTAAAAATGAGAACAGGGTCAGCATGATTCTTCATGGGCAATAAATAGATAATAGGCAAGGGGAAGTAATTTAAAAGGAGTTTGTGCAGCCAAACCAAATACACTAGGTAGCAAAGTTATGACAATGCTGATTACTACACAGCAAAATCGAAATTGTCGATCCTGTCCAGCGGGAGCACAGACGTGATCCCAGCATATCAGGGCGTGCTGAGGGATGATGAGCTTGGCTGGTGCCGTGGGCCTCTTACCCACCTCCGTGATCCAGCTTCGCGTGGAGTCCCCTCTCCCTTGCTGTGTCAGTGGGAGCACAGCACACTCCCGAGGCCCTGCTCCCCTCCTGTGTTCGTGTGCCAGGCCTGCTTTGACCCAGTGCCCGAACGGGGTGGTTTCAAACAACAGAACGGCCCTGCCTCACAGTTCTGGAGGCAGGAAGTGTGAAATCCAGGTTCCAGCAGGGCCCTGCTCCCTCGGAGGTCTGTGTGTGTGTGTGTGGGGGGTCCTTCCTTGCCTCTTGCAGCTTCTGGGGGTGGCCAGCAACACTTGGCCTTCCTCGGATCACAGCCGCCTTGCTCCAGTCTCTGCCCCTGTGGTCACGTGGCCTTCTCTCCTCGTGCGTCTGCACAGGGCGTTCTCCCTGTCTCTCTCTGCCCTTCTTATGAGGATGCCAGTCATGTGGGGTCAAGGGCCCACCCTAATCCAGTATGACCTCTTCTTCACTAATTACGCCCTCAAGGATCTTATTTCCAAATAAGGTCACGTGTGAGGTAGTGGGGGTTAGGACTTTGACATGTCTTTCTGGGGGACACAATTCAACCCATAATAGCCCCCTTCCCTTGCCTGAGACCTTCTCCTGTCGCTCCTTGCTCTGGGTTTGTATGGCCTGTAGGCCTCTGCTCCTCATTTGCACCTGTACCACTTGTCTGTTCCTCACCACGTCCACCTCACATCATTGGCTGTTATCAGATGCTGTGTGTCTGGTCTCCGGAATTTTATTGTAAACTCTCTGATTTCTAAAGAATTCTCCCTCAAATTTATATCCACAAGGCACTTAAAACAGTGATGTGATATCAGCAGCACCTTCTACTTTTAGAGTAACTTTATACTTTTCAGAATTCTTTCACAATATAATCTAACATGTGCTCTCAAGCTGCTGGTGTGGTGGACTGGATTGCTGACATTATCCTGGTTTTATGTCCGAGGGAGGTAAGATTCAGAGAGGTAAGGTGACAGAGTGAAATAATGAGCCGCATGGCTTGGGCCAGTCCCAGCTGCCTTTCATTGAAAAATTTCTTCTTCCTCCCTTCATTCCCTACAGCTTGATTATTAATGAGCCAAGAGTGCCTCTGGAAAGAGAAACACCCTCCTTCCTCTGAAGGCAAAGTGAGTGAGAGGAGAGAGAGAGGAAAATGCCTGTGAATCCAGAGTCTGCCTTTTCCACGAGCACGAGCAGGCTCCGGGAAGGTCAGATAACCACCCAGCCCTCCTTCTGTTTCTTCAATCAGTTCTTGATCTTTTTCTCCACCATAACAATGTAAAATCTCATTTTTTCTTAAACTTCTGGCCCTACCCTGTACTCTCTCAGTCTAAGCTAGCTGCCCCTCCTATGCTTTTTGTTTTAATAAAAAGTATCTGGTGGAAACTCCTCCAACATCTTTCCACCTACCTTACAAAGGGCTCGAAGTGGGAGCGGAGAAGAAAGGTGGTGGGTGTGAGCAGGGACAGAAATCAGTGGCCTCCTGACCGAGGGCCAGCTGGCCAGGGTGCGTCAGCTGGCAAGACTGCGCCGGCCTCTATGTGCACAAGTGCTGCGGGGTCTGGTCTCCATCCCCAGGGAGCCACAAGCGCCAGAGGCAGCCCCCTTTGAGCAGGAGGAGGGCAGATGGAGCAGCCCCTGTTGGGGATGAGGCTCTCGTGCTGCAGAAGCCTGCTGTGGACACCTGTTCCCATTGTCTTGCTCCGTTTCCTGGGACTCACAAAGGAGAGCTTGGAAAATCATAATCAGCTTAGAGAAGACAAAAGAGGTCCTCCCTCCTGGGAGGGGGAAAGGAGAGATGAAGAGGGAGAGGGAGAGAGGGGAAGGCGGGGGAGGAAGGAGAGAGGAAGGAGGTGAGAGGGGAGAGGAGAAAGAGAGAGAAGGGACAGAAAGAAAGAGATCATGAGAAAACGCTAAGGAGAAACACTTCCCTCTGAGAAGCGGTAAGTTGATAGTCAGCTGTGAGATGCTGCTTGCTACTCCACATGGACACATTGTAACGAGGCTTTGTAACTCCTGAGTCCTCTACTTGATACTGTTGCCTCAAGACTCCCTCTGTTTCTCTGGCGGCGTCCTCTAGCAGTACTAGTAAGGTGATTTAATTTAAAAGTGAGAGAAAGAGAAATTGATTGAGAGAAATTGTATCAACAATAATGGGACAACTTAAGCTGAAAGGCACTCCACGTTTAGAAGCACAATCTGTTTGCACAGATGAGGAGTGCAAAGAAAATCTGGGCGCAGGTTCTTTGAGACCGGATGACAGGCTAAGTGGGTGGCTGAGGCCCTTAGAGGACTGATAAACCCTAAATGAAAAGACAAGTGGAAGAGCAAGACTTGCATGCAGTGTGATTCTGTCTGCCTTACACACCCACCCTCTCCTCAAGTGTGCACGCTCTGTGGCACACACAGAAACACACACATGTGTGTACACCAGTCTCCTCCAACACTCCTGGATCTGGGGTCTAGCTGGAATGTGAGGACTGGAGCTCTGCGCAGGATCAGGGTGGGGCAGCCCCACTGCTCTGGGTCAGATATAATCTGAGGATCCCCACGCAGGAGTGAACAAGGAGTCTTGAAAAAATGTCACAAGTCTTGAGGATTCAGGGAGGCTTAGAACTCTCAAAGTAATGAGGGATTCAGGCCGTGCGTCCTTGTGCTGTGCTACTATGATAAAATAGATCAGAGGTAATTGATGGTTATTAGTCTGGAAGAGCCAGTGAAGGGCTGAAGCCAGGAGGCCCAAGTGCTCCCTGGCCTCTTGTCTAAGCAAGCGCTTCCCTGGGTACCCGCGTCCCCTTCTGCAGAGGGAACTGTGTTCTGTGCTTTAGGTCAGGCCCTCTCAGACTCTAATGAGCATACAAGTCACCTGAGATACTGTTAATGGGAAGATTCTGATTGAACAGTTCTGGGGTGGGCCTTGAGATTCTGCATTTATAATAAGATCCCAGGCTGTCGGAGTCTACATGACACCTTTACCTAACTTAGAAAAAGGTACCCCACTCTGGGCAGCCCTGCAGGTACCTTTACAAAAAGAATCCTTTTCCCACGTGATTTGGCTAGTGATAGGCAGGCTGGATTTCAGACCCTGCACTTCTTCAGACAGACTGCGTTTGAACAGTGCACAAGCTGCTCAACTGTACAGGGCAGTCCCAACCACATAGACAGCTGTCTTCTGGACTACTGCTAAGACAGCCCTGCTTATCCATCAGAGGTGGTCCGCTGCTCTCTGTCTTTGATGGCACAGCTCAGCCAAGCCTATCAAGTCAGCCTTTCCAACTCTCATTCTTGCATAAGAATACCTGTTTTTCTTCGGAGACTACCAAAATGACTCATGGGAATGAGCTGATTCCTTCTCTACCTAAAGAAGAGAGCTTGGACTCTGGTTCCTCACCCTCCAAAGTACCCTTACTCAGCCTAGAGCTCTAAGTAGGGACTATGTCATTGTTCCCCATCCACTGCTTCTGCTGGAGTCCTTGCATTTGGCGTTTTATACCTCATGTCATTTATTAATCCAGGATCTGAACAGTTAAGCTCCTGTAGCTGTTCTCTGTACGTGATTATTATCTGGTTTGCTCAAACCTTTTGTTTCTCATCAAATATTGCTCCTCCTTTATAGGATACCGGACACAAAGGCAAGGAGCCCAGGCCCTGGAATTTCACTAAGCACTGTTTACCTTGGACGGCAGGCTTCAGCGCAGTGCTGGACGCTGACAGGTTCAAGCCACACCTCTGCCCCAGCTGCCTTGTTCTGTCCTATCACTGGGGAGAAATCCAAAATACTTGTTTGTCCACCCAGTGCTGCCAAATGCTTTCCTTTATAGGAGCTTGAGGTCGAGGCTGGGAGAGTGATGGAACCAGCCAGGAGAAGCCCCCCAGTGAAACTGAGCTCAACTGTCCTGGGCTTTCTTCAAAGGGTCGATGCTGGCCGTTCACAAATCTCCTGAAAAGAAACTTTTGGCCAAAGACAAAAAATTCTGGCTTCTCTAAGGAGCAGATTAAAAGGTGCAACACAGTAGAACACAAAGGTCCCTGGGCCGGTGATGAGGAGGTTTCAGTTGCACTAACTAGGGCTGCTCGCCTTGATTCCTCTCGGTTACGTCTGGACAGTGAAGCCACAGAAGTCAATAACGTGGAAGACCCCGCTCGTTTTCACACTGTGAGAGTCTGTGAAGTTTTCTGGCTTCAGCAATGTGTTTTCTTTTCTGTTAAGCTAAATTTTGAAGTTAAAAAAAGTCGTGCATGTTAAGACAGTGACATTAATTTGTAATCAAACGATAAAATTACACTGCGTGTTAGTTCAGAAACAATGAGTTGTGGGCTTTAACAAGTTTTAATTCCATTGCTTTTTAGCTACCAAATTTAGATGTTGGGTTTCTATCAGTAATAAAAGACCAACAACCCAATGGAAAAAATCAGGAAAGGATATGAATGGACTGCTCACAGAGAGGAAAATATGAACAGCTCTTCGACACGTGAAAATATGTTCAGCTTCATTCATAATAAGATAAATGCAAAATAAAACTAGTCTGTGTTATCCTTTATCACCTGTGAGATTAGCAAAGATGAAACAGTTGGATAAGAAAAGCTAAATGAGCTACCAATAAGGAATTGTTCAAATAAATTATAGTACATCAGTCCTATGAAATAATATCTAGCTGGAAACAAACAAACCGAAACAGAGAATAAGGAAGCTTCTCTACGTACTAATATGGAAAATTTTCCAATATCCTACAGGTTACGGTTCAAACATGGGATGAAAAGCAAGCTAGAGCCTGGCGTGTGAACAGCTGGGTGGGTTGCGTTCAGCGCTATGGTGTCTGTGTTCCCTGCGGGTGTGTGGCTGGTGGGACGCATACTCAGCAGGCTTTTCTTCAGGGTGTGTGTAGGCGACGTGGGCAAGATGGGGAAGGCCTAGATCAGAGGCCTAGTGTGTTGCACTTGAGTATTTCCCTCTTCATCCTCTTGCCCGCCCCGCTCCCCTCAACCCCCGCCACCCTCTGCTGTGGTGGGACAGACTGGAGCCCGTTTAAATAAAAACTGCTGCTCCCTCACTCTCTCCGACCTGCACTGAGGAGCCCCCAGTGCTGGCATGTAGCTCACGGTGCTTAGACTGCAGCTGCGTCCTGGGCGTGAAGGGCACCCTGGGAGGAGGAAGTGAGTGTGGGGATGGGAAGAGCTGAATCATTCCAGAAGGAGCTCCAGAGCTAGATGGGCTAATCAAAGGGGAGCAGAGCTCTGGGAAGACAATGCATGTCCTTGATGGAAATACTGGGAATATATCACGAGGAACCTGTGAGCCAAAAGCAAGAAGTTTTTGGGTCAGCTGAAATCAAGAAAAGCATTAATTCCCTTTCAAAACTGCCCAGGGGCTCACCATTTCTCCCCATTTTCCCCAAGCCTGCAGCTTCCCTGAGACGCTCTTGGAAAGTTGCTTTTGCTTCCGGTGGTTTGGTCTGTGACTTCCTGGCTTTGCTTTCTCTGATCACACACTCTCACTTGTTAAAGAATCTTTCTGACACTGTCATTGATCTTCAACAATATATTTTCTGACCTTTCACTGGGGCCTTGGGAGGCAAGAGGGTTGTTACTGAAAGAAGTTTTGCTGGCGTAATTGTGCATCTCGAGGCTGGAGGGAGAGGAGGTTGTGGTGCCCGCCCCTCTCCTGAGGGTGTCGTCGTCATTGTTGTGTTGTTGTCCCTGTTGTCCCATCGTCCCTGTCCCCTGTCCCCCGTCCCCGCATCCCCCCCACCCCCGGCAGCAGCCTCTGCACCCAGCTCTCCTGGGTGGTTCCAGCACCTACTCCCTCCACTTGCCCTTTAAGCGTCTGCTTGGCAGGGCTGTCCTGGCTGCTCCTGCTCAATGCAAGCTACTACTGCATCCTCACTTCCGGCTTTTCCTAAACCCTGCCCACCTTTGTAAAGAGTTTCCTTGCTAAACTCAAATTACCCATTCTGAGAGGGCCACATGCTTCCTGCCGGGCTGCTGACTGATACAAACCCCATTTATAAGACAAAAAATCTTTGACAGCTGCCAATGTTTGTAAGATTTTTGGTGCAAATGGTTTTCTTAAAGCAAAGTCTATCCCATTCCCCAGGCTGTATAGAGCTGGAGAAAGCATTTTATTTTTGTCTGGCAACAATGAAGTAGAGTTTAGACAGGTTCAAGGCCAGTCATTCACACGTTTGTTCTGCAAAGCACTTATCGGCCCCATCATACCACAGCTCTGGTTGGGCCTCAGTGGGTATATAAGAGGAGTAACACACATGATCTGTGCCCACAACGTGGTTTCAAATGATTGGTGGAATCAAGACACTCACAAAAGAAAGAAAACACAAGACAATACAGGAGATGTGAGTATAAAGTGGATTTGTTAAAAATTCTAGCATGTAAAAGCTAGAAGAGTCATCCAGGTTGGTTTTCACATCTACAGATGAGGTCCCGGAGGTTAACCAGTCTAGGGTTCGTATCAGAGCTAATCCTGAACCCAAGCCTGGTCTTCCAGGCTGGATCTACTCTTCCACCCCACATCCCTTTAACCAATGTCCCGTGGACATGGTGGTTTCATCTCCCACAAGGTTATCTAAGGCAGGATTGTGGCCGATTGAAGTTTTCAACATGTGTATCAGAACTCATATGCCTGTGAGTCATGGTAGGTTTAGACGTTATTTTAAAAAATAGCAGTCACAGTTACTTAGTAATTGCAAATGTGATGCATAATGTAATCTGGTGGGTCAGGAACCCAAAAGAGAGGGTTGACCTGCTGCTGCCCAGGAGAGTCCCTCAGCTTTAGCTCCTTGCATGGTCAGCCCTTTTTCTGGCCCTGATGGGCCATCCCTGGGAGTTGCTGGTGGTTACACATCTTGGCATGACCTCTCAGAACGGCAACCACCCTGTGTGGATGCGTCACTGAGGGGATCTTCCTGTCCCCCACGGGCACTTCAGAAGTAAATGTGTCTCTCAGGACCAGTTGAAAGAGCTGGAGAGCAGAAGCAAGAGGGACAAATGCCTTCCTGAAGGTAAAGTCACAGCCGAATCTTGGTGCTTCTTTGTGGCGCTACTTCTAATTAGAATCTCATTTATTTTCTTCTGACATAGCCCTTCTCAGATCTTCAGAGAGCGCCTGTCATTTCTTGACAGAGTTTCCAAGGACTCTTGGCCTTTCAGATGTAACAACTCCAAAGACAGCATCCAGGATGAAAGTGGCATTTGGAGACCCCAGATGGCTCCGGGCATGCCTGGCAGCAGCTAAGCCAGTGTCACTCAGCTCTTAGAGGACATTCTCTGACTAACCCTGTCCCCACATTCACGTGTGGACAGCTTTTGCCATCCTCCGACACCTCCACAAGACACCTCAGGGCTTCACTCACAGGAACTAATTGCGAGACGAAGCGTCAAAAACATTTGCTGACTCCTTCTGGAAAAGAGGTCCTCTCTTCTCATTCATAAATCTGTGGGATTTTAGAGCAATAAGACCATGTGGGGATTGAAACTTCATTTTGCAGAATATTTAGGCTCAGACAGGTTCCATCAGTGCTGCCCCATTTTAATTCGCACACAGCTCACGTGCAGGTCTTGTTAAAATGCAGGTTCTGACGCGTTAAGTCTGGTTTGGGGCCTGAGTCTGCATTTCTAGCAAGTTCCTGGAGAATGCCTGGGCTTCTTATCAGGGCCACGCTTCAAGTAGCAAGGGGCTATCTTTCCTGTGTAAAGGCAGAGAAGTGGACAGAACCAGGACCAAAACCACTTTTCCTCATTCTTATTCTACATGGTCTTTCCCTCCTGGGGTGAAACATGGAAGCTCCCTTCCTCTCCCCCCCCCCCCATAGGTCCACGATCATCAAAAGGGGGAGCGGGGAGAGCAGCTACCTTTGCAGTGACAGGCATGGCGGATAAGAACTCTCTAGAAGAGAGATTGGAATAGGGAGGGCAGAAGAGAATAAAAAGAGATGAGTATAGAATTATTGAGGCTAGCTTACTTTGGTTCTGGCCCAGAAAATGCCTCCAACTGAACTAATCATTTTGAGATTGTGCAATGCCTGCCCTAAATAGGAGGATAGAAATAGATTCCCATCTAAAAGAAATTGCTGCTTCAAAATTTAGAATATGTATCTTACAAAACTACACCTGCGTTTAGCTGTTGGTCGTGAATATGCGCTATAAAGTCTAACCAAAAAATCCATCAAATAGATATTGATGTAGAAGCTTTACATCAAGTAGAATCTTGGAAATATCAGTGATTAAATCATGGTGTGTGTCTATAAAATACGGCCATAAAATGTGCCATGAAAAATGGAAAAATTAGAACAAGAATATGCTCTTGGGAGTTAAAAAACATGGTTTCAGAAATTAAAATATCAGTGGAAAGAGACGGAAAAAAGGATAGGGTATGAAGTCAGAATGTTCAACATCAGATTAATAGAAATTTGAGAAAGTAATTAGAAAATAGAGGGAAGGACACAAATTATTAAGAGAAGAAAAATTTACAGAGCAAAAATGAAGTATGAACCTTTGAAATGCAAGAGGCTGCCCGGAGCTGAGCAGAACATGTGACAGGAGACTCTCACCTGTCGCATCACTGGGTGGTCTCAGACAGAGCACAAAGGATAAAGGAAAAATGGTGACAGCTCATCGTGAGAAAACAAAGAGTGACAAATCAGACTGGCATCAGAATTCTTCTCCACAATTTATTTTCAGCAATAATAGATGCTGGAAGACAGTGGGCCAAGAAATTCGAAGTTTGTGGGGACGATAAGTTTGTTCTTAGAATTCTACACCTAGTCAAACTACCAGTAAATGCAGGAGCAAAATTAAAATCGTTTCTAGACATAAGAGGACTTTCTGAGATAATTTCTGTTCAGAAGACAATATGGAATCCAAGAGATGGTGTCTCTTTTCAGGAGCTCAACAAAAAGAGACCCCAGGAGGGTACCTGTGCAGCACTTCTAAAATTAGATCTATCAGCTAGAAGCAAAGTTAGTGAGCTGTAAGGAGCAAGCCTTCGAGAAGAATGGAATTCAAACAATAGAGAGAGCTCAGCGAACTTCTGTAAAGGCCAGAGTGCCAGTGTTTGGGAGTGGGGGGTGGGGACTGGGATAAGGCAGGTGAGGCGTCTGCTTTGGGCACAAAATTTACAGGGCACCAAAATGCTCAGGCATCGGGATAAATAATATTTTAATGCAATATTTTGTACAAATCTACATTAATGCGAAAAAATCTATGATGAGCAAAATATCAAAATTTTATACAAAGACAAGATGCAATCCTGCACTCACGTGATCCTGTCTCATTCTAATCCTGACCCCGGTTCCAATAAAATGTTACAAACACAGGCAGCTCATTTGCAGGCCATAGTTTGCCATTTGATCTTTTATATGTTGCATTAAAATCTTGTCTTCATTACAAAGTTTTTTGGTCCCCCCTTAAATTTTTCACTTCAGGTAAGCCTCATTTTCTTCACTCTTCGCATCTCTCCTCCTCCCCCGCCTCTTTCAACAACCCTTTAAAAATATAAAAGCCATAGTTAGCTCCTGGGGGCTGCAAAAAACAGGCTGGTGGTTGGCGCTGGCTGTGGCCTCGCCGGGATGACTGTCTCTGCTCCACTCGGTGTCTCCTCCTCACACAGGCCAGACCAGGCTCCCTCACAGGCGGTCGCAGGGGACTTCGCCGGGGGTGGGAGGAAGCAGCTGCAAGGCCTCTCGAGGCTTAGGCTTGGAAATCACATGGCGTCACCCCTGCCACATTTTGTCGGTCACGGCAGGTCACAAAGCCTTCCAGATTCAAAGGACGGTGCAGTAGCCTTCACCTCTCGATAGCAGGAGTGGCAGAGTCGCATCGCAAAGAGACATGTGTCTTAGGATAAGAGGAAATTGTGCCTATTTTTTGTAGTCTCCCTCAGTGTACACACTGAATTGATCTTCCCCCCAAAATGTACTCAGCCTGTGGTCTTCTCCATCTAATTGATGACAATTTGAGCTTTCTGGTTGCTCAAGTGAAAAACCTTGGATTCATCGTTGACTTGTCCCGTTCTCTCACATCCCACATCCTATCAATTATGAAATAACATTGGCGCCATATTGGAAATATATTTGGCATCTACCCTCTTCTGGTGTAAACCACCATCAGCTCTCAGCTGGGTGATTGGAATAACTTCCTAATTGCTTACATTTGCCCTTGCAAGATCACTTTAAAAAATACATTCAATCTTATTGCTTGTTGTGGGCTGAATAATGCCTTCCCAGAGATGTCCACATCCTCATCCCTGAAATCTGGAAACAAATTAATTTATATGTTGAAAGAAACTTTGCAGATGTGAGTAAGGGAGCTGAGACGAGGAGACTATCCGGGTGTAATCACTGGGTCCCTATAAGAGGGAGGCAGTAGATTTGGAATCTGATGATAGAAGTAGAGAAAGTTTGAAGATGCTACACTGCTGGCTTTGAAGAGGCAGGAAGGAGCCAAGGAATGAGGACTGCCTCTAGAAGCTGAAAAGGGCAAAGAAACAAATTCTCCCCTCCAGCGTCCAAAAAGAGCTAACTCTGACAGCTTGACTTTATCTGAGAGATGCTAATTTTGGAGGTTACAAGACTTCTGCACCCCAGAACTGTGAGATAATAAATATGAGTATTTTAAGCTGCTAAGTTTGTGGTAATTTGTTACAGCAGCAATGGGAGACTAGTACATCATTCTTTTGCTCAAAACCCTTACATAACCTCTAGCCATCCACCATCCCTGCACAGTGCCATCCAGGACCTCCCTGATGACATGCTCCACTATTTTTCCCCTTTGTCACTCTACTTCAGCCACAGGAGCCTCTGAGCTCTTCCTCTCTTGCCTTCATTTGGTTCTTCCTTTACCTGGATTACTGTTCTCCAAGATCTGCCCATCCCACCCCAACATTCTCATTCATCTTGCTCAACATTTTCTTTTTCCTTTTCGTAGCACTTATCATCTTCAAGCAAACTATAGGGTTTATTTATTTATCAAGTTGATTGTTTATGTGCATCACTACCACCACCGCCCCCCAACTAGTAGGTGAGCAAGGAGGGACTGTGTTATTGACCGATGTAGCCTAAGCATCTAGAACAGTGCCTGAAATACAGCAGTGACTCAGTGTATATTTGTCTAATGAATGATTACTTATTTTTAAATTCTTGTAATTGAACATAAAGTAGATGCAAAATAATATACAGATATAAATAGATACCAATATGAGTGTATCCACCTTCCAGTTTAACAAAAATTACATAACTGTTACTTTGAAGTTCTCCTCTACAGCTCCCTGAATCATAGCCTATTTTCTTACACTCAGAAGAGAACCCTGTATTTTTATATCATTCCTTTGCTTGTCTCCATTGTTGTACCAAATATGTTAGCATCCTGAAACAATACATTGTTCAGATTTATGATCGTTTGATGGATATGTAATCACACATGATACTGTATATCATTACATGATACTGTATGCATTCTTTTTTGACTTTTTATTTTTTTAATTAACGTTAATTTCTCTACTTTTTTTCTCATTGTGCTAAGAACACTTAACATGAGATATACCCTCTTAACATGGATTTTTAAGTGTACAATACAGCACTGTTGACCACAGGCACAATGTGCATCTCTGGAGCTTATGCATCTTGCATAACTGAAATGTGGCCCATTGACTAGCAACTCCCCATTTCCCCTCCCCCAGACCCCGGCAACTACTATTTCACTCTTGACTTGATCTTCTTGCTTAACATTGTGTTCTTAAAGTTCAACCTTGCTGCGGCATGTAAACTGTAGTCCACTTATTTCTTCGCTGTAAAGTATTTCATTTTAAGAAATTGCTGCAATGTTTTAATAATAATCTTGTTGATGAAGATTTGTGTTATTTCTACTTTGTTGCTATTACGGAAGTGCCACTGTGCCATTCGTTCATATCTCTCCCTGGGGGTCCCTGGGGCATCTGTGCAAGAGTTTCTCTAGGGTGCAGATCTGGGGGTGGAACTGCTGAGTCACATGGTTTGTACATCTTAAGCTTTACTAACAAGGTCAAATTGTTTTCCATATCATATGCGGTCTTTTTATATTAACTTGTTTGAATTAGTAATATGCATGTAAGGCTCCTCCCTGTCTTTTAGAGACTTAATAATTCATTTCTTTTTAGTGCTGAATTATATTCCATTATCTGGTTCTACCACAGTTTATTTATCCATTCGCCTACTGAAGGACACCTTGGTTGCTTCCGAGTTTGGGCAATTATCAATAAAGCTGCTGTAAATTATCAACTGTGTGTAGGTTTTTGTGTGGATGGTATAATTGATTAAGTATAATTAAGTAATAATTAATTTGTTTATAATGTTCTCTTAATATCTTTTTAGACTCTGCAGCTACACCTTTCTTCTGTTCCCTAATACTCGTTTTTGAGGTTTTTTTCTTTCTTTCTTTTTTAGTGGTCAGTCTTTCCAGTGGTTTCTCAATTTTATTAGCTTTTCCAAAGAAGCAACTTTTAGTATTGTTGGTCTTCTCTGTTGCATGTTTGTAGTCATTAATTTTTATCATCATTATGTCTTTCTTCTACTTCCTTTGGATGTATTTTGTTTTACTTCTTCTCTATCCTAGACTAGAGATGGATTCTTAGATAATCAATTGCAGCCTTTTCTCTTTCCTGATATTTACTTTAAAAGCTATAGCTATACACTTCTCTTCAAATATCAGTCAATAGCTACATTCATAAGTTTTGATATTTAATATTTTGTTATTGCTCAGCTCTTGCTATGGACTGAATTATCTCCTCCAAATTCCTATGTTGAAGCCCCAGTGTGACCGTATTTGGAGAAAAGACCTGTAAAGAGGTAATTAAGGTTAAATGAAGTCGTAAGTGTAGGGCTCTGATCTGATAGGAGTCATGTCCTTATAAGAAGATGCCAGAGGAAGCGCCCCTCCTCACCCCACCCCCGGCCATGTGAGGACACAGTGAGAAGGGACCTTCTGCAAGCTGGGAAGAGGGTCCTCGCCAGAGACGGAACGCTGCCGCACCGGTGTCTCGGACTTTCCAGTCTCCAGAACTGTGAGGAAATAGGTTTTTGTTGTTTGAGTCACCCAGTCTGTGGCTTTTTCCCCCACTTAATTAGACTATCGCCAAAGATGCAAATCTCTTCAAATTTGTTGAGACTTACCTTATTTGTCGGGACTTACATATACATATATATATATATATATATATATATATATATATATATATATATACACACACACACATTTGTATGCACTCGTACATTTTTGCTATACATATATAGATATAGATATAGAGAGAGAGGTTGATTAGAAGGGAAGGCTCACACAGTTATAGAGGCTGACAAGTGCCAAGATCTGCAGGGTGAGTTGCAAGCTGGAGACCAAGAAGAGCCAATGGTTTAGTTCCAGTCTGAGCCCAAAGGCCCGAAAACCAGAAGAGCTCATGGTGTAGTTTCAGTCCAAAGGCCAACAGGATTGAGATCCAGGAAGAGCCAATGATTCAGTCCAAATCTAAAGACAGGAAAAAAGCTAGTGTCTCAGTTTGAAGGCTGTTAGTCAGGAAGAGTTCTCCCTTACTTGGGGGAGGGTCAGCCTTTTTGTTCTAATCAGGCCTTCAACTGATCGGATGAGGCCCACCCACATCAGGGAGGGCAATCTACTTTACTCGGTCCACTGAGTCAAATGTTCGTCTCATCCAGAAACGCCCTTGCAGACACACCTAGAATAGTATTTGACTAAATATCTGGGCATCCCACGGCCCAGTCAAGTTGACGTATGCAATTAACCATTACAGCCTGTGTGTAGTCAGTGTTCATAAACACTCCACATGTGCTTGAAATGAATGTGTCTTCTGCAGCTGTGGGTTGAAGTGTCCTGCTTTTGTCCAGTAGATCAAGTTCATTAATTTTGTTATTCAAGAGTTTGATACCTTCCTAATTACTTTTTGTCTGCTCTTTCTGTCTACTGATGTGTGCTGATGTACCCATATCATAGTTGATTTGCTTTGACTCCTTGTGGTTCTGTACATTTTTGCTGTATATTTGGAGACGATTAAATCAGCTACAGACAAGTTTAGAATCACCATCTTGCTACTGAATCAATTTCAGTAATAATATATATTGACGCCTTCTTCTCTGGCAAGGCTTTGTAATCCGTAACAGATTTGTAATCTGTTATTGTCTCTATTTTACCACTTTGTTTAAAGCCCACTGCCATTATTAGTATTGTTTTATTCATTTTTAGACTTACTCACGTATTGCTTTCTTTGATCATCATTCTGATGTCATCTTGGAACTTCTATCTGGGATCTCTTTCTTCTTGAATTACACTCTGTAGTATTTTGTTTACTAAGAAAGTGTTGTTTTCCCCTTAGCATATTAAAGATATTACTTCATTGGCTTTTTGGCTCATGTTATTTTTGTAGGGAAATCAACTGTCACCTTTATTGTTATTCCTCTAAAATTAGTCTGTGTCTTAGTCCATTCAAGGGCGTATAACAAAATACCCTGGATTAGGGGCTTAAACAACAGAAATTTATGTCTTATAGTTCTGGAGACTTGGAAGTTCACGACCATGGTGCCAGCAGAGTCAGTGTTTGCTGCGAGGTGCTTCCTGGTTCAGGGATGGCGCCTTCTCGCTGTGTCCTCACGTGATGGATGGGATAAAGGAGTTGTCTAGGGTCTCTTTCATAAGGGCACTAATCCCATCATGGCCACTCTGCCCTCGTTACCTAATCACCTTCCAAAGACCCCACCTCCTAATACCATCACATTGTGCAGGAGGCTTCAACACATAAATTTTGGAGCACGAGCATTCAGACCATAGAAATCTGCTTTCTATTGTATTTTCTTTCTGGCTGTTTTTGTGATTTTCTGTTTGTCTTTGGTATTCTGCAGTTTCCTCCTGTTGCATTTAGGAATAAATTTCTTTTTCTTTCTTTTTTCTTTTTGCTTCCTGAATCCTTTGGACTAGGGTCTTTTTATAAGTTCTGAAAAATCCTCATAATGTATTCCTTCCAATGTCGTCTCTCCCCAGTCGTCTCCCCTTCGTTGGGACTCTGATTCTACACCTGTTAAATCTTCATGCCTTTGTCCTCCATGTCTTTTAATCTCTCTTTTGTATCTTCTATCCCTTTATCTGTGTGTGATGCATTGGGATAATTTTTAAGATCTAAGTTCCCTAAATCTCTCTTCAGCTGCTTTTAATATGCTGTAAGCTCTTTTATTAAATTTTCACTTTAAATCATTAAGTTTTCCATCCCTAGGAGAATCCACCACAATGAGGATGAAGAACAGTCCAGCACCCTCCAAAATTCCCTCCTGCTGCCCTCTGTAGTCAGCCCCTCCCTGGCCCCATGCCCTAGCACTCACTCAGCTGTATTCTGTCCCTATATTTTTCCTGTTTCCAGAATGTCGTACAAATGGAATCATATAAGATGTAGCCTTCTGAGTCTGGCCTTTTTCACTTAGCACAACACACTACAAATTTACAGGAAACGGTGTTAAAGTATTTTATCAAGCCCTTTTAGTTATGTTCAGAAAGGCGGCCTGTGAGGAGGCCCATTGAGAAGGGGCAGCTAAGGTCCCGCTGCCCACGTGAAGTCCCACTGCAGACTCTGAGATTTCTCTCTCGTTCGAACGTCTGTTATACTTAATGCCTCCAGCATACTTTCTGTGTGCTAATTATTTTCCACGTCAGTCTTCTCTTTCTAACTAAGTGATAAGTCAGTTGAAGTCAGGGACCATTTTTCTGGCAGAGTATTCTCAAAACACTGCTTTCACTGAGTCAGCTTTCTGCTTAATATCTTTCCGTGGATATAAATTGCTCACATGATAAAACTTTGTGTTGACTGAAGTGATAGATGATTAGATTTTTAAAACTTCAGTGTGTTATTTTTTTCTAAACCAAAAATTTGAAATTGCTATAGGGGTCTAATAAGTAGAAACTATCTATTCATAGACACAACAATTTGAAAGCTGCCTGATTTTCCTTCTTTAATATTCCTCCTTGACTTGGTTTTCAGATGTTTATAATTAGAGCTTTATTCCTTTGGCACAAATCAGATAGCTTTGTGTGGAGTTAAGTTGCCTGGTAGAGCTAATAGATAAAGCCATTGTCAGTCATTTTTAGGAGTTAAAGTAAATGAGTCTATCGTGTCTTTTCCTGAGGGAGAGTTTTACTGAAGGGATTATAAAGGAAGAAGTGGGCGTAGGAACCTGAAACACCCCTCTCCCCAGAATAAGCTGGATCAAAAGCATGAACCTGAGGTAACGTGGGACAAAAGCAAAAACGGGGAGATGAAGAAAGACACATTTTCCCCACCTCACAATTTTGCTAGGCTTGGCTGGATCTTGACCTATCTTGTCGATTCCCAGGTCAAACTCTGCTGCCTCGGTTTACTCACAGAAGAAGAACAAGATTCAGAACAGAAACCACAAGCCTGGTTCCTCAGCAGAGCCAATCTGGAGAATAGGAAGGAAGCATCTAGGGATGGGGGACGGAGGTTGACTGGTGCCAAAGTGCGTCGGGCTGGATGGGGTAAGCTAAGCAAATTTGCTCAGGAAGTGGATAAGAGAGAGGATAAACAGAGGGAATCAAGATGACCCTGATTCAGTGGGTCCAACCTTCTTGCTTGGACATGCATTCTTAACAAAAGAAGCCTTGCTAGTGCTCAGCTTGGCTGGGGGTAGGGGGATAGGGGGTTGTGGGGGAGTGATCTAGCCCAGGTGCTGGAAGGCTCTGCCCTCCCCACCCTCCCCATCCTCTGGCCTTGGAAGCCTCCCAAAGCTTGCAGCTGAGGCAGACAATCTGACCTACCTCTCTCGTTTCCTTGGGTGTCACCAGTCAGCCAGCTCACCTTCTCTTACATTTATGACTATAAGTTTGGAGTCAGAGACATTGGTTTCTAATTCTGGTTCCACCACTTGCTTATCTGCTGAGTTATACTGGGAAAATTGTAAAAACTCTCTAAGACAGTTTCTCTATGTACAAAAATATGAGTAGTAATGGTACTAGGGCACTCTGTCTACCTAACGAAGTTGTGACGATTAAATCAAATGATTCTTCCCAAGTATTAAACACAAAGCTCAGAACACAAGGATACATCTTGAAAATCTTCTTGAAATATTCTCGAAACTATCTTGAAAATAGTTAAGAGTGCTTTGTTCCTCTACAGCATTATCTCTTCCCATGTCTCTAGGTGCAGGACACCAAGATCTTCAACTCTGGCTCCAGCCTTCCTCTAGACTAGAATCCTCTAACTGCCCACTAGACATCTAGGACATTCCAACACCACTTCCAACTCAAGCCATCCCAAATCAACCTTCCGGATCTTCTTCCTGACTTCCCCTTTGTTTCAGGAGAAACTCTGGGGCTACTTTTGATTCTAGAGCCTTTTGCCCCGTTGGCCACGTCCAATGAGTTAGTAAATTTTGTGGATTTTTCACCGGCAACTCTTCTTTCCTTCTTTTATCACATTCCCTCTTCCAGCTCTCACTGTCTCAAGCTGAGATCATTGCAACAGCCTCCCAACAGACTTTTTTTGAATCCTCTCCTTTTATCTGCTTATAATCCAGCCAAAATATCTCCCTGAAGACTCTCCTAATTGCTTCAACTTTAAGTCGTTTGCGTTTCTTTTGGACCCCTTTGCTGTTTATGTTCTGCTCCCCTAATTTTAGCACCTACTGTATTCCACTGTATCTTCTAGTTATCTCTTTAAGCATAGGTTTTGCTCTTTAACCCAGCTGTACACAGGAACTGGGTCTTAGGCTTGTTACATCTCTCCCCGTACCCAGATCTCTGGTAAGCATGTAATAGACGCCCAGAAAGTGTGTGCTGATTGACTGAATGTGAGTCCCATCAGGGTTTGCTACTTTTCTTGAGACCCTGAGAGATGGCTGTGTTTCTGAGTTTATTGACTATGCCTGAAGCTCTGTTTGGCCTGCAGATGTGGGAAACGAGTTAATTTCCTTTTATTTGAGGCACTACTATCAACTCAGAATTTTCAGTATTAAGAGCCCCAACTTTCTGTATTAAAGGCTCCAACTACATACAACTTAGCCTTTGACAATGGCCATCACAACCAATACCTCAGCACCTAATTTCTATCCCTGGAAATTAGGGCTCTGTATAGTGGAACAGAATATAGTGGAAACAGTATCCTGGAAATATCATTCAAACACTGGTCTGTTGACTTCATGACCTATTGTGGTTTTTCCATTTTTTTCAGTAGGTGACTTTGTGCAAGTTATTTGATCTCTCTGGCTGTAAAATTTAAATTAAAATGTCTATTTCTAATTAAGCCAAGGAGGATACTGGAAAGTGCTCTTACAGTGCCCATCACGCAATCGGCATTCAATAAATGGTGCTTGAATTTGAGCGGGACAGCAGCGGCCAGGAGGCCATCAGTTTCTCTTCTAGTGGCAGCAGGAGTGACTTAAAGGGCGCCAGGGAAGCTCCTCCCCACCACTGTCCTCAGAATGTCTCCTCCATCGATGCCTGACATTCCACACTCAAGATTCATTCCTTTGGTTTGGCACTGCCTTCGTCAAGCTGCTCTTTAAAAAATGTTCCTAAAATGCCTTAAAAATGTGCAGAGTTACATGTTAAGTCCTAACACCATAAGACAGCAAAAGACAAACAGAAGACAAAAGACAGCATGATCTTGTGCCCTAGGCAGCTGTGGGAATTGGATATGGGGAAGAAAGGAAGGAGAAAGGAGTGTGAGTTTAGGGGAGGCAGTCCAGACTAAGTACACAAATGATCCCTTCTCACCACTTTTAGAAAATAGACTATTTTTTTAATAGCAGTTTTAGGTTCACAGCAAAATTGAGTGGAAAGTACAGAGATTTTTCATAGACACCCTCCCTATGCACAGCTTCCCCCACTATTGACTTCCCCCCCAGAGGAGCACTGTGGTTGCAATTGATGAACCTTCATTGACACATTATAATCACTGCAAGTCCACAGTTTACATTTGAGTTCACTCTTGGTGCTGTATGTTCTATAGGTTTGGCTAAATGCATGATGACCTGTGACCACCTGGATAGAACCATGCAGAGTCATTTCACTGACCTAAAAATCCTCTGCGCTCTGCGTCTTCATCTCTCCCTCCCCGTCAATCCCTGGCAACCGCTGATCTTTTTACTGTCTTCTTAGTTTTGCCTTTTCTGGGATGTCATACAGTTGGAGTCATACAATATGTAGCTATGATATGTAATTTATAATAATAAATATATATTTGGCCTTCATCTCATTTCTGGCACAGAGCTCCTAAAACCCTTGGAATTTTCCAAGATATCCGAATAGTAAAGGTGTCTTTTTGTTGTGTTAATGAGGTCACTTCTGGAAAGCGAGCTCCAGCACCTAAGGATGGGGCTGGTTGCCAGGGAACCAACCTGGCATAGAAGGTTGGAAATTTTAGTCCCACTCCCTGATTTCTGGGGAAGAGAGAGGGCCTAGAAGTTGAATCAGTCACCAATAGCCAACGATTTAATCAATCATGCCTATGTATTGAAGCCTCCATAAAAACCCAAAAGGAGGGGATTAGGAAAGCTTCCAGGTTGGTGATCCAGAATTGCTCCACGTGCCACTGTGATGGGCCCCAAACAGAAGCTCTTTTGTTCAGGACCTCGCCCTGTGTATCTCTTCATCCGGCCGTTGATTCGTATCCTTTAATAATATCTTTTGTAATAAACCGGCAATCTAGTGAGTAAACAGGTTTCCTGAGTCCCGTGAACCACTATAGCAAATTAATCCAACCCAACAAGGGGTCATGGGAACCCCCACGTCTGATTTATAGCCAGTTGCTCAGAAGCACAGGTAACAACCTGGACTTGTGATCAGCATCTGAAGTGGAGGGTAGTCTTGTGGAATGAGCCCTCAATCTGAGGAATCTGATGCTTTCTCCAGGTAGATGTCAGAATTGAGTTGAATTATAGGACACTCAGCTGGTATCAGAATTGCTTGATGGTGTGGAGAAAAAGTCCTACATACTGGAACTGGGGACCAGAATCTTAGTAGCTTTTTCAGATTGGCTTCTTTCATTTAGTAATATCCATTTAAGTTTCCTCCATGTCTTTCCACGGCTTGATAGCTATTTTCGTGCTGAATATTTCATTGTCTGGATGGACCACAGTTTATTTATCCATTCACTGACTGAAGGACGTCTTGGTTGCTTCCAAATTTTGGCAATCATGAATAAAGCTGCCATACTCACCCTTTTCTAAGTTGGTCTGGAAAGGGGTCAGTGGATTTTCAGTGGTAAGCCAGATGGAGGAGGTACTGACAAGCCTGGATCGACCTACCTAATCACAGCCGGTCATGTTCCCTTATTTCTGCCCCAAGAACTTAATGCGAAAGGTGACGAGAAACCCTGGGTTCAAGCATCAGAAATGAAAAGCAAAAGCAGTTCCAACCCCATGTGACACTTTCAGTGAACATGTACACCATAAATGCATGCCTTACCAATTCATGTGGACATGTCCCACCTCCAAAAAAGCAGCTCCTCACTGTTTGATGAATTGTTTCATGTTGGGAAACTGTTTTTGAGAATCCCTACATGGAGATCTACAGGTGTAGGCTTTTGATGAACAGGATTGTTTGATAAAATTCACCATCTAGTCAGCTTTGCTTTACCAGTGCTTTTGAAGGGGCGCGGTGGCAGAGCTGGTCTTCAGAAATAAATGACACCAAGTCTTGCCCAGCCTAGGCCTGCGATGGGATGACAGCATGGGAGAGAGTTAGCCTTGGAATGGAGGAAGGGCTCCTCCTATGTGTGCAGCCCAGCTTCTGCTGAGCTCTGCCACAGCCAGCCCAGCTGTGTGGCGCGGAAAGGCCCCCACCACTGAGGGCAGAGCCATCCCACCTGTAAACTAAGTGGGAAAGGGTCTCATATTTTCCAAAGTCTTTCTCAACTCTGACGGTCGGCTTCTGCCTCTAACTAAATGAAAGTTGTCAGTTGCCTGATTAAAGGAAGTGGAGTTGCAAAGGGGCCTCCCACAGCACCAGGCCCCAAACCAGCCCTCGAGAGACACGAGTTACCATTTCTCCGCGCCAGGATAACTTCTAGTCCGAACAGCTTAGGCAGTCAATTATGTAATGTGATTTTGAAAGGCCATGAGAATTGAGGGCCCCCAAATGTCTCCCCCTCAGCTTTGCCCTGCTGCTTGAGATCCCCACACTCCTCTAAGTCACGGAGTTGAAGATCTTTAATGGATCACATTACAGAAATGGAGGCACTTCCCACCAAAGCCCTCTCTCTCATTAGTACCTCATGGGCAAGAGCTGTGGGGTAGGACGTGCTTAATAAAAATCACTGGCATTAGGGAGGAGAGAGATGATGACAGCACAGGCATCAGGAAGGTGAATCTGGGTAATTCTTAGAGGTAAAGACAGAACAAGAGGAGGGAGCCCAAAGCTAAGTTTGCCCCCTCACCACTTTGACTCTGCATCCTAACAGGTTTGCACAGGCTCATTCTTACTTGATCACCTGTGAAGTGTTTTCACCCCTTTCAGCTGGGCCTCCCAAGCCTAGGTGAAACGGGCAGGACACTGCACAGTGAGGGCACTGGGCTCCAGTGGTCCAGGTCTTCTGACTCTGGGCCAAGGCACTCCCTGCTTTACCATGCCAGCTCTCTTTAAAGTAACATGCAGCCTGGAGTGTGTCCCAACTGATGGAGGACTGAGAACCACAAGGCCCTGAAGTGATTTTGACCCTAAGGGACATCAGCCAAAAAAGTTTGCTGTAGGCAGCCTCTTAAGTGAGCAAATTCCTATGGAGATATGCGCAGGACCTACTGGAACACCTGCACTTCAGTGTGTTAGAAGAAAGTCAAGAAGATGGCCATGATTTATGTGCCTCTTTTATCGGACCTTTCGTGACCATGTTTCACGCCCGCTGGATAGCTTGACCTGAAGTCAGGAGACGGAGGTGGACTTCCCTCCGATGACCAGCCTCCTGGGAGGGCTTCCAGGGACCACGCCCAGGTCCCACTCTCGTTCTCTCTTATGGGAAATGCAGTGCTCAGAGGGAGGTAGATGTGCCCCTAAAGAAATGGCAGGAGCAGTTGCATGCAGCTCATGAGTTCAAAGTCACAGTTTTAACCAGTAACAGACTATTCAGAGTAACCTGGCAGTTTGGGCTTGTTTTCATTCTACTTAAAGGCCTCCTTTCCTGTGAATCTTTGAAAAGGGGTGTATATGTACAATGGCTTATGCTTTCAATGCCCCAGGTCTGACATGCAAATAAGACACTCCATCTCAGTGTGTTCACCTGGAGAAAGGTTTTATTAGGTAAATACAGCAGTAAGTCACCTTTTCACCAGAATATGTACAAAGATGTTTGGCCTTTTGTCATTTCTCCTCCTTTGCCAAAGGAAGTGATCCCCTCCCCTCACTGAATTATTCCTGATGCGGGTTCACAGGAGGCCAAACGTTCTAAGTGGGAGATGTGTCGTTTACTTAAGAAGAAGACTTCTGAGGAGAGGCTTTTGATTTTTACTTTGTTGGCTGCAGCAGGCAGCATTTCTCTGACTGTAACACTGGGTAAATTTACAGACGTGCTCCTAGGGAATGGAAAACTGAACCAGTGCCCTTAGGCCTGGCACAGAGAGGTGGCCCCTGAAGTGAGAAAGTCACCATCAGAAAAAAAAAGATCTCAAACTCCGTTGTAGGTGATGAACTCGTAATCGCCTGAAAACATCAAAAAGGTAAAGTTAGTGGTCTCTCTTCTCGTTTCTACAGACTCCTCTTAGGCTATGTGTTTTGATTATTTTTCCCCTTTAAACTTCTCTGGAAGCCCATTTAACATGGTTGCCCTTAATAAAAATACTGCGGAGGTGAAGCATCAGATAGCGACCTGACAGGATTTTCTGGCCCTTTGAAGCCTCCTGGGGCAGGCTGGGCCCTGAGAGCACACGGGAGGGTGGAACAGGGAAAAGAGGAACGAAGGTAAACCCCTGCCCATGGGACCGCAGAGCAGATGGGGAAAGACAGAGCACCTTCTGAAGGTAGGGGCTGACCCAGAAGAACTGTGTTAAGATACTCGTGGCGGATTATGTTTCTGTACTCTGAGAGTCGAGAGAAGAGTCGTCTAAAAGAAAAGGAAAACGGCAGGAATGGAGGGCCTAAGACGGATCGCATTAACTTCTGCAGTCCTGTCCCCACCCCGGCCTAGCCAGCCAGCTGCCCTATTAGGCTGACTTTGCAGTAAGTGGTAGGGACAATGTTTTGTCTGTGGAACTCAACTTGAAGCCTGACCACGATTTCTCACAAAGGTGAAAGAACTTAGAAAACACTCAGAATTTCTAATAGTCAAGCCCTCAGTAGATCAATTTTGTTACTGGCTTAGCTTCATTGCTTTTCTCATTAAATGTTGCCTCTTTTTTGTTTCAAAAGTGCAAACATGAACAGTCCTTGCTTCCTTGTAGCCTGCGAAGGGATGGTGTTACTGAGAAGAGATCATTGTTTAGACAGAGGTCGGCAGGCCTTTTCTGGGAAGAGCCAGACAGTAAATATTTTAGGCTCTGTGGGCCATATGGCGTCTTGCAACTACTCAACGAACTCAACTTGTAGTAAGAAAGCAATGGGTGTGGCTGTGTTCCAGGAAAACTTTATTTTTTGAACACGTAAATTTTATATGTAATGAAATTGTGCTCCTTTTTTGGGTATTTTTCAGCCATTTAAAATCGAAAAAACTATTCTTAGGTCAAAGACCACACATATGCAGAGAGTAGGCTAGCTTTGCCCATGGGCCATAGTTTGTTGACTTCTGGTTGTTGTCCTCAAAAATAACAACAGCCAGTTATTTTACCAGTAAAATGGGTTTATTGGGAATGGCAGAGAATTGCAACTCAGGAGAAGCAAGCTTTGGCTGAACCCTAGGCAAGTCCAGCAAGCAAAGGAGAGGAACTTTATAGAGAAAAATGAGGAAGTTGAGAGAGGTTGCATTGAATGAAAGTCTATTGGAGGAGAGCCGGAGTTCAGGGTGGTGACGGTTTCTCATTGGCTGAGTTGTGGCATTTTTCATTGGCTGGGCGTGTTGCTGGGCAAGGAGAAGGTCCTCCTTCCTGCTGCTGGAGTCTTAGAGTAAGCTTCTTCCTGCCCCAGATGCAAGGTACCTCTCTTCTGTTTGGCATCTGCAGACAGCAATTAATGATAGTACATGTGAGCTCCCCCTACAGGGCTTCCCAAACCCATTTTATTTTATTATTTAATTTAATTTATTTTATTTTATTTTTTGAGGAAGATTAGCCCTCAGCTAACATCTATTGCCAATCCTCCTCTTTTTTGCTGAGGAAGACTGGCCCTGAGCTGACATCTGTGCCCATCATCCTTTACTTTATATGTGGGACGCTGCCACAGCATAGCTTGACAACCGGTGTGTAGGTCCACACCCGGGATCTGAACCGGCGAAGCCTGGGCCACCGAAGTGGAATGTGCAAACTTAACCACTGCACCACCGGGCTGGCCCCCTGAACCCATTTAAATGAAGTTTCCCTTTATTAATTTTCACATGGTCTAGGGTAATGGAAGTCTATATTTTTGAGTAAGAAAAATGCTTTCGAAGTCAACTCTATTGAGGTATACTTTATATACAATAAAATGTACCCATTAAAAAATTTAATAGACTAATTTTCAAAGCAGTTTTAAATTCAGAGCAAAACTGTGTGAAAAGTACAGATTCTCATTAACCCCTGTCCCCATTCATGCATAGCCTCTCCCGTTATCAGTATCCCCCACCAGAGTGGTACATTTGCTACAATTGATGAACCTACATTGACACACCATTATCACTCCAAGTCCACAGCTTACTTTAGGGTTCATTTTTGGTGTTGTAAATTCTATAGGTTTGGGCCAATGTGCAATGGCCTGTACCCACCATTATAGTATCACACAGAGTAGTTTCACTGCCCCCAAATCCTCTGTGCTCCTCCTAGTCCTCCCTCCCTTCCTCCTATATATACCTATTTTAAATGCACAGTTCAATAAGTTTTGGCAATTAATGCACTCATGTAACTACTGCCACATCAAGATAGAGAACATTTCTATCACCCCATACAGTTCCTTTGTGCCCCTTCCCAGTCGGTCCCACCTCCACCCCTCGCCTCAGACAAGAGATGGTCTGACTTTTGTCACTTAATAGACTTCTCTTTTCTGGAAGTTGATATAAGTAGAATTATATAGCATGTACTCTTCTGTATCTGGCTTCTTTCACTTAGCTTGATATTTTTGAGATTCATCCACGTTGTTGCATAATCAACAGTAGCTCTTTGATTTTTACTGCTGAGTACCTTCAACTGAATGGATATACCACATTTATTTATTTATCCATTTATCTGCTGATGGGCTTTGGGTTTTTCCTCCTTTGTTTTTCTTTTTTTGAGTATTATAAATAAAGCTGCTATGAACTTTCATATACAAGTCTTTGTGTGAACATATGTTTTCATGTCGTGAATAAATGCCTGACAGTGGAATTCCTGCAACATATGATAAGTATATATTTAACTTTATAAGGAACCACCAAATTTTCTGAAGAGGTTGTAGCATTTTAGATTCTCACCAACAGAATATGAGAGTTCTGGTTACTCCCCATCCATACCAACACTAGTGAGTGTGCAGTGGTTTCTTATTGTGGTTTTCATTTGCATTTCTCTGGTGACTAGTAACGTTGAGCATCTTTTCATGAGTTTACTGGCTATTTGCATATCTTCTTTGCTAACTGTCTATTCACATTTTTTGCCCATTGTTCATTGGGTTGTTTGTCTTCTTATATTAAGTTATAAGCATTCTTTATATATTTTGGGTATAAGTCTTTTGTCAGATACATGTATGGTAAATATTTTCTTTCAGTCTGCAGCTTGCCTTTTCATTTTTAAAGGATCTTTTGATGAGCAGATGTTTTAAATTTGATAGAGTCCAATTTATCATTTTTTGCGTGTTCCATAGGGAAAGAGCCCTTTTAATATTTAAAAACTTCACGGATCCTCATATGATGGTGGGTATACTTAAGGATCTATCAATTGAGAAAATACATAATACAAAGGGCACTCAAGGCTTTTTTGTTTTTCAACAGCTTTATTGAGATACAATTCACATACTCTATAATTTGCCAATTTAAATTGCACAAAATTCAATGGGTTTTAGTGTATCCACAGATATGTACAACCATCACCACAGTCAACTTTAGAATATTTTCATCACCTCACAAGGAAACCCCATACCATTTAGCTATCACCCTTCCATCTCCCCATTTTCTTCCCCCAGACTTATGCACCCATGGGTCTGCAACATGTAAGTGCGTATTTGACTTTATGAGAAACCACTAATCTCCTCTCTGCCTCTATAGATTTTCCTATTCTCAATATTTCACATGGATGGAATAATAGAACCAGTCTTTTGTGACTGATTTCTTTCAATTAGCATAATGTTTTTAAGGTTAATCCATGTTACAGTATGTATCAGTACTTCCTCCCTCTTTCATGGCTGAATAATATTACATTGATGGATATATCACATTTTGTTTTTCCATTCATCAGCTGATGGACACTTGGGTTGTTTCCAGGTTTTGGCTATTATTAATAACGCCACTCTAAACATTCGTGTACAAGCTTTTGTGTGGACATATGTTTTCATTTCTCTTCAGTATATACCTAGGAGTGGAATTGTTAGGTCATGTGGTAACTTCGTGTTTAATCATTTGAGGAATTGTCAGACACGTTCAAAAGTGTATGCACCATTTTTCTTTCCCACTAGCAGTGTATAAAGGCTCTGCTTCCTCCACATCCTCATCGACACACATTATTGTCTGACTTTTTATTTTAGCCATCCTAGTGGATATGAAGTGGTATCTCATTGAGGCTTTGATTTGTATTTCCCTGATGACTAATGATGTCAAGTATCTCTTGATGTGCTTATTGGCTATTTGTATATCTTCCTTGGAGAAATGTGTATTTAGATCTTTTGTCTATGTTTAAAATTGGTTTATTT
Organism: Equus przewalskii; assembly: GCF_037783145.1. Classification (NCBI taxonomy): domain Eukaryota; kingdom Metazoa; phylum Chordata; class Mammalia; order Perissodactyla; family Equidae; genus Equus; species Equus przewalskii. The sequence goes on from NC_091832.1 coordinate 52,663,767, forward strand.
GGTTTTTTTTAATTGAGTTGTTAAGAGCTCTTTATATAGTCTGGATAAAAGTCCCTTATCAGATATACAATTTGTAAATATTTTCTCCCATTATGTGGGTCATATTTTCGCTTTCTTGATGGTGTCCTTTGATGCACAAAAGCTACTATTTTTTTATGAAGTTCAATGTGTCTACTATTTTCTTTGTTGCTCATGCTTTTGGTTTCACATCTGAGAACCTGATGCCAAATTCAAGACCGTGAACATTTGCTCCTGTTTTCCTCTAAGAGTTTTATAGTTTTAGTTCTCACATTTAGTTTTTTGCTAAATTTTGAGTTAATTTTTGTATATGATGTAAGGTGAGGGGTCTGATATCATTCTTTTGCATGTGGCTATTCAGTTGTCCCAGTACCAGTTATTGAAAAGACTATTCTTTCCCCATTGAATGGTCTTGGCACACTTGTTGAAATCAGTTGGGCAGAGAGGTATGGGTTTATTTTTGGACTCTCAATTCTATTCCATTGATCTCTACATCTATTTTTGTACCAGTACCATACTTTTTTTTTTTTTTTTGAGGAAGATTAGCCCTGAGCTAACATCTGCTGCCAATCCTCTTCCTTTTGCTAAGGAAGACTGGCCCTGAGCTAACATCCATGCCCATCTTCCTCTACTTTATATGTGAGACGTCTGCCACAGCATGGCTTGCCAAGCGGTGCCATGTCTGCACCCAGGATCCGAACCTGTGAACCCCAGGCCACTGAAGCGGAATGTGCAAACTTAAATGCTGCGCCACCGGGCCAGCCCCAAGTACCATGTTTTTTTGATTACTGTTTGTTTATAGTGAATTTTGAACTTGGGGAGAGTGAATCTTCCTACTCTGATCTTTTTTCAAGATTATTTTGCCTATTGAGGGTCTCTTTCAATTCCATATGAACTTTAGAATTAGCCTGTCAATTTCTACAGAGAAGTCAGCTGGGCTTCTGATAGGGATTGCGTTAACCCTGTAGATTAATTTGGCGAGGAGCGCCGTCTTAACAGTAAGTCTTCTGATCCATGAACATCACATGTTTCCCCATTTATTTACATCTTTAATTCCTTTCAGCAATTTTCTATAGTTTTCAAGAGTATGTTTTACACTTCTTTTGTTAAGTTTATTCCCAAGTATTTTATTCTTTTTTTTTTATGCTCTTGTAAATGGAATTGCTTTTAAATTTCATTTTTAATTGTATATAGAAACACACACACACACACACACACACACACACACATATATATAGAAATACAATTGATTTTGTACATTGGTCTTGTATCCTCCAATCTTGCTGAACTTGTTTATTGTTCTGACAGTTTTTAGTGGATTCGTTACAGTTTTCTATCTATAAGATAATATCAGATAGTTGTGTTTCTTCCTTTCCAATCTGGATGACTTTTATTTCTTCTTCTTTCCTAATTGTCCTGTATGGAATCCCCAGTGCAACATTGAATAGAAGTGGTTAGAACAGATACCCTTGTCTTGTTCCTGATCTTACGGGAAAAGCATCCAGTCTTTCACCATTGAGTATGGTCTTAACTGAGTGTTTTTTCTACATGCCCTTGATTAGGTTGAGAAAATTTTCCGCAATTCCTAGTTGTTCAGTGTCTTTATCATGAAAAAGTATTGGTGTTGAATGTTGTTAAATGCCTTTTCTGCATCTATTAAGATGATCATGTGATTTTTGTTTTTCACTCAAATTTTTAATAAATTTGTGTTATTAATTACAGTGGCATCTACATGCTCAAGAAACATTTCTTCAGAGTACAGACTGGTCAGTTCACAATGGGATTCTTGGTTATTTTGACATGATGCTGTAAACTCCAAGTGTCTATAACCACAAGTTCAGAGCTGTTGGTCTAACAACCTGCTGTCTACATGACGATGTGGAGGGCTCGCTGCTTTACTTTGTGAAATGGGTTCTATGTCAGTTTACACAGCGTTTTAGAATCCTAGAGATGGAATTGTTTAAATAGTCTGGTCTTCTGTCCAATGCAGGAATCTCCCCCATAGTATCTCCAATAGGTGGTCATCAGCTTGGAATCCACTCTTGGGAATTAAAGCAGGCCTTTTGGAAAAGGAGCAAGGCACTCTATTATAAAGTTTTGGTACCATTTTTCACAAAGACACAGGTTGGGTTTTCTGTATTTAATTATTTTTCCATCCTGGCCTCAACCCTGACTTGCTGTGGAACCCTAGGCAAGCCCCAGCTCCACTGAGCCACCCTTTCCTTCTCTGTTAAATGGCAACAATAATAATAATAATAATAATAGTGATAGTGGTAACATCTTATTAATTATATCTGTCCTAGCTTCTTCAAAGGTATTGGGAGGCTCAAAAAAGATAATTTAAAAATATAAAATTATCTTATAAATTCCAATTATTAACATCAGACCACCTTGGTGTTACTTGAAGCTCAAGAATAGGAGTCAATGCCTGAAAGAGGCAGGCACTCACTGTTTATATTAGTTCCTTAAAAGTTCAGAAAAGCAGAGCTCAGGGATTCCATTTCTGTTGCTGGAGATGAAAAGTTCAGAAGATACTTGGGTTGCAGTTGAAACCTGACTGAGCCCAGCAAACAGGTGTTAGCTGAAGAGCTTGAGGCTGAGAGAGCCATACTGAGCAGAATGGAGCACCCCAAACTCCACTCCGGGGCAGAGCCCGGCTCCGGAACTCCTCTTCTGCCTCCTCCACTCCCAGTATGCAGCAATATCACTACAAAGAAAGCATCTCCACCCACGTTGGCGGCATTACTTTGGCTGCTGCATTTAAAGTCTTGGAGGAGGATTATAAATAACAATCTGACACCAACAGATAGCAGTTTTAAAGACCAGCTTTGTAGCTAGTTACCTTAGAGATTATTTATCTCTGTCCTGACCTTCCCAAGAAAAAGCTGACGAAGAGTGCAGGAGGAGGCCGGTGCTCCCAGAGCCTGAGGCTTCGTGTTTCTCTTCTTCTTCCAGATCTGAGGGTTTCTGTGCTGGCTTTTGTTCTGAAGGAAAAGTTAGAGTTCTTGAAATCTTTGTATTTCAGAAAACAGACTGTAGACCTCCAAGCTGTTTGTTTCTCCAATCTGCCTTTCCCCTCTATTCAAAAGAATCCCAAATCTAAGTACTCATGGGTTCCCAACCAGCTGAGAGTTTAGGCTTCTCTGAGGAGCCATGGAAATATCTGAGCTAAAATCTCCCAGACAGACTTGAACAGCATTGCCAGAGTGCGCTTGGTCTCTCCTTCCAGGTACTGTGTATTGATTGGAATAGTAGAGGAAACCAGATTTGAAGCACTGAGAGCCACTCTTCTTTCCCAGGGCTCCAGGAAGTTTTATGGCAGCTTCTTCCTGTTCTGGGAAATTACTTCTTTGGGGAGAAGAGGGCAGCAGAGAGCCCTTCTCCTTGACCCACAGCAGCAGGCCCTGGTTTGAAAATAGCAAGACAGTATCTGTTGCTCCACTGGCCATGTCAGCTGGAACCCCGGCTGCCCGGAGGAGATGAGGTTAGCAGCTGTGTTTGTTACTCTGTTGCTGTCTAGCGCGGCTGGAGAATAGTCCAGCATATAAGGACCTGGGTGTGTGGGAGCTGAGAGCTCTTAACAGGCACTGTACCTAAAAGGGGGCACAAGTGTGTTGAAATCAGAGCACATCCCTGCCAGGGTCCTTCGCCAGGATGACAGATCACACTGTCTGCACTTCGCTACTTCCCTCTGATGGGGCGGCGAGGTTGGCAGTCTCTGGGTCAATGGGAGGCGTGGAGCCTTGTAAATGTAACATTTGCTGGCCCAAAGCTCCTCGACTCTATTTCTGGTTTGTCTTGGTTTAGGGACCAAACTGGAGACGATTGCTTGATTTTCTTTTCCAAACACTCAGGGTCCCATAAGTGTTCTTCAAATAGTGTGTATGTCCAAAGCGTTTCGAGAATCTCCCGGCCCTGCCTGGTGAGCTCCGCTGGTTGGAAGCGTGCATGAACAAAGGCAAAATGCGGGTCATTTTCCTTGCAGGCCGGTCAGCTTTGCTCTGTTTCGGGACTATGGACTGCACCCTTAGCTCCAATCTGCTAAAATATTGCAAATGGATAAATTAAAGCAAATTAAACGCCAAACATAGCACACAACTTTTGGTAGGTATTTAATCTATGTTTGCTCAACAAATGAACACAAATCCATCAGAGAATTGTAGAATGATAACAATAAAAATGATTTTAGAGAGCATCGCTGCATATCTTTACAATATTACTTATCAGAGAAAAACACAGAGTCTCATTCGATCATTTACAGTTATTATCGAACTTTCCTTAATCGGAGGGCAAGGGCTGCATCTTCTTTGCCTTTCTGTCCTTCCCAGATCTGGGTGCCTGGCCTGGCGGTTAACGGAGCTCGAGTGGTCGTGCTCGGCAGCCCTCACCTCGAAGGACAGCCCTTCCCACATGGCTTCCCTGCGCCAGCGCCTCGCTGGGCGCAAAGGCTGTCAGGATTACAGGGTACTGAGCAGAGAAGCCTGTAATCTAGGAAAGAATTCGCCCAGAGCAGTCCCTCCTCCCAGGAATAAAGCCTGCACAGCAGTGAGGAGGTGTGGAGCTCCCAGGACGCCTGGCCTGGAGAGCTGCCGCTCACCAAGGTCCCTGCAGGCAGGGGTCTTGGGGCCACCAGGGCGACCGGAGAGCCGTGACCACTCCAACGTGTCCATGACCAGAGGGCAGGACCAGATCAACCTTTCTGATTGTGCTTAGGCCCAGTACTCAGGAATAGTAATTGCTGTATAGAAGAGAAATGCCGTCTGATTTAATGGAAACATCTACTTTATAGAACAGCACAAACTAAGCAGAGGATTTTCCCAGGTCAAGATCCTTTGGACGACGCTCATGAACAGAGGGAAACGCTTGGCTATCTAAATCGCAGGGCAGCTGTCTTTGGGATGCATATGGGAAAGTGTTTCTTTTGTAAAGAGACAGAAATCCAGGATTAGAATCCTGGGGTCAGAGGGGAAAACTTGCTGCTCTAATACAGTAGAGAGAGACGCAAGTTCCAGGAGGCCTGGGGATGGCGGACACCATCGAAGGGCAGTGCCACCTCAGATCAACGCCCACTGGGAGTGAGAGTCTTTGCTTAGCAGGCAGCTACTCAGGAAGCCCCCAGCCAGGGAGCTTGTCCTTGTGTGTCACCTCCTTTACAGCAGACCTTTTAGGAATTCCAGTTGCTGCGTGGTTGTTTTTGGACCTTGGTTTCTTGGGAGTGTTTGCGGGTTTATGGGTGAGATGCATGTCTTTCCGCACTGGTACGACGGAAAAATGTGAGCACTACTCTGAAAGCAATGGGATATAGTTGTGGCAGAGGCTCCCTGGCTCTGGATTTGAGAAGACCCAGCAGAGCCGAGGGGAGGTGCGTGATACAGGAGGCCAAGGGTAAGGCCGGCCTCTGCACGCTGGGGGCTGCGGCCATGTCAGCCGGCTAGCTTCTGTTCACAGATTTCACTCTCCTTTAAATGCTTTCCTTCCATCTCTCCACCTAACTTCAGGCCTCCCCCGCTTCCAGGTCCAGCTGAAATCCCTATGCTGCCGTGAAAACTGCCCGGCCCACCAGACTGGGTTGCTTCTGACTGTCTATACCACTCCTCTGTGCGCAAAGTAACTGTAGTACCACTTTGTGGTCAGAGAGGTTGAGCACATGTCCTGGCTCTGCCATGTGTTACGGGTACGGCTTGAGAGCTCACTTAACCTCTCTGAGCCTCAGTGTCCTTCTCTGTAGAATGGAAATACTCATAATGGCAATAATGATAATAGCACCTCCTCAGGAGACTATTATGAGCGTTAAATGAGACAGTGCATGTAAAGTATTATTAAACACACGGTGAGCACTTAGGAAAGGTTCCTTTTCTTACCGTTGTTTGACACCCAGACCAGGCAGCCTTATGTTACTGATACTTCGCGTGTGAGGGCTTATCTTTCCAGAAAGTATCATTTCCTTGATGTCAAGTATTCTGTCATTCATTCAATGGTATTTGTTGTGTCTCACAGTGTATATTTTAAAACAGACTTTAATTTTTACAACAGTTTTATATTTTCAGAAAAATTGACACCATAGTAAAGAGAGTCCCCATGTACCCACTCCCAGTTTCCCTGATTACCGACATCTTATGTTATCCTAGTATGATTGTTATGTGCTATATATTGACCTCAATACTGACACACCTGAAGTCTCTTTCATTTTTCAGATTTCCTCAGTATCTACCTACCATTTTCGGTTTGAGAATCAATACTACATTACATTTAGTCCTCATGTTTCCTTAGGCTCCTCTTGGGTGTGAGTTTCTCAGACTTTCCTTGTTTTGCATGACCTTGACAGTTTTTTGTTTTGGTTTTTTTGTAAGGAAGATTGGCCCTGAGCTGACATCTGTTGCCGATCTTCCTCTTTTTGCGTGAGGAAGATTGTCGCTGAGATAATGTCTGTGCCAATGTTCCTCTATTTGATGTGGGATGCCATTTATGTGGGATGCCACCACAGTGTGGCTTGACGAGTGGTGCCAAGTCCGTGCCCGGGATCTGAACCTGCAAAGCCCAGACCGCCGAGGCAGAGCACACAAACTTAATCACTACGCCACTGAGTCAGCCCCAACTTTGACAGTTTTGAGGAGTACTGATCAGGTGCATTGTAAGATGCCCTTCTGTTGAAATTTGTCCGATGCTTTTCTCATCAGACTGGGATTGTGGGGTTTGGGGAGGAGGTAATGTGCCATTTTCCTTATGTCATATTCAGGGTACATACTATCAACATGATTTGTGACTGTTGACCTTGATCATGTGCTTGAAGTGGTGTTTCTCACGTTTCTCTACCACAGAATGACTCCCTTTCCCCCTTTCCAAATGGCGCTTTTGGGAAAGAAGTCTTTATTCACAGCTCATGCATAAAGAGTGGGGAATTTTCCCCTGCTCCTTGAGGGTGGGGTATCTATATAAATTATCTGGAATTCTTCTGCAAGAGAGATTTGTCTCTTCTCCCCAGTTTATATATTTATTCAATCAGTTATTGTTATCAGTGTGGACTTCTGTATATTTATTCATACTTTGGATTATAATCCACTGCTACTTTATTTTATTGCTTAAATTGGTCCAGCTTTGGCTGTTGGGAGCTCTTTCAGTTGGCTCCTGTGTCCCTTTGAGTACCCCCATCATTGTGGGTTGCTTTTTCTTTTTTAATTTTGTTTCAGTACTTCTTTACTTCCCGGCACTACGGGGACTCCCAGCTCATCTTGTGTACTTCCGGCTCCAATCCTAGAATCTGCCATTTCTTCAAGGGGCTCTGGTTCCTTTTATTGGAGAGTGGTATTAGAAACCAAGATCTGGATGCTAGCTCTGCTCATTGCTACTGGCGTGTCATTTCTTTTAGGTCCTCTAACCTGACAGAGCAAGGAAATTTGCGTGTGTACTAACTCATGTATACATGTATACCTATAAACATTTCCATATGAAATCCTGCATATCTACATTAAGCTAAATTTGGATCTTACTGATGATGTTTCCAGCTCCAATGAATTAGCATATAAATGATTTTAGTCTTCTCCTTTTGCTTATCTCCATCAGTGGGAAATTCTTACTGTGGATAAAGCTGCTACGAGCATGAATGTACAAATATACCTTTGAGACCCTGCTTTCAATTCTTTTTGATATATACCCATAGAGTTGCTGGATCATATGGTAATTCTATTTTTAATTTTCTTAGGAACTTCCATACTGTCTTCACAGAGACTGTATATTTTACATTCCCACCAATAGTGCACAAGGTTTCCAATTTCTCCACATCCTTACCAACACTTGTTATTTTCTGGGTTTTGGTTTTTTTTTTATAGTAGCCATCCTAAAGGGTGTGAGGTGGTATCTCATTGTGGCTTTGATTTGTATTTCTCTAATGATTAGTGATGTCGAGCATCTGTTCATGTACTTCTTGGCCATTTGTAGATCTTATTTGGAAAAATGTCCATTTAAGTCCTTTGACCATTTTTTAATTGAGTTGTGTGATTTTTTATTATTGAGTTTTAGGAGTTTTTTGTATATTCTAGATATTAATCCTTTATCAGATATGTCATTTACAAATATTTTCTCCCACTCTGTGGATTGCATTTTGACTCTGTTGATAGTGTGCTTTGATACACCAATTTTCGTGAGGTCCAATTTGTCTATTTTTTCTTTTGTTGCCCATGCCTTAAGTGTCAAATCCAAGAAGTTATTGCAAAACCGAAGGTCATAAAGTTTTGCCCTGATTTTTTCTTAGAGTTTTACAGTTTAGCTATTATATTTAGCTCTTTTATCTATTTTGAGTTAATTTTTGTGTTTGGTGTCAGGTAAGGGCCAACTTCATTATTTTGCATATGGATATTCAGTTCTCCCAGCACTGTTTGTTGAAAAGACTGTCCTTTCCCCACTGAGAATCTTGGAACCCTCATAAAAAATACTTCGACCATATATGTAAAGGTTGGTTTCCAAGTTCTTTATTGTATTCCGTTGTTCTATTTGTCTATCTTTGTGGTTAGTACCACACTGTTTTGATTACTGTAGTTTTGTAGTTAAGTTTTGAAATCAGAAAGTGTGAGTCCTCCAACTTTGCTCTTCTTTTTCAAGACTGTTTTGGCTATTTGGGTCCCTCGAGATTCCATGGGAATTTTAGGACGGATATTTTTTTATTTCTCAAAAGTCGTCATTGGGATTTTGATAGGGATTGCACTGAATCTGTAGATCACTTCAGGTAGCATCAAATACATTGCAACAATATTAAGTCTTCCAATCCATGAACATGGGATGTCTTTCCACTTATTTGTTGTCTTTAATTTCTTTTAGCATTGTTTTGTAATTTTCACTGTACAAGTCTTTTACCTCCTTGGTTAGACTAATACCTAAATATTTTATTCTTTTTGATGTTATAGTAAATTGAATCATTTTCTTAATTTCCTTTTCAGATTTTTTATTGTCAGTGTTCAGAAATACGACTTATTCTTGTGTGTTGGCTTTGTGTCCTGCTACCTTGCCGAATTTATTTATTAGTTGTAACAGCGTTTTTTGTGTGGAATCTCTAGGGTTTTCTACATATAAGATCATGCCATCTGTAAACAGAGATAATTTTACTTCTTCCTCTCAAAATGTGGATGTCTTTTATTATTTTTTTTCTTGCCTAATTGCTCTGGCTAGGTTTTTCAGTACTGTGTTGAATACAAGTGGCAAAAGCAGGCATCTTTGCTTTGTTTCTGATCTTAGAGAAAAAGCTCTCAGTCTTTCAACCATTGAGTATGATCACTGGGGTTTTTAATATATGGCTTTGATCATGTTGAGATAATGTCTTTCTATTCCTAGGTTTTTTGAGTGTTTTTATCATGAAAGAGTATTGAATTTTTTCAAATGCTTTTTCTGCTTCAATTGAGATGATCTTGTGTGGTTTTTTCCTTCATTCTGTTAATATGGTATATAACATTGACTGAGTTTTGTATGTTGAACCATTCTTGCATACCAGGAATAAACCCTACTTGGTTGTGGTGTATAATCCTTTTAATGTGTTGCTAAATTCAGTTTGCGCGTATTTTGTTGAGAATTTTTGCATCAATGTTCATAAGGGATATTGGTCTTCACTTTTCTTCTCTTGTAGTGTCTTTGGCTTTAGTATTAGTGTAATAATGGCCTCATAGAACGAGGTTAGGAAGTGTACACTCCTCTTCGATTTTTGGGAAAATTTTGAGAAGGATTAGTGTTAGTTCTTATTTTAAATGTTTCATAGAATTTACCAGTGAAGCCATCAGATCCAGGGCTTTTCTTTGCCAGGAGATTTTTTTTTTTTTCCTGATTCAATCCCCCTACAGGTTTTAGGTCTATTCAGGTTTCCTATTTCTTCATGATTCAGTCTTGGTAGGTTTTGTGTTTCTATGAATTTTTTCATTTCATCTAGATTATCCAATTTGTTGGTATATAATTGTTCATAGTACTCTCAAGATTCTTTCTATTTCTGCATAATCAGAAGTAATGTTCTCATTTTCATTTCTGATTTTAATAATTTGAGTCTCCTCTCTTTCTTTAATAGTTGATCTCGGTGAAGATTTGTCATTTTTGTTGATCCTTCTGAGGAACCAACTTTTGGTTTCATTGATTTTTCTCTATTGTTTTTCTAGTCTCTATTTCTTTTATCTCTGCTGTAATCTTTATTTCCTTTCTTCTGCTAGATTTGAGTTCAGTTTGTTCTTTTTTTTCTGGGTCTTTAAGTTGTAAAGTTAGGTTGTTGATTTGCGATCTTTCTTGTGTTTTAATGTAAGCATTTATAGCTACAAAATTCCCCCTCAGCACCACTTTTGCTATAGCCTATAAGTTTTGCTATGTTATGTTTTTGTTTTCATTTGTCTCTAAAGATTTTCTAATTTCCGTTATGATTCCTTCTTTGATCCATTGATTGTTTAAGAATGTATTGTTTAATTTCCAAAAATTTGTGAATTTTCCAGTTGTCCTTCTGTTATTGATTTCTAACTTCATCTTATTGTGGTTGGGGAAGATACTTTGTATGATATCTACCTTTTAAAATCTGTTGAGATTTAATTTGTGGCTTAACATATGCCTATCCTGGGGGATGTCTTACGTGTGCTTGAGAAGAATGTGTATTCTATTTTTGTCGGATAGAATTTTCTCTATATGTTTGTTAAATCTAGTTAGTTTATTGCGTTATTCGAGTCCTCTATTTCTTTACTTATCTTCTGTTTAGTTGTTCTATCCATTATTGAGAGAGGGGTATTGAAGTCTCCAACTATTATTGTTGAACTGCCTATTTCTCTCTTCAATTCTGTCAATTTTTGCTTTATGTATTTTGATAGTCTGTAATTAGGTGTATAAATGTTTATAATTTTTTAAAATTTTTCCTTTTTCTCCCAAAGCCCCTCAGTACATAGTTGTGTATTTTTAGTTGTAGGTCCTTCTAGTTGTGGCATGTGGGACACCACCCCAGCATGGCCTGAAGAGCAGCTCCATGTCCGCACCCAGGACCTGAACCGGCGAAACCCTGGGCTGCCAAAGCAGAGCACGCAAACTCAACCACTGGCCACAGGGTGGCCCCTGTTTATAATTTTATATCTTCTTCCTCTATTAAACTTTTTATGAAGATATAATATCTTTTGCCTCTTGTAAACATTTTTGATTTAAAGTCTATTTTGTCTAATATTAGTATAGCCACCCTCTTTTCTTTTTGTTACTGTTTGCATGGAATATCTTTTTCCATACTTTTATTTTCAAGCTATTTGTGCCTTTGGATATAAAATGAATCTCTTATAGAGAATATACAGTTGGATCATGTCTTTTTATCCATTCTGCCAATCTCTGCTTTTCATTGGAGAGTTTAATCCATTCATATATAATGTGATTAGTGATATGGAGGGACTTACTTCAGTCATTTTCCCATTTGTTTTCTATACGCCTTGTAGCTTGTCTTTCATTTCCTGCATTACTCTCTTCTTTTGCATTCAGTTGTTTCTTTGCAGTGAAATGTTTTAATTCCCTTATTTCCTTTTGTGTATATTCTATAAGTATTTTCTTTGTGGTTTGCCATGGAAATTACATTTAGCATCCTAAAGTTACAACATTCTAATTTGAATTTACACCAGCTTAACTTCAATAACATACAAAAACTCTGGTCCTTTACAGCTCTGTCTCCACTCTGTCTTTAGCATAATAGTCTCCACTCATTTCCAAAGCCACTTAGGTCAGGACTTTCCTCATCACCCCCCCCCCCCACCTCCTCTGGTGAGGTTGTTTCATACATTTGTAAAGAGTTAGATTCTCTTGTCACAGTCTGCATTCCTTCCTGGGATCCCCTGACCTTCTAAGTAATTTTTAAAAATTTACATGCATTAAGGATCTCTCTTTGTGTTTTACAGTTCTGTGGGTTTTGATAAATCCATGCCGTAATCCACTACTGCAGCATTCTGCAGATGTTTCACTGCCCTGGAGACTCCCTGTGCTCCGCCTGTTCATCCTTCCCTCCCTCCTCCGAATCCCTGGCAACCACTGATCTTTTTACTGTTTCCATAATTTTGCCTTTTCCTGAATGTCATATAATTGGAATCATACAATATATGGCCTTTTCATACTGGTCTCTTTCACTTAGCAATACACATTTAAGTTTCCTCCATGTCTTTTTGTGACTTGATAACTCATTTCTTTTTATCATTAAATAATATTCCATTGTATGAATGTACTACAGTTTACTTATTCACCCACTGAAGGACATCTTGGCTGCTTGCACTTCTTGTCAATCATGAATAAAGCTACTGTATACATTCATGTGCAGGTTTTTCTGTGAATGTAAACTTTTAAGTCAACTGAGTAAATACCTAGGAGTGCAGTTGCTGGGTCATATGGTAAGACTACGTTTAGCTTTGTAAGAAACTGTCTTCAGAAGTAATCGTACCATTTTGCGTTCCCACCAGCAATGAAAGAGAGTACATGTTGCTTCAAAACCTCGTCAGCATTTGATGTTGTCAGTTTTTTGGATTTTAGCCATTCTAATAGGTGTGTAGTGGTATCTCATTGTTGTTTTAATTTGCAATTCCCTAATGACAAATGATGTTCAGCATCCTTTATATGTTCATTTGCCATCTATATATATTTGGAGAAGTATCTCTTCAAATATTTTGTCCTTTTTTTTTTTTGTAAAGATTGGCTCCTGAGCTAATATCTGTTGCTAATCTTCTTTCTTCCTTTCTTCCTTTTGTTCTTTCTTTTTCTTTCTTTCTTTCTTTCTCTCTTTTTCTCTTTCTCTCTCTCTTTCTTTCTTTCTTTTCCTTCATTCCTTCTTTCCTTCCTTCCTTCCTTCTTTCCTTCCTTTCTTTCCTCCACCCAAAGCCCCCCAGTGCATAGCTGTATATTTTAGTTGTAGGTTCTTCTGGTTGTGCTCTGTGGGACGCCGCCTCAACATGGCTTGATGAGCAGTGCCATGTCTGCACCCAGGATCCAAACCGGCAAAACCCTGGGCTGCCAAAGCAGAACACACGAACTTAACCACTTACCCATGGGGCCAGCCCCTGTCCATTTTTAAATTGGGTTATTTGTTTCCTTATTGCTAAGTTTTAAGGATTCTTTGTATATTTTGGATCCAAGTCCTTTATTGGAAATATTTTCTCCAAGTCTTTGGCTTGTCTTTTCATTCTCTTAACCATATCTTTCATGGAGCATGAGTTTTTAATTTTAATAAAATCTAATCTATCAGTTTTTCCTCTTATGAATCACTGTTTTGTTGTTATATCTAAACTCTCATTGCCAACCCAAGGTCACATAGGTTTTCTTCTATGTTTTCTTCAGAAGTTTTTAGTATTGCATTTTATATTTAGATTTATAGTTAATTTGGGGTTAATTTTTGTGAAAAGTATACACTCTGCACCTAGATTATTTTATTTTATTTTTTTGGTTATGAACATCTAATTGTTTCAACACCATTTGTTGAAAAGACTATCCTTTCTCCATTGAATCTCCTTTGCTGCTCCTTGTCAAAGATCAGTTGACTATATTTGTGTGGGTCTATTTCTGGGCTCTCTATTCTGTTCCACTGATCTGAGTCTCCATTCTTTGCCAATACCATACTGTCTTGATTATTTGTAGCTTTATAGTAAGTCTTGAGATCAGGTTGTGTCAGTCCTTCAACTTTGCTCCTGGTCAGTATTGTGTTGGATATTCTGGATCTTTTGCCCTCATATTGTGTTTCAAACTTCTTTGACTCATCCAGGCTTAGCTCAGAGCCTTATATAATCATAGGTTCTAAATTAATCATTCACTGTTTGTCTACCGCCAGGTAGAGCTAAAGCCATTTAAGACTGCTTGGAAAGATTCTTTTCTAAAGTTACCTTAACTTTTCCATCTGCAAGTTTTCTAACATTATGAATTTTACATGTAATGCACACGGATTGTTACTATTATTATTAGGCACCAGAATTCTTCTTAGGGGGAAAAATGCCCTTGTTTGGAAAAATACATGAAGGCGTGAGATAAGACAACAAAAACGGTGGCAATATGCCCTGGTTGAAACAAGGAGAGGACTCTCTCTGTTCTCAATAGGGAGGATCCAGAGAGAGGAAAGGAAAAAGAAAGAAAGGAGGATTTAGCAGATGAAATGAGACTGAAGGCCATTTTTGACGGAACAACCAGTAGAAATTCCACAATTTATGATTAAATATTTTTGATCTTTTATTTGAAAATCTTCATGTTGCTATAACACTCACTTTGGTCCCTCACCACCTCCATTCGTTTTCAGTAAAGGCTACCACACTTATGAATGCTTTGTGTGAAAGTTTTGTTTTGTTTTAGGCATTCAAGAAAGAACTTGAGTTTCACTTCTGCAGTGTAGAAACTGAGAATGAAATGAACCTACTAGGAATTAGCAACCATCTTGCTGAAGGTTTGGATTTTGATAGGGCATGAACGGGAGCGTGAGCTGAGCTGGTCTGGATCTCAAGTGGCCAGGAGATCTCAGCTGAGCTAGTGTCTGCGTTACACATGTTACAGTAAGAACTTCTTTATAGTTCTCAAATTCCTCTAAAAACATTACTTCTTTTGATTCTATTAACAGTCATGTGAAGCAAATCTTTTCTTTAGATTGTGAAAATTTAACTCAACCTACATTGGGCTGGGCATTGTGATAAAGTACAGGGAATCTTATGATGTCCCATATGCAAACTTTATTTTTAAATATTAATTTGTTCATACTTACATGGTAATAGGAAAGGTCTGACAGCTTCAAAAATGGAAGAGAAATCATTAAACGTAGACAGATAGAGCTGGAAGGCACCTTGGAGACTACTTTACAGAAAAGGAAGCTAAGGCATAGGGATGTGAATAACTTTCCAAAGGTCATTCGCCTTTGGGCAGTAGATTCATCGAATCAAGTCAAAGACAAAGTCTTGTTTTTCTTGCTGCGGAAGTTTCTCCCAGAGGCCTCCTCCCCTACAGCGCTCAAAGATCTAACTCGTCCAAGGAGAAGAACTTGGCCAGCTCAAGGATGATTATATCTTTAGATCCTTCCCTTCTTTTATACAGAACACTGGAGAAAAAAGAATGGTCTACACGGTCATAAAACACTGACAGAAGCCCTCCTTCTAGTCCAAATTTGGGGACTTCAGTGGATGAGGCACAGGCAGAGAGCAAGGGGGTTGGGGGCTTTTTTCCACTCAGTGCTTCTCCCAGGACTTGGGAGAGTCAACTGAAAACCAATCAATATATGTTTCATTTTTGTTTTCTGTATAAATAGTTGTCTTATCTGAAATGACCTTTTTCCAAGAGCTAATAGCCATAAATTTTTGTAGCTGGACACATTTAAAAATGCCTCTTAGCTATTTTTGTTGATTTATTTTCTTTGTATTTGTGCAATCCAGCTTTGGGCATGGAAGCAAGCAGCCCTGGTCCACCACCTCTAGTGATTTAAACTCAGGGAACATAGAGCCTCTTCCATGGGAAAGAGCCCATATGGAATCCCATGCAGTTATAGCTCCGTCAGGAGAAATTACTGCCTCTTGGAGAATCTTCTTCAATTCCCTTTGTGGTAACTTTAGTCTGAATTTTCCCCTGCCTGCTTTGAAATCTATCTGTGTATCTATCATCTATCTATCTATCTATCTATCTATCTATCTAATCTACAACTCCAATGTCAAATAATATGGTGGTTATATATTATGGAGTATTAACTCACTGGCATATTTTCACAAAAATGAAAATGTAATATCATTTGCTATGTGGCTTTGTGGGAAAGAATATATGAAATATGCTAAATGACCATTGCATGTATTTAATTATGGTACGTAAATTTTATATATACATTTGGATAAAGTTTTGACATTTTCTCAAAAAAGAGGAAAGTGAGCTGACAATTATTGATGGCCTATTTTATATGTTGGACTTATCTCACTTACTCCTTAAAACAATCCTGTAAATAAGGCATTATTACCTCCATTTAAAGATGAAGAATCTGAGTCTCGACATCAAATAACTGACCTAAGGTCATGCAGCTAATATAAAGGTACAACCAGGGTGACAGGTCAATCCTAACACTAAAATTCATGCTATTTTTATCATGCCATACTGCATTTAGAGAAACCTAAACAATTATTGATTTAGGTAAAGGTCTTAGAATTATGACAATTTGGGTTAAAAATAAAAATAAATACAAAGACATTTTTGTTCCCTCTGTATTCAATGGATTGCTGATTTCTGAGTTGAGAGAAGGGAACATGAATGGTACCTTAGAGAGGATCATCATCCCTGTCTGTCCTTTCACTTTGGGAACAACGTTGTCACCTTTCTCTGGATATCCATTTCCCAGACAATATAATGCATGTTCCGAGGTCTAAAGTCAAAAGGCTTCCATGAGAAGAATGCAACCGTTTAAGCCCAGAATGTAAGACAGAGCCATAAAGCAATCACTATGGGCAGGGCTAAACTTAGATGAAACTTAGAAATAGAAGTTTGTTTTTTTCTTTTCAGATCTCCAGCGTTCTTGCTTATGTTTTCCCTTCTCTCTTATGGTGATCCACTGTCAGTATCACATGTTGTCTCTGTTGAAATTACACATTCCTATTCGGGGATAAATGATTTATTAGTTTTCATTCATTATCTCTCCCAGGAATATTCACATTTTAGCTGGCGATGGATTCTTAGATGCAAGAATGAATCTTTAAGGGTGGAATTTCACTTATCAATCAGCAGGTGTGAATCAATCTATAGATCTTCATTGCCTCTGAAATCACACAGTTGTTTCCCTCTGGATCAGAGATGGGATGTGTGGAGCTGACTTGATCCAGCTCCCACCATGAGACTAACTTCTCCACTCAGCAGAGGAGTTGCTGAAACTCAGAGGAGCTGGGGAGATTTGCCCTCACCTCACAGTCAGTCGGTGGTAGGCAGTTTGGAACCCATTGCTTCTCTCCAGAATCATAGGACCAGAGGGCTGGCACCACGCATGTCCATCCTAGTTACGACCTCCTCACCAAATAGCTGTCACCTCTGCAGTGGCAGGGAACCCACATCAGGCCAGTGATTTTTCAGACGTTACTGATCTGAGCTCTATGTCACCTTGATGATTCCACCTGGGACAACACAGAAAAAGTCTAATCCTTCTCTTCTCTTCTCTGAACCACTGGCCCTCACTTCCCTTTTTCAGGTTAAACATTCACAGTTTCTTCAACTCTTCTTTAGCTGACTGTTTCAAACCCCAGCATCATCCCAATTATGCTTTTATGAACTTGCTACAATTTATCTCAAAGAGCCAAATCCAGCACTCCGGGTGAGGCCTGGACTCACTCGCTCCTTCATGCCCTCAGCAGTCACACGTTTGATCAGCGACAAACTTCTCCCAGCTCCGTGCAGACTAGGGAGGGATGCTTAGCTCCAGGGCTTGCGACACAACACACTTTTGGTTGCTGCCCAAGATCGAATCAGTTCTGGTTTTTAGGGACTTACGGTCAACCAGCTCTCTTAAGTCCCTTCCCATGGCCTCCTGTTGTAGTGTGCACCTCATTCTCCGTTAAGCTGTTTCTCTGTGTGGGAAGCTGACCCCATCTGTGTGAAAACCCATCCTGCTACTCTGGGGTGTGTGCCTGTGCAGGCTTTTATAAAACCTATTTGAGTTGTAATGAGAACACCTTTCCTTAGATCCTAGTCCAGCTTTTTTTCCTTCTTGATGCCAAAGTTGACATTCCCCCAGTCTGTCTCTGTAATAAAACCTAATCTCTAGGACGTAGAGCCATCTCTTCGCTCCGGGTCAATCAGGAGCCAGCGAGAGGGGTGGTGAGCTCTCACGTGCACGGAGATGCTCTCACAGGCCATGGAAAACTACTCGTCCAGCTCTTTCCCCGCCACTTCCCACTCTGTGGTCCCTCCTCCCTCACCTTTGCTCCTCACACACGAGCTGAGAGGAAAAAAGGCAACAGCCCAGTAACAGGGACACAGTTGAAGTCAAGGTCAAAAGGCATTTCTGGAGTTGGGATTCTGAAAAGAAGCAGCTTCAAAACTTTGACACCGTCTCACTAGTGTCTTGCATGCTGTCTTTCCTCACCCACCCATCACCCCTCACCCCACTCCCTTTCCCTCCTCCGTTCCAAGAGCTTCTTCCAATGGAATTTCTTAACTCAATTTACACATTTACAGTGGTCTCACCTACCCATTAATAGATAAAGAAAATTAAAAACCCAGAGAAATCATTCGTGTGAGTGACATGAGGACCCTGGGACCTTTGTTGCAACCTTCCATCATCATTCATGTGGCCAATTTGTACATTTCACAGAGAGAGCAACAAAAGAAGCGTCTGTAGCCTCGGTAAGTGTCCCGTTCTCTCATTCACTCGGGGTCTCTTGGGCTGACGTCTCCATTACGTCAGTCTCTGTCACAGGAGGGAGATGTGGACCTGCTGACTGGAGCTCAGCTGAAGCGAGATAAGCAGCTCCTTGCGGGCCTCCGCCCCTGGCCGCACTCCTTACCCACAGCACCCCTCACTCTGCAAGGCACAGAACCCGCACGGGGTGCCTTTGATGAGTCAGATCTTCCTTGCAGGGAAAAAAAATTGTCAAGGATCTGAGTGTAAACCAGCCCTCGGCCTGGACAGAGGGAGAGATTCCAAACTTTTCCACAAGGGAACGACGTGGCCTCCCCACCCCGGGGTTCCTGTGGTGAATCTGCCCTGCATTCTTCTCTGGAAAAGCGCTCCTCAGAGCTAATTCGTGTCCATAGCTCCTGTTTGCAGATGTTTAGGTCAAGTTTAAGCTTTCCTGGCTCTGAGCTGGAGTGCTGACATCCACTCTGCATTCGTTGCATGCAAATTTTAGTCAAAAACTGTGTTGTCACAGGGCATATTCTTCCCTCGCCCCGAGAACTAACCTCTACCTTAGCCATCTCCGTACATAGACTTTTTTAAAAAAAAGTTTAACATTACCAACTTGGCAGAAAGAAGTGTAAATGTTACGTCAGTGTTAAGACGCTACTTAATCCTGATGGGTGACTTGTCAGGGAGGCTGACTGACAGGTGTTGAAGGACACTAGCTCTCCCCATGGTGCACCAGCAAGGCTAGGAAGCTTGGGCCGGTGAAAACTCCTCGGCAAGAGCAGAGGACGGACGGGCACCAGACTTACCGTGGTGGGCATTTTGCACACAAATGTTGAGTCATTATGTTGAACACCTGAAACTAATATGTTATATGTTAATTATATTTCAACTAAAAAAAATCTCAACTACAACAACAAAAGACAAAGAGTTTCTTTTCTGTCTTCCACAGGCAGTCAGAGAGCATGTTGTCAGTCCGGATGGGCTTGGCTTGGAGGTGGGTGGATAATAAATGCTTCTGGATTACCAGCTTAGCCAAACACCCAGGCAGTTTGGGTCCCTTCAGCTTTTAGTGAGGGATTAGCTGGAATGAGCTGGGCTTTCCCGGATTACAGAGGGCCTTTTGATGATGTCAGAAATTCCAAGAGGAGGAGGCTTGAGAAGAAAGTAAGAAAGCTAAACATCTGTTCTCTGTAAAAAGCAAGAGCAAGCCAAAAAAAATCCAAAAACCCAAACCCACCCCAACGCCTCCCTTCCTGGCTCCTCCAGGTAGCTCTCTCTTGTCCTGGCACCTGCGAGGGGCAATAGGCAAAGCAGCTGAAAAGAGGCTAAGCAAGCAGTTTATTAACTTGAATATTAGTATTTAAAAAAAATACTGATGCCTGAGCCCTATTTCCAGAGATTATAGGGCAACTGGTGTTGAGCAGGGCTGGGCCTTCGTTTGTTTTTGTAAAGACTCCCAGGATATTCTAACATTCAGCCAATGCTGACAATCACAGGACCGAGGGGCATCCTGCAAATGCAACTGAGACAGTGCCGACATCTGGTATCTGAAGTGAAATGCTGCTGGCCTTCCACCTTCAAGAGAGCAAAATCAGCATTTATTCCCTGTGACCATGACGGGTTTCCAGGCTTTAAAAAACTCTGTGAAGCCCTGTATTCCTACAGTCATTTCAGGAGAAAACGGGACTTTCCTCTGTGTCACCTCCTCCTCTCCCTGCCATGTCCTCCCCTTTAAGGGCTGTGCCCATCACTGGGTTGGCATCAGGTAGGGGAGGCCACACAGGGCATCGATCCTAACTCTCTACACTGATTCTCTCCTGAACCCCCATCAGGCCAGAGCCAGCTCAGGAAATAAGCCCAGGCTGCGTCTGGGATGTCTGCAGGGGTAAGAGGAGGACACAGCATGGAAGCCGAGGTTCTTCCCCCTTTCCTTGCCGTCTTTGGACGGGGTGGTCCGTCTGGGAAAGTTTGCGTGGAGACCAAGTCCGTGGCTAAACTAGGAGCTCTTCATGTTCCAGGCCCATCGTTCCTGCCCCTTTTCTTGGGCAGTAAATAACTCTTGGCTTTGAAAAACAAGCCCTGGTGACACGCCGATGGTGGCTGTGGGAGGAGCAGAGTCTGGATGTCTGCGTGCAGAGCTCAGTGCTCTGAGCCTAGTCTGACCCTTTCGGGTCAGGGTTCCTCGTTGCAGTTGCAAAGAATGGTGGTGACCGTGGCCCTAAGGGTGACCACGGCCCTGAGGGCGACTGAGGAAAGGATCAGTATGTCCTATAGTGAATTCCACGCTGCTGGGAATGTGGTGCTCGTGACACAGTCGTGTCTTCCGTGGCCGGCACCTTACCCCAAGAGGAGCCGCACTGCCAGAGGCTACTCCCACTTTCAAGAGGGGCTGGTGCTGGATACTAGTGCCCATCCCTCTCCTCAGGCTGAGACACACTGGCGCTGGAGCTTCTCAGAGCACAGAGGGAGGCCTCAGCCGCACCTGTGTGATGGTCAGCATCTCCCACTCCTCCCAGGCTGGCCAGGCTTCCTCTCGGGCGTAGCACCTGAGCGCTCTCAGTAAGGCCTCTGCGGCTGCTCCCCGTCGCAGACCCTGGCTCGGCAGAGCCACTGTCACTCCAAGGGCAGCTTCCAGGCCGTAGTCCTGACACCACCCCGGGAAGACCACTTGCTTTGTAGTCAGAAGGAAAACGTTTCTGCCAGGTGTAAATCTCCAACATTTGTTTCTCCTTCTGGCAACTCTGGCCTTCCTAAGGAGACCAGGGAAGGACCAACGGGACCACGAGGGACAAGCCACAGAGACTCTAGAAAATTGCACCTGACGTAACTGGAGAGACAGACTGAAAAGCAGTTCCCAACAGCACACACAGGCGGCCCGGCAGAGAGAGCGGCTGGAAGAAGGCGCTGCGAGATCAGCAGATAGTGAAGGAAAGTTGGAGAAGGGATAAAGAAGAGCAGGCAGAAACTTTCTTTAGAGATAAGAGACTTTTGTTTAATTTTCCTGGATTAGTTACTAGTTGCTTTTAAAGGTTAAAACAATTCCACATCTGTTAATTTGCTGCAAGAGCCTTTGTAACTTGAGAGCTGACGGCCTTCCCGCGGTGGGGAGGTTGGCTGCAGAGCTGTGCAAGAGTTAAACCTCGCGATGTGAACATGCTCCGGGAGGCCGCACCTGTGTGCACAATGTACTTAAAGGATTAGAGCAAACTTTGAAATTATGATATGTATTACCTAGAGTAAGCACCGTGCTCTCTAAGCTTCTATTTCCTTGAAGGAGGGGGTAACAAAACCATCAATTCTCTCCGGTAATCAGGTGCGTGAGACACTCCGCTGGTAAAATTAATGAAGGTTTAAGAGCAGGCAGATGAAGGATGTGTTATTTATAGATTTTATTTTAAATCTATTTTCAATACTTGTGATTCCAACTCAAAGGTGTTGCTTGCAAGAGTTCTGTCTGCCCTGAATGAAGGTGACATTGTCAGGGAGATGCAGGTGCCAGGAGGCCAGGGGAGCAGCCATAGTGCGAGGGGCTGGTGGACGACGAGAGGGGAATTTTCAAAGAAGTATTGCTGTGGTGCTGGTGCTCCCTTCAGGGTCTTTATGATACGCCAGTAAACACTGATGTTCTCTATTTAAACAAAAGGTATCAGGGCTGGGGCAGCTGATTATTAAACTCAAGGCAGAGTGTCTCTTCCGCCCCGTGACTTCCCAGGAACGCAGGCCAGTGCATCTACAAAAGAAGGACCGTCACCTGCTGCGGCTAAGCTCCTGCTGTTGCTTCTTTGGTCTCCACAGATGTGTCAGGCTGGCTGCGGGGGGAGAGCATGGCAGCCAGACGTATGGAAGCTCAACGGCATGCAGTCTTCTGGAAACAGAAAATCGCACGCAGGTATGTCTAATAAAGACACAGTACTTTATTTTAAAAACACTCATATGTTGCAAAAAATACATAGAAAAATAAAGTTTGGCTGGGGTGCTTGACTGAACTTCAAGTCACAGGCTTTTATGTTAGAGATCAGAGCAGAGCGTGTTACGCATGTGGAGAACCCAAACTAATGTCTTCAACAAGATAGAAACAGGCTGGCGGGGTGAAGTGGTCCGAGACACCCTCCAGCTCACCTGTCAGACACCGACATACTTGTTCTTCAAATGTTGTTTCACCAGTTCAGATATGGGTGAGTGACCAGTTCCAATAGGAGAAAAGCAGGATGGATTCACGAACCAAATAACTTTAAACAAAGACTTTTTTTTTTTTTTTTTTTTTTTGCAACACAATATACCTCACAGTAAAATGTTGAACACTTGCAGAACTGCAGGCTGAAAGAATTAAAGTCTGAGGGTGGGAGCCGCGGGCACTGAGCAGAGGAGTGCCGAATGCTTATCTGAAAAGCCCTGTGAAAAGGAGCAAGCAGTTCAGGCTTCTCTGCCTTCGGTGCCGCTAGTGCTGTTGGCAGCAGAGCATTTAACAGTATTTCAGCGTGGAGCCCCAACCATAGAAAATGGGGAGAAACGGGCCAACTTTCTATCCACTTTGGCAGTTTTGCCACCAACAGTGAATTGGCCCTTTTAACAGGAGGAAATTGAAAGGTTTCTCACGAAACAGAATTAAGTAGTGGGATCAAGAGATTTCCAGGCCTCAGGGCACCTCATTCTAACTGGCTTTTTTTATTCTGACGTCTTCTCTCTACCAGGTCACCTGAGAGCAGGATGAAAACAGAAGGGTGGCCACCTTCCTCCTTTGCCCTCTTCTCATTCCCTCTGAAGTCACAAGTGACTCATTTTGGGGACCCATTTTTTATCGGCGTTAAACACAGTGGCCAAAGTATCTGGACAGTTGCATCGTTTGGTGACGGAAGCCACAAAAACGTTGTTTTGGAAACTGTTTCCTTTTCCTTAGCCTTTTCCTGTGAAGGGCTATCAGCCCGTCAGCTTGCTCAGGGGCCGGGCTCTGCAAGGCCTAGGGGCTTTTTCCCCAGGCCCCACGCACAAGCCCTTGACTTCGGCCAGAGGGCTCCCGGCACCGAGGCGTCCTCCTGCACCCTGCTCTTCCTCTTGTGGGAAAGCCCGGGCCTCCCACCCCTCTGCTGCAGGGATCCCAAAAGGTGGGCAGACTTTAAACTGTAACAACAGGGCCACCAGAAAGTCCTAGGAAAGCGGTAGTGACCTTCTAGAGTGTCAAGTCTTTAAATAGGATTTGGGATTTAATGTTGTATATTTTTAAAGGAAAGAAATAAGAATGGCTAGTGTAAAAAAAATGCATGTCTTTTAGCCAATTCAGAATCTGCCCCCTACATTTTTTTTTTTTTTTAACCCAGGAGAGATAAAGCTTTGGGAAAAAAAAGGTAGACCAGATCTCAGGCTAAATAGGAAGGCAACTGTTAGGTGCAGCCAGAGTAAAAGTCTGGACTGAAAAGAAGCCCTTCAGTGGGTGATTGCTGTGGAAAAGGAACAAAAACTACAAGAAGGCGGGAAGGAAGGAGCTCACAGTAAAGAAGTCTGTGATCTGTCATTATGTGGTACGAATTACAGCCTGAAAACCCCAGGAACTTCTCATTCTAAATTCTCAGGCCCAGCACAAAAAAGTCCAGAAGAGGCATTTCTACCTTTTGCTAATGAACTGCAATGCCCCCCCGCAGGAGCCCGGCACTGTTCCTCAGCCCTGCTCTGGGCCCAACCCTCGCGGTAGAGTTCTGTTTATACAGCTTGTCTTAAAACCACGGTGAGTGCTTCTTGTTCTACTTGGGCCACCCTGTAAATACTTAAGTTGGCATATTACTTAAAAAGGAATAACAGAAGCTTATATTTTCATCTCCTCCTACCCACCCCCATAGCGTCTGCCAATCTGCACTGAGCATGACGGTTTCTCTGCGAGATTTCTCTCTCTAACAGGGATGGAGAGAAACGTTGGTCATATTCCACGGCTAACGAGAGGCCTCTGCACTTCAGCTTAACTCAGTAGGAGACGATCCTCATCCTGGCTGTCCTTGCCCCCACCAGGTTTGCTCTTTCGGCATCGACACTCAGTTACACAGGAGGATGGAGCTGCAGGAATGGAATCCTCGGAAGTGATGTGGACAGCTCAGACAAAATCATCCTAAGTGCTAGAAACAGCATCTGATTTTATCCTTCCCACTGACAGCAGGTCTTGAAGAGCAAAAACGACCCACATTATGTGTACAGGAACTATTTGGATATTAAATTATTCACCGTCCCAGATCTTTCATTGGTCCACCAGCGAAGACTCTGGGATTTCCATGCAAATCTCCAACAGTTTTGGTCTGCATGCCCCTTGCTCCCGGGTCCTCCCTCACCTGGCCGCTTTGGCCTTCCAGAGAGACAGCCTGGGGAAGGCAGATTGTGATCACACATGGTTGCCATCTGAGCTGGCGTTACCAGAAAGCCGGGCTCCAGCCTCCCAAGCAGTACAGGTAGGGGTAGTAAGGATAGTTGTTATACACGGAGACCAGGGAAGCCCGGGAGAAGGCCTCCTCTTTCAGAGCTGGCAAGGAGGAGGGCTTCTCCAGGTTGCCCAGGTCCGAGCTGAGCTGCTTTCGCTTGGTCTTATAGCGTCTGTTCTGGAACCATATTTTCACTTGGGTCTCGGTAAGCTTGAGGTTCTTGGCCAGGTGAGCCCTTTCCGGGGCTGACAGGTACTTCTGGCGGCTAAACTTCCTCTCTAGCTCAATGACCTGAGTGTGCGAGAAGGCAGCACGCGAGCGCTTCTGTGGCTGCTTGGAGGGTTGGGGAAGGCCCCGCGAGGCGCCCGAAGTGTTTTCACAGTCCGACGGATAAGTCTCCAAGTGCCTATCTGGAGAGGAGAGGGCGGGATGGGAAGGAAAAAGTTACATGTTAGCAGAGAAGAGAACAGAATTCCATCCACCTTATCTCTTCCATGAGTGAACAAACAGCCCACTGTCATCTTGGATACATTTCTCTTTTTTCACATGACTGAGGAACTCTCCGTAGTGGGCAGTGAGTGAATATGTATATTATGTGTTAGTTTTCTAATAGTCACCAAGAACCCAAAGTAAGAGGGGGTTAGTGATAGAACTTCCAGCCTCATCGTCCACTAGAGCTCTATAGGGATCCTCAATGCGTGCTGAGGTGGGTCGCAGAGGGGAGGCAGGGAAGGCACTGAGAAACGAACTACCTGGTAAAGCGGGACCCAAAGGCATCCGGTGTTAACATCCGGGTGGCAAGAAAGGGCTTGTGTGATGGGAGAGGCGGCCAGGGCTAAGTGCAAATTCATTCTCTGGCTTAATCCCCTTTTTTTCTAAAGGAGGCGTTAGGATGCCTCATATGAAGTGACAGGAAAGAAAATGAAGTCTACTCTAAATGTTCCAACGGTGTTATATTTCCTGCAGACCAGAGGGGACCCCCAAATTCACTGTTTTACTGCCCATGGGATTGGGAAGCAAAGGGAGTCTTTGCTGGTCAAACTCTAATTTATTAACCTAGCAAGTTATTGTCAGCTATTTGTGACATGTTAGTTACTGTAACCGCCGAGAGGTACGCGGGCCTGGCGCCGTGGAGGCAGCGCGGAGGCACGGAGCCGGCGTCGGGCGCTCCCCGGGACGCCGGAGGACCGCGGGAGCCGCAGGCGCGGCCGCTTTGGAGCCCGGGCGCCGAGAGCCCACGGAGCCGACGGCTGACCCCTGGGCCGCCCTGACGCTGGGGCGCAGGCTTAATCCCCAGGGCACGCCCGCGGCAGGAGGCGGTGAGGTCCCTTCGCCTGTCGCCGCGGGGCCCCGCATCCCTGCAGCCGGAGCTCCGGGAGGTCCGCCCGGGACCCGCCCTCCCGCCTGTCCTTGCAGCCCGCAGGCTGGCCCGCCTTCCTGCGGAACCCCGCCCGGCCCAGCCCGGCCTCCCCAGCCTCGCCGGCTTACCTGGCTCCGTCTCCGCCGGCGTCTCGGCTTCCCCCGGCGCAGTTTGGGGCCGGGCGCTCGGCTCGTCCTCGGGCGACCCCGCGCCGCCTCCTCCGCCTCCAGGCTCGGGCTCAGGGTCTCGCTTCGGGGCCGAACGGCGCGGGAGCTGCGGAAGGCGCCGGGGTTGGGAGCTGTCCCCGTGGCCGCCGCGCCGCTCCGGGCCGTCCCGTAGGATGTCCTGGATGAGGAAGGAGGTGAGCGGCTTGGACTGGGAGGGCGGCACCGCCGGGGGGCTGCAGCTGGCCGCCCCCAGCTCCCCGGGCCGCGGCTCGGGCGCCCTGAGCATCCCGGCGGCTCGGCCCCGGCTGCAGCTGCCCCAGGCTGCGCCCGCGGCGCCCGCACCACTTTCACTTTCCGCCGCCCCGCGCGCGCTTATAGCCCTGGGGGAGCGCGCCGCGCCGCCTTCCCATTGGCCACGGGATCCGGACCCCGCCGCCGATTGGCCGCCCCGCGCTCCAGGTGAGGGGCCGGGAAAGGGGAGACCTTCGCACCGACTCGGTCCCTTTTCCCTAGTGGAATCCTCTCCAAATTCCTTCTCCTTGCCCCTGGCTCGTCTCCCTCCGCCCTACGTCGTTTTCCCAGGCTGAGATTGAGAACTTGAAGCGGGTCTCCTTTGCTCCAACCCACAACAAGTTTGGAAGGGAATAGTGATGGAGGAGAGAAATACTCCATTTAGCTCTTATAGATTGTTACAGCAGCTTTACTCACAAAGAGATGGGTGGGGGAGTTACTACCATCCCAGTTTACAGATGACAATTCCGGGGACCCCGTGACGAGAAGACATTGGCAGCAAAGCTGGCCCTAACTGAGGCTCTCAAAGAGACAGGACAGTTAAGTGCCGTGCCTGACCCCAGGAGGGGTTCTGTGCTGGACGTCGTTGGGGCCACTGTTAAAAATGGAATGGGAACGATGGATTACAGTATTGAATCAACGTTAAATTTCCTGAAGTCGATGACAGTACTGTGAGAATATAAGAGAATTTTCTTAGGAAATACACGCTAAAGTATGTAGGGGCGGAGGCCCACGGTGTATGTAACTTACCCTCAAATGGTTCAGAAACAATGATATGGATTGATAGATAGATCCCATGTGGTAAAGTGAATGAAATATTAACTATTGGTGAATCTGTATGCAGGTGTTTTTATCTATGCAACTTCTCTGTACATCCTGTGCCTTGGGAAGGTCTTTGGCAAAGATAGTTTTCCTCTCTCATTTTTTTCACTTCAAAAAAAATTTAAACACTTTTTGAAATAGTTGTACGTTCATAGGAATTTGCAAAATTAGTACCCCCAGCTTTCCCCGTGATGACATATAACTGCAGTACAATATAAAAAGCAGGAAATTAACATCAGTACATTACTGTTAACTAGGCTACAGAGCTTATTTTATTTTCATCCTTTTTAAACTGGCATTAATTTGTGTGTGTGTGGATAGCTCTATGCAATTTTGTCACTTGTATGGATTCTTATAATGCCACAATTAAGATACAAAATTGTCCCACCACCACGAAAGAACTCCCTGTGCTCTCTCTTTCTATTTGTGTCCCCCACCCCTTCTCTCCACCCCTGACCCCTGGCAACCACTCGTCTCTTCTCCATCTCTATGGTTTTACCATTCAGAGAACATCATATAAATGGAGTCAAACATCATATGGTGTGTAACCTTTTGGAACTGGCTTTTGTCACTAAGTGTAATGCCCTTGAGGTCCACTTAGATTGTTGCATGTATTAATAGTTAATAATTTTTAATTGCTGATTACTATTCCATTGTATGACTCTACCAGACTTTGTTCAACCATCCTCCCACACCAAATGATCTGTTTCCAGTTTTTTCCTATTGTGAATGAAAGGACTATGAATATTTGTGTACAGGTTTTTGTGTGAGCACGAATTTTCATTTCTCTGTGATAAATGTCCAGGAATGCACCTGCTGAGTTGTTTAGTTTAGTTTTGTAAGAAACTGCCAAACTACATTCCAGAGTGGTTGTACCATTTTAGATTTCCACCAGCAATGTATGAGAGTTCCAGTTTCCTCACATCGTCATCAGCATGCGGTGTTATCATTATTTTTATTTTTGCCATTCTAATAGGTGTGCAGTGATATCTCATTGTGGTTTTGATGTTTAATTTGTATTTCCGAGATGACTAATGATATTGAATGTCTTTTCATGTGCTTCTTTACCATCCATATCTTCTTTTTGGTAAAACGTCTGTTCAATTCTGCCATGTTATAATTGGCTCTTTTGGGTTTTTGATGTTGAGTTTGGATGGTTCTTCATCTATTCTATATATAAGCTTTTGTTGAATATATGATTTGCATATATTTTCTCCTAGTCTTAGCTTGCCTTTTCATCTTTTTTTTTTAAAGATTTTATTTTTTTCCTTTTTCTCCCCAAAGCCCCCTGGTGCATAGTTGTATATTCTTCATTGTGGGTCCTTCTAGTTGTGGCATGTGGGACGCTGCCTTGGCGTGGTTTGATGAGCAGTGCCACGTCTGCACCCAGGATTCGAACCAACGAAACACTGGGCTGCCTGCAGTGGAGCGCGCAAACTTAGCCACTCGGCCACGGGGCCAGCCCCTTGTCTTTTCATCTTTTAACAGGATATTTCATAGCACAAAAGTTTTTAATTTGGGTGGAGTCCAATTTATTGATTTTTTATTTTACAGATTTTGCTGTTGGTGTCGTGCCTGAGAACTCTTTGCTTTCCCCTTGTACTGAAGATGCTCTCCCATGTTATCTCCTAAAGGTTTTACATTTCGTTTTTAAATCCATGATCCATTCTGAATTAATTTTTGTATAGGGTGTGAGGTTTAGGTTGAGATGGTCTCCTTTCATTTTTAAAATTTAGAGCTGGGTGGCATTTCAAATCAGTGGGGAAAATGTGAATTATTTAATAACTAGTGCTGCCATTTGGAAAAAATAAAGTTCTATTCTTATAACAAAATAAATCCCAGATGGCTCAAAGATTTAAAACATAAACAGGCACGTTTAAAAAAAAAGTTTAACCACACTCATCATTAGAGAAATGCAAATCAAAACCACATTGAGATGCCCTTTTTCCTCCTATCAGATTGGCGGAGGTTAAAAAGATGGACGATGTCCAGCGTTGGAGGGGTGTGGAGGAGCAGCTGTTCCCATACCAAGTTGAAGGGAGAGTAAATCAACTTTGTATATTTAGATGGCAACTTGGCAAAAATCTGTCAAAATTAAAACTGGGTATATCCATTGACACAGACATTCCACGCTTAGAGATTTACCCTAGAAATATACAAATACACAATATACTGGCTTGGGAAAATATCCTTAATTTGGTCAGAGAGTGCTTCAAGTTGCAAAAAAAGTTAGAGAATGAACCCATTGTGTAAAACAATAACTACAAGTTATCTATTTGATATTTTACATTTGAGCATTTTAGCATATAGTAAAATCCAGAAGGATATTAATATCTCGATAGAGCAGTTAACTCTGATCAGTAAGATGGAGATAGCAGATTGAGAGAAGGAAAGGAGAAGAACAGAACAAGGGGCATTTCCTTATACTAATTTCTAATTTTTAAAAATTTAAAAAAATTTAGAGCTGGAGCTGAGCCTGGGCTCCCTTCTTCCACCACTACCTCCTCAGACCTCAAATGTCCCTTCAGAATGGGGACACAGCCCACGGCACTTTCCCTCACCTCACTTCACATGTCCCTCCTTTCGTGCTTTATATTTTGGATGTTTATGTGGTTGGGTCCTCTCCTTTATTAGCCTAGGAGCTCCCTGAGCAGGGACTGTGTCATCCTCATATTTACACCACCCGTAACACCTGGCTTAGTTCTTGGCAGACAGAAGATGCTCTATATATGGTTGCTGGCTGGATGTCCAGCTTTAGGGACTATGAGGTGCCTCACTGGCTGGCAGTATTTTCTATAAGGGACCACAGGGTCCCAAGGCAAATCACAATGTAAGGTCTGTCTCCTCCTCTTACCGTGTCTATGCAGCTGAAACTGGGTGAAAAGAAGCAAGGGCAATCAGGAAGATGTATTGGGAGTGCTCTGGGCCTCTTTAGAAGGAATAGATTCTGGAGAAGACTAATGACCACCCCAAGGATGTCCCCTTTCTAATTCCTGGGACTTGTGAATATGCTATGCAAATGGCAAGGGGTAGTTAAGGTTGTAGATAGAATTAAAATTGTGACCTGCTGACCTTGAGATGGAAAGCTTATTCTGGATGATCCAGGTGGGTCAGATGTAATCACAGAGTCCTTATGAGTAAGAGAAAGAGACAAGACAGTCAGAGTCAGAGAAGGAGATGTGGCACTGAAGAGGGGTGAGAAGGACTCAGCTGGCCTTTGCTGGCTTTGAAAATGGAAGCGGGGGCCTGAGCCCAGGAACATGGGCACCTCTGGAAGCTGGAAAAGGCAAGAAATGGATTCTCCGTAAAGCCTCTAGAAGAAGCACAGATTTGCTGACACCTTGATTTTAGCCCAGGGGGACCCGTTTGGACTCCTGACCCCTAGAAGCTAATCTAGGGGCTTCTGTAAAGGGTGCAGAAGTGATGAGAGGAGGGTGACCAGCTCTGCCTGGATGTGAACTTTGGGTCCTTTTTTTAAACTTGGAAATATACGTTTAGATCCATAATCCCACCTCTTCATTAAAACTTTCTTCTTTGTATATTTTCTTTCAGTCTTCTGCCCTATTTGATTAGAGGATAGGTGCAATTTTGTCCCTGCTTTTTCTTCTAACTTCATATTACATGATAGGCGTTTACATATTGCTCCATTATGTATTTTAGAAGCCATTTAGATCCAAAGACATTTAGACCTAGAAGGGACCTTGAGTCATCTAATAAAATTTCTGGGTTTTCCAGGAAAGAACCTAAGATTTACAGAGACTACAGAACTGTAACTGGAAGTCAAGTTTCGCAAACCCCTAGCCCATTGCATTACCTTCCTCCCTTCCACTCACCCCGACCTGCTCCAGTGTAGAAGGCAGGAACAGAGTTTATAGAATGGTCCTGTATAAGTGTGTTTTAAAATGTACCTGGGATTTGTTTTAATTCAGCGTGGTAAGACACCCAGACTCAGAAATGACTGTCACAAAGGAAGAGGTTTGTGCTCACAGATCCCTAGAAACAGGCCATGCAGGGCCACACGGGGAAGCACCAGGGTCAGGAGGCAGAGAGGGTGAGGGGAAAGCATGGACACAGCCTTTCTTGTGGTTTTTGTGTGAAGGAATGGGCAAGGCTGAGCAGGCTTAGGTGATTTGGGGCAGGGGGATTGTTGGCTTTGTGTGAATGTGTTGAATAAAGGAGATGGTTGAGGGTGTGGACTTGGCTGGTTGGTTTACATGTCAGAGCTGTGTTCATAGGCAAGTTGGTGCTGTCTCTAGGAATTAGCTAACCCTGGGAGGGACAGTTCCTCCCCCTGGCCTGCAAGCCTCAAGATGTCCAAGCATCGTAAAATACAGAAAATAAAAAACATGATTAATACAAAATGCTTTATTAGCATACCTTCCACCAGCCAACAAGGTTTATAAGATTTCCGAGAAGGTAGCACTTCATGGTGTCCTGATGGAGGTGGGAGACGTGAGGAATAATCCCAGGGTCTAACCCAAGTGATGGCAGAGCTGCAGGGGTGAATGTCCAGGGGGCAGTGTTCGTTCCTGGAAGGCTGCCTGCTCATGGCATTGAGAGCCTTCTCTCTCTTATTCCTCTTCCCTTTCGTACCCTCAAGCGCCAGCCCCGCGTTCCAATTCCCGGTTCTAACTGGACCTAGATGGGCCCCAGTGAGAGAGACTCCCTGACTTTCTCACGGCAGAGGCTCCTACCATCCTCAGAATATAACAGGCCTCTTTGGCATGCTGTCAGTTCTTCGTGAGTCTGCTCTCCTGGGGGTGGGGCGGAGGGGCGGCAGAAGATTTTCCTCAGTGTTCTCGGAAATTCAGTGATGTTGGAATGCAGACTTGTCCCTTCACTGTCTTTCTGGACGTAGCAGGAACACTAAAATGCAGGCCCTGTGTCTTCCTAGAAAGGGTCCTGTTTGTGTTCCCATCCTCACGTCCTCCCTGCGATGAAGCTGAAGACTTTCAGCCCACGTGGAGAAAGGATGGTTGGGAGCAGCTCAGGGAGTTCAGTGTGTCTCTGAGCCCTAGAGCAGCTGGGGGTGGGGGGTGCTTTTTTTGGAAGGAGACAGTGGCCAACAGAGTAGGCTCTGGCTCTGGAACCATGGGCAAGTTACCTAACCTTTCTGAGTGTGCCTCAGTTTCCACATGCAAAATGGGTGCAAAAACAGCATGCCTCAAGGATTATTGAGAAGAATAATAAGGCCTTCACAAGGAAGAACCTCAGAACCTGGCATACAGAGAGTGTCCAGGAATGGTTCATTTCTACCGGTAGTGTTAGGTTCTAGTCCCACCTGCACACCAAAGCAAATTTGCTTTTCTCAGGCACACTGCAAAGGGGTTGAACAAAGAGGAGCGCTGAGTCTAGAAGTCCTTAATGAAACTGGGGAGGAAAGGGCAGGAGAGTGCGTTGAACGCATGAACACGCTTCAGGCCCAGTCCGGTGGTGCTTCTCCACCACACTGTCTGCATCATCAAAGTGCAATATCCCGACTCTTCATCCTGCTTTCCCAAGGCCTTCCATACACAGGCCTCAGCTTCCCTGCCTCCTCTCCCCTCCCGTCCTCCCTGACGTTCTCGCCTGCCTCTACTGACTGTGTCTGTCATGGTTCCCACGCATGGCCAGTCTTATCTCCAAGTCTCTGTGCATGCTGTGTGTACTTTTGTGATCTCTTGTTTATCTTCACTGGTTCAATTTCCACCCAAAGACTTTGTAGACCCCTCCAGCCTCTGCCAATGGCTGTGCTGCTCTTTGGGCATCTAATCCCCTATTGCCTTGGAGTATTTAATCCTTTTACGCTTACCAGTTTCATTTGTTGGCCTTATTGAAGGTCATGGCTGTATCTCAGCTTCTCCTTTTCCAGCACCACGCCAGGAAAGGGGACAGAAAATGGATATATATTGAGTGCGCACTCTGGACTGGCTCATGATAGACATTTAATCCTCACTACACCCCACTGGGGAGCACTTTTTATGGATAAGAAGACTGGAGGGGCCGTTGGCATAGTGGTTAAGTTCGTGTACTCTGCTTCAGTGCCTGGGCTTTACCGGTTCATCCAAACCTGGGCGAGGACCCACACACTGCTCATCAAGCCATGCTGTGGTGGTGTCCTACATACAAGAACTAGCAGGATGTACACTAGGATATACAACTATGTACTGGAGCTTTGGGGAGAAAAAAAAAGGCGGGGGGGAAGATTTGTAACAGATGTTAGCTCAGGGCCAATCTTCCTCACCAAAAAAAAGCATATCTTAAAAAAAAAAGACTGGAGCTCAGAGACCGAAGGTAACATGCCCGGGTCCTCACAGGTAACCCAGGCTGTTCCACTCCAAAGCCAGCGCCTTCCCCTGTAGACCAGGCGCTAGCACATCACAGGCGTTCAGTAGACACTTATCCTCAGGTCTCCCACTGCTTCTCACAGAAGCCCTTGCTCAGCCTGCCCTCTTTCCTTGCTTTTCTCTCTCTTCTTCCATGGGAGCATGATAGGCAGAACCACAGAAAAGAGGGAGAAGGGAATGAATTAAACTACTGTCCCCAAGGTTAGCCTGGATCACAGGCACTGGCCCCCTGGAGTGGTTCAAAGGCATGGCCCCCGAGTGATATTGCTCCATTCTTCTATTCTCATTCTTCCATGCGGCTTTTGGGTTAAGATTATTTTCATGTGTAAATATGAAAATGCTACGTGAGTCTGGTGGCATGTGAGTTACCCTCAGTTGCACAATGGCATGAATTAGTCAGACTTTTATTTCCCAACTGGTGGTTGGCAGAGTGCAGAGCCACAGGATCTGAGGGATGTGGCATAAGAGGAGGGCAGAGAGACCAGCCCAGAGCCCAGGAAAACCAGCCTGGGGGCCGTGGGGGAGCGGATAGTACCCTGGGTGGCTAGACCTGTGCTCCTCAGACTTTGAGGTGCATACAGGTTACCTGGGGACCTTGTTAAAATGCAGGTCTGCTTCAGCAGGTCTGGATGGGCCCTAAGAGTCTGGTTTCTAACAAGCTCCCAAGTGATGCTGCTACTGCTGGTCCAAGGACCCTCCCTGCCTGCTTTGAGTAGCAAGGAACTGAGGTCTCTGAGCAGCTCCAGGAGGGAGAGTGGAGGCCACTATAGCCCCGTGGGATCTACTCCATTTCTTCTCTGAGGGACCGCAGACCTCCTGTGTGCCCAGGACCTTTATCTCATTTGTGTTTCAAATCCCATACCAGCCAAAAGGCCTCTCCCTCCCTTGATCCTGAGACCCTTTGAAAAGGTCTGTTCCTCTGACTCCGTGTCTGTTCATGCCAGTTTTCCCTGAAGGCCTTTCTGTGTAGCAAAGGGGATTAGGGTTTTGGAAAAGTTAGGTGGCAGATAATAACTCAACCTCATTATGCCCCTCATCAGTGCTTATCACCCAAGAAAAGCCATTGGGGAAGATTTATTGGGCAATAGGAACCCAAGAGTATTTTGCTAACGGTGCCCCGGTGCCTCCCCCGCCCCCTCCATTGCTGCCTGTTTCTGGAAAGCCCAGGCCTGTGGGGCTGCGTCTGCAGAAGTTTCCTTGTCTCACTGGGTGGCCACAGTCCCTCCATGCCTGGTCTGCTTAACAGCTTAGCAGAAGCGCTCACGGGAGGCACTGGGGCTGTTTGTCTATGGAGCGAGGCTCTGACCTTCCCACACCGCCGGCTGCCAGAGCGATTGGAGACCGCCTGCCTCCCACACCCTGCAGCCCCCATGAAACTGAGTGGGCTATCACGGACGGTGCCCTCAAATGGTGGTGTCCAGGGCTATGATCGTCTGAGAAGGGGGCAGAGCCGGTTTCTGGGGATGGGCTGGTGCACATCCCTGTGAGGTGAGGGGCCGAGGGCCAAGACTCTGCTCAGCTCTCCAGAGGTTTCTACTGACCCCTGTGCCTAGACAGGAACCGGGGACACAGAGAGCCTATCTCACAAAGAAAACTGCTTTCTTCAGGAACTACTGACCAGGGCTACTCCGACAGACACTTTCTTGAAAGTTATTTAGGACAACATAGCCACAGACCCCTGAGCAGAAAGGAAGTGGCTCGGGCCAGGGGATTCATACCTGGCCTGAGGCAAGTCCTGCCCCATAGGAGGTGAGGCAGGTGAGGCCATCCTGGTGTTTTGATGGTTCATGTGGGAGTGGCCACCTAGGCATGTGGGGAAGGAAGGACAGATTCTTCTAGACCACCTGCAGCGCCCTGATGCCTGAAATGCTTTGGGCATCGGCACAGCCTTTCGTCCCATTCACACACTTCTCCAGGTTCCCATTCCTCTGCAGGGACTGGGGGAGAGGAAAGAGGGAGGTAGAGAATAATCTGGAAGGCATGGAGACAGTGCATACTGGAGAGAGGGAGATGTCCAGACCAGGAGGTATCATGGCATTCCTATTTGAAAGTTCACAGAATTGGAACGGAGAGACCTTAGGCGTCATTTTAGAAGTGAGGGGACTGAGGCTCAGGGAGTCTAAATGACTCGTCTAAAATGACTTGTCAGTGACCAAGTCAGAACTGTAGCCCATCTTTCTCAATTTGCAGGCCAGTCCTATTTCTATCTCCTAAAACATGTGCTCTTTACCATAAAATATCTTAAACAGTTAAAAACTGCAGAGATAATTGGTATAACTTAATTTATTTCACATATTTTTTGAAAAAGCAATAAAATGTCACAGCTGAAGTCTTCTGGCCGGTGTTTTATTTCTATGACATGTCAATGGACACATTAAGGCCTCTAAAAAAACCCTGCTCATGTATCCCCTTGTCAGAGCCAGGAGGTAGGCAATTGATAAGCAGAAAAACCAACAGGTTAGATGAAGCCTGACACGCTTCTCCTCCGGAGACCTCCGGGTGGGATGCACCCAGCGGGAGGATGCGTGGGGAGGGCGGGGACGTAGGGTGGCAGGAGGAGTCCAGCCCGACCAGGGGTCCTAAAGACAAGGCTGGGAAGGGGGTGTGGCCTCTCATTGCTGAGTTGGCTCAAGGCCCCTGAGAAGCTGGGCCCCATGGGCATGGTGCACCCAACATATTCTTGATGGCTGTCTCCCCCAAATAGGGGTAGAAGCCATTAGGTGTCATCTGAGTTCTGAGCAGGAGAAAGGCTGTGGAAAGAGTGGCCAGGGGATCGGGCATCCTAGAACGGGAGAGGAAGGAGGCCAGGTGACAACCTGGTCTTGACGGACAGACTCACCCACCCGCTCAAGGGAGGGCTTAGTGCGGAGTGGGGAGGCTGGTCCATTTATGTCCAGCTGTTTTAGGGTGGCCTAGCATTGCAGGGGACCGCATGCAATGGGCCTTTTTAAACTGGTGAAATGCAGTGATACAGAAGTCGTTGGCTTGAACAAAAACAATAGTAGCCGACATTTAAAATGTACTGTTCAAATACTTTTCTTCCAGTAACTCACTTAGTCCTCACAACAACCCTGTGAATAGATACTATTACAGCCCACTTTACAGAAGAAGAAACCAAGGCACAGAGAAGTTGACTAAATTTGCTGCAGCCAGTCAGCTGATAAGTGACAAAGCCAAGATGCACACCAAGCAGGCTGGCCCCGGATCTTGCGTGTTTAACCAGCTTTCTGCTGGCGTCACTCCCGGCCAGGGTCCCTGCACAGGAGGCAATGCCACATCCTCGAGGCATGAGTAGGAAGTGTCCCTGGGTTCAGCAGGTAGCATAAATTGGGAAGAGGGTTTGTGTGTGTTGTGTTGCGGGGGGGGGGGGGGGAGTGTGCAATAGAACAAGCCGTCTGCCCTCAAGGAGCTTAGAGTCCAACTGGAAAACAAGGTACACATGGAAAAGCAGCCTCAGCCCACATGCGTCTCAGATCGTCCACCGAAACTCAGGAAATGAGGGTTCCATAGCACAAGAATGCATTTAGATGGGGCCAAAAAAGTGCAGAGACGTGATTCACACTAACCTACGGAGTGGTTACCTCTGGGAGGAGTGAGGATGAGGGGACTGGGTGGGGCTTTAATTCTATCGGCATTGTTTTATGTCTGTAGGGAAACAGCTTAAGCGGAAAATAAACAGTCACAATAAATAAATATTTCTTAAACCTTGTTGGTCCCTGGAGATAACCATGGCTAAGACCTGGTGCTGGCCTCAAGGAGTTTATACTCTAGCTGAGGAGACAGACAGACAGGAAAAGACAATGGAACTTGCAGGGGATGTCTGCACAGGGTGTCAGATCAATAGTGGACAGCAAGTGTTGTAGGAATTTCCCATGAGTACAATTGAAGGTTGGACTGGAGGCTGTTTATTGTGCCATTACTACTATATTATTGTAATATATAATTATATATTAGTATGTTAGCAGCAGGACCCTTTTCAGATGAAATTTTACATGGTCCCCAAATGTGTGACAGATAAAGGTGAATCGGCAGCCACTGAGCAGATGCAAGGAGCTGGTGAACCCTTCCCTCCACACGCTAGGCACGGGGCCTCTTTAACTCTCTCTCAAAGACTGGCAGCTTCAGGATGGAAGGCTTCACAGAGGAGGTGGGCCTTCAAAGGGGCCTGGACACATCGAGAGGATTGGAGCAGGTGGAGAGGAGGAGGAAGGGCCTGCCTGGGAAGGGTGGCAGCCGTGACTGTCTCACAGAGGACTTATACACAGCAGGCCTCTCGGGGGCTATGGAGGGCTGAGAGCAGAGAGAGGCAATACCATCAAATTTGGGTTTAGAAAGACAGGACTGGTGGAAATGACGACAGATGGCCGGGAGGGAATCAGGAGGCCAGCTCCGAGGCTGACGCAGGACCTTGAGAGTGAGGCGAGAGGAGGGGCCCGTGCAGGAGACACTGCAAAGGGACAGCGGGGACGGTGGCTACACGATGGGCAAGTTTAAATCCTAGTTTTGCCACTTTTGGGGTTCACGTTCTTAGCCTCTCCTGGCCCAAGCTACCTCCTCTGATAAGTGGGAGTGATAACAGCTGGCTGCTGTGCAGAAATGTCCTGTCCTGTGGATCGAATGGGGTCGTGTGTGAGAAGTTCTTGGGGCAGTGTCCAGACCGAGGGAAGGGCTCAACGTTGGAGGCTTCGGC
Source organism: Equus przewalskii (assembly GCF_037783145.1). Taxonomy (NCBI): domain Eukaryota; kingdom Metazoa; phylum Chordata; class Mammalia; order Perissodactyla; family Equidae; genus Equus; species Equus przewalskii. The sequence continues at coordinate 52,702,137 of NC_091832.1, forward strand.
CAACATCGTCTCTGAACCCGCCGTGGGTCATGTCACGTTCCCCATCAGCACAGAAGGAGGAGGCAGCAGGCCAGGCCTTCCGCCAGCCCACCCCGGGAAAGCTTTGTCAGCAGCTCCATCATCCGACCTTGAAGCTGATAATGCTTGAAGAGCAAGAAGGAAGGTGTGTAAAGGAGTCAGTTTCCGCCTAGGTAGCATTGTTGGATGAGTTCTGGATGTACCACCTCTGGATACACAGTTGTCCTGAAGTTGGGGCTCAGAGTTGAGAGGAGCTGCTGAGGGAAAGAGGAGCAGGCATCCTAGGAGCAGAGCCTTCTGGGGGCCAGAACTGAAGAAAGTCCTGGTGTGCGGTCCCTAACAACGACTCATCCACAGAGGCACGGTCGGTCAAAACAAAGGCTAGGGCGATCGGCAGAGGAACACTGCAGGCCTGGAAGCCAGTGCGGATGGCACCAGGCTGTCTCCAGCTGCCCTGGGACAGTGCGTGTGTGCACAAGCTGAGGCCGGCAGGGGGCACCGGTGTTCATGCGCATCGAGCTCTGACAGTTTCGATCTTCTGGGTGCAGCCATATCCTTCTCCTCTTAAAGCCCCTCTGTGTCAGCCCAATTGCTACTGTTTGCAGCCTGGGAGCAAGCCTACAGGTCCGTCACAGCCTGGCCCACCTAGGAGGCTTGGCCCTGCTCTGTAGGTAAGGCTATTTTTAGGTCATGAAGATGTTACTCTATCAGATAGAAGAGTATGAAGGCCCCGAGAGTTGCATTACTTCATTTCTTCACCCCTAGGATGAGAGATGCTGCTATTAAAGGGGCCAGATTAGTGGAATTCCATGAGAGGACGGCAGGTTGCAAGTTCTGTAGTCTGCAGGGATGCTGATGAGAGAGGAAATCTATTTCTCCAAGAAAGATCGTGCAACACAAAGGTGGCATTGGTGGTGGGCCTTCTCCCATGGGGTGGCTCCACTGCCTCTGTTTTCCACTGGTTGTCTCGGAGATGATAATGCCACCCTCAGAGACAGAATGAAATGATGCAAAACGATGCCCACCCCAGGGCTATCAGTCTGGGTCACTTTCTTTAGATTTATGGTGTGTTTGGCACGTGGAGGCACCTTCCTTACACCCTGGGCCGAGGCCTTGGAAGAGAGGGTGTAAACACATTGCACCACCAGTCCACCCTCCCCTGTAAGTCCTACGCTTATGAAGAACCAGTGAGGTCTGCATGTGAGGATTACAGCCAGTGAACTGCCCTGGGCAGGCTAACCCTCAGGAAGAAGGCATTTGGCAGCTGAAGTTGCCTTCTTATCTTGCCGGCGCTCACTACACTCCGTGAGGAAGAGGAGCTGGCTTAGCTTTTCAACCTGGAACTGGCAGAAGAATGCCATTTCCTCTCTGCTTTCAGAGCTGTAAGGATGTGATTCTGAGCTGCCAATAGCTGTGTGCCTGGCCGTGGTTTCCAGCAGCCTGAGATAATGAAGCTGACCTTGCAGAGACAGCACAGGTGAGAAGTGGACAGGGAGAAGCTGGATGAGCTCAGAGTCCCTGGTTTCAGCCAATTTCCCCTTAATTTTTTCTGCCGTGCAGCTATGTGGGCCAAGAAATTGCAGTGAATTTTTTGCTCATGCTGGTATGAGTTGAGTTCCTGTCATTTACAACCCAGAGAGTCACAGATAACTACTGGTTTAACTAGCTCCATTTTACCAAAGATGAAGTTGAATCCAGGAGGGATGAAGTAGTTTGCCCTCTGTTGCTAGCTGGTCAGTGGCAGAGCTAAGCCAGAATCCAGTAGATTCAATTACATTGATTCTCAAAGCAGTCCTCAACTCAGGGATGATTAAAAACCTCTGCCCTGAGTCAAGAACAGTTCAATGGGAAGGAGCCAATCAGATCACATTCCCTTCAGGTGTTTGAGCAAGAGCCTGGAGAGGAGTGACAAGGAGGGTAGGGTTGCAGGCTAATCTACTAGCAGTATTGGCTTTACCAGCCCTTCAGAGTTAGTACTCTAAACCCAGATGGTTACATTTTAGATACACACATTCAAACCAGGACAGAGGATTCATAAACAGGATCAGTGGGTTTATATTCAGACCCTAACCTACAAGCTGTGTGACCTTGAATAAGTCCCTGACTTCCCTGGTTTCTTCAGCTGTGTGAGAATAATACTTTCACGTATGGCGATTGGCCAGCCTGCTGGTGTAGTGGTTAAGATCCAGCACTCTCACCACTGCAGCCCTGGGCTCATTTCCTGGTCAGGGAACCACATCACCCTTCTGTCAGTTGTCATATTGTGGTGGCTGCATTGTTGCTGTGATGCTGAAAGCTATGTCATTGGATTTCAAATACCAGCAGTGTCACCCATGGTGGACAGGTTTCAGAGGAGCTTCCAGACTAGGACAGTCTAGGAAGAAGGACTGGCCGCCCACTTCTGAAAAAATTTGGCCACAAAAACCCTATGACTAGCAGTGGGGCATCGTCTGATACAGCGCCGGAAGGTGAGAGGATGATGCAAAAGGACCTGGCAGGGCTCTGCTCTGCTGTCTGCAGGGTCGCTAGGAGGCGGACCTTGATGGTACCAACAAATCTGGTGATTGAGAAAGATAGCATTTATGGAGGACATTTGTGCACTGCAAAGCACTCCATCCACATGTCTCACAGCCACCAGCACCACTAGTGTTTTCACTAATATCTGTCACACTGAAACCCTTGTGAACAGCTGGTGTCTGTGATGTCCTTTATCCATTGATTCACTGTCTCCTTCTGTCCACTGTCAACTGTCAATATTCAAACAGGAAGGCAAAGGCTTGACCTGAAAAAGAAATCTGAAACATTGCTCAAAGCCAAAAGCAAAGGCTTTGAGTGGAGGCCTAAGGAATTTGGGGAATTCCCTTTTTCCCATAATGGGAAACTGGAGGCAATGGTGTCCCCTGGTGGGCAGTTTAAGTTCTGCCAGCAATGGCTGCGGGTTACTGCATTGGTGCTAGCATCTCCAACACAAATGTTCTTGGGTTATGTGTAACGCTTGTATGTAACGTGCTTACAGGCCTGACTGTGAATGCAGTGTCCCTGGGTGGAGAGCAGGGCCCGTGGAATCTCTGTGATCTCTGACATCTCAAACATCTGCAGGTGCTGGTTAGGACGGACCTTTTCCCTCTGGACTCTCTCTAAGGTTGGGATGGAAAGATCAGGAGCAGAAGGACACCAGCATCAGTGTGAGGGCATAGGTTGGGTGCTCAGGTGCTGGCAGCCATGGCTGCACGTTCAGGTAGCTCAGTAACAGCCAAGTGCAGCAGCCTGTGATGTGCACAAAACGGCAGCAGAATATCATGGAAAGGAAAGGAAATTGGAGGCCCAACTTCTCCTGCTGTCTCTAGTAGTAGTGATTTTGGATAAGTTTCTTAATCACTCTGAGCCCCAGTTTCCTAATTTGGGAGCTTACTGGACTCCTTGGACCCTGGAATTTAGGGAGTGACTATGGTGATTGAATGATGTAATGCCTGTCGAGCGCCGAGCACTCAAGCTTAATAAACATTCATTACTTTTCTCGCCCCTGACAAGGCACCTCTTCGAACTTGTCCCCCCAGCTCCTCCATGCTTCCACTCAACTACACCCTTACACAAATACCCTCAGAGTGCTCCTTGCCTACCTGTATTGCCATGTTCTGGACAAGGAAGTGGAAGAAGTGAGAGGTAAAAGGAAAACTGACAAGGGGTGTGAGAAGATGCAGGAACCAGAGTTTTCGAACACTCCTAGTGGGAATGTAAATTAACACTACTTTGGGGTTTTTTGGGGGTTTTTTTTGTGTGTGTGTGTGTGAAGAAGATTAGCCTTGAGCTAACATTTGTGCCAATCTTCCTCTATTTTGCATGTGGGTTGCCGCCACAGCACGGCTTGATGAGTGGTGTGTAGGTCCTCGCCAAGGATCTGAACTTGCGAACCCTGGGCTGCCGAAGCAGAGCACACTTAACAACTATACCACCGGGCAAGCCCCTAACACAACTACTTGGGATAAATAGTAGGATCTACTAAACCTGGCCATATGCACACCTCATGATCCAGAATTTCCACATCCAGCACATATCTAACAGAAATGTGCTCATATCGTCACCAAAAGACAAGTGCAAGAATGTTCATGGCAGCACTAGTTACAATAGCCCCAAATTGGAAACAGCCCAGAAGCCCATCCACGGTAGATTAGATAAATTCATTGTGGCATATCCATACATGGATAAATGAACAGCAATGGGAATGAACACGCTGCAACTACCCACTGCAACATGAATGCATCTCACGAACGTAATGTTGAGTGAAGGAAACCAGACAAAAGAATGCACACCATAGGATTCTGTTTAGATAAGTTCACCGGCAGGCAAAATTAATCAATGTGTTAGAAGTCAAGCTAGCAGTTTCCTTTGGAGTGGGTGACAGCAAGGGGGTATAAGAGAGCTTCAGAGGGGATGCTAATATTCTACTTCATGATCTGGGTGCTGATTACATGGGAAATTCGCTTTGTGAAATTTAATTTAGGTGCATGTGTGGTATTCACGCACTTTCATCTATATATGTTATACGTCAATAAAAATTTATAAAATAAGGAAAATTGGCTAAAATTGATTTCTTTAAGCAAGAGGCTCAGACTCTTATCGGGGGGCAATTAAAGAAACAACCACTACAATCTATGAGGGAAAAATGTGCTACAAAGGGGTAAACCATGAGCTGTGAGCGCCCAGACAGTCCTGGCCAGAGACCCCGACCCCATACCTCAGGGAGGACTTCCTCCAGGAGGTGGCTCAGAGCTGAGCCTCAGAGACTGAAAAGGGAGCCATGCCTACTGTGTCTGGGAAAGCCATAGCAGGTGACCGACCGTGACAGGAAGCATGTGGGAGAGCCCGGCTGGAAATGAGGCTGGAAATGGAGGTGAGAGTCAAATTCCGGAGGCTCTCCTGTGTCCAGTTAAATAACGTAGACTGTGCTTGAAACAGTTTTCATCAAAGAATCTACAGTATGTGTTTAAAAAGTCCTATAGCAGCATGAGAGATGGCCTGGAGAGAAGGGAGTGGAGGCACCGAGACAAGTTAGAAGACAATTAAAATTGCACGTGGTCAAGTGAGAGATGATGACCTGAACTTAGACAGTAGTGGTGGGAACCTGAAACAGGGCAGGAAGGGGAGAGGAGAGAGGGACACACGACAATGAGTGTCAGCCTGGGTCTCAGGCAGATGGAGCAGCGTGCACACGAGAGGGAATACAGACAGTGGAGTGGGTTTGGCAGGAGGGAGGTGGAGAGAGATGGGCGCAGTTATTGATTGAGGTGTCTGGGAAATATTCAAAGGGAGATGTCCAAGAAGTAATGGGCAATTCAGATCCGGAATTCGGGGTATAGGGTTGAGCTGGAGCTGTAGGTGTGGGATTTGGGAGTTACTTGCGTGGAAATAGTATGGAAGCTTTCAGAGTAGATGACATCAGCTGGGGAGAGGGCAGACAGGTTGGCCATCCTGACCGTGGACCCATCCAGACTGCTGTCTTCAGTGCCGCCTCATACAGAGTTCTCGGTTCGCATGTGCTTTATGCAATATGTTCCTCTCTACATCCCTCTCTGCAGATGCCCCATCTTCCCCTTCCACCCATCCACATTTATTCACCCTTCCAAGAGGCTTGTCTCAAGCTCCTTCTCTTTGATGGCGGCTTCCCAGATTACCTTGGCTTGATTTATTTCTCCTCTAAACGTCTATTCTGCTTGCATCAGCCAGTCTTCTAATCGCCTGCCTGTGTTCTCCGTCAGTTGAGACACATGTTCAGTGCCACAACGAAGGCCAAAATAACAGTGGCTTAAGACAACGTTTTTTTCCTCTCATATAATAGTCAGAGTATAAGCAGAGCAAAGCCGATATGGTGATTTCAGAGTGCTGGGGACCTAGGCTTCTTCCATCTTGTTGCTCTGTCACAATCTAAGCTGCCACTAGTCCTACCATTTCATCTGTATCCCACCCAGCAGCAGGAAGAGAAGGGAAGTGGAGGGAAGGTCCCTTCCATTTAAGGCTATGTCCTGGAAGTTGCACACATCACTTCTGCTTACATCCCTGGAGCCAGAACTTAGTTACTTGGCCACCTCTAGTTGCAAAGGAGTCTGGGAAATATAATCTTTAGCTGCAAGGCTGTGTGTTTAACTAAAACCATGGGACTCCATTCTTAAAGAAGAAAGGGGGAAACAGATATTGGATGATCGCTAGAAGTCTCTGCCACACGTCTCCCCGTTATAAGCATCTTCTGGGTGGGAACCATAAGAGTAGGTGTTAACTGAATGAATGATTCATATGTTTACAATGCACTGTTTCTAGTTTGTCCTGGAGCATATTTGGCTTACAGGTGCTTCTCTTACCTGCTGTTTTATAACCTTCTTGAAGACAAGGATTCTGTCTTAGGCATCCTTGTGTCTCTCTGATCCTGTAAATATTTTCTTAATGATACTGGTTTTATATTCCTCAACAATGCTCAACCTAATACTCCTTAATACTTGCTAATTAAAGTTAAGTTGGCCTACAGGAGAGTGACTGGAAGGATAAACAGAGGAATTCTTTTTTCATCAATGCCATAAGCCCTGGTTGACAGAAATTCTTAGGGTCCCTGTTATCAGGGCTCAGATGACCCCAGCTGGGAGCCAGATCCCTATCTACACATAGGAAGACTTTCTTCCAGAGAATTCTGATGACCAAGAAGGCAGGTGGGAGCCTGGGCCTTTAATGCAGACTTTGTGGGGCCATGCAAGGAAGCCAGGCAGCAGCCATTCACTCATTTGATCAATCATCAAATGACATTAGCCCCTACTCCATGAGGGCACAGGGTGTGTTGGAAATACACTGGGGTCTGAGACAGACATGAGGCTGATTGTTTCCGAGGGACAGCAGACACTGAGAGTAAATGCATTGTGATGGGGAAGTCCAAGAGGCTCCGGGAGCAGCTATGGGGGGACCTGACCCATGGGGAATGTCCAGGGGAGGCACCAGGGGGACAAGAGTAGGACTGGAGACAGGAGCCATCAAAGGAAAGGTTCACCTTTGGCCCACTGAAGTCCTAACTTTGGATTCCAATTTCCTGGGCCTTAGGGTTTCAGGCAATTAAGCCGGGCTGGTGACAGGAGGAAGCAGGAATCGTTGAGGCGTGGATGGGAAGGAAGTGGGGTTTGACTGAGACCAGCTTATGAGGACGGCCCCATAGGGGCTAAGTGAGAAAGAGCTCTGAGGCTTGTGGCCGCGGCTGCTGGGCATATCTTTGCTTTTCTTACAGTGGAATCTGGACTGTGTCACTAAGACCACATCCTTCTCTTGGGGTGAGGGCGGGGGGACGTGCTGGAGTCTAAACAGAGTCAGGGAAGAAGCAGAGCGACTTCCCACGAAGCTCTCTGCTCCGAGTGGGGGAGGTGGAACCGAGGAGGGGAAACAGCTCAGGGCTGAGTTCTCCCACCCTCAAGAGCGACCATCTAACAGCATGGAGCAGCATCTCCAGGGGTCCAAAGTGCGGAGGAAAGTGTGGACAAAAATGGGCAAGGGGGATGCAAACACCAAGTCTTTAATATTCCGTTTGCCCACAGGTATCTGAAGATGCAGCTCGCTCTCTCCCACCCCCCTCCCACCCTCTCTGGCATCTTGCTTCATATTTACCCCCTCTTCCAAAAAGGCTCCCAACCCTCTTGTGCATTTTCCCTCAGGACATAGAGAAAACAGTGTCACTCACTGGTCGCCTGATTTGTGTAAGGACCTGAACTCTCTGTTGAGTGCTCAGTGGAGGTGACCCAGGGCCAAAGGACACAGGGTCCAGGGGTCTACTCCCAGTCCTGTCACTAATTCACAGTGTGGCTGTCACCCACCTGGCCCTCAGACTCTTTCTCTGTGAATGGGACCAGTAGTATACTCTGCCTCAGACAGAGGTGGTGAGTACAGAATCAAATGATACAGAGCTAAAAGGATATACCCCTGTGAGACTGTTATTTGTTATATAAATAGAAATCTGTCAGAGAACAGGTCCTTGCCTGCAAGGTATAACAGTTCCTAGAGGCAGGACAAACTCTCGCTAGGGAACACAGCTGTACCTGTGGGAAAGGGACCACAGAGGCATTCTTTGCTATAGTCCTCAGCTGGAAAGTACCCGCATTTGCAGTAAGTACACACATGGAGAGGCAGGCATGCAATAGGATACCATGTAGCAATGAAAACCCAGCAAACTAAAGCTACACACCACAGCATGGAGAGATCTTTTGGTCATCAAGCTGAATAAAAGAAGCAAGTCACAACAGAACACATGCGGTATGGTTCTATTCATGTAACGTTCACAATCAGGCAAAATTAAACCATATTGCTGGGGGATGTGTCCATATGGGTAAATCTAGAGAGAGAAGCCTTTAAATTATTCTCACAAAAGTCAGAATAGCTGGTGTCTCCTCCGGGGAAGGAAGGAGGGAATGGCTTGCATTGTGGGGGGGGGGGGGGGGTGTGTGGGGGGGGTGGGGGTGGGGAGAAGGACAGTTGGGGAACTGGCACCCCCCGTTTCTTGCCTTGAAAGGGCATTACATCTGTGTTCATGTTACAATTATTCTTTAAACTGTACATACATGTTTTATGTAATCTTCTGGATATATGATCTATCCTACAATTAAAAAAAATAAAGGCACCTAAAATCAACAGGGAGCCGCTCAAAATTAGGATGACAGCCCTAGAGATCTATCTCCTCGATTTTATAAATAAGGAGTCTGAGGTGAAGAGAGGTTACAAGGCTTGCTCAAGGTCACACAGTGTGTCCCTAGGCAAATGGGGACTTGAATGCAGTCCAACAAATCCTCACTCAGTGTCCCTCCCCCATCTCCCACCTCTCTGAGGAAGCCTCTTCACTGGAAGGCGGGGGCACAGCTTTTAAACCTGGGAGTTCCTTGTTTTGCAAAAAAGAAAAAAGGTGAGTTAGTGGGCTGATACAATAAAGAGCTGGTATAAACTCAGGATTGTAAACACTTTTCAAATGGAATTTTACAAAGATTTAAATCTGTCCCCCAAAACCTACATCATCATAATGATAAAATCACAACAAATAAATGCCAGGAATCTCCGGGAACTCTGAAATCTGGAGCTGGACTTGTGCTGCATCTGAGTTGCAGATGGTATCGATGAAGCCGCTTGCAGGGGCCAGGAGGGGGAGGAAGGGCAGGGAGCCAGGAAGTCTGCAATTTTATTGACTTTTCCACCTGGCCTAGGTGAGACCCCTAGCCCTGGGACAGTCAGCAAAAGAACCTCTGCTATCTCTCTGAGAGCTTTTTTGTTTTGTTTAGAGGTCAATTACTTCCCATTTGGGGAACTTGTGAACATTAAGAGGTGACTGGAGTGACGGGACTGAAGGATGCAGATAAGAGGCTGATTGCTTACAGAGCGGCTCCCCGGTGAAAGCCGCGCCTTGGAGAAGCCGTGGTGGGTGAGACACACACACAAAGGGGCAGCTTTCAGTGCAAAGGAGAGATTACAGGACAGAAGATGGGCAGCTGGGGGCGGGCTTGATGAGCTGGGAAAGGGACACAATTTAAAGTGATCCTGACAGGCAGAAAGCAGGAGATCTGGAAGGAGAGAGTTTTCTTCGCCCTCCTTTCCTTTTGGAAAGAAATTGATGGTGTCCTGTGAATCTCAAATTTCTATGCTCTCAACTGAAGAAAAAGCTACATAGATTGCACACGGACAAGGTTTTGTTATAGGTTTTTGTTTAGTTTTGTTTAGACCAGCAAATATGGATGCCACAGCAGTCTGGAGAGCAAAACAGAAAATGCTGCAGGTCATAGAATGCCTAAAGGATCCTGGGTGTATATGAAATCAACACCCGCTCTGGCCTCGCACACCCCTCCAGCCAACTGAATGCAGTCTACAGATTCCCGGGAGCCAGCCTTGAACTGTGTCTCGAATTACTACAGAAAATGACTCTGCCTTCGGCATGTGCCCATTTAGTCTCCTCCTTCCCTAAGTCCTAGACATTTCCCGGAACCTCTCGCAGTAAACGGTGTCATTCCCACCCTAATCACCAGGCTTAATCCACCTTCTCTAAGCACCTTCTCTAAGCACCCCAGCTCACACCGGGTTTTCTTTCTTTCTAGAGAGCTTATTGTCTGCCCTGTCTGACCCACGGCATATACCACCTTGCATTTTTAGATACCTTTCTCCTGTTAGTCTCTGGAATCCAATTAGATAATAAGTTCCCTAAGGGCAGCAGAAAAATCTTATTTTCTCTTGTATCCCTACCAGAAAAGTTCATTGACAACCGAGTTGCTGATGAGTGAACTAAGCCTCTGTCCCTTCACTCACGGCCTGGACCACAGCATCCATCTCCTTCCTGTGCTTTGCCATGTGGTACAAAGCAGGAGGCAAGGCCTATTCAGAACAGCACTCGTCTGGTAACTGCTTCCGGGTTACTTTTCTGTGCTGGAAGAGGATGGGAGGGTGAAGGCAGTGACATTTACAATTTCCTGCCCTGTGCCAAGTGCTTTGCTAGAGCCACACGAGGGTGACCTCCATCTCTAGGGTAAGGACTTTACCCAAAGGACAGCAACAAAGGATTTTAAAAAGTCAATATATAGTATTTTAGAATCTGATCTTGGAAAAATTTAATACAACTCACTTAACAACTGAGGGCCAGACAGTTGGTTACCCAGGGGCAGCATCGAACTTACACTCAGCCGTCCTGACTCTAAGGCCAGTGTCCACAGGTACCTTGTCCTCCTGTAAGAGAACCCCCGAAGTGAAAGAAGAATGAGAGCCCTGAGTGACAATTTTCTCAGGATGGAGATGTTAACTGTAATCTATAGTTTTTTTATCTTGGCTTAATTGACCAAAGAATATTTACTGAGATTTCTGAATTTAAAGCGCACATACTGCTCCTTTTAACAGCAGGGGCACAACACTTGTTGTAACTGGAAGACACTGCAGCGTGTTTCCAAACGCACTTTTATTAACAGTGAAGACAGAGAAATAAAAGAGGAGAGGGATGGAGGAAAAAAGGAGAGAAATGTAAGGAAACAGTAGTAAGAAAAACACGAACTATTACTCTTTTTAGCTTAAACATGTAAACTTGAAGACATGTAAACAATCACTAGTCAGGAATATTTTACATAGGACCAGGCAGCCTCTGTTTCCCACGTTAGTAAAAACCAGGCACATTCAGAAATGAGAAAATGCAGGCCCAATGCCTTTTAATTAAACATTAGAATTTATTAAATAATAGAATTTAACTTTTGAGAAGTTAGTGGTTGAAGGGATGAAGGACCAGAGTTTTCTATTGTCTAAAAATGCTATCCAGGGAAAAAAAAGAACCTGATTTTCCTAGTGGTGCCCACCAAAGACAAATGTTTTCTTTGATTGTATATTCCCATTAAGAAAATGAGTTTGTTTTCAGTCTTCAGTTTGCACGACTTCAGATGTATTTGGGGAAGGGACTCATAATTTCCTGGAAAGTTCAGGCTTCCTACCCATCATGTTAGGACTTACAGCCACGAGGGGCCTCCTTTCCTGATGGGGAATTTAGGAACCTTATGTTCTGAAAGAAAACCTGCGGAGGGAGAGGGGGTGTGAGAAGAGAAATCAGGGCACCTGTCTCCAGGGCCGACTAGGTCTTGTCTCCCTAGAGAATTCCGTGTATACTGGGGACTCAGAACTTCTGGATTTCCTTATTCCTTTAATTCGACGTTGTTTAGAGGTGACGGAGAGCTGGACAGATTCTAATGGCCCATACGCATACAAACACACACAAATATATTTAGCATATTTACTCAGGATGCTGAGCCGTATACCAGAGACAAAATGCACTGACAGCAAGGGAAGAACCAGAAGGCAGCGAGTTCTTCCCGGGGAGCAGTTGAGGCTCGAGAAGGGCCTCCACCGGCTTAGCACTGAGTCCCCAGGGGCGCAGCCTTTGGCGGCGGCAGGGAGGGAACAGGATAAACCCCGCGGGAGGGCGCGTCTCCCAAGGTAGTCCCTCTTCCTGACCGCCCAGATCCTCCTCTTCCTGGCTCTTCATCCTCCTTTCCTCACTCGTCTCCTTTTCTCCTTCTTCCCCCACCTGTTGCCTTTAATTGGAGGACCGAGGTCCTCTAGGACACCCCCTAAATCAACCTCTTAGTGTCCCGGGGCTGCCGCACACAAGTGAAGGAGCCTCAGTCCCTGGGTTGGAGGCCCGAAAAGTCCCCTGCGTCAGTCCTGCTCCGACACCCGAAACTTCCGGCCACCTTGGCTTTCCTCCCGGCTCCCAGAGCTGCTTCGCGGGCGGCAGGTGAAGGCCCCGCGTTTAGTCTCTTGAGGAGGGCGGGGAACGTCCCCAGGGCCTTCAGCGGGAAGGCTCGTGGGGGGCAATTCGTAGTCCCAGGGATCTCGGGGCGGGGGGGGGGGGGTGTCGGGTCGCCTCTTTCCTCCGCGGCGGCGGCCCACCATCCCACCATCCTGGCCGCGACCCGTTGGCTGAGGGGCGGCGACTGAGCGCCTAGCCCTAGAGGCTGTATCCGAGCCCAGGCGCCTCACCAGGCCCTGACACCCTGCAGCGTGGAGGGCAGGTGGCCTTGCGGGCTGGCATTTTGGCTGCCCCCGCCGAAGCCCGCGCTGGCCAGGGATGCGGGCGGCACGGGGCCCGGGGGCGCGCCCGCGTAGCCGCCGCTGTAGCCCGCGCCGTAAGCAGCGCCCGGGTAACCGCGGTAACAGGAGTAGGGCGCCGCGGCTGCGCCGTAGGGCCCGGGAAAGGTCGGCGCGCCCGGGCCCAGGCAGGGCTTGCCATCCCGCACCAGCACGGGCACCGCCACCCGGCGCGGCGCTAGGGGGTGGCCCGCCAATTCTAGGGACTTGTCCTGGCGCTGCCTCTTGCACTTGTAACGCCGGTTCTGGAACCAGATCTTGACCTGCGTAGACGTGAGCTGCAGCGCGCCGGCCAGGTGCTCGCGCTCGGGCGCCGACAGGTACCGCTGCTGCTTGAAGCGCCGCTCCAGCGCCAGCACCTGCGCCTGCGAGAAGAGCACGCGCGGCCTCCGCCGCTGCCGCGCCCCGGGCTGCTCGCGGCGGTCGCTGCGCTCGCCGTCGCCTCCGCAGCGCTCTGGCACCCTGGTCCCGCCGCGGAGGCCGGGCTCTAAAAGCACAGGAAGGAAGGTCGTCAGCGCCAGCCGAAGGCTCGCCCGAGCGATTCTTACATTGTTTTCAAGGGACGCCCCTCTCCCCAGGTAGCCTTCACTTCGCGCCCGCTTCTCCCCCTGCTGATGCCTTACCCCACCCCGGGCTGGTCTGAATGTTCCTCTCCCCAAGCTCTGTGGCTTTTCTACCTGCTGGCACATAATGTAAATTGTGACACTCTACGGTTCCCGGTGTACAGCCGTTTCCCCAAAGGCAGACTGGACGAAGAGTCTCAGACAGCTTCCTTTTCTTCTCAGAACGCCTGTGCCTGTGGGGGTTGGGTGGGGGCGGCTTGCTGTGAATTCAGTTCTAAAGGGTGGGCGAGTTTGGCGAAGCTTTTCTTCGAGAAGGGGGGGAGCGGGGCCGAGAGGGCGCCGAAACTCGGGGACATGCATGCCGGAGGAGGCTCCTGTCCGCCTGCTTATCCGTCGTGGTGCCGCGCGCATCGCGGGGTCCTTGGCTCCTAGCCCAAGGACAAGAGTCTCCGTGTCTCCCACCTTCACCCCACCTTTGCACACACCCTTGTCCTTTTGGTCGTGAAGTGCTCCACTGGCACCAGGGACCCAGGAGAGGACTTTGTTGGACCCAGTGCTCTGCAATCCGAGTTAACAAAATAAAATAAAACGAAATATTTTGTGACTCTTAGCCCGGAACTGAGGTTCTCTTTGAGGAATATATGAAGTTGAGATCCACATTTGGCTTTTTGAAAAGCGGCCTCTTTCTCTTTTGGGGTGTCCCTGGCAAGTGGGTGGCGTCGGCTTCCCCAGACTTCTCTTCCCCGGGACAGAGTCCTCGCCGAGGCCCCGAGGAGGCTGTGCCCGCAGCCCGCCGAGATGCAGCCCGTCCTTCCCTCTTCCCGCCGCTCTCCTGTCTTGGCTAAGCTCGGCTTTTACCCAAGGCTGGGCAGAGAGGAAAGGCTGAGCTTTCACGGAAACTCACCCCAGGAGAAAACCAGGAACGTGGAGTGGATTCAAGCTCGTGGAAAGGTGGAGCCGGACACGCCTAGTTAGAGCCCATGAGGGTTGGAACCCGACTCCAAATCCTCAACCTGCTGGCACAATCTCCTGGGGGGAGGGGGGATGGGGCCGTTTGGTGTTTAAAGTTTGAGGAAATAAAGACTTCCTTCAGAGAAGCCTGTGCACAGAGAAACTGAGGACACCTCTCCTCGCGAAGAAAAATACTGAGGATTTTTCTTAGGAAATCGAAAAGTAACAAATGACCTTCAGCGACTCTGTGGAACAAGCAGGCCCTCGCTTGGAGGTCACCACGCAGGCCGAGGGCCGCGGCCCAGGCACCCCGCGCCCTCCTGCGCGCAAGCCGAGCCCCTCTCGCCCTGCGGCCCTGAAAGCAAGGTGGGTCGGCTGGGGACAGGTGAGGGGCGCGGAGGCCACCGGGGAGGTCACTTCTCCACGCAGTCGCTGCCGAGGCCCTGGGCTTGGTTCCCGGAGCCGTAGCCGGCGCGGGCCCCTTCTCGGCGTCCAGGGCAGCTGCGGAAGTGTCGCCGCCCGGGGTCCCCAGCGGTGGAGGAACGCGCTGCAGGTGCCTTCGCTGCGAGGACGGCGGTGCTCCCAGGAGCGCGACCCTTTCTCAGCAGAGCTGGAGCGAGCGCCCAGAGGGCTAAGCAGCGCCCAGGGAGCTCAGTGTTTAGAGGACGCTGCAGAAAACCCACCGGCTTCTTTGAGAACATCGAAAATTCAGTGCTCTCCAGACTTCTGGAGTCGGTAATAACCAGCCTGCCCAAGTCGTGAATAACTCCGAACTAGTTAGTCAGTTTGCGCCTTGAATGGAGGGGCCATAGCACAGCCTGGCAGAGGAGGCCGACGACTGCAGGCGCCTCGCGGGCCCCCAGACCCGCATGGCAGCCGCGGACCGAGACGCAGAGGTTCAGCAAGAGAAAGAGCGGCTTCTTCATCTCTCAGAACGTCGCGCCTCTCTTGCGGAGTCGCGCCACCAACGCAACACTCCCCGCCGGTCCCTTCCCTTCCCGCCGCTGGACACGGGGGCCGGGGAACGAGGTGGCGCCTTAGGAGACCAGGCGCCGAAACTCGGCCGGAGTCGTCTCCCAGAGCAGCTGAAACCTCCCAGACTCCGAGGGACTCCGCCGCCACCCGGTCTGGTGCCACCTCTCATTTTCAGGGCGAGGAACCCGGGCAGACGAGTGACTGGGCTGGCTGGGCCACTCAGCAAACCCCAAGAAAAGGCGTCCTGGGAGTGACCCCAGAGCCGATGGCGTTTCCACTCCCAAAGCGCCCCGCTGCTTGGATGGCTACGCTTCTGGCAGACGGTGTAGGGTAGAGAGATTCGGAGACGGGGCCGGGAAGGCTGGCGGTGATGTTGCAAAGCTAAGATGCTATAGAGGGTTTTGCTGTAAGAAAGAGAAGCTGGACTTTCGGGCAACTGTGGCTTTAAGTGGGGCTGATGGTTCGTGGGAATCAGAGGACAGGCTGCGGAAATAGTGAATCCCTAAGATTCAGGACCTTATTTTCGTTAGGGCTGTGTGAAGCACGCTGGGTGTCTGGAGGGGACGGCAGAGGGGGCTGAGAGACCTGTCTTTGGACTCTTCAAATGAGGAAAATGGGGACAGGTCCTTGGAGCCAGGAAGAGCAGGAGTGCGTGTCCCCCCACAAGCCAATTGGTAATGACCCATCCCCCCTCACGATTTCCCTGTAGGGGCAAGACCAGAGCGCATACTCACGTGGCTCCTCTACGGGTTCCGCGTCCATCTCCGTGACCATCTCACAGGGACCCCCAGGAGGCTCCGACCCCTCCTGCCTTCTGTCGCCGTCGCCGCCACCAGCGTTGTGAGCCTCCGAACCTCGGAGTTCTGGGACCAGTCGCAGGTACTGAGAGCTTTCCGGGCTCCTCCGTGCCCTCGGGAGTTGCAAGGCCTCGGGGCCAATCTGCTCGCGTTCCAGCCTCAGGATGTCATTGACCAAGAATGGGGTGGAGGTGACAGGGCTCAGCAGCATCCCGAAGGAGGAGGAGGCGGGGCGGGGGCGTCCGCAGTCCCGGGGAAGCGCAGCGCCCTGAGCTTCTTGTCTTGTTGCTGCAGGCACCGCAGCGCCAAGCTCTGGGAGAGACGCCCAGCCTCCCGAACTGCGCTTTCCTCTGGGCCATCCCTGCCGGCCTGGTGACCAGTGAGGAGACCGCCGATCCCATTGGTTCCTTCAGAAACCACGTGCTAACCCAGCACTGTCCTCCCCAAGTGCTTTCTTCCCGCGCCCTTCGAATTCCTCTTCCACCCCCAGCCACCTTCTGGAAAGGTCTAGTTCGTATTGATGGTTCTCAAAAGCAAGGAAAACGGGAGAAATGGTGCTGCGCGCGGCTTGTATCTCGGTAAATACGGTACAAGCGGGAGCTTCCGAAGTCAACCCAGGGTCCGCAGGGACTCTCCTGGTGGAAGTACGGGGATGGGGGGTGGAACCCTTGCTCTGCAACCTGAGCCGGTCCAGCCGGCCGGGTCGTAGCTCGACTCTCCGCTCTCGCGGCAGAGGGAAACTCAGGTGGGGACGGCTAGGCACCCGCAGAATTGGAGGTGCACGCGGGGGTCTTAGTGGGTTCAGGGCGGGGCCAGGGGTGGGGAGCTCCTTCCAGGGAGCAGAGGCTGGACAGCCGAGGAGCGAGTCTTGACCCGCCATGGCCTACCTAGACTGAGGTGGAAATGTCTAGCGTTGAGCCGAGTCCAGGTCTGGGGTGTCCGGATCTGCCACTTCTCAGGAGGAGCGTCTGAGCTCCGGGAGCGAAGAAAACGCTTGGGAGCTATATTCCCCCCGCCCCGCGCTCTTAGCAGCCCCCGCCGCGAGTAGGTGGGGAGGGGGGAAGACCATAGACCCGGCCACGTGGAGGTGCCAGACGGGGCTCACCTTGCCCTGCTATTCCCAAGTTCCTTCTCTCCTCCTCTTTAGCCTCCCTAAAGTTGATTGTCCTGAGCGAGCGTGCGTGTGTGAACGCCGCGCCCCCCGAAGGGACTGCAAGTTGTGACGGGCACTAGATCCCCGGAAACGCTCCGCGGACACAGCGGTACCGCGTGGTGCAGTGGTGACGGAGGTGGAGGTGGAGTCAGCAGGCCCAGCCCTGGCTCCGCAGCAGCCAACTGTGGGCTTTGGGCCAAGTATTTGCCTCTCAAAGTTTAGACTTCGTAAAATGAAGATAAGACGACGCCCATCATGGGATGGTTGTGAGAATTAAGGGAGATAATGCGTATGAAACCATCAACGAATATCCACTGCTGTTCCCCACCTACCTGGTTCAAGAAAACATGATTCGAGTCAGCAGTCTCAACACAACAGAAATCTAAGGAGTTTACAAATATATTTTAATCAAAATGGGATCTCACTAGAGTTCTTTCTGGGATTTCAGATCAAACGTTTCTTAAACCTTATTAGGCGAATTCAGTATTGCAAAAACTGGGCGTTATTTTCTGAAATCCAGATAAACTGAAACTCTTCTCTCCAGGCTAGTGGGTGCAAAACTTCTCACAAAAATTCATGCAAGTTTTTGATGAATTTGATGGTGCAGCCAAGTAATAATTTCTTATACATTGTATCATTCACTTTTTACATCAAAGCTATACCCAGAGTGTTTCCAGTTTCTTGTTTTTTTTTTAAGTGAAGCTTAGCGATCAGAGAGGTTAAGCCACTCAGCGGATGGGCCAGGTCGTCGATGGCAGAGCATGGGGGCACTCTCGTTTTGCCAAAACAGTACCTCCCCCATTTTTTTCCTGAAAGAGACGTCACTTTGTCCTCAGAGATGTGGAAATCTTGCAATGACCCATACATTTATCTAGCTTTTATTTTATTTTTTTCTGAGTATAAAACCATGCACACTTTGGAAAAAATGGAAAATGAGGAAAAGTTGAAAAGAAAACAAGATCCATCCAGAGATAACATTTTAGCGCACTTCCTTCTCTCATATTTTTGCGTGTATGAGCTCAGAGGGTATATGCACGTTTGCATATTTAAAATTTACATCATAAGCATGTCCACCACTTCATTAGAGAGTTTTTACAAATATACTATTTCGAAATGGCAATATAATAGTCCACGTTATGAATGGACCATAATAGACTGTGTTTATACTTTTAGATGACTATATCTAATTTTTTTGGTCACTGAAAATAGGGCTTCAGAGAACATCTTTGTGTTTTCATCCCTGTCGACATTTTGGGTTACTTGCTCAGGATAAATACGTAGGATAAACATTAATGAGTTGGGCCAGCCCGTGGCTGACTGGTTAAGTTCGCCCGCTCGCTTCGTGGCCCCGAGTTTCCCGGGTTCGGATCCTGGGCGTGGACATGGCACCGCTCATCAGGCCATGCTGAGGCAGTGTCCCACATGCCACAACCAGAGGCACTCACAACTAGAATATATAACTACATGGGGGGTGCTTTGGGGAGAAGAAGAAAAAACAGAAGATTGGCAACAGATGTTAGCTCAGGTGCCAGTCTTTAAAAAAGATTAATTAATGAGTCCAATATTTTAATGCTCATAAAACATATCCCACGATTTCCTAGAAAAACAGTATTATCGCGTCCTCTTCCCCGCAGAGGTGCCGGCAAACGTCTGGTGGATGAGCATTTACAAGCCCCTGACACCGGAGAGGGAGCGAATCGAGAACCCTGTTTCCATTGGGAGGCCGGCGGTAGGCGCGACGCGCGTCAGCTGCAGTAACCGGCCTCAGCGCAGGCGGCCGAGCCGCGGCTGCCGGCCACCCCGGGGACAGACGTGGGGCCGAAGACCTGCCAGCGCCTTACTCCACGGTGGAATGCCTGCGGCGACTGTTGCGCTCTAGGAAGTCGTGGAAGAAAGGAGAGACTTGGCATCAGCAGCCGTGAGTCCCAAGTCGGCTCTCGGGTCCCCGCCTCGCCTTCCTTTCCCAGTTCGCTGCGAGGATCAAACGGGGCTTGGAGCGTGAGACCAGCTCGCGAGCAGCGCAGATGAGCCTTCGGTGCGGAAGGGGCGACCCCGGCCCCGCCCCTGGGGCGAGCTTGCAGAGGCGAGGGTCGCGCTCGCCCAGCCCCTGCGGGCACGCGGGCTGTCCAGGGCGCCCGCCGCGGGGCGGGGACACGCAGCGCGGGCTCGGGGCTCAGCGCCCTCCCCACTCGCCTCCCGCGGCTCGGACTGGCGCTGGGGCATCGCCGCCAACAGGCCGGCCTCGTCTCCCCTTCTCCCGGCCTCTCCGGGGCTGGGGAGCCCTGCGAGCCGACCGCCCGAGACTGGAATCCGGACGCCGCTCTCGTCCCTTCCGGCTCGACGGGAGCCACCTTAGCCACCGCCCGCGGCGTCGGGAGAACTCGAGCAAGCCGGCGGCTGGCGTAGCTGGGCCCGCGCGCAGGCCAGAACAGCTCCGGAGCCCCGAGGCTCTGGGGCAGGATCGGGTGCAGCACAGACAGTGTAATGCGGGGCGTGCGTATGTGTGTGTGTCTCCCTTGCGCGTGAGGGGGGCCGTCGTCATCTCCGTTCTTAAAATGAGACGGAGACGGCGTGCCAGGGGTGTGAGTGGATCTGCCCTACACACAATAAAACGCTCCACCGGGACTAGGCCCCAAAACATGTTTTGAGCGCCTACTGTGGGCTCGCTCGGGCCCAAGCTCTGAATATACTGAGGGAACGAGGGGTCTGTCCTTTATCTTATCCCATTCGTGCACGAGAGACAGACGTTTACATCATCCCCATGCAGTGTGATGCCCTGCCCAATCATATGGAATTTGTGCACAATATTTATTGCACCTCTTCCCATCCATGGCCAACAGTCCTTTTCTCCCTGTTTCTTTCAGACTTTCCTAAAACGAAGGGATTCCCTCTTTAAAATGTGGTACCCAACAGGCTAATCCCAGCGACTTTTGGCGCTAGTGGGCCCCGTGTGCTTGCAGGCAATTAACTGTCTCTAAGGTCTTTAAGGTGAGCACAGGGTCCCCACCAGACTAGAGGAGAACTCTGGGTCTGTTGTCACAGCATATCCCCAGGGCCTAGGCTAGCAACCGGCACATAGTAGGTCTCCAATAAATATTTATTGGATAAAGGGGTCTGCCCTGTCGCCTGGGGATAGTCCATAGGGTACCCTGGGGACTGGCCCAGAGGCGTCTGGCCACCTGGGGCTGGGGAGACTCTGAATCCCTCCATGATGGCACTTTTGCCGGGACCTATTTTTTAATATTATAACGTTTATTTTTTTGAGTATGTGAAACATTAACATAATTCTCAGTCAAAATTACGTGAAAAGATATAGCCAAGAAGTGACCACTGCACCTTTATCCTTTCTCTTCCTATTTTCATTCGCCTTTCTTCCCTGGTTCTTACATCCTCCCAGTTCCATTCATTTTTCCTTTCTGTGCTTTTTTTTTTTTTTTTTTACAAATGAGCAGATCCGGGTATATTTTCCTATTTTCCCTTCTACCTAAGATGACAAGGTAGCATAATAGAGGTACTCTTTCTTGTTGTTACAAAGCACTGACATTTATTAAGATTTTGTGTTCTTATCATGCTTCTGATTGCTATCCGTGGATGGCTGCTGTGTTGTAACACAAGATGTCACAGCTGAACAGTGCTGTCTGTGCACTTTCTCCCCTCTCTCCTTTCTCAGAATGAGCTATTCCGTGCCTATGGGAGACTCAGGACACCAAGCATCTCTAGCTATCTGTGACTGTTTGCATAGATCTTCATAAGCCTGTTTTCACAGAGTGCAGAATTATAAAGTAAATCCTTTCAGAGCAACTCATTGAATTTTCTCCATTTTTCTTTTTAAGATGATGCTTTCTTTTAAGTGATGGTTTCTCATTTTTTCTTTTAGTATAATTGTCTCTATTTTACAGATAGAGAACTCAGAGGTTACTTATGGTCCAAAACCACACAGGTACCAAATAGCAGAGGAAAACTAGAATCCAGGTTTTCTCACTACCGGTCCTGGTTGTCTTTCTACCATTCCCCCGTGTCACGAACACAAAGCCATTGCCCTTCACCTCTGTTGTCCCTGCTCCTGGTTTAATTCCTCAAGAGTAGAGAGGAAGAATTGCAAAATAACTGGGGACAATTTGGCAAAAAGAACTAGACGATTTTATGTACAGTTTCCTTTTTAATTTTTAACGCACATTTACATCTCATCTCACTGATTCTAAACATAACCCTGTGAGGTGCGGAAAGCACTCATTGCTTCTAGCTTACAAATGAGGAAACTGAGACAAAGAAAGGGTAAGAACCCTGTTTGGGGTCACACGTGTCTCCTCATTTCCAGTGTGGGGCTCTGCCATTGGGGCACACCAGGACTGATGCAGTTGCTTAGTAACCATCTTTCCTATGTATCTTCCTACTTCTTTCCTCAGCATTTCTTAGCACCCTTGTCTCTAAGACAAATTCACTACACATTTTTAAACTTCACTGAAACTATTACTTCGATATTTTCCAAATTATTCAATTCAACTCAGTACATATTTTCTGAGTGCCCGTTATGTAGGGGAAAGGTAATCATATATAATCTATCGTTTTAAACTGAGACATTTTTAAAAGAAAGGAAACACTAACTGGAGGGATGTCAGGCATAAACCACAGCTGTTCCAGGGAAACCAGGATGTATGGTGACCTTATATACAGTATGCGGCACTTTGCAAGGCACTCAGGACACAAAGACAAATAGCACACATTCCAGGACCCTCCAGGAGTATCCAGCCCCCAGGGAAGAAGCCGGTGACTTGTACTGTAGAACGTTGCCAGCACACTCGTATCTAGTAGACTGGCATTCGTGTGCTTAGTTTCACCTGCTTGAGGAAGGAGAACATTTTTACTTATAAGGATATTTTCATCATCAAAGTCTATGATGTGGATCTGATTATCATATTTAAGAGACTGGTTGATCACTGGTACCTCATTTTTTATGCTGCCACAAGGCAGGCACACCTGCAGTCACAAACACCTAAGGCTCCCTTGATAGCACAGCCCCTCCCCAGAACAAGCGTTTTTCCCCCTGGCCCACTCCTTCTTAAAAAGAGTCTTTTACAATTTGCTTTCTCACTTAATAATATATCCTGGAAATCACACCCTGTTGGCTCAGAGGTATCTTCCTCATTCTTTTTTTACGGTTGCCTAGTACTTCATTGCGTGACTGTTCCATAGTAGTTTATCAACCACTCTCCTATGAATATTTAGATTTTCCCAGTATTTTGCAATTAGAAAGTTGTGATGAATGACATTGTTACTATGTGTTTTTGTGTTGTTAGAGGTGTATCTTCAGAGCATATTGTTAGAAGTGGCATTGTGGGTCAGAAGCAAATGTGTGTATAATCTAGTAGGCATTGCCAGCTTTCCCTCCAGAATGGGTGTACAGGTTTGCATGCACCAGCCCTGTGTGAGTACCTGCCTCCCTCCCTCTTAGGAACATGGGCAACAGAACATAGGAGACGTTTTTCACCCATCTGTTAGGTGAGAAATCGTCACTCAGTGGTGTTTTAATTGGCGTTTCTTTAATTTTGAGTGAGATGGAATATCTTTTTATGTTTAAAGCATATACACATATGTGTATGTGTTATCTATCTACCTAATGTATAATACACATAAAAAACACATAAATGCACATAGATTTAAATTGTATATTTTTCACATTTTCTATCCATTTTTAAGGGTTTTCTATACATCAATGATTTTGGCTCTCTGTGCAATATGTTGCAAATATTTTCTTCCTGTTTGTCAGTTGTCTTTTGACTTCTCTTATAGAGCTTTGTGTCATGCATTTTAAAATGTGGTCACGCGTATTCATCTTTTCTTTTATTGTCTCTGGATTCAGGTCATAGTAAGAAAACCTTTGCCTACACCGACTGGGGTTAAAGAGGAATAAACCCCTATTTTCTTTTAGCCCTGTACGGTTTCCTTGTTTGCATTTAAGTCTATTTGGAGTGTGTGGTGTGAGTTAAGGATCTAATATTGTCTTTTCCCAAATGGCTATTTGGGGACCATTTTAACGGTTTGCCTGAGGTGACTTTCACAGGCGCTCTCTGCAAAACCCTGAAAATCAGCGCAAAAATCTCCGGGTTAGGGGAGGAGCCTGGGTGGAGTGGAGAGCGGAGCGGGCCAAGAGATTTCTAGTAATTGTTTAACAAACAGTCAGCTTCTCAACTGCTCCCCCTCCCCCGCCCCCTTCCCGTCCTGCTCCGCAAGGCGGAGACAGCTCGTCTGCTAGCAGATCGCAGGGGCTGGACTCCTCGGCCCTGCGCTCGGGTGCCCGGTGCGTCCCGGCAGCACCCCCGCGCGCTCGCCGCCCCTCCGGCGTGGAAAAGACCCGGCTGGGCGCGGGGCCGAGCGCTGCTCGGCGACTCCCTGGGCCGCGCCGCCCGCTCCGTTCCAATTAACATTCCAGCGCCGCCTGATAGAGCCCTGGGAGCGAGGCCCAGCCCCTGGAAAAATAAACGCTTGGCCCCAGCGGCTGTGTGTGTGTGTGTGTGTGTGTGTGCGCGCGCGCGCGAGCGCGTGTGCAGGGCCCGCAGAGGCCCAGGTTAAATAAACAGCGCCGCCCGGAGCGGGCCGTTGCCGCGGGACAGCGAGTCTCGGTCGCGGTCCCTGCGGGCTCGGGTCCGGGTCAGGGGAAGCCCGGCAGCCCAGGAGCAGCAGATGCGCCCACAGCTGCGCCGCGGGACTGCGAGGCCGCCGCCGCTCCTCTAATAGACTGGCCAGGGCGGTCTTGCCGAGCCCTCGTGATACCCGTGAAGCCCGGGATGTGATCAAGCGCATCGCTGCAGCCCCAGACCCCCGGGAGTTTTACTACCCACTGCCTGACCTTGGCTGTCAGACAGATCCTTTCCGGCTGGTTTTGCTATCTGGCATCTTGCTCAGCTTGAGCGTCCATGACCTCCTTGACGCCCTGTTGAGATAAGCAGGACAGACGTCATCATCTCAATTCCAGTGATGGGATGTTGAGGGGCAGAGGGGGCCAATAACTTGTTTATGGCCATTTGCCTAGTGAGGGAACAATGACAGAGCTGGCACTCAAGTGTTTTGCAGGCCAAGTCCAGGGCTCCAAGTTGCACCTGCCTTAAGACATCAGGAACCTGCAAATTGCCATAAATGATGTTCTACTATCATTATTGTTACTCTCTGCAGCTGTAAAAGATGTCAATACCTCCATGCACACAGACGGCATATGGGGCCACCTCTTAACTGGGTGGAGTGTGTGGAGTGTCAAAGGTAGAAAACATTGTAAATGCAACCTTTGTACAAAAAAAGTCACCTTAATAAAACATCAAAAACATCTTTATTTCCTTAACACAGTTGCAAGTTGCCCAACGATTGTTCCAGAACTCACCGTCCAGGGGCCTTCTATTGCCTGCTAGAGCCAGCCTAGGCTTCTGAAATTGCTGTTTCAATTAATTTTGTTTTTGTATAATACAGATAAATGAATTTGTTTTGTGAGTTTAATTTTTAAAAGACAATTTATACACAACCTTTAGGAAAACTGGAAACCTGCTAAGGTTTGGTGGGTGAGGACTAGATTAGAAGAAAATAATTGTGAAGTGAGCTGGTAGTTAAATACCATCCATTCCAGATTCTCGGTCTGCTGCCTGAACGAAAGGGTGAGTAGGGTACCATACCATCATTCAGACTGTTTTGCCTCTATAGAGAATTATTGAGTCCTCAGGCATTTGTAGTCTGTCTGTGTCCCCCTGAGGCAATAACCATGTCTGCAGCCATCTGTGGGGCCACCCATGTCTGGGGGGTGCCTTGCATATAAGGAATTTAATTTGTAATATAGCCACAGGTTTTGGTGCTGCTTAACCTTACATGGGTACTAAAGAGATCTCTTTTGAGAGCTCTCCCCTCCCCCTCTGGGGACAAGTGGATACTTGCCTCAAACACAGGGAGAAGGGCATGTGGATTAGTGGCTGGTGGGGAGCCTGAGGCCTGGGGAGCTGCAGGAGCACAGTCCATTACACTTTTCCCAGTGGGCACTCTCCATACATGTGTGACAGCTGACGGGCAGCCGCCTGGACAAAGACAGAGCACGCAGGAACAGCCGGCATGTTGATATTTGGTGCCACATAGATAAATTATCCCGATAACCAAGTGCATTTTCCCTTTCCACCTCTTCCCCAGACAGTCTGACGCTGGGGAGACACATTAGAGAGTAGGGCGGCTCGTTTAAAGGCCGACCTAGGGTAGGTCTCCCGATTTGAGCAGGTCCTCTTTATGTAGGAGGGGAGCCCAGAAGGCTCTCACTGTGCCAGACAGCCCTTCATCCAGCTTCCTTTGGCAGGGCTCCTCTGGCTTCTGCTGTAATTTGGGTTTCCCTCCAGGGACTGGATGCTGTAGGATGCCTTGCCTACTTGGAGCAGGGTG
Organism: Equus przewalskii; assembly: GCF_037783145.1. Lineage (NCBI taxonomy): Eukaryota > Metazoa > Chordata > Mammalia > Perissodactyla > Equidae > Equus > Equus przewalskii. The sequence continues at coordinate 52,727,612 of NC_091832.1, forward strand.
AAGTGGATCTGTAGCCACAGGGCCCTGGGCTTGTTTGGAGTTGGGGGGGGGGGGGTGGGGGTGGGAAACAAGTTTATGTCAAGAGAAGCTGGTAATACATTCTCCTTTCCCAAGTCCTGGTGCTTGGGAGAGATTGGAGAAGAGGTGATTATAGGAAAAGCATATAAAATGTTTGATTAATCAGGAAATCTTTAAAAAGTTTTGCTTTGCATTTCCTTTTGGTCTCTCCGGGGGTCTGGGAACAGAGACAGGAAGGGAGGTGCCAAAATTGTGCTTGCTATATACAATACAAAGGAGAGAGTGTCAAACCAAGTTAACACAGAGAATGAAGCTGCCAGTCCTAACCATAATTGTTATTTTCTGTCTAATTCCCAGGAAGGTCCCTACATCAAAAGCTAATATTTGACCATTACTTTAGCAAACTCTAGGCATTATTTTCATCAACCACTTCCCTCATTTTCACAGACAGGCTCAGAGGAACTGACCCTGTGGCTGAGGGCACACGGGTAGAGGGAAGGGAGCAGGGCTTCAGCTGCACAGGGAGCGCCAGACTTCTGACTGGAAGTGCTAGCGGTGATTAGGTGTCTGCAGGGTATCAGCCTCTGACAGCCACCCCTATCCAGTGCTCTCCTGTCGGCAGCCTTCAATAAATACAGTCAGCTTAAGAAACCATTCATTAAAGTTCTCAGCATTACTTTTCCACCTTGAATGAAGGGGTGGTCTGAATATTAATAATATCCAGTATGCACTCAGTTCTTACCAGGCACTGTGCTTTATATGAGTCTGCCTTACGTATTTGCACAGTTATTACCCATCCACTGTCCTCTTCCTCCAGATGTCTTCATGGCTCCTTCAGGTCTTCCCACAGCTCACCTTGACTCCTGCCCTCTGGGAGATAATATCTGGGGAGGAGTGGAGAAAATAATAAATAGAACACATAGGTAAATAGTATCGCATGTGAGAAGGTGATATATGACATTGAGAAAAGAAATAGATGTGAAGACAATAGACAGGAAAGAAGGATCAGAGGTGTGCTGTGTGTGCAGAGGTGGGCAACTGCAGTTTTAAGAAGGGTGCTTAGAAGAGGCTCTTTGAGAAGATGAAGTTTGAGCAAGAACCCAAGGGAGGTGAGGGAGTGAGCCCTGCGTTCTGGAGGGAGTGTGAACAGCTGATGCAAAGGCCCTCAGACGGGCTCATGCTGGGTGCGTTTGAGAATCGGTGTATTGAGGATAGATGGAGAGGAGCAATGGGGGAGGGGAGAGGAGCAGCAGAAGGTGAGGTCAGAAAGGTCAAGGGGACTTGGTAGGCTAGTGAGGAACTTTGGCTTTTATTTTTGAGGGAAATGAAGAACACTGGAAAGTTTTGAGTAGATGAGTAATGTAATGCGACTTGAATTTGTAAAGGACCTCCCTGGTTTCTGTGTTCAGAAAAGTTTGCAGCAAAGCAGACACGGAAGGACGGAGACTTGTTAGGGGGCTATTCCAATAATCTAGACAACAGGGGGTGATGGTGGACCCAGGGAGGAGGCATAGGAGGCAGTGAAAAGTGGTCAGATTCTGAGCATATTCTGAAGGTTGAGCAAACAGGATTTCTAGACAATTGGATGTGGAGTGTAAGCTACAGTGAGGAGTCAAGGGTGATTCTAAGTTTTTTGGCTTGGACAAATGGAAAGGTGGAGTTGCCATCAATAGAAAAAGGAAAGCCTACAGGCAGAGGAAGTTTTGGGGAGTAGACCAGGAGTTCAGTGACAAAATTTGGGATGTCTATGAGACCTCCAGTGAGCTGCTGGAGTCAGGCGTTTGGGAGACAGGCCTAGGCTGAGAACATATATTTGAGAGTTGGTGGCATATATATGTATATGCAATTTAAAGCCACAATCCTGGATGAGATCACCAAGAGCATGAGTGTAAATAGAGAAGAAAAGAAGTTCAAAACCAAATTCTCAGGCAGCCTGAAGGTTAAGAGGTCAGGGACTCAGAACAGGAAACATTCACAAACCCACTGCTCTGAATGCTAGAAAAAGTCAATGTTACTAAAAAAACAATGTGCTGGGCTGTTCTACATTAAAAGAAACAAGAGAGATATTACCATCAAATACATTTTGTGAACTTGGATTGGATACTGGATAAAAAGGAGTCTACAGGGGCCGGCCTGGTGGCATAGTGGTTAAGTTTGCTTGCTCAGCTTTGGAGGCCAGGGTTCAGATCCCAGGAGCGGACCTACACACTGCTTGTCAGGCCATATCAAGACATGCTGCGGAGGCGTCCCATAAACAAAATAGAGGACGACTGGCACAGATGTTAGCTCAGAGACATCTTCCTCACCAAAAAAAAGCAAGAAGCTACAACAGACATTTTTGGAACAATTGAGGAAGTTTGATTTTGAATAGATATTAGATGATAGAATTAATGTTAATTTTCTTAGATGTGATCACAATAGGGTGGTTTTGTTGTGTGTTTGGGATGAAGAGTCATGATGTATGAACTTTAAAATGATTCAGCAAAATATAAGTGGAGAGAGAACAAATGTGGCAGAATGGTGATGGTGAATGGTTAGTTGAATGATATGTGGGTTAGTTAGATGAAAGATACGTGGGTGTTCACTGTACTGTTCTTTCAATTTTCCTATAAGTTAGAAAAACTTCAAAATAAAAAAATCAGAGAAAAAAAGGTTGGAGGAAGAGGAGTAACCATAAAGGAGACTTCAGAGAGGAGCAGAAAAACCAGAGAGGGTGATGGCCTGGAAACCAAGTGAAGGAAGTGGATAAAGCAGGAGGGAACAAAAACAATGTAAAATGCTACAGTAGGTCGAGTAAAATGGCAGAAATGATTCTTGGATCTAAAAACAGAATCAGTGGTGACCTTGGCAGAGCAACTGGGCAGAGTGGTGGAGTGACAGCCGCCTCCCAGGGCTAAAACCAAAGGATGGGTCTGCTGACTCAGAGACTGGGCTTCTGGAAGTCAGGAGTGTGTGTGTGTGTGTTTGTGTGTGTATGTGTGTGTCTGCTCATCCTCGTGTGGGACAAGCTGTGGTGAGTGAACTGGGCAGCTGTACTCAGGGTCAGAGGGGGACCCTGGAGGGAGGAAGGGGTCCCAGTTCTGGGTTTAGCAGAACAGCCGGGCATCTTCTCTCAATAGCAAAGAGTACAGGGCGAGTCAAAGAAATTTTGAGTGTAGTAAATACTGGGGTTGGCTTTTATTTCACAGAGTGGATTTATTCGGATGGAGAAGGATGAGCAGGAGAAACAACACCTAGAATAAGAAGTACATTTATTTTATTCTTTTGTTTTTACCACTGTCTGGTAGCCCAGATCAAATGTGGATGAAGAATGATAGCATCACATTGATATCTGGACAATTAGGACTAGAAAAGCAAGTCCTGACTTCTCCAAATGAGAAGCAGCAGTTTTTTAAATCTGCCCCTTGAACTACCCCAGGAGCTGCCTTAACGTCGTTTTCCAGGGAAGCAGACTACACAGAAACCAGCCTTGATGACAGATGCATCCTCACCCCAACCAGACACCACCATTTTGGAAACACCTCTCTCTTCCTCCCCCTTCTTCCTTTCTTCAAAAGTAACAAGATTCTTAAAGTAGCAATACACACATCCAAAACAAGGCGCAAGTAAAGAGAAGCACAAAGAAAATTAAAATCCCCTAATCCCAGTGCTCAGTGAAAACATTTTGATATTATCCATTTACCCCTTTTTTTCATATAAGTATAATTAATTCCTTTTAAAGAAACGAAGATGTGCTATACGGTTTTCTACCCTGTTCTTTCCTTAACGTTATATTATGAAAAATGTTGGGTGTCATCATTCTTCTATCACATGATTTTGAGTGACTGTATAATATTTTAGCCTATAGATATATAGGATTTTTACTGCTAGATTTCTTCTATGGGGTATTTAGGTTTCTTCCAAATTTTCCCTTTAAGTAATATTGCTATAAACATTCCTGAGTAAATATTTTGCATGCTTTTCAGATTGTTTCCTTAGTATAAGGTGTGTTGTGTGGGGAGGAGAGAGGGAGGGAAGGCGTAAGTTCTTCCAGAAAGGTGGTGAGCGGTGGCAGAACCTGCTAGAAAGATGGAAATCACCCGGAGATTCTCCTCAGACGTCTCTCAGCTAGTCTCCTCCCCCGGGCTTATCCCAAGGCTCCTGACGCTGGGTGCGCCTGCGGGACCGCTCACAACCGGCTCCTTCTCTCCAGGGGCTCCTGGGGCGATGCCCACACCTGGTCTCCTGGGAGACCTGTTTCTAGAGAAGATGACCCCGTGGGGAGAAGCAAAGGCACGAAGAAGTGATGGCGGAGGGTGGGCTTTACATGCCTACCTTCCTGGTTCCCAAAGACCTCCCTGGCCTAGAAACAGCTGTTGGAAGGTCGAGGAGCGCTCCCCTCGGGGGACGGCCCGAAGCCTGCAACTGGGGCGCCCCTCCTGCCCCCCTTCTTTTCCAACTCCCCATCATCGCCCTCCCACCCCCGCCCTTTTGCGAATTGCCCTGGGACCTCAGGGGTCAAACAGGGAGCTCCTTCGTCTGCCTCCTTTTGGTTTTGAGAGCAGAGTTCGGCTTGGTTACACAGAAGCAGTTCGGAAAATGAATTGCCCTAGGCCACCTGGGCCTTCCGCACTTCCGGCTGCCTGGGACCAAGAAAAACCAGAGGTTACAGCGCCACAACCGGAGTCCTGAGGGCATTTGCTTTGCGTCGCGTAAGAACACGTAGCAGGCGGAGTTTTAAAGCAGTGACTCAAAACCTCAGTTATCCCTAAATGTGAAAAGCAAAACGTTAAAACTTCACGAAAATGACATGGCAGAATATTTTCCTGACCTCGGGCAGCAAGGCGTTTCTCACAGTAGGCACAATCCATGAAGGAAAAGAGTGGTAAACTGGACTACATTTTGGTCATCGAAAGCCAGCTGTAGTCTGGTGAAAAGGCTAGCCAGACGGGAGATTTTCACAGCGCATGGTGGCAAAGAGCTAGTATATGGAAGACACTGCCAAATCAATAAAAGAACAGAAAAACGGGCAACGGCTTTCTTCTCACCAAGAGGTAATCTAAACGGCAGGTAAACGTGGGAAAAGGTGCTCATCCTCATCAGGCAGGCTGGCTGAAATGTAGAAGCCTGACCGCACTAGGAGGGGGCGGGGACGCAGGGCAGCGGGAATGTCTGAGGGCTGTCAGCAGGAGTGAAAACTGGAAATCTGGATGGCAATATCTCATAAAGCCAGAGGCCCAGTTGCTCTATGACCACAGCTCCACTCTCACGAATAAAGCCTGCTGAAGCAGGTGCACATACGCACCAAGAGACCATGCACATCAACGCGCACAGCAGAATTATTTGTAATAGCTCCAGAGTGGAGACGACCGAGCATCCACTAACACTAACACAAACTGTGTTACAGTCACAGGATGGGCTGACATAGAAGAACAGATATGGAATGCTGTGATTATGAATAATATGTGAATAAGCATGGAATACTATGCAACAGTGGTATGTGGGAACCACAGATGCGCACAACAGGGATGAATCTTAAAGATATTATATTGAGCCCAAGAAACCAGATACAACAGAACACATACTAAATGATTTTGTTTGAATAAAGTTTTAAACACAGGTAAAATTTAAAATATTATTTAGGGATGCATCCTTATATAATACAAGTGTTTCTAAAAAGAAAGGCAAACACATGAACACCATGGAAGTCGGGGTTGTGGTACCGCTGGGAGAGAGGTGGGGGGGGGGGAGGTTTATGAGCCAGCAGTGGCTGGGGAGAGTTTCAGGGAGAGTCCTGACCTGGGCGGCTGTTATTCTAATGTGTGTTTTACAAGAATTCATTAGGTTTGGCACTTATGTTTTATACACTTTTTTGTATGTTTGCTATTTTTTATACTCCACCCTCCAATTTAAAAAAATGAAAGCTTATCTGAGGCAGGGTTTGGAGGGGACCCTCACTAGCTTCTGGTGAAAGGATGGGGGAGTGAAAGGATAAAGTTTTGCTGTTTTCAGCTATGCACAATAAAGCGAGCCACCCTAACACATTGTGGGCATCATATTATTCCTGGTAGAGATCCCCACTTTAGTTCTGTGGTAGAGAGTCTAATTTCTATTTAACTTGACTGCGATGAACACATCAAGGCTTAGCCTGAAACAGTACCTCAATTTTTTGAAAGTAGCCTACCGATTAAGTAAGTTAATCATCCCCTTTGCATTGACTGAATAAGTCCCTATCCCAAATCAGGTGCATTTATTTATTTACTTACTTACTTATTTGAGGTCACACGGACTTATAACATTATATAAATTTCAGGTGTACATCATTATATTTCAACTTTTGTCTAGACTACATTGTGTTCACCACCAAAAGTCTAGTTTCCATATGTCACCATGCAAATATCTCCCTTTCCCCCTCCCCCACCCCATCCTCTCTGATAAGCACCAATCTGTTCTCTGTATCCATGTGTTTGTTTTGTTGTTGTTTTATCTTCCACATATGAGTGAAGTTGCACAGCATTTGTCTTTATCTGTCTCGTAGTTCGCTTAGCATAATACTCTTGAGGCCCGTCTGTGTTGTTAAAAATGGCAAGACTTCACCTTTTCTTTTTAATTGATGGGAAATATTCCACTGTATATATACACCACATCTTCTTTATCCATTCATCTGTCAATGGGCACTTAGGTTGTTTCCAAATCTTAGCGATTGTAAATAATGCTACATGAACATAGGGGTGCATGTATCTTTTTGAATTAGTTTTTGTGTTCTTCAGATAAATACTCAGAAGTGGAATAGCTGGATCATATGGTAGTTCTATTTTCAATCTTTTGAGGACTCTCCATACTGTTTTCCACAATGGCTGCACCAATTTACACTCCCACTAACAGTGCACAAGGATTCCCTTTTCCCCACATCCTGTTTAACACTTGTTATTTCTTGTCTTTTTAATAATAGCCATTCTGATGGGCGTGAGGTGATATCTCATTGTGGTGTTGATTTGCATTTCCCTAATAATTAGTGATGTTGAAAATCTTTTCCTTTGCCTGTTGGCCATCTGTATATCTTCTTTGGAGAAATGTCTGTTCAGACGTCTGCCCATGTTTTAATTGGTTTGTTTGTTTCATTGTTGTTGAGTTGTATGCGTTCTTTATACATTTTGGATATTAACCCCTTATCAGATATGTGATTTGCAAATATCTTCTCCCAATTGTTAGGTTGTCTTTTTCCTTTCGTTTATGGTTAGTTTTGCCTTGAAGAAGCTTTTTAGTTTGATGTAGTCCCCTTTGTTTGTTTTTACTTTTGTTTCCCTTGCCTGAAGGGATATTTTCAAAAAGATATTGCTAACACTGATGTCAAAGAGTGTACTGCCTATGTTTTCTTCTAGGAGTTTTATGGTTTCAGATCTTACTTTCATGCCTTTAATCCATTTTGAGTTAATTTTTGTGTATGGTGTAAGATAATGGTCTACTTTCATTCTTTTGCATGTGGCTGTCCAGTTTTCCCAACATCATTTGTTGAAGAGACTTTCCTTTCTCTGTTTTATGTTCTTGGCTCTTTTGTCAAAAATTAGCTGTCCAGGTCCGGCCCCATGGCCAAGTGGTGAAGTTTGCATGCTCCGCTTTGGCGGCCCAGGGTTTTGCTGGTTCAGATCTTGGGCACAGACTTGGCACTGCTCATCAAGCCATGTTTAGGCGGCATCCCACATAGCAGAACTAGAAGGACCCACAACTAGAATATACAACCATGTACTGGGGGGTTTTGGGGAAAAGAATGAAAAAATAAATAAATAAAGAGAGTCTCCAACCTTTAAAAAAATTAGCTGTACACAAATGTGTGCATTTATTTCTGGACTTTCAATTCTGTTTCATTGATCTTTGTGTCTGTTTTTGTACTAGTATCATGCTGTTTTGATTACTATGGCTTTGCACTATACTTTGAAATCAGAGAGTGCGATGCCTCCAGCTTTCTTCTTTTTTCTCCGGATTGCTTTGGCTATTTGGGGTCTTTTGTTGTTCCAAATAAATTTTAGGATTCTTTGTTCTATTTCTGCGAAAAATGTCTTTAGGACTTTGATAGGGATTGCATTGAATCTGTAGATTGCTTTAGGTAGTATGGACATTTTAACTACATTAATTCTTCCAATCCTTGAGCACAGAATGTCTTTCCATTTCTTTGTGTCTTCTTTGATTTCTTTCAACGATATCTTATAGTTTTCAGTATACAGATCTTTCACCTCCTTGGTTAAATTTATTCCTTTAGTGTATTTGTTTATCATTTTGAATAGTTTTTTGGTGCATTCTTTAGGGTTTTCTGTATATAAAATCATATTCTTTGCAAATAGTGACAGTTTTACTTCTTCCTTTACAATTTGGATCCTTTTTTGGATGTGTTTTGAGTTAAGGAGGCCAGCTGCCTGCCTGGGTTCCAGCCTCTGACCCAGTAGAGCCCTATGGTGAGGACTCCGGAGCCATTCCTCCCCCTCCCCAGGGCAACTGTGCGGGGAGGCCCTGGGGGAAGGGAGCTGCTTAGTCTCAGGCATGTTACTGGGACTGTGCCGAGCTGCTAGGAAGGCATCCCGCAGCCAAGTGTGAGAAGCGCAGGGCATGGGGAAGCAGAAGGTGGGCTCGTTGGCAAGACAGAGCTTGCTGGGTGGTTGATTTTCAATATGAAAAGAGATGTGCTGGTTATCCCAGCAAAAATATTTGTGTAAAATTTACATGTATATAGAGAGAGTTTGAGTTTTCACATGCTATATGTTTCTTTTATCATTATTTTAATAGAATAGCTATAACTTTAAGTATATATTTTGAAATATGTATTGAAACATGCACAGATACTCTGTAGAAAAATGACCTGTGCAGTTTCTAAGTCTTAGGGAAATTTGCTCCTCAGCCCCTGCTAATAACAGCACTCACACTGTGCCAGGTACCGTTCTAGTGTCTTCACAGATGTGAACTTTTGCAGTCCTCCGCCAGACAGTTTGAGCGGGATACCCCACATTACAGCTGGGGAAACTGAGGCCGGGAGAGCCCAAGTTCTTTGCGGATTCACAGTCGGGCAGTGGGTTCCAGAGCTGAGTTTTTAACACCACACGGCACCACCTTTCTGCCGTCGAGAATGACAAGTTCAGGGACCCGGTGCTCTGCCACCATCTCATGTGTTGTTTGCCAAGTCTCCTTGTCTCCAACCGATAGCCTTCCTCCCGGGTCCGGTGGCGCCCACCCCTCTCCCGGGCTGCGGTTGGCACTAATTAGCTTCTTCCGACCCTGGGGACCCTGGGGAAAAGGGGAACCTCAACTAAACAGAAGCCCAAACAACCCCCGGTCCCCCCACCTGGCGCCCATCTCAGATCCCCGGCCCCGCCGCGTCCCCTCCGAGACCACGACCCCGCGGGTTTCTAGAAACAGAGGAGACCTCGAGAAGCCAGGCGGCCCAGGTCTCGGGGGGCGTAGACTGCAGAGCGGCCGGTCGCCTGATGGCGAAGCTCCTGAGACAATCAGGACACTGTCAGGAATGACGCCTAAAACAACCTCAGAGAGGGCTCTGAGATCTGGGCAGCCTCGCCGGGCGTTTCTTCGGGGCGAGCCTGTGGCGCCCGCTGTCCTCGCGGCCGCGCGCACTTTGGGACCCGCTGTCCCCGCGGGGTGGGGGCGGGAGAGTTGTTTTCCTTCCCCGGGCCCGTCATTGTCATTCCGACGGCCTCCGGTGGGGCCCAGACCCCTCCGCCACCCGACACCTCGCGCTGTTGACGGCGCGCGGCCGCCGGCGCCGGCCGGGTGGCGCGGGCGCCCAAGGTGACAGAGGCTGGAAACCTCCGGCGGCCCCATCCGCTCCTCCCGGACTCAAGCAGGAGAGAAGCTGGCGCTGATGCGCTCCCTCCCTGGGGGTTTGAGGGCTGTGTTGGCCCAGCTCCCTCGTCCTGATCCTTTGTCCTGCCGGGTCAGATTTCCCTGGGCACTATTATGTACTTGACAGTTTCTGTTAATTAGACCCACTTTTAGGAAACGTAAATATTTATTTTTGTCTAATTCTAGATAATATTTTGTCAAATTCTAGATAATATCCGTTGAAGGACAGGTTTGAAGAGTTACATATTTGTCAACATAAATTGCATTACAACCATAACTTGAAAATGGTTGTAATGCAATTTGTGCATTACAACCTGCATCTATGTACGACTTCTTATGGTCTTTCACAGCATCTGTGATTAGGACATCACGATCTGGAAGACTGTTTTATTCTATTTTAGCGCCCCCCCACCCCCCCCCCCCCACCCCAAGCCAGCCGTATTTTACAGACCAGGTGCGTTAGGTACCCTTTCTTGGGCTAGAAACCCACACCTAACCCATACCTGGCTGCCCCTGGTCTTTCCCCTCCACTCCTCACGCTGCGGTGGCTGGAGAAGATGGTCTGCATCGGTGTCCTAGTCTCGGAGCCCTGACTGAGCATCAGCTGCTGCAACGGCCTGGGAAGAGATGGGAGATGCTGGAGACCATCTACCTGCTGTCTGCTCCACACAAAAAACTGTTATCTAGTGTTTTGTAGATAAACTTGGGAAGCAGGTCTTCACTTGCTTACTATCTTGCCTCTTGTTCTAAGGTGGCCTCCCACCCCGACCCCAGGGCCACCCTCTTGCCATCCAAAAGCTTTGACACACTCCTTTGTGTTCCCTGGACTTTCCCTGTTGGAGCGGATCTTCAAGGGCCCAGCCTCGCCTGCCCAGTGTCTCTGTTTAGTTCCTGCCGGAGGTGTCCCTTTGCAAAACAAAGCAACAAGCTAATTTGGTAGCATTGGCTGTCTGGCTCAATCTGCCTCTCAATTTCTGATGTTCGCTTGAGAAGGAGCAGTTTGACTGAAGACCATGTCCTACCCCAAAGGGTTGAGCGTTTGTCCCAGAACTTCTGAAATTTCAATGTCTATGAATTACCTGGGACCTTGTCAAAATGCAGGTTCTGCTTCAGTAGTGTGGGGCCGGAGATTCTGCATTTCCCACAAGCTCCCAGGGGATGCTGATGCTGCTGGTCCTCAGATCACACTTTGAGTCTAAGGGATTCAGATTTTCCGTCTGGCTCCAGGGGCAGAAAATTGGGAGCAGCTGCTCTTTCCCACAACCCTCCCTTTGCATCATCTTGCTTTTGCCTGAAGCAGGCCCTTTGCTGATGAAGTGATTGGAAAGACAAGGAGGTGAATGATGAAGAGTAGAGTCTTGGAGACCAAGCCATCAATTTGGTGTACACCATTTACTGCAGGAACTTGGCTAAGTCACATAACTTCTTTGAACTTCTGTTTCCTTATCTGTAAATGGGCTTAAGCAACCTGGATCACTGGGCTCATGCAAGGGTCATGGGAAAAAATACCCCCACATGAATATGCTTTTTAAAGACATAAAGCACTGACTATATGTAAAGGATTAATATTCTATTCTCCATGGATTTGCACTAATTTCTAAAAAGGCAAATTAATGTTAAACAAACAAATAAAAGGAATACTAAATATATATGCACACAGAGCTATTTTATTCTAAAGCAAAAGCTACACTCTTCTCTCTGAAATGACTTAAGGATCTTGGTTCATTTTTGTGAGTTATCTTTATGAGATTCTTAAGGAAAGGCATAGAAAGTGGGATGACAGTTTCTGAGGGCGTTGCTAGCTGTAGCTCTCACACCAACCTTAGGAGAGCGGGTAGCGTTGGGGTGGGATCGCTCAGGGGCACGGGGCACTCTGGATCCGGGCATGGAAGGCTTTCTTGATCAGACTGACCATTGTATTCAGTGCTTTATTAGAACTCGTTTTTGGAAGTGATGACCATTCTTTCATTTGGTGGGTTTTTCCTGTAGTAACATACAGCTCAGAACAAAGACAAGTTTAATTTGAGCCTGTCCTTAGATAGGATGTGCACCTTAATGTTGGAGCAAGATGGGTTGGCAAGAGCTTGGAATTGGAAGACGAGACCTAAATTCTAGTCTTGACTCAGCCATTAATTACTATAGTTGTTTGTGGCCACTTATTATATCTGTCTCTTTTTCTGAAAATGGGGCACGTTTGTATACTAGTGGCTGCTTCACTTCTCTTAAGCAAGGGTTACCAAATGTTGGTCCTTCAGAGAAGGTGTGTTTGACCCACACTGTTTGTTTTAGATTAATAACCAGTTTTTAAAAGAGAAATTTTAGGTGTACAGAAAAATCGAGCAGAAAGTACAGAGAGTTCCCATATTAACCACCCCCCCCCAGCTTCCTCTATTATTAACATCTTGCATTAGTGTGGTACATTTGTTAAGATTTATGAACCAGTATTGATACATTTGGGTTCACTTTTTGTGTTGTACATTCTGTAGAATTGGACAAATGTATAATGACATGGGTCTACCATTATGATGTCATACAGAATGGTTTCATTGCCCTAAAAATCCCCATGCTTCACCTATTCACCCCTCCGTTCCCCTGAATCCCTGGCAACCACTCATCTTTTCACTGTCTCCATAGTGTTGCCTTTCTCAGAATGTCATACGATTCCAATCATACAGTACGTAGCCCTTTCAGACTAGCTTCTTCCACAGTGATATGCATTTAAGGTTCTTCCATGTCTTTTCATGACTTGGTAGCTCATTTCTTTTTATTGCTGAATGTTTTTCCCTTGTACGGATGTATTGCAGTTTGTTTATCCATTCATTTACTGAAGTTCATCTTGCTTGCTTCTAGGTTTTGGCAATGAATAAAACAGCTATAAATATCTGTGTGCAGGTTTTTGTGTGCACACAAGTTTTTAGCTCATCTGGGTAAGTACCTAGGAGTGCAATTTGGGATCATATGGTAAGAGTACGTTTAATTTTGTAAGAAGCCACCAAGCTGTCTTCTAAAGTGGCTGTGCCATTCTGCGTTCCCACCAGCAATGAGTGAGAGTTCCTCTTTGCTCCGCATCCTCACCAGCATCTGAAGTTGTCGGTGTTTGGGATTTTAGCCATTCTAATGGTATCTCATTCTAATTAATTAGTCATTCTAGTTGCATATCATTATTGGTTTAACTTTCAATTCGCTAATGGCAAATGACATGGGGCATATTTTCATATATTTATTTTCCATCTGTATATCTTCTTTGGTGAGGCGTCTGTTCAAATTTTCTGCCCATTTTTAAATTAAGTTGCTTGTTTCTTATTGTCGAGATTTAAGAATTCTTTGTATATTTTGGGTGCAAGTCCTTTATCAGATATTTATTTTGCAAATATTTTCTCCCAGCCTGTGGCCTGTCTTTTCATTCTCCTAACAGCATCTTTTACAGAGCAGTTTTAATTTTAATGAAATTCAGCTTAGTTTTTCTTTCAAGGATGGTATTTTTGGTGTTGCATCTAAAAAGTTATTGCCGGGCCCACACTGTATTTTAAAATGTCTGAATTGAAGCCAGTATTTTAAAAATAGAAATATTAAAAAACAAATCTGACATTGGACAAATACAAATTGAGGGATATTTTATAAAATAACTAGCTTTGTCTTGGTTACTGCAGTTGTGTAACAAATAACCCTAACACTTATTAGTATAAAACAATCATTTATTATGCTCACAGCTTTTATGAGCCAGGAATTCAGAAAGGGCACAAAAGGGACGATTTGTCTCTACTCCCTGATGTCTGGGTCTCAGCTGGAAGACTCCAAGCCTGAGAGCTGGAAATATCTGAAGGCTCATTCACTCTCCTGTCTGGTGTTGATGCTGGCTGTCGGCTGGGCCCTTGGCTGGGGCTGTTGGCAGAAACACCTGTATGTGATCTTGCCACACGGCCAGCTTGGCTTCCTTACAGCATAGCGACTGAGTTCCAAGTTTAAGTGGAGAGAGAGCTAGAAAGAGAGAAAAAGAGAGAGAGAACCAGGCAAAAGCCACATTCTTTTTATGACCTGGCCTCAGAAGTCACGGAGCATCACTTCTGCCATACTCGACTGGTCAAAGCAGCAGCAATCCCACTCAAGTTCAAGGGGAGGAGAAATAGACCCCGCATCTTAATGTAAGAACGCTCTGGAAGAGTATGTGGGACTAGAAATATTGTGACCTTTTTTGGAAAATACAATTTACTGCAGACCCATAATCTTCAAAATTGTCAAGATCGTGAAAGTCAGGGAAAGACTGAATAACTGTTCTAGATTACAGGAGGCTAGAGAGACATGAAAACTGAATGCAAAATATGATTCAGGATTTTCTTTTGTTATAAAGGGTGTTATTGGGAAAGTTGATGGAATCTGAATAAGATATCAATGGTAATTTCCTGGTTGTGATAATTTCACTGTGGTTATATAAGAGAAAATATATGCTCAAGTATTTAGGTAGAAAGGGGCATCATGTCTTCAACTTCTTCTCAGTTTAGAAAAGACATATCTCTCTCTCTGTCTATCTACACCCGCCACGCCCCCGCCAAGATAGTTAGAGAAAAGAAGAAAGCCAATGTGGTAGAATTTTAATGTTTGAGGAATCTTGATGAATAGTACATGGGAATTTTTGTACACTTCCTTCAACTTTTCTGTAAGTTTAAATTCTGTCACATTAAAAATTTTTTAAATGAGGAAAGGTGAAAAAATTGCAAATTTCAATTTTTGGCATTTCTTGACGATTGAAAGAACTGCATGCATTTACACATCACAGAAATGGAGCTGAAGAATGGCAATCTTTTAAACAATTGTTCTTGCTTGTTTATTAAAATTATTTTTATTAATATAAAAGTTTGAGTAATACATTCATATGACTCAAAAATTTAAAAAACATATAAAAGGGTATACAGTGAAGAATTTTGGCCCCCTCCCCACATCTTATCTACCTGTTTCCATCAATTTCCTCACTATGTGGCCACTTTGTTGCTTTCTTGGGGGAACTCTTCCTAAGTTTCTCTATGTGAGCAGAAGCACCTGTGAATATCTGGTCTCCACCCATCCCCTTCACACGAAAGGAAGCACTTTCTATGCATAGCTGTACCCTGCAGCGGGGCCTCTGTTCCCAAGTGTGCCCCAGCCCTCCCTGCCTTTGGTTGACGCCCTGCTTGCTTTATCCCTTTGTATGACTTCCTGGCCTGAGCAGACATCAGCTTTTGCAAACTCTGCCTTATAGGCCTGTTGTAAAGATTATTTGAGAAAACGTACATGAAAGTAAGTTTTTCTACCAATGTGAGCAATACAGTTCACATCCATACGTATTTGTTTTTTGTGTGGATCCACTGAGATAATGTATTTGAAAAGCCGAATATGATAAACGCTGGCAGCGGAGCGTTGGTGAGCGCTGACAGGTGGCAATGAGAAGCAGTTTCTCAAGATGCCTGTCGTGATGATGCTCTTCCTTGAGGCCTCCCCTTGGGTCCCTACTGTCTTTTAGAACAAATTAACAGCTGACGCAGCCCATCTGTTCCGGTCTTTACCTCCCCTGCTCTCTTGGTTTCCTCTGCATGTCAGCCTGGTCTTCCAGGCAGAAGGAGCAGCTGAGGCTTTGAAAGGCCTTCACCCTCTCTTGCCTCAAAGCCGCTGGGTAGGTCCCTGCTCCACGTTAGAGTGAAGTTCGGAAAGAGGGAGAAAAATGGCGGTAGGTATTTACCTCTTAGCTTAATAATCCAGTTTCCAAAACAAAGCGAAAACAGAGAACAAACAAAATTGCCCAGGGGTTTGTAATATTGAATGGGTCCAGCACTTGTCTGTCCAAGAAACACTTCCCGATTGTCATGTGGGGGTGGATGGTTTGCAGTGATAGGAAAGGACCCGGGCCTCGTGTCAGAACCTGAGCCTGAGCTCAGCTCGAGGTGACCCATGCTGACTCTTTGAGACTCACTTTCCCCTTCCAGAAGGGGAAGAGTTCAGCTGAGTGCTGAGGCCCTTCTGGCTCGAAAGTTCTAAGACATTTCCACATCTCAAGGGAGAGATGCAGTGGAGTCACGCTGGGTTTGAACTAAAGCACACTTTCGGGGGAGCCTGGTCCCACGCCGGGATACCCGTGAGGACTTCATCATGCATTTCTGAACCTCTCATAGGGAACTCCACCGATAACTCTGGGTAAAATAATTTAAAAAATATTTTTAAATGCACTGGTGATCTGTGAAGAAAGTGTACAATCCTCAGAGGTAAACAAAAACCCCAAAATGAACTGCCACAAACAAAAAAATGACGCAAGTAAGTGAAAGCAGGAACTCTGAGGGGTAAGAATACCCTGAAGGCAGCTTTCACCCAGAAGTCCCTGCTAAATCCTTGTGATAAAGCCTAAGGCCCATCCAGGGACGACCCAATGGAGGACTTTCTGCCTAAAGCTGGGCCCTGCAGCGACATTCTCTGTGCAGGAGTGAGTTAGAAAAGCCCGTGCTCTGGAGGACAGCAAGTTAATTTGTCAATGAAGGCAGAGAGTAAAAACAGATTACCTGAAAACTCAGGCTTAAAACTGATACTCACCAAGGTTTGCAGCACAAATTCAATTGTCAAGATAGTCTGAATGTCAAGCTGACAATTTAGTTAAAGATCCTGATAGATTGTAGCACCTTTAGGCTCCTGATGGAGGCAAATGCAGATGTCCACTGGAAGAGCTCACCTTCAAGATTCAGAATTCTCACGGGAAAAATTCCCAGGAATATGAAACCACAGGCAGAATTCAAGCACACTCATGCACGCATGCGCACAAGCACACACACACACACACACACACACACACACACACACACACACAAAGCACCATGAGGCAAAGCCCGTGGAAACAAAACGTAGAAAAATTAAATCCACAAAAATTTCAGATGTTCAAATGATCATACTCAGAATAAAAAGTGAACATGTTTAATGTGTGTAAAAATATAAAAGGAAGGACTGAACATTGAAGGAGTGAGGGACCACGGAGAAAGTAAAAAGCAGGCCCTGACGTCTGAGAGCTGGCCAGGCCCTCGCTGCGAGGCCATAGTGTCCTGCTGTTGAACATACAGGATTCCACAGAACATCAACACCAGACAAGGCCATTCTGTGACATGATGGAACCAGACAAAAAAAAAGACTCCATCATAATCATGTATGACAAAATATGAGCATTGTCCTAATAGAAAAAATGGCCAAACATCCCCCTATCTTGTCTAAGATGAGTGACTGCAATTATAGCTTTAGTCTAGTCTAGTCTTTCTTCCTTCTAGATCAGATTTTTTGGTACCCAGAATTACCCTACTTCCAGACAGCATCCAATACAGAGCAAAAATATGCTTCCTTAAACCCTCCCCGAATCACCCACACATAGCCCAAATCTTATAATAAGTCTTTTTTTTTACAACTCGCTTACTGAGACACCCCAGGGTTCCCTATGGCATGCATTTCCCTCACTGCATTGAGTAATAAACCCAGCTTGTTCAACTATCGTATGTTTTTGGCAGTCTTTGCCTGGAGAACGTTAACAAAATAAAAATCAAGCCAATTTGAAAAATAACCAAACAATACTTGCAGAAATAAAAATATAAAGTTAGAAATTTAATGGACAGGTTTAACAGCAGCTGGGACACTGGAGAGAGAAATAGTGAGCTGGAAGATACATCCAGAGAACTTACTGAGTATGCATATGGAATGACAAAAAGAAAGAAAATATGAAAGAGAATAGAGCAAAAGGTCTAACATATCTCATCTAAGTTCCAAAAACAGGAGAATGAGAGGGCCAGCCCGGTGGCCTAGTGGTTGAGTTCGCACTCTCCACTTTGGCAGCCAAGGGTTCGCCAGTTTGGATCCCAGGTGTGGACCTACACACTGTTTATCAAGCCATGCTATGGCAGGCATCCCACATGTAAAGTAGAGGAAGATGGGCACAGATGTTAGCTCAGGGCCAATCTTCCTCACCAAAAAGAGGAGGATTGGCAGTGGATGTTAGCTCAGGGCTCATCTTTCTCAAAAAAAAAAAAAAAAAAAAAGGAGAATGAGAATGAGGTTAAGACAATATTTGAAGAGATAGAGATGACAATTTTGTTGAAATGATAAAGTCACCACTTCTCAGATTCCAGAATCCCTATGAATCTCAAACATGAAACATAAATAGAAATCTGCACTTGGATACATTAGAGAAAGCTGCAGACTGCAAAATGCAGAGAAAATCTTAAAAGCAACCATAGAGGAAAGATAGATTACCAAAAAGAGAATGATAGATTGATGGCTGACTTTCAATAGAGTTCTCAACAGCAACAGTGGAAGCCAGAAGAAGGTAGAATGATATCTTCAGTGTGCTAAGAACAAATATTTGACAACCTAGAGCTGTGTATCTAACAAGGACATTATCAGACTAACAAAAACTAAGAGCATTCGGGTCAGCCCCAGTGGCCTCGTGGTTAAGTTTGGCACACTCTACTGCGGCAGTCTGGGTTTGGTTTCTGGGCATGGACCTGCACCAGTCATCTATCAGTGGCCATGCTATGATGGTGGCTCACATACAAAATAGAGGAAAATTGGCAACAGGTGTTAGCTCAGGGCGAATCTTCCTCAGCAAAACCAACAACAACAGCAAAAACTAAGAGCATTTTTCACCAGCAAATCCTAGTGAACACAGTTTGGAAATAAGGAAAGTAGTCTCAGAGAGGAAGTTTGAGAAGCAAAAAAGGAATGGTAAAAAAGAAAGATGGTGAATAGGTCGTTAAAACTAAACAAATCACGAATGTATAGAACAATCATAAAAATAATGTATTAGGGGATTGGGAAAATAGAAAAGAGGAACAAAAATAGTATTAATGTTAAGAGGAAGAATAACCATAATTAAAATATCCAATTGTCTTTGAGTTGTTCATGAGGATGGTAAAAATAATGATTAACTATTGCCTTTGACAAACTGGGTACGCATGCTATAATTTCTCCGGTAACGTATTGGTTTCCTATGGCTTTCTTCACAAAGTACCACCAACTGGGTGGGTTAAAACAAGACAAATCTATTTTCTCACAGTTCTGGAAGCTACAAGTCCCAAATCCAGGCGCCAGCAGGGTTGATTCTTTCTGAGGGCTCTCAGGAGCATCTGCTCCAGGCCGCTCTCCGATCTTCTAGTGACAGCCAGAAATCCATGGTGTCCCTTGGCGGGTAGATGCCGTACTCTAACTTCTGCCTCCGTCTTCACATGGTTCTTCTCCCTGTCTTCTGTCTCTGTCTTATAAGGGCTCCAATCATGTTGGATTAAGGACCCACCCTATTCTATATGGCCTCATTTTAACTTAACGAATTACAAATGCAATGACCCGATTTAATAAGATCGCATTCTGAGCTACTGAGGGTTAGGACTTTAACATATCTTTTCGGGGGGACACAATACATCCCCTAACAGATAGTTACTAAAAGAATAGAAATAGTAGAGGGGAAAAACTGATATGAGAAAAAAGATCATTCATTACAAGAGAAAGCAAGAAAGGAAGCCAAAAAAAAAAAAAAAAAAAGGCAGGAAAAATAGAAAATACAAAATAAAGTTAAAGGATAGATTTCCAAACTATATGAAAAGAAAAAGCCTATTGTATAATGTATATATATATATCTATTTTTTCTCCCCCCAAGAGATATATCTAAAACATATGCACAGAAATACTTGAAATTAAAAGGATAGGAAAAGATAAAGTAGGCATATACTAATTCAAAACTATTTAATTACTACAGAGAAAATAGACTTTGATAGAAGATTAAATTTCCCAGGGAGAGACAACATTCTAGATTTCTATGTATCTAATAACATAGTTTAAAAACACATAAAGCAAAAATTATATCTATAAGGAGAAATGGATAAATAAATATTCAGAATGAAAATTTTAACATTCTTCTGTTAGTAATTAATTTCTTTAAATGAACATGTTCTGAAGTTTTTATTTAACTCTTTGATTAAGGAAAGAACCAGTAAGAAGACAACTGATTCAAGGAGCCCCCGCCGTGCACACAGGCAGGTAGGGAAGGCAGAATGAATAAACAGACGCAAAGTCAGTCAACAGTCAATTCATCCACCTGGATCTGACAAATTTGTATTTCAATGGACAAAATCTTTTGCATTATTATCAAGTTTTTTTTTAACCAATGGAGTTATAAAATAACTCAAAGACAATGAAAGGCAGAGATAAGCTGGAAAGATGCCCTAGACAGGACATTTAGTAATCTTTTTTTTTTCACATTTAAAAATTTTCTGAAATTGTTCATGGCAATACACCCACGTGTGATCACAATAATCTCAAGGCTGCTCTCATTAGAATCGGCTTGACTGTTGAAATAAGTGCTGCCAGGCTGCTTATCCACCACGTAATCTGCTTTCAAATCTGGAGCCGTAGGATATTGAATTAAGTGCACAGTTGTCGTTCTCTGTCCTATTATTCCTAGTGTAGTCCCAGCCTTATTATTTATAGCTTATAAATAGAACTTATAAGCTCATGAATTAGCTTAAAGAATAAATCAAAATAAAATTAGAAAATATTTACAACTGTACTATCATAAAAATACTACGTATATACGTGCTAAGTGTTTATAATAGAAAAGAAAAAAAGGCTGAAAGTGATGAGCTAAGGATTCATCTTAGAAGTTAGAAAAAGGACAGAGGAGAATTCTAAAGAAAGTAGAAAAGAAGAAATAGAAGGGTAGAACTTAATGAAATAGAAAACAAACACACAAAGACAACTTTAGCAAAGTTAAAAGTTTGTATATAAAGATTAATATAATCAAAAAGCCTTTGACTAAATTGGTTAAGAAAAAAAGAGACGGCGCAAATGAACAGAATTAGAAAATGGACTGTAGCCACTTATGTTGCAGAGATTAATAAGATAAGGAGAGGATATCATAAATTTGGAAACAGATAAAATGGTCAAATTCCTAGAAGAATCCAAAGTGATTCAAGATAAAAGGGAAAATTCATGACACCAAAGGCACAGTCAACAAAAGAAAAAAATTAATTGGACCACATAAAAATGAAAAACTTTTGTTCCAGAAAAAATTTTGTCTATTCCAGAATACATAGAGACCTTCTAAACCTCAACAACAAAAAACCAAACAACCCGATTAAAAAATGGGCTAAGAACTTGAACAGACATTTTTCTAAGGAAGATATACAAATAGCCAATACACACGTGAAAAGATGCTGAACATCACTAGTCATTAGGCAAATGAAAATCAAAGCCACAATGAGATGCCATCTCATACCCATTAGGATGGCTACTATCAAAAAACAAAATCAAAGTGTTGGCAAGGCTGTGAAGTTGGATAACCCTTGCGTACTGTTGGTAGGAATGTAAAATGGTGCAGCCACTATGGAAAACATCATTGTGGTTCCTCAAAAAATTAAAAATGGAATTACTGTATCATCCAGCAATTCCACTTCTGGGTATAAGCCAAAAGAATTGCAAGCAAGATCTCGAAGAGATATTTGTACGCCCTTGTTCATAGCAGCATTATTCACAATAGCTGAGAGGCGGAAACAACTGAAATGTTGAATGGTATGGACGGACGCCGGTGAATTGATGTTTCCTCCCTCTTCACTTTTCAGGCCACACAGACCCCAAACGGCTGTGTGATTTACCCTGGAGCTGTGGCGTCCGGGTCTTGCAAAGTATTTGGGTGCGGGATCCCTTTGAGGGTGAGATTTACTAAGAATGTGCCTAAACCACAATTTTGCTATCTTGTACCTTAAAAACTTCTTAATTTAATGAAGAAAGCCATATTGCTTTCAGCAAGTATGAGGACGCTTTGGAGAACTGAGTCGGAATGGATTATTCTACCTTTGGATGACTTCATTTTGGGTAAAGAAAATCCAGGCATTGTGCCTCACTGCTCATAGAATGCCTTCTATTTGCAGAGTTTCATGTGTCTTGACACTTTGCCATCCAGACAGACCCCTTTTTGGGCAGGAGTATGTGGGACTGCTTAAAAAGACCGTCAGCCTGGCCAGTGGGACCCTGACTTCCCCTGTAGGCCTTTGGTTGCCTAGGAGATGTCTTGCTTCCCAAGATTCACCCATCAGGCAGCGCCATTCTCCCTTCATCCTGGCTTGAGCTGAATTTAGATACATCAGTTGGCAGAACTGTCTCTCGGATCCTGACGTGAATAATCCACTTGGGCTCCGCCGGAGCACAGCCATGGTGTTGCCCCGGACTTGCTACTGGTCCCGGAGCAACCAATTTATCACCTCCTTCCAGTTGCTTCTTCAACTTTGGAGTTGTGGTTTGGGCCTCCTATTATTCTTTGGTTGAGTTTGCAGACACGTATTTCTAGTTGACCAGGTAATCTTATCTTTTTAAAATTTATATGCTAGAGAAATGTTAAAATTAACTGTCTATAGTAAGATGATGATAAAAGTGACTAAGCTATAATCTAAACTTCCTCTTACTTGTGTGTTACCCTTGTATACTGTGTTTTTTATTTTATTCTTTTGTAATTAAATGTCATGGTGGGGCAGGAACTTGGATTTCTGGGAGCGAGCTGAAGCCAGGTCAGAGCTGGGAGGCTGAGCAGTGTGGGCTGAGTCACGAGTTCAGAAGTACTTGCAGCCACAGTAGCTGGACAGTGGAGGAGGGCTGTGGTTCTCTCCAGGAAAACCTCAAACCCAGACCTTTAGGAAGAAATCAAGCCAGCTTGGGCTGCCTGCGAGGCTTCCTGCCACCCACCAGTCTGCCTTTGATTTTTGGCAAAATCCAGTCTCATCTTAAATTTCCATGTAAGTTTTAATCTACTTTGATGTAAAACAATCTCCTAAAAACTTCTACATGTGCACCCAGGCTTTGTTTTTTTCCAAGATGCCTGCCTTTGGTGCTTTAGGGAGTTCAGAAGGCACTGAGGGTTTTGAAGTCTCGTCTCAGTGTGGTGACCCTCCCCTCCCCACCTTCCTGGGTGCAAATAGAGCTGAGGTCCTGGACTTGCCCTTTCTCTGTCTCTCACCTGCTTCCTCTTGAGATAGGGGCATCACATTCAACAAAACCTTTTTGAAGAAAACTTCCCAAATGTCTCTTTAAACAGAGGGACCCCCATTGACACTCTCATCTAGATTTTTGTCTCAAATTGGAATCTCACCGGAGCCTAGAATGTGGGTCTGGTTTGGCAATAACTCAGCTTCCATGTGTGGCCTGAGAAGCATGTGTGGTGGAGCTAAATGACCCTTTTTGGCCTGATCAGAACAGACGGGCTTTGAGGAACCCACAAACGCTGGACCCTGGCAAGCAGGATGGAATCTTTGTCTTGTAATTTTTTTTAAAGCTTTTATTTTTTTCCTTTTTCTCCCCAAAGCCCCTTGGTACACAGTTGTATATTCTTCGTTGTGGGTCCTTCTAGTTGTGGCATGTGGGACGCCGCCTCAGCATGGCTTGATGAGCAGTGCCATGTCCATGCCCAGGATTCCAACCAACGAAACACTGGGCCGCCTGCAGCGGAACGTGCGAACTTAACCACTTGGCCACGGGGCCAGCCCCTGTCTTGTAATTTTTGGTGGAAGTAACCCCAGTGCCACCATGCGACAAAGGGTCTGTGTATGGTTTCCTGATTTTGTATACAGGAAGTGTAACAGAGATGTAAATACTTAGAATTTTTTATATATTTGGTAAGATAGAGAAAGTAACACAAACATTTTAATGGTAAAATAGATGTGTAGTATGTTTTAAACAAGATTGTTTTGTACTCACGGAATGGTTTAGTGACCACTGGAAAATTGCTGTCTCAAAAATGCTCGTAATTGGTAAAATAATTAAACTGATTTTGTAACAACAACGACAATAAAAAATCATGCCAAACTGAGAAAAATTGGCTTCTGGGTATTTAGTATAATTTTTTTATGCTTAACTCTATCAAAATATATTTTAAAACTGTTTAATATTTGATAAAACAGAAACCAAATAAAACTACAAAAAGTGAAGAAAAACGGATAAATCTTTTGACTGAACAGAAAGAACACTACGATTGTGTGAACATTTATGCTCCAGATGGTATTTGGAGTGGTACTGGAAACTGAAAAACTACAGAAGCCTAGATATCCATTAATAGACACTTTGGTGATGATACGGGGGGATACTATGTAGCCATTTAAGAAATCTTTGCACTTGGGGGCTGGCCCGTGGCGCAGCAGTTAAGTTCGCACGTTCCTCTTCGGCAGCCTGGGGTTCGCAGGTTCGGCTCCCAGGTGCAGACATGGCACTGCTTATCAAGCCATGCTGTGGCACGTGTCCCACATATAAAGTAGAGGAAGATGGGCACGGATGTTAGCTCAGGGCCAGTCTTCCTCAGCAAAAAGAGGAGGATTGGCGGCATATGTTAGCTCAGGGCTAATCTTCCTCAAAAAAAAAAAAAAAAACTTTGGATTTGGAAGAAAGATGCCCATGATATGCATGTTTTTAAGTGAAAATTGTGAGTTGTAGACCAAAAATTATATGATTCTACATTTGGGAGAGAAAGTTTGTGGGGGCCACCCCGTGGCTGAGTGGTTAAGTTCATGCACTCTACTTCAGCGCCCAGGGTTTCACAGGCCTGGCTCCTGGGTGCGGACAAGGCACAGCTCATCAGGCCATGCTGAGGTGGCATCCCACGTAGCAGGACTAGAAGGACCTACAAGTAGAATACAAACTATGTACTGGGGGGCTTTGGGGAGAAGGAGAAGAAAAAAAAGATTGGCAGCAGATGTTAGCTCAGGGCCAATGTTTAAAAAAAAGTCTGCTTGTGTGTGTGTGTATGGCTAAAGCAACAATAGACTCTGTGTTTAAACTTATGAACAAGTGAGGAAGGATATGAATGAAGTGTTAACAGTTACTGACTTGGGGAGGTGGGATGGATCGGTGGAGTATACTTTGTATAATTCAAACAACAAGAGATGGGATTGTGCATAATTTCTGGTACTTTAAAAATTATACAGAAAAATCCTGAAACGATGCTGTAGGGCTGGATGAGAACCTTAAGGCCAAAGAAAGATGCTCGGGGAAACTTTGAGCCAACACTGTCCTCTGCTGGGAAAGCCGTGTCATGCAGCGGCTTGTTTTGCACTGCGTCTCGCCAGAATCCTCTGTAAGAGCCGGGAAGGAGACCAGGAGGTCACCTAGATGAGCGGCCTTCCAACTTGGGCTGTACGTCAGAATTACGAGGGCTGCACCCACAGAGAAACCAACTGAGCAGGTTTGCCGGTGGGTCCAGGAACCTGTGTTTATGGAAAAGCCCCCAGGTGGTGCTGATAGTCAGATGCAGTTCTTGCCTCCATCTTTCCGTCGCACCTCCGCAAACTGAGCTGGTTGCTGAAGTCATTTGTGTCGGGTTACACAGGAGGTTTTCAGCAGAGCCAGAACCGGAATCCAGATCCCTTCACTCTTAGTCCCCCAAATTCTTTTTAGATACCTCCCTCCCCCATCCTCCTTTGACATTTTGTAGTGGTGACATCCATTTAGTTTCGTGCCCTGAAGCCGCATTTGACCCGCAATGACCTTGCCCACACCCTGTGGCCTTTCCTGTTATGGGTGCCCCCTGGGTGTTTCCTGGACTGTCTCTTTTTGCTCACCTCTTCAGGCTCACCTCTTTGGTTCAGTCACAAGCAGGGCCTGGAGATCCTATACCAATAAGTTAGGAATCCAGCCCCTTTTACCTCAGTTTCACTGGGAGGCACCCAGACACAGGCCCAGGAGCTTGGCCAGTGTCAGGCTCCACCGCTCATCAGCTGTGAAATCTTGGGCAGGATAAAGCAAAGCTTTAAACCTCTGTGTCCCCAGCTTTAAAGTGTCAACAAATAATAGTACTGTCTGTCTCAGGGCGGTTAAAGGATGCAGTGAACTAACCTGTGTACAGCATCCAGCCTCAGGGCCCGCCCCGATAAACACTTGCCCTTCCTCTTATGCAATCTGGCAACACCGAGGGTGGGTAGAACGTCTAATGACACTTGAAGCCCTGACAGGCACAGGTGGGTACACGGGGATCTGTTCATTTCGCAGACGCTCTGCCAAGTGTCCATTCCATCTGCAGAAAACCCCCGAGGATAGGGAGGATGTATCAAAATGAAGGCACTAAAAATTCCAGAAAATAAATTACTTTCTATGTTCAGGGTTTAAAAAAATTTTTTCCTAAGAAATGAAAAAAAAATGTCTTGCCTGTTTTCCCTGTTTCTTCACATCCAAAATTAGACCCTCCAGATCAGCACTCATGAGAAAAGTAATTTATGCACAGTACACTTCTAAACTAACAAAGTGACTTTAGATCCTCGATGAGCATTAAAACATCAAGAGTATTCAAACATGTCCCCACACCTCTTTCCTGCATGACTCCCTAGGTGCTGAGTTTCATATCTGGGAGCAGGGCACTTTTGGAAACGCAAGTGTGGGGGTGGGATTTATTCTGTTGGGGCAGGAGGGGTGGGGTATTGGATACGGGACACGTGGTGTTTAGGGGAACCCAGAGTGAGGTGGTGAGGTGTCTGTGCTGGGGATCTGGGTAGACTAGGGGTCCCGGGGCCTCAGAGCAGGGCGATGGCCTGGGGATGCACGAGGTAAGAGGGAGCCAGAGCAGGTGTACTAGGGCTGGGCTGGGGCCCCATGGAGAACAATGGCCCATGTCAGTGGTTTCCAAACTTTGCTGCACACTAGAACCGCTGTCGTAGGCTGAAAAATCTCCCCAGAGATATTGGGGCCTAATTCCTGGAACCTGTAAATGTTACTTTATTCAGAAAAAGGATCTTTACAGTCGTGATTAAATTAAAGATCCTGAGATGAAGCGGTAATCCTGCATTATCCAGCTGGGCCCTAAATGCCATCGCAAGCGTCCTTATTAGAGAGAGGTGGAGGACAGTAGGCACACAAAGAGGAGAAGGGGATGTGAAGGAAGCAGAGAACGGCAGGAGGAAGAGGCAAGGAGCAGATTCTGCCCTGGAGTCCCCAGAGGGAGCACGTCCTGCCGACACCTTGACTGCAGGAAACTAATAAAACCGCCCAGGGGGATTCTAAACATCCCAGTGCCTAGATGGCCCCCCAGACCCATCAAATAGGAATGCCTAGGAGTTGCAGCCAGGTACCAGTGTTGATTCAAGATCCCCAGGTGATGTCATGTCCAAAGTCTGGGAACCATTGGCCCATGTAAAGATCCTTTCTCCTCAATTCAGAATCCACCATGTCTGTCTTCCCCTGAGTCTGACAGTCCACCAGTGAGGGATGGGTTCCTTGGAGTTCCTGTATCCACCCCATCTGTCGTCCCCTGAGTCTGACAGTTCACCAGTGAGGGATGGGTTCCTTGGAGTTCCTATATGCGCCCCATCTGTCTTCCCCTGAGTCTGACAGTCCACCAGTGAGGGATGGGTTCCTGTATCTGCTGTTCAGCCATTTCCCAGCTGTACCTGGGGCAGAACCTGTTCGGGTTACATCCTGACTGCACATGACGATCCAGACATTTTCTTAGTCAGTGCCGACTCATTAGCCCAGAAGGTAGGGGAGCAAGAGAGCGAGTTCTCTCAGGTTTTAAAGAAGAGGCTTCATTTGGTTAGCCTGCCAGGTAATTTGTGTAAGTTATATTTGGCTTCAGTTAACTTCTAGTGAACTGTTGGATTCTAAATCCAAAATAACTGCTAATTGTTGGCCCTTGGAAAGATTTCGAAGACGTTGAAGTGAGTCTTTTGGTGGCTCCAGCCTCCCTCCCTTTCAGGGATCCTTCTGTCAGGGACCCAGTGCCCTCCTGGCCCTGGCTTCCTGATGAAGCTCATGGGGAAGGGGGTCCCACTGCCTTCCCACACACAGCCTTCCCTGTTAGTGAACCAGTGCACCTCAAGGATCGCAGTATCCCTCTGCCCCATTCCTCCCAGGCAACTGCTGAGGAAAGGCACCTTCCCAATTAGGCAGAACCCAGAATGTCCAGGTTAGTGTAGGAGAGCGCAGGTCCTGGTATGGGGGGTTACTGGCAAAGCAATCTCAACCTTGCTGCTTCTTTTTTTTTTTTTTAAAGATTTTATTTTTTCCTTTTCTCCCCAAAGCCCCCTGGTACATAGTTGTATATTCTTCGTTGTGGGTCCTTCTAGTTGTGGCATGTGGGACGCTGCCTCAGCGTGGTCTGATGAGCAGCGCCATGTCCGCGCCCAGGATTTGGACCAATGAAACACCGGGCCACCTGCAGCAGAGCGCACGAACTTAACCACCCGGCCACGGGGCCAGCCCCTCAAGCTTACTTCTTAAATTTACAGTCATTGGAGGTAGAACCTCCTGCTGAAGAACCTGCTCCTCCAGCTGTAACTCTCCCTTCCCACAGCAGGGATGAGCTGGGCCTTAAAGGACCTGCAGATGCTACTGTAGAGAGAGCAAAGGGAATCAAGCAGAGAACGTAAGGAATATGAAAGATGCGGTTTGCAAAGTGGATCCCACCAAACTGGCTGCTGTCTTGGGCTTCCAGGCCAGTCCCACTCACACGGGACCTTTGGAGGAAAAGGGAACCTTTCGAAGGAGGTCTCCCTTTTCACCTTTAATATCTTCTTTTTCGCTTTGAGACAGGCTCATTCTCTAGGATGGGGGCAGGAAGCAGCCCTGTATCTGGTGCAGGTCTAACAGGATTCCGATTGCTTAATACAGGATCATAACCAGAGCATGCGGGCAGCTAAAAGCACACCTGGACAGTGAGGTGGGAGGCGGGGGAACAGGGATGTTGTTCCTCACATCTATCCACCTCTTGATCGCAAGTACTGGCTTCCCGCAATCTCTTTTTGAGTGCATTTTTACATTGTAACTACACCCTACATGCTTTAGGATGAAGGAATGAGTCAGGGTTCAGGCAGCAGCGTGCATTCCGGGTGCTCCTGTGCCTTCATGGGAGGCGAAGGTGACCGGCCAGTGTCCCTCTGATCACACGGTGCTCAGCAGGGTCGTACACGCTCAGCAGCGGGGGTACCGTGGCCATCAGACGTGTGTTGATTGAGAATCGAACGTTCCTCCCACACTGGGGATGGGGACATAGGTTTGACATTTGGGAAGGAAGGGAGAGAGCCCCCTCTTCCTGCTACAGGCCCGCAGGACAGGACAAAGGTGGCTTTGAGAGGTTCACCCGCAGAACACTCAAGCCCGAAGGTGCTCGTGGTCTCCTCACGCTTCAGAAGTGTGTGCTGCTAGCGTGTTTCTGCTCACCACACCAACTGCCAGCGCTCTAATACCCTACCCGAATGCCATGCTCGCTCGCCGGACCCTCCCCATTTCGCTGCTGTTGGTTTCTGCTGGGTAAGCTTCGTCTGCCACTGCAGGCTCGGCTCAGCGCAGGTTCTCACGCCGACTTTGGTTCCAGGTAGGGCTTCTCTGGAACAGTCCCCACCCCTAGACCCAATCCAGACACACATATGCACATACACATACACACACATGCATGCACACACATGCACATACATGCATACATGTGTGCACACACGCTATGGTAGGGACATAGTATCCAATTATTCTTCTTGCTGCCACAGCCACCCACCTCTGCCTTATTTCCTATAGCTTCCTCTCCATTGCGACAGTGCTCTTTTTCCAAGTTCCAGAGCCTTGAACTTTCACCATGTACCCAGTATATTTTTGTCATTTGCTCCTTTGTTCGTGCCATATTTACTGAGCGCCTGCTCGGGCACTGTGCTGGATGTGGGGATGTGTACCTACCCAAGGAGCCCACTTCCCCTTGGCTTCCTGCTCTGACCACCTGGCGGGTCCTGCAGTGTCTGCTCCACTCTGCTCACCGGTGTGGGTGGCAGGGTCCTATGACTCACACCTGCATCTCCCAGGTCATGCTTGCTGGTGTGTCTGGACCTCAGAGTCTTGCTCACCTGGACTGGCCTAGGTTGCTTCCTGGAGGGAAGGAACATCTTGTTTCTTTTGCTTGAACTATGATAGCAGAGGCCTGCCTGAGACTCCAGGGAGCAGCTCATGCTGGTACCTAAAACAGCCTTCTCCAACCCTCCAGCCCCAGAGGGAACACTGAGAGCCGACTGCGGCCTATTCCCTGTAGTCTGCCTGGCCTTGTGCTAATTAGCCAGGCCCTAAGGAGTCTGGGTCATGCACAACAGCCTGTGGCGTAAGCTCTAGCGGGGCGGTGTGATTGTGTGTTGTGTGCATGCGAGAGCGCTGCTGTTATGGAAGAAGGAGCTCTCAGAGGAGAAAGCTGACCTATCAGTTAGAGAAAGAAGCCTCTCAAAGTCACAGAATAAGCTCCTGAAGAAAGAATGTCTTGAACTTGAAGATGGAAGGGTGGGTGGAGTAGGCATAGGGTGGACTGGGGGGCAGCTGGCTACCCTTAGTGAAAGGGGGCTGGACTGAGAGTCCCAGGTCCCACATATCTGCCTGCTATTAACCCACTGTGTGGCCAGGGTATATTAATCATGTGTTTCTGCTGCTCTGACATCCGGGGCTTTGCTGACCCTAGAGGAACTGCCCCTCCCAGGGTAGCCAATTCCTAGAGATAGAAAAGGACTCTCCTGAGAGCACACCTTTCATATGCCAACCAATCAATCCAGAACCCACAGCCACAACAACCTCCTTTATTGGCTGGCACACTCCAGGCCACTATCCCCCTGCCCTGATCAACCCAGGGCCAGGCTACAGATGACTTGGGACAGACCCTATGGCCCGGAAATCACTCACACCAACCAGTCCTAAACCTGCTTACCCTGCCTTGATGTTCGCTCCTGTGGAAACCACAGTAAAGGCTTTTGCCCATGTTTTCCCTTCTCCCTCTGCCTCCTGACCACCCTACTGCTTTCCCGTATGCCCTGCCCCATGGCATGGTGTTCTCCCTCCTCTTGGGAATTATGAGTAACAAACTGTCTTTTCAATGGCAATTGTCCCCTGATCTGTTGGCGTCACCATGCCTATAATAAATAATAAAACCTACTTTTAAAAACACACTAGGAAGTCTGAGCTAGGAAGTCAGTTTTCTTATCACTAAAATGAGAGATTGGATTAAATTGACTTTTTTAGAGTCTCCTTTTAATGACAAGATGGGCTCTGGAGCTCCCCTGCTAACTCCCCCAGGATCCCAACCCTGGGGACCCTCCCCTCTCCCTGTCCCTCAGGGGCTGAAGGAGGCCGTGCCTGCTGCCCACCTTCCTGCTCCCTGCTGCTGGGCGCACTTCCTAGCCATCCCAAAGAAAGAACTCTGCCTCTTAGCTGGGGATTGGAATCCTGAATAAAATTCAGACAATGCTGATGCCAACGTCATTTTGAAGCTAAAAGGTTGTAGTTCAAGAGAAAACACTAAATTCAATTGCTTCAGTGTGGAACTATTAATTACCCAAATTAAAAGTCTCCATTTATTAAGACTTGGAAACATGGAACCTCAACTTTTTGCTTTCCCAGAATCATTGATGTCCCCTTAGAGGCACTGTTGCTCCATTTCTCCTTCCCCAGCCCCAGGCGGGAATCTCATCTAGAGTGTCTCTCTTTTTCTTGTATTGTGGTAAGAACACTTACCATGAGATCTCCTCCTTAACACATTTTTAAGTGTACGATCCAGTCTTGTTAACTAGAGGCACAATGTTGCACAGCAGATCCTTAGAGCTATGGATCTTGCATAACTGAAACTTTATAGCCATTGAAGGGCAACTCCCCATTCCCCCTCCCCCAGCCTCCGGCAACCAGCCTGCTACCCTCTGCTTCTAGGAGTTTGACTGTTTTAGAAACCTCCTATAAGCCGACTCATGCATGATTTGTCCTTCTCTCTACTGCGTCTTATAGGCAGTTTTCTGGACCCTGGTGTTGCTCCAGCTTCTGGAATGGACCCTGGACCTGGGCACAGGACTTCAGGTGTAGCTGCCAGCGTGGGTCGCAGGGCTCACCAACATCAGAGGTCTGGGCTCAGGTTACTGCAGCCCAAGGAGAGGTTAGTGGGTTCGCTCTCATTAGTGGAGAGCACTCCTGGGTCTGTATTTGCTAGAAGAATAGTTTTACCTTATGAGTCCCCTAGATGGTGCTACTTGTCAAGTGTGTTTCTTTTCTTTTTTCTTTTTTTCTCTCTTTTGAGGCTGCTGGCATCTCACTGTGGCCTCCCAGGCATAAGTTAGCCTCCATTGTCTTAGTGGAAAGTTACGGTCGTCAGACTTGGTGAGTGACGTCAGAGATGATTTTTACTGGAAATAATCCTCACCTCTGGGTATTTCAAAATGATTTAGAATAGGAATGTGATGGATGACTTGTTTATATGTGTGGCACGTGGCTTTCATTCTTCGTCGCGTGACTGTCTGATCGGTAATTCTGTGTGTATGGAGGGTGGTTGATATTTACAGAGATGTGACTGTGGTGGGCGGGGAGACGTGGGATGGCAGAGTTTACTAGGGAGAGTCCATATTCTTTCCTCATCCCTCTCTCTCCCTGGTTCAACTTTTCTTTAGGTAAGAAAAATATCCGGAGATCCTGACCCTTCACAAGTCTCCAAATGTCTCCCTTATCTGCTCTCCACACTGCCTGAAATCCCCCCAGGACACGTTCATTTCTTTGCATTATCACGAGACTTCTTATAAAATATATATTCATTTGCGCGTGTAGCTAGCTGAAACCACACTGACCTGGGAATCAGAATTTTAGTAACAGAGATGAAAGGATGATCTAGGAGCATAGGGAAACTTTTTGTGATGAAGGGCAATAAACTTCAATGGGCTGTGTTCCGGTGGGAAATTGTGGGCATCATGAGAGGTGAGTGAAGACCTGCAGGAATGCCAGAAAGCAGAAGGAAGCACTGAGGTGGAAAGTGGGAGGGAACCGAAGACACACTCTGCCAGGTAATGCTGAGGACTGCTGGCTGCCTATCTGAATGGTACACCCTTTGTCCAACATGGATACCCTGGGAGCAATCTCCTAGTAGAGAGGATGCTCCCCATACTTTGCTAGCGTTCCTGATGCGCGTCCATGTGTACTCTAACCAACTTATAGGCATCTTGCTTGTTCCCAGGAATTGCCACTGCAGAGTGAACCTAAAGTCTTTGCAGGAGGGGAGTTTGGTTGTCCACTGGTGAAAATGGATGGGCTGCAGCTCTTGGTGCATTTGTTAGGTGTTATTGGCAACATTTTATGGCTCTGCTCTATCATTTGGGGCCAAGCTGGTCATCTGCAGGTCAAGGAGGTCATCAGGAGAACTGTGGGGCCAGAGCTGACTCAAGCTTCCCGTTACCCTGGGTTTTAGAGGAGTGAAGTGTGGAGGGAGGAGAGAGATGGCCAGAAAAGGAACAGTAGTTATCCAAGTAATTAGTTAGGTTAGATCAGTAATTTCAGTTTTCTCTTTGCTGTTAACTCTCACGTTACAGTCTGAAGTAAGACTTCGCTCCTCACTGCCTTTATTTTCCTTTATTTCTCTCTCAAAGCTGTGATTCCAGCTTCAGTACTTTATAACCCATCGATCTGGAGATGTGAACAGTATCTTGAGGAAAGAAGGGTAGGAGAAGTGAAGAGAGAAAGCTGGCTGACGAGTGAGCAGGGCCTCTCCCCACCTGTGCTGGGTGTCGGGCCCTGGTGCAGGCTGCACACCCTCGCTGCCACCCGCGGTCCTCCCGAGAGTGGTGGTGGTGTCTAACTGAGGTGACGGCAACACATAGTCAACCAGTTTATCTGACCTTTGGGCAGACCCAGC
Source organism: Equus przewalskii (assembly GCF_037783145.1). Classification (NCBI taxonomy): domain Eukaryota; kingdom Metazoa; phylum Chordata; class Mammalia; order Perissodactyla; family Equidae; genus Equus; species Equus przewalskii. The sequence goes on from NC_091832.1 coordinate 52,761,081, forward strand.
ATCCGGTCTGGCTGTCTTGCATACACAATCAATTTCTTCTAAGATGTTGGCTGATAAAGGCTTAAAATATCACCTCTCCTAGAGACTTTTGTGCTTTAATTAAGAATTCGTGAATGAAATCCAAACTCCTTAGCTTTGCGTTCAGTGTCCCCTCTGCTCTGTTCCCAGTCTTACCTTCCTAGACATATTTCCCCTTTACGTACCTTCCAAGCCAGCCCGGTCATGAGACAGGAAGCTCTTCCAAGGCCGGCGTACGATTTAGTCTTTGGTATTTGTGGTAGATACTAAATGAGTCCTGCTTGCCTGAGTTCACACCTGGATAGGGGACAACCTGACTGAATCTGGGTTGACCTTATGACTTCTTGGACAAATAAAACCTGCTAGAAGTGAAGCTGTGTGAGTCCTGGGCCCAGACCATAAGAGACTATGCAGCTTTTTTCTCTTGCTGTCTTGAATGCCATGCAAGAAAGCCAGCTTCCTTGAGGATGTGAGTTCCTGGGGAGAGAGAGGCCCTGGACAGGAAAGACCACGAGGAGAGGGAGACAGACATCTAGCTGCCAGCTGGTGGCAGTCCTCTTGGCTGAGGTGCCGCCCTATACATGAGGCCCTCCTGGATTTTCCAGTCCTGGAGGACCCACGAGCTGATAGTGGAGTGGAGATAAGCCAGCTCCTGAGCCCAGTGCAGACGGCAGAATTGCGAACAACCCAATGGTGGCTGTTGCCCTCCACCACTGAGCTCTGGGGTATTTGTTACACAGCAACAGAAGCTGCTGCAGTGCGGTGGGTCATCTTCGTGTCTGTATGCCAAGCAGGGTTTCCTCTGTGGCTCACCGTCTCCGGGGCCTGCCGCACACATTCCCACCTTCTTATGCCCCTGTGCTCACGCTCCTCCAACCTGGAACTCCAACTTGGAGAAATTAATTTTTCCCTTTTATCTATCAAAATATAACCAATCCTACCTTCTCGGACACCCCAACTAGAACTGATCCTTCTCTTCTAAACTCCTTTGGCACCTGTCCTCTTGCTATTTGGCATATTCTGTCTTTCTGCATCTATGTCTTCTCACGACGGTTACCTTTTAGCCTCCTCAAGGGCACGTTCCGTTCTTTTAATGTCTTTATGGAGATAGAATTCACAGACCAAGAAATTCATTCATTTGAAGCATACAATTCAATGGGTTTTAGTATATTCGCAGAGTTACGCAACCATCACCACAGTCTCAGTTTAGAATACTTTCATGGCTCCAAAAGGAAACTCCGTACCTGTCAGTAGCCCTCCCCATTCCACCCGACCTCTAGCCTCAGGCAACCAGGAATCTACTTTCAGTCTCTACAGATTTAGGACCCTTTTTTTTTTTTTGTGTGAAGTAGCAGTTACTCTGTGTTGACTAATTGAGTGAAACCTCTAGAACCTTTTTAAGAGCCCCAGGAAGGAGCAGGCAGTGTCCCAGCTTCAGGTTCCGTGACAGGAGCAGAGAGAGACTTTTGTCGAGGAAGGTTTCCATGGCACCTCGCACATCACCCCGTCTGTGTAGCTCTGTGTACTGGGGGAGGACGTGGTAGGATCTTGGGTCACACCTCAGCTCTGCCAGTTACTAGTTCTGAGGTCTAGGGCTGGCTACCCAGCTTCATGACCCTCAGCTTCCTCAGTAATAGGACTCATGAGTTTAGTGTGGGGACCAGATGAGATGACCCACAGGAGACACCCCCATGGTACCAACAAAGTTACTTCCCTTTCCTTCTAATGCTTGTGCTGTTGAGCCCCTTTCACTACACAGTGAATCGATCCACCATCTTGACTCTGCTCCAAGTGGTTGGTCTGCTCTAATGAGGAATGGCTGGACCAAGGCACTGTGGGCAGGGGGTGCCTGGAGAGCTGGGGACAGTGTGATGGTACCAGGGGGACAATCTGAAACCCAGACATTCCCAGACAGAAGACTCACTGGACAGACTTTCCAGCAGTCTCTTCCAAAGATAAGACTTTGGATAGGACTCCTCCTTTTCCAGTTTCCTCTAGAGTGGCTTTTTGGGCACACACGTCTAGGCAGCCATTTAGTTGCAGATTGCCGGTCCTTTTATATAGATTGGCATAGATGTCCTCACAGAGAAGGCTGGGTGAGCATTTTGGCGGTTTGGTCTCCCCTAGAAGAGACAGGAGAGAAAGACAAATGTGGGCCAACTCAGGGCCAGGCTCCTCTGAATCTGGTGGTGGATTTGATGTACTCTGTTGTCTTGATCTATCAGCTTTCACACAATTTATAACTGGGACTGCTTGTGTCATCCTGAACTCCCATGGGGAGAGCAGGCAGGGACCAGGCTGCCCTACGAGTAATGTCAATTACACCCCACTGACTCCCTCCCAGCCAGGTCGCCCGCTCGCTTTCTAATGGGGCTCCCACACCCGGGGGCTCCTGGGGGTGGGGGATAAGACTGCACAAGCAGAGCAGCTTCTATACAGACTCAGAGCACTCTTGGGACAGAGTTTCTCACTGTCACGGCAGAGGCAAGGTGGCAGGGAGCCCGGCAAAGACCAAGAAGTGGGGCTGCTCCTTTGCTTGGTCTCATGAGGCTCAACTGGCACATTTCCCCAGCCTGCGGCTCTGATCTTTGGTTCGCACTTTGTGGAAGGAAGACCAAGAAGGATCTTTTGGCCCTCAGTTTTCGCCTAGTCCTGTAGTCACAGTAGACCCAGCTTCATAGCCTATTGCCCACTCTACCCCCAAAACCCGCCTGATATTCTGGTGAAGTTCTGGATACTCCACTGCACATTCTTGGGCATCTCTGTCTTGGCTCTGGCCCAGGACGCTCGCTGCTCAGTGTAGTGCCCTTGCCCTTCCAGTGACGAAGTGGGAGCACGGGGGCTGGCGAGGAATTTGGGTTCCCTCTGCTGACTGCTAAGGGGATTCCCGTCACTGGCTTGGTGACTGCTGTAGGAATCATGGCACCTGCCTGCTAATCGACCTCTGCCCTTGGTCAGAAGGGCTCAAAATGAGTTCTGTTAGCCTCTTTCGTTTCAGCCAGAGCCAGAGGGTAGAAGAGAGGAAGCTGAGGTAGGTGCTGCCACTGCATCGTAAGTGCATGCATGGAGGCTGGGGATGTGAGCAAAGGCACGCAGGGGACCTGCTGTCCTCTCCCTTTGATTGTTTTCTCCCCCTCCCTTTTCCACTCCCATACCCCCACACTCATAAAAATAGGAAGTGATGTCATCACATGTGTGCATGGCTCCCCTTCATGTGACGCCTCTGGGTCACCACTTCCTGTTTCTGAGTCATCGGGAAGGTAATTTCCCCCTGATGTCCTCAGAGGGACACTCTGATCACTCAGCATCTACCCAGTCTCCCCTTCTTCTCTCTTTTCCTTAAAACCAAAAATGAAAGCTTTCCCACCCCCCCCCCCAAAACACCCCTAAACTAAACTAAATACAGTACAGCTGCTCGTCTGAGCTGCTGCGGGCTTGCACGGTGCCTGCTGGGTGACAGCCTTCAGCCTCTGCTTGGAAGGACGGCTGAGCACCTGGGTTTAATTGGATAGTTAATTACAAGTGAAGATGACTCTCAGGTGCCTCTCCTTCTGCAATAAGATCTGTCCTAGATCCTGCCTACTAAGGGGAGGGGGGAGGCATTTGGCTGCCTCCCAAAATAAAGAATGAATCAAACTGCCAGAATAAGATACCCCAGGAGGCACGAGATGGCAGTGGAACGATTTGTTAGAATCAACTGAAGCAAATCTTCAAGGAGCTGGTTCTGCAGACAGCCCCACACTGCATTTTTCTTCCCTTTTCTCTCCCCCTCCTCCTCCCTTTCTAGTATTTTCTTTCTTCTTTTTTCTTTTCCTTCCCTTCCTTCCTTCCTCCCTCCCTCCCTCCCTTCCTCCCTTTCTGCCTTCCTAGTGGAGGCGGGGTAGCTGGGGTGAGAAGGGTGAAGAGCAGAGAGGGCCCCTCCAAGCTTTCCTGGGGGAGCTGGGGGCAGCAGGTCAGAAACCTGGCTGCACGTGTGACTGCGTTGTGCTGCTCTGGGCAGGCTCCACTGTTCCTAGTTTCTTCTTTGTTTTCCTTGCTCTCCGAGCTGTTAAATTATGGTTGGGGGTAGAACTGAGGGCCTTGAACATCAGCGCCATGGAAGACTCGAGCAGAGGAGCAGAGGGGAGGGCAGAGGAGCTCTCCATCTGAGCCAGTCTCTTGGAAGCTGCCCTGCCTCCCCTCGAGAGCACCCTGAGCCTGTGACTCGGTTATGCCCAGGAGGGACTTGTGGCCCATAGCCGGGGCCGGGAGGCAAGAGGACCATCAGGTCCTGGCCCTGTGTGGACTTGGGCAGGCCGTGGAACAGCTCTAAGCCTCCATGTCTTCACCCATCAAGTAGAGACAATCACAGGGGATGTGGTATAAGGTTGTGTGAGCCTAAATGAAAATGATGCAGGCGAAGCGTGTGACACCATCGCAGACACCCTAAGTGTCCAGCCTGTTCATTGCTGGGCCGCGGTCGCGGGGTGTGGTCTTCGCGGGACTGCTCTCCTCCTCGGGGTCACACTCTCCCCTGGTGCACTGGAGTTGCCCCTGTCCGCTTCATCTTAATCCCCTTCTAATCGCCTTGGGGTGAGAAGCTATCAAGTGTCGGCAGCCCGGTGGGTGCGCGCCCCTCCCGCGCCATGTGAGGCTTCTGGGCATGCAGGCCCGATACAATTTCACGTATTATTTGGGCTCATTCACTGGGCTTATTTTGGAAGCCTGGCTTTGTGAGGCTTCTGGGAGCCTGGCTGGGAATTATGCAACCGCTTCAGTCTGGTGCACCGAAGCCGCTGCCTCCTGAGCTGGGAGAAAATTTGCGGAGAAAGCTGGTGAAATCGAGCTCCTCAGCTCCCCAGAGGAGAGAGGGCCTGGGGGCTCTCTTGTCTCCAGTGACGGGCCTGTTGACTGACCTTGGCTGTGAGCCCACTGATGAGGAAGGAGGCGTGGAGAATTAACAGACGTGGACTCTCTTAGTTCTGAGTCCCCACCCTGGGGACAGGAGGTCTCCAGAGGCTAAGACTGGAAGGGAGAAGGGAGAAGAGAAGAAAGGAGGAGCAGAGGAGGAAAAAGAGAGAAAGGAAAGGAAAAAGGAGGTTGAGCGGGCAGGAGGGGACTGGTAGAGCGGGAACGCTGCAGAGTGCACAGGAGGTGGCTCACTTTGCGTCAGATGGCCCTGCCTCCCTAGCTGTGAGGGTCCCTTCTTGAGCGTCCTCTGCTCCTTCCCCTCCAGGGCTCCTTCAGGGCAGATACTGCGCTCCTGTGACTTCTGAAAGTGCCACTTCCTCCAGCAGAGTTTCTGAGATGAGGAACTGGGGGCAGGAGGGAGAAACAAGAAATGGTGACCTGTGAGCTAATGGGGCGGCTCTGCCTGCATGAGCGCGGTCTCGCTGCCCCCTGGGCCCTGACGCAGGCCAGGCTGTGGAAGCAGCCCCTCCGCTGACTTGTTGGGGGTCTGCTCTCCTCTTGCGACACACCACCTTCCTTGAGACCTGTCCGGCCCTCTGAGGTGGGAGTGCTACTTCCATTTCACAGGTGAGTAGTCTGAGGCTCAGAGAGGCGAAGCAGCATGTTCTGGGTCACGTGACTGTTAAGTGGCAGAGCCCATCAGCTCCAGCTCTGCCTGGCTCCAAAGCCATGTGTTATGGTGCTTTACGCCATCCAAATGTCCTGTTGATTTTGTCTCCAAAATACGTCCTGATTCTGCTCACCTCCCTCCACGCCCAGGATACATCCAGACCAGGTCGCCATCCTCTCCTACCTGGCAACTTGCAGTAGCTTCTTTACTGGTCTTCCTGTTGCTGCTTTCGTCTGTCTCCAATGTATTCTCCACAGAGCTGCTAGAGAAATAACCCTAAAAGACAAATTGGCTCATGTCATGCCTACACATAAAACCCCCCAAGTGCTTCCCAGTGCACCTGGACTGAAATCTGGACTTCTTAACATGGTCTGCAGGATCTATCAGAACTGGCTCAGCTCTCTTGGAGTGTCTGAAACTCATTACACAGTTTCATTAATACTGTTGTTTCCTTTACTCAGCATGCTCCTGGACATCTTTTCTGCCTCAGGACCTTGGCACATGCTGCCTTTTTCAGGAAGGAATGATGTTCCCTCCAATCTTCACCTGGCTAATTCTTATTCATCCTTTGGGTCTCAGCTTAAATGTCACTTCCTTATAGAGCAGAGACCTTCCTGAACTCCTAATCTAATTAACCCATCCTTGTGCTTGGAGCTTCTTGGTAGGCAAAGAAGCAAGCACCATCAAGTTACAGAGATCTCATTGTCAGGAAGGAAAGAAATGCCAGTTCTTCAGGGGTGAGAGTTTCCTTTGGCACTGAATTCAAAAAGAATTTTCCTTCACAGGCCTTCCACAGGAATCATAAACTAATGTAAATGGCAGACTGTCCTCCACATAAATTGTATGATTAAGGGTGGACCTGATGGGCAGAAGATACTGGCAGGTCCCAGTCCCAGAAGTCTCTGTGGGAGGGGTTGGCAGGGAAGGCTTCCCAGAGGAGGTGGTAAGACCTTTCCCTTGTGCATGGGAAGAATTTGGAGCCACTTCAGGAGAAAACTGCCTGCGCAGGGCTTTGTGAAGTGTGGGAGAAGAGCTCGTGGAAGAATGTTGTTAGGATGCCCAGCGTGTGGCAGGTGCCCGATCCGTCTTCGTTTTGATTTTTCTAGTCCATGAAGGTTACCGTTGGTCTCAACATGCATGCCAATGTGGGTTTCAGGCTCATCCACAAAGAGGCGAGTCCCCACGCTCCTGTGTCTACTTCCTCCTTATCCGCCTCTGCCCTGCAGGGCCCGGACTAGAGTTGGGGGCGAGGCGAGAAGGAGGGCCTGCTTGAATGTTGCGCCCTGGATGCAGCTCGTCCTGTGATCCTAACTCCTGCTGGCCAAGGTGGCAAGTCGGGTCGTCATCCATTATGCTGAAAGGAGCAAGAAAAGCCTTGATTCGAGCGTGTGGAGAGGAAGCAGGAGAGCGGCAGTAGAAAGAGACGAGGAGCTGGACACATTCATTTAAAAATCTTTTCCAAAAACATCTGACTTAGTTTCTTTACATTGTCAAGAAGGCTTTTAAAGCCCAGCTGCCTCTTATTAATCCTGTTTGGGCTGAGCGCCTTCCCGCCAGCCCCGCGCGGCTGTGCCAGCATAAACGGCCCGGTGGAAGTGCAGGGCACGCTGAGCGACGTCAGCGGCTGGGCCTGGGCTTCTGATCTCGGCCCAGGCAGCTGAGAACACAGCGCCTTGGTCCCCTTCCAGTGAGCATGTAAAGTACTCTACCCGCTGCCCTAGAAGGCCAGGCAAGGCTGGAGGGGCCCAGAAGATGGAAGGGAGAGCACAGGGTGCCTGCACGGCTGACTTGACTTAAGAGGTGGCCCATAGACCCCAGCGCCATAAATATTTCTCAGCATGAGGTGGGGGAAAGGAGCATGGGTCTCCGGGATCACAGAGGCCTGAGTTTGAATGCAGGCATTACTGATTGTACGACCTTGGGCAAGTTAACTGATATCTTTGAACAGCATTTCCTCAGTGGTACAGTGTGAATAATGATGCCGGTACCCACCTAAGAGGGCCATCGTTGGGATTAAAATATGTGTCTTTAGGTAAAGGGCCGGGCACAGACAGGGTCCAGTGCATAATAGGTGTTCAATATATGTTCCCTCCCCGCTCCCCTCCTTCCTTCTCTCTTCCCTCCCTTTCTCTTTTCCTTCCTTTCTCCCTCCTTCTGTTCCCTCTTTTCTTCTCTCCCTCTCTCCTTTCCTTCTTCTCCTTCAGAGAAAGCTAACACCTCCCTGTCTGCGGGAGTGGGGTGGGGTGAAATCACTGAGGAACACACTCAGTCTTGTACAAACCCTGGAAGACTTAGGTGTCAGAGGTACCTCTGAGAGCTGAGGTACCAGGAAGCGACAAACAGCAGAGAGGCTGGTGGAAAGTTCGCATAAGGAACACTTAGGTACTCGTGTTCACTCTCTCCTCAGGTGACCAGGCACCTGGCCCTCTAGCAGCACCTCCCCCCCACCAAGAGTGGACATGTTTTCCGACACTCAAGTGATAGTCTAGAAATGGGCACTAAGTGAAACTTGGCTCCCTGAACAGTGAGCTTCCCTGAGCCCCTCTGCTGCTGAGCACACTCGGTGCGGGTGGCAGGCGAGGAGACTGGAGGCTGTATTCTGGGGGTCGGCCTGCCCCAACCAGAGACCTAGCAGATCAGGTGGGTGTCCCCTCAAACCCTGGTGAAGCTCAGAGGCAATTATCCTGGCCCATGCATGACAAACCTCTAATAATGATTAGTTCCTCACCACTGGGTGTGAAAAGAAGAAGCCAAAAATCACTAAAGAGTTGAGGCAAGATTATACTGTGTAAGATAGAGACCCTGGTGAATAAATGAATGGAAAAAAGCAGTAGAGACAATGCAGGAGACAGAAAAAAAATTCGAAATACAATGATTAATGCCATCCAAGAGAAAAGAGGAAATATACCTATGAAGTACGAATACAATGTTACATAAAGAAACATTCGTATCATAGAAAAGGACTTTCAAAAGTTAAAATATGATAGCAGAAATTTTGAAAGTCTGCAGATAATGTTGAGGAAAACTTCCAGTAAGTAGAACTAAAAGGCAAAGTTATGGAAAATAGAAAAGATGGGACAACTAGTGAATCAGTCCAGAAGGTCAAACATCTGACTATTAGGAGCCTCTAGAAGGAAAGAAAAAAAGAAAAAACCCAGAAGAGGTTAATTATCAAAGAAATGGGGATAAAGTTTCCAAAGCTTCTGAAGTCCTGGATTTCCAGGCCAAAGGGGCCCAGTGAGTGCCTAGCATCATGGATGAAAAAAAATCTTCAAGCAAGGCACGTTATTGTGACATATCAAGACCCTAAGGATAAAGAGAAGTTTCTAAATGCTACCAGAGGAAGAAAGCAGGTTATGTACAAGGACCAGGAATCAGAACGGCAGAAGACTTCTCAGCTGTTGGAAGACGGTGTAGTGGTGCTTCGACCTTCTGAGGGAAACGATTTCCAACCTAGAACCCCAGTCCTAACACAGTGACCAGTCAGGAGTGAAGGCAGGTCTCAAATAATGTGCCTACTTGCACTCTATTCCAGAAAGCTACCGTAGAATGCGCTCCACTAAAATGAGGATGTAAACCAGGAAATAGGATGGCTTAAGACCTGGGAACCAGGGACGATAAAACTGAGGGAAGTAAAGGAAATTTGTAGGATGATGGTGAAGGGAAGCCCCGGACAGCCAAGGGGCAGCGGCCTAGAGAGGAATCGTTCCGTATGGACCTCTTACTTCACAAAGAAAACAGGTGCCCTCAGTGGTAGCGCTGGAGGGTTATAGGAGAGAAACTTACCAGGTGGTGGTTTGATGTGGTTCACTGTATTGAGAGGAGTTTACTATTTTTTGGTAAATGTGGGCCTGAATTAGAGATAGATACATAGAAAGACAGATTGAAAAAAAAAAAGAGGCAATTACATAGAACAACATGTGTACAAGGAAAAACATAATAATTCACTAAATGTATGAGAAATACACAGACATACTAATATAAATGTTGAATAATAATTTCACCACTAATCGTGATGTAACTCTGTGGGGAGAGTGGAGGGAAGTCAAAGGGAGATTCATCTGCCTGGTGGGGCCTGGTGAAGGGTTGGTAAAGAGAGCTGAGTCCTCATCTTCCATAGCAGGAAGATAAAAGATAACGTCAAAATATAAAAAGTTAAAATAGAGTGTACACAGGCCATTTAGGAAAATGAGGATTACAGAAAAATATTTTAAAAATTTGGTAAGCCTGATAGCATTGTTTGACTTCAAAAGCTATGCTTATGCATTACTTTGATTAGAAAAAAAATGGGTGGGAAGTGAGGAATGTTTATTGCACAGCTGGGCTGTGAAGACCACAACTGGAAGCGGGATTCTGAGTCATAGCAACTTTTTTTAAAGATAGGAGAGGCACAGGTGCATTTATAACTTAAATCTAAGGGGAAGGATAGCGAGATGGAAGATTCAGAAAAAAGAGAGAGAATTAACGTTGCAGGGATAGGATCTAAAGCAGAGGTGGATGGATGGATAAACCTTGGAAGAAAGGTCGGGAGAAGGAAGGGTAGGCATAGACACAGACACATTTGGGAAGCTGGGAGAGCGCTACCCCTGAGGGTACCTGTTTTCTTTGTGACGTAAGAGGCACTAGAATCCCACTTCAACAAAATACCACCCTAAGATTCCCAGCATGATTTTAGTCCTGGAGAAAAACAAGATTCTTAGGCATACCCTGTCTTTGAATAAGTTGAGCTTAATCGTGCTAATCAGAAGTTGCCAGCATTGTGGTCCTTGTTTAACAAGTATTAAACTGAGAGAACTAGTAAGATTCCAGCCAACTCAACTGCACGGGAATCCCCCTCCTCTCTCGCATTGGCAGGGTTTTTTGTTTTCCATTTTAGGTGCTCCTAGGGGCCAGATTTAGGCCATGCATCACATCTCGCCCTCCTCCCCACCTCATCGGGAAGTCTATTTCTCTTCCAGTAAAAGAAAATGTTTCTGCATCATGTTTTTAAATCAAACCCTCAAAACCACTTAGTTCCCACCTCTCATCCCTCCCAGACCTCAGTCCAAGATGCACGCTCCTCTGCCTCCCGACAGACTCATCCACTTCTTGCTAACCTCCCTCCCAACACGTTCAAACTTGGAAATGCCATGCGCAGCTAGTAGATGAATTTGTCTAGTGAAATGAATGTGTCGTGTCCCGGAACTGCCCCACGTGAAGCTTCTTAAACTTACTCTTTGGCTCCCGCTATTTGGTGTCTTCCAGGGTTTCTCAGAGCTTCACTGGACAGTACTTCACCTCTCCCCTTCCCCATTCCCTGCTTCCTGAGTTAATCACAGAACTGGGTGGACTAACATCGCTACAAATTCGGGAGGCTTCCTACTTCATCCAGAAGGACTGGGGCCAAAAGGCATGGTTTTCCTCAATTTCCATAAACTTTCCTAGCTTAGCCCAGCTCTGCTTTCCTTGCTATTCTCTGCAGTCTCAGATCTTGCCTGTGCTCAGGTGTGGCTCCCACTGCTTTGCAATGCCTCGGTCACATCTCCTGTCACATCAGGCACTGCTGTGTTAACTAGCCCTTCCACTTCGTCCCCATTTTGGCTAGTATCCTCAGTCTTTCTCTCTTTTAACAGTTCCTTCCCGTCAGTCTATAAACATAGTTAGTTCTTTGCCATTTTGAAAACACTAAGTTCTCCCTCCGTAGATCTCTAACCCTCCTCAGCCACTTCCCTCCTCCTTCAGACTGCTCCTGACATTGCTCTTCTGATGACACCAATGTCTCCCTAATGGCTGTATCCGGAGGATTTTTTTTCATCCTGAGTTTTCTTCCGAATCTGACACTATTGATGACTCTCACTTTCTTAAAGTATTATGCTTTTGGCTTCCAGAACTCTACACTCTTCTGACTTTTCTTATACCTTCCCAACCGCTTATGAACTGTCTCCTTCGGAAGCTCCTCTCTGTCCACATTTTCAGTGTTTTGGCTGTCTTGGAGCCTGCCCTTGGCCCTCTGCCCTTGTTCCTAGAGGATCTCATCCATCCATACCCATGACTTCATTCCCACCCAGAGGCAGGCAACTCCAGGTCCCTTTGGGGACCACCGGACGTGTATATTCAGCTGCATCTCTACTCTAGGCCCCACAGACACGTCAATTCAACATCCTCAACACTTGACTCATCAACTCTTTAGACCAGCTCGATTCCTGGGGACTTGAACGCCGTGTGTGCCCCTCTCACACATGTCTAAACAATCACCAAGACCTGACAATTTTTCTTTCTAATTAACTTTTGAATTTGTCCCCTCATCTCCATGCCTGTTAAGAACATCCTAATTCAGGTCTTTATTAATTTTCAACTTACTATTGTAACAGTTTCCTAACTTACCTCTTCCTTTAATCTTGTCCCTGTTAAATCCATCTTCACACGTTTGCCATGGTGATCTGTATAAAATGCTGATCTGGCCTGTCACTCCACACTGTCCGCAGAATAAAGCTCAAGCTTCTTAACTCGGCATGCAAGCCTAGCACAAACTACCCTCTCCAGATCTTTCTGCCTCATCTGCGCTTCCTTCCTGCCTGCCTGCCTACCTCATGGTTATGCTCTAACCATGTTGGCTACTTCAGCATTCTCCGTCCACGCCAGCACGCCAGGCTTCTGCTCCCATCCTGCTTTTGCTTAGATTATCCCCTTCATAAAGATGGTCCCTTTCCCCTGCCTGCCCCTTCTTTGACTAATTACTAGTCATCTTTTAAGATCTAGTTCAGGTGACACTTTCTCCAGGAAGCCTTCCTTGAACCCTCAGGTTGCTTCTGCCCAGAGTCCTTTAAAGTCTCTGTGTGAGCACTTGGTCTAATAAAAGGAACAAGGACTTCAGAGGAAGATTGACTTGGATGTAAGTAGCAACACTGAGGCCTTGGGGAAGATAAAATTTGGAGCCTCAATTTTGTCATCTGTTGATTGGGGATAACTGTATTATTTAGTTTATAGGGATATTTGAAGGATTATGTTAAATAATGTATATGTAGTGCCAGACATATAGTAGGCACTCAATAAAAGGTAGCAATTGTTATTATTGGCATTTCATCATTGTGTCTACTAGGGTATTTTATATAACCCAGGTGTGGGAGGGGTCCTCTTTTAATCCTCTTTAATTCTCCCGTGAAGGATCACCTGGGAATTTTTGTCTCACTGCCTCTTGGATGCAGGCTCTTCTAGGCAGCTGTTGCTAATTAATGGTGACTTGCCCCGTGGAGAGGTGGAGATGGAGGGGTAGGATGTGGATGCTTCTCCAGCCCTGGCTCTGCAGCATGACTGGGGAGCAGTTCCCATGTCTTCCCAGAGCTTTCCCAATCTTCTTCAGACCAACGCTCCATCACAGTGGAAGAATCAGAAGTCTTTATTGAGGGGTTGTGTAGTTATCAAAAGAACAGGACTGACTGAATGGAGATTATTTCTGTATCTAGTTTCCTTATTACTTTGTACATGCCTGGGAAGGGTGTTACAAATAGAGGCCTTTGAAAAGAGGATGTCTAACACGGCTGCTCTGTGTCTCCCAACCTATTTTCTCCTCTTAAAGTCTACTAAACTCATGCTCCCATTCCCTTTCACAGCTCCACCCCTCCCCTCAGGAAGTGTTGGCCTCCTCTCCTCTGCTTTACAAATTTGATTGGATGCTGATGAAGTTGTCCCAATTTTTCATTGCTACCTCTGGTTGGGATGGAGATGGACCCTAGTTCTCAAAATAAGGATGGAAGTGGGTGCTCAGATTTTACTGTGAGCTCCCCAGCAGTTTAAACTAAAACCAAGCTCACCTTGCCAGGGCAAGCAGCACAGCCGAGGCTTATTTGAGGAAAGTCTATTCTTTCTCCAGTCTATCGCAAAACAGCAAAGCCTATCATTCATGCATTAAGCAGTATTCTACCACAGTCGCTACAAATGCCTTTAAGTCTTGGCTAGTTGATGACACATTTTACTAGATTTTTCTCAGTTTTAAAATGCCCTCTCTATGGAATTAGGTTAGGGTTTCAACTTAATTTGGACACATAGAATGATCTGTAAACACGCCCATGTCGCAGAGTGGACTGTGAGCTTGAGAGTGTAGGTCGTGTCTTGCTCTCCTTGCTCTCTCAGTCTCTCTCACAGTGCCGGCCTCATAGAAGGCTTTCAACACAAGCTTGTTGACTGTGTGAATGAATCCCAAGTTTTAACGAGAATTTTCTAACCTTTCCTGTCTTTTGTCAGTGGTATAAGTCTGGAACATAATTTACCTGGGTTTCCCCACCTCGAATCTCTCCTTTCTGAGAGATTCGGTGCCAGCTTGCAGGGGAGCTCTGGAGTTCCACATCAGGGCTGTGGAACATTCCAGAGGATGGTTGCCTATTGAAGTTCATTCATTTGTTCAGCAAGTATTTATTGAGGTCTTACTGTGTGCTTGGCAAGGTGTCAGGTGCTGGGACTACAGGAGGTGAATGAGACACAGCCCTCGTGGAACTTACAACTTTGCTCTTTCCTTAAGCTTTAGGCAGTTTGGCAGAGTAAGTTTCAATGGAAGGAAAAGCATGCTGTGATTTCAGAGGAATTCTCCCTTTCTCCAGCCTGATATCCAAAATGGACTTTAGAGTTATATTATTGATCACTTCAACTCTTTTATGTCCAACCTACTGGACAGATAATATCTACTAGTGTTTCATATACTTTTGCATGAAAAGAGGAATTGAGAGCAGGCTTTGATTTGGGAAGAGACAAGACAATGAAGGTCTTTGGCTACTGTGTTTAGAGAAAGGGGATATGACTAATGGGGCCCCAGTGACTGACCTGGAGGGGCAGGACAAGTTGACAGTCATTGGAACCTCACTCTGCTACCCATGAGTGGGTTGATCTCCAGCAACATCTCTAAAATTCTCATAGCCTAACTTTTAAAGTCTATAACATGGAGACGATAATACTCAACTTTGTTGGAGTTATTGTTAGCTTTTTTCCACATCCACAGTTTGCTTAGATCTGTGTGACTTGAGGGTGAAGGTATTATTCTCTGTTAAAATGCAGATATTCTTGGATTAGGGTATAGAAAACTATTATTGATCATAGGTATATTGGTAGGAATTGGGGTTTATTAAATAAAAGCTGTCACTTTGAAAAATAGAGCCAAACTCTAGCAAATTTAGGAAATTCTTTGCCGGATATGTTTGTTGAGGAGAGAGGATAAGGTTTTTTATGGACATGATCCTGAGTTTGTTCTGCAGAGAGGAGAAGACATAAGGAGGGAAAGAGGGCTCTGCACAGAAGAGAGGGTCTTAGAGCTTGGGATGGAAAAATGAAGCTTGTTCTCACGCCTCTTTCACAGTTTGGTAGGCTCAGAGCCTTATCTTTATATATATACACACACATACATACACATATACATATATAAGATATCAGATATCTTATATATCTCTCATATCTTTATAGGACATTTATACATTTTATATATATCTTTTTATCCTTTACGTTATTTGAGATGGTCATAAGAACAGAAGTTGCTTTTATGAGGATGTCTACTTTCATCAAAGACAGAAATTTGTGCTCTCTCTCTCTCTATATATATATGTAGGTCTCTGTCTGTCTGTCTGTCTCTCTCTCTCTCTATAGAGAGAGATATAGATAGATAGATAGACATAGAGAGACAGAGAGACAGAGGGAGAAAGAGACAGAGAAAGAAAGAGACAGAGAGAGAGATAGAGAGAAGAGGAATAAGAAGAAGGAGAAGCAGGAGAAGACGGAAGAGGAGGAGGAGGAAAAGCAGAAGAAGCAGAAGCAGCAGCAGAAGAAGCAGCAGAAGAAGGAGGAGGAGGAAGAGGAGGAGAAGGAGAAAAGAGAAAAGAAGAAGGAGAGGGGAGGGGAGGGGAAGGAGAAGGAAAAGAAAAGAGAAGAAAAGGAAAGATATATTTTATGTTAGTGTTAGCTAGAGGACAATAAACTCTACTCGGATCTGATGGCAGTGTGAATATTTTATTCCGTTCAAGGGTGTCACATTTTAGGAAGGACGTTAGTAAATCTGACAGTAACTAAGGTTGAGAGAAGACATTTAAGAAATTGCTGAAGGAATCAAGGATGTTTAAATTGGAGAAAAATCTCAGAATCCCAATGAAAGCTCTTTTCAAACATCTGAGGCAGCGTCTTGGGGAGAGGAGGGGGCTTCCCCGCTTGGGTGTCGGGGAAGTGGGAGTAAGGAAGAGTCGGGAGGCTGGAGGTCAGCCTGTTAGGGATGCTCCTGTCTGTGGGGAGTGGCACTGAATGACTCCAAAGCTCTCTTCTGAGTCTAAACAGTTAGAAACCAACGGCTTTGAGTGCAATGAGACTTACACCAACCTACTATTAAATGCTGCTTAAAAATCTTCCTACGAAAGTACATTATAAAGTGCAGGATAAAACATTTGGTTAGTAAAGAAAAATATAAAGGTGTAGAAAAAGTATTGCTCATAATGCTATCCGATAACACCTACTAACATTTTGACATATTTCTTTTCAGTTTTTTCTCCACATTTTAGGCCAAATCGGGAAGCAGATGAAATCTCTGTGCCCCTACTTTGTCCTGGCTCCTGTCTGTTCTTCCTTTCTGCTCATCCTGCATTCAGTTGCTTCGTCCTTTCTCCCACCAGCCCATCTTAAAACCTGCTCTAGAGAGAGGATCGCATCCCTTTTTAAAAATGTCTTGTGAAATCAAGCCGGTGTGTTATTTCTAAGAAAAATATCTGCATTCTAATCCTTATTCTTGACTCTAGAAATAAGGCTTTATTCTTATTTGAGGGCATCCTTGGCAATAGCAGCAGGTGGCTAGGGGTGGTACTGAGGGACACAAGCGTCATCCTTCCACGTGCCCCTGAAGTGACCATAATCCTTGCTCATGGATGCCGTGCTCCATACCTCCCACCTCTAGCCTTGACAAGTAAGCTGTCATTTCTGCCGGTCAAGGTTCTTACTTACAAATAACAGAATATACACCAGCTACTTGAAGCAGAAAGGGGCTTATTATAGGATGTTAAATACCTTGCAAAATTTCCAGGAGGGCCAGATAACCAGACTGGATGCTACATAACTGAGAACAGTGCGTCCGGGAACAATGCAGCTAGGAGCCACACCGTAGAGCTGTCCTAGCAAAAACCACCACTGCTGCCGCCACCCTCCAGCTGGTGCTAATCATATTTGGGACTGGATCCAGAAGCTCCACTGTAGTTGTCTGAGATCTAGACACCTTCACTACCATATTTACCCCAAAATTCCTCTGCCTGCGTTCAGCCACTGCATGTGCAACACCCTTATGCATACAAGTCTTGTGCAGGTCTGACTGGTTAGTTGACTGTAGCTGTGCTGCAAGGCAGTCTGGGAAATGTAATATGTTTGATTCCACATTGGGAAGGTGGATTAGACAGAGTGCTCAAGAGAAACAGAGCCGATAGGATGGAGAGAGAGATATATATATATGGAGAGAGAGAGATTGAGAGATTGATCATGAGGAATCTGCTCATGCAATTATTGAGGCTGAGAAGTCCCACGATGTGCTGTCTGCAAGCTAGAGACTCAGGAGAGCCAGTGCTACAGTCCAGTCCAAGCCTGGCGGCCTAAGAACCAGAGGAACCGGTGGTGTGAGTTCTGGTCCAAGTCCAAAGGCCTGAGAACCGGGGGGCTGATGGTCTAAGTCCCAGCTGAGGGGAGGAGAAGGCTGGTGTCCCAGCTCAAGCAGACAAGCGGAAAGACTGAATTCTTCATTCTTCTGGGCTTTTTGTTTCTTTTAGCCCTTAATGGATTGGTTGAGGCCCACCCATGTTGGGGAGGGCAATCTGCTTTACTCAGTCCACCGATGCAAATGCTAATCTCTTCTGGAAACACCCTCACAGACATGACAGGAAGGAATGTTTAACCAGGTGTCTGGGCATCCATGTCTCAGTTGAATTCACATGTAAAATTAACCATCACAGAAGGCAGACCGATAATGCTGGAAGTAACAAAACGTATGGAGGGCGTTCCCTGGTTTGTAGGGGTCCCACCTGTGAGTTTTAGGGATCAAGTGCCAGGCTCAGAAGCCAGAAGTCAACCCTGATGTCCGAGTCTTTGCTGTGTCTTTCCCCTGGCTGATGCGTGTCCTGGGGTTCGCCTGTGGTCTGGGACTGGGATGGGATGCCTTCCTTTGCTGTGGCGCTCACTGCGTCTTAGCCCACCGTGGACCCCAGCAGCTGTTTAGGCTGCATAATGTTGTCACACGCCATCCTTTTCAATTGCGCTTTGTGCCGACTACATATTTGTGGTAATTTTTTTCAGAAAAACTTAGATATTCTTTTATTTTAAATGAGTGGACACTCTCAAAAGGCAAATCTGTTGAGTAATTTTGTAACTCTCTGGTTAATATGACTTGTTCTTCCATGATAAAACCCATTTTTGTCCAGAGCCCTCAAACATTCTCTACGTCCCTCTTAATATTGCAAGACGTGATCTTTTAGAAAAGTAAGCTGTGATTTTTTGGCTCATTATGAAAATACAAGTTTCGGTTAGGAGTTTATTTGAGGTGGAATTCCATTTATGTGAGCAATTCCAGTGTTTCTCTGTCTAGTGGGTAGCTGGCTCTCAGGTCAAGAAAGGAACAGGTACCTCCCTTCTCCTTTGTGGTGAGCTAGGTAGCAGGGGTGTCTGGCTTTCCTCTTGTGCTCTCTGAACATGAGTGGCTAGACTTGTTTAATGTTTAAATAAAGTGGCAAATATAAGAATCACTTTTCTTTTTTAAAAATTAAAAAAATTCTTATTTAATTTGAATAATTTCAGCTTTATTCAGGTATCATTGACAAATAAAATTGTAAGATATTTAAAGCATACATTGTGGTGATTTGATATACGTATACATTGTGAAAGGGTTCCCCCCATCCAGTTAACATATGCCTCCATCAACACATCCAACGCCTCACATATTTCCATCTCTCTTTCTCTTTTTTTTTTTAGGCCCTTACACTCCCTGTTTGGGTTGCTCCTGTAGCTTTTTTTTTTTTTTTTAAGTTTTATTGACTTAATGATAAGTTACAATCTTGTGAAATTTCAGTTGTACATTATTGTTTGTCAGTCGTGTTTTAGGTGTCCGCCCCCCACCCCACCTTTCCTCAGGTGGCCCTAATCTGTTCTCTTTGTCTGCATTTTTAGATTCCTCATATGAGTGGAGTCATACAGAGATTGTCCTTCTCTATCTGGCTTATTTCACTTAACATAACTCCCTCAAGGTCCATCCATGTTGTTGCAAATGGGAGGATTTTGTTCTTTTTTATGGCTGAGTAGTATTCCGTTGTGTGTGTGTGTGTATATATATATATATATATATATATATATATATATATATATGTATACACCACGTCTTCTTTATCCAATCATCTGTTGATGGGCACTTAGGTCACTTCCACATCTTGGCTATTGTAAATAATGCTGCAATAAACATTGGGGTGCATAAGACTTTTGGGATTGCTGACTTCAAGTTCTTTAGATAGATACTCAGTAGTGGGATAGCTGGGTTGTATGGTAGTTCTATTTTTAATTTTTTGAGGAATCTCCATACTGTTTTCCATAGTGGCTGCACCAGTTTGCATTCCCACCAGCAGTGTATGAGGGTTCCTTTTTCTCCACAACCTCTCCAACATTTGTTACCATTAGTTTTAGATATTCTTGTCATTCTAATAGGTGTAAGGTGATATCTTAGTGTAGTTTTGATTTGCATTTCCCTGATGATCAGCGATGATGAACATCTTTTCATGTGCCTATTGGCCATCCATATATCTTCTTTGGAGAAATGTCTGTTCATATCTCCTGTCCATGTTTTGACCAGGTTGTTTGATTTTTTGTTGTTGAGTTGTGAGAGTTCTTTATATATTATGGATATTAAGCCTTTGTTGGATGTATGACTTGCAAATATTTCTTCCCAGTTATTGGGTTGTTTTTTTGTTTCAACCCTGTTTTCATTTGCCTTGAAAAAACTCTTTAGTCTGATGAAGTCCCATTTGTTTCTCCTTTCTATTGTTTCCCTTCTCTGGGAAGACATGGTGTCCGAAAAGATCCTTTTAATACTGATGTCAAAGAGTGTACTGCCTACATTTTCTTCTAGAAGCCTTATGGTGTCAGGTCTCACCTTTAGGTCTTTGATCCATTTTGAGTTTATTTTGGTGAATGGTGAGAAAGAATGGTCAATTTTAATTCTTTTCCATGTGGCTTTCCAGTTTTCCCAGCACCATTTGTTGAAAAGACTTTCTTTTCTCCATTGTGGGTCCTCAGCTCCTTTGTTGAAGATAAGCTGTCCATAAATGTGTGGTTTTATTTCTGGGATTTCAATTCTGTTCCATTGTTCTGTGCACCTGTTTTTGCACCAGTACCATGCTGTTTTGATTACTGTAGCTTTGTAGTATGTTTTGAAGTCAGGAATTGTGATGCCTTCCATTTTGTTCTTTTTTCTCAGGATTGCTTTAGCAATTTGAGGTCTTTTGTTGTCCCATATGAATTTTAGGTTTCTTTGTTCTATTTCTGTAAAGAATGTCATTGGGATTCTGATTGGGATAACATTGAATCTGTAGATTGCTTTAGGTAGAATGGACATTTTAACTATCTTTATTCTTCCAATCCATGTGCATAGGATGTCTTTCCATCTCTTTATGTCATCACCCATTTCTTTCAGAAAAGCCTTGTAATTTTCATTGTATAGTTCTTTCACTTTCTTAGTTGAATTCACCCCGAGGTATTTTATTCTTTTTGTTGCGATTGTGAATGGTATTGTGTTCTTGAGTTCTTTTTTTGTTAGTTCGTTATTAGAGTATAGAAATGCTACTGATTTATGCAAATTGATTTTATACCCTGCAACTTTGCTGTAGTTGTTGATTACTTCTAAAAGTTTTCCGATGGATTCTTTGGGGTTTTCTATATATAAGATCATGTCATCTGCAAACAGCGAGAGTTTCACATCTTCCCTCCCTATTTGGATTCCTTTTATTCCTTTTTCTTGTCTAATTGCTCCTGCCAGGACCTCCAGTACTATGTTAAATAAGAGTGGTGATAGAGGGCATCCTTGTCTCTTTCCTGTTTTCTGGGGGATGGCGCTCAGTTTTTGCCTATTGAGTATGATGTTGGTTGTGGGTTTGTCATATATGGCCTTTATTATGTCGAGGTAGTTCCCTTCTATACCCATTTTGTTCAGAATTTTTTATCATAAATGGCTGTTGGATCTTGTCAAATGCTTTCTCTGCATCTATTGAGATGATCATGTGGTCTTTATTCCTCAGTTTGTTGATGTGGTGGATCACGTTGATTGATTTGTGGATGTGGAACCATCCTTGTGTCCCTGGTATGAATCCCACTTGATCATGATGTATGATCCTTTTGATGAATTGCTGAACTAGGGTTGCCAAAATTTTGTTGAGAATTTTTGCATCTATGTTCATCAGCGATATTGGCCTGTAGTTCTCTTTTTTTGTGCTGTCCTTTCAGGCTTTGGTATCAGCGTGATGTTGGCCTCGTAGAATGTGTTAGGAAGTGTTCCATCCTCCCTAATTTTTTGGAATAGATTGAAAAGGATAGGTATTAAACCCTCTCTGAAAGTTTGGTAGAATTTCCTAGGAAAGCCATTTGGTCCTGAGGTTTTATTCTTTGGGATGCTTTAGATTGCTGTTTCAATCTCTTTCCTTGTGATTGGTCTGTTCAAATTGTCTGCTTGTTCTTGGGTGAGCTTTGGGAAGTTGTAGGAGTCCAAGAATTTATCCATTTCCTCTAGGTTATCGATTTTGTTTGCATAGAGTTTTTCGTAGTATTCTCTTATAATCCGTTGTATTTCTGCGGAGTCTGTTGTTAATTCTCCTCTTTCATTTCTGATTTTGTTTATTTGAGCTGTCTCTCTTTTTTTCTTTGTAAGTCTGGCTAGGGGTTTGTCAGTTTTATTTATCTTCTCAAAGAACCAGCTCTTTGTTTCATTGATCCTTTCTACTGCCTTTTTTGTTTCAATAGCATTTATTTCTGCTCTGATTTTTATTATTTCTCTCCTTCTGCTGACTTTGGGCTTTGTTTGTTCTCTCTCTAATTCAGTTAGGTGTAGTTTAAAATTGCTTATTTGGGATTTTTCTTGTTTGTTAAGCTGTATCTGTATTGCGATGAATTTACCTCTTAATACAGCTTTTGCTGTATCCCATATGAGTTGATATGGCATGTTATCATTTTCATTTGTCTCCAGGTATTTTTTGATTTCTTCTTTAATTTCTTCAATGATCCATTGCCTGTTCAATAGTGTATTGTTTAGTCTCCACATCCTTGTGCCTTTCTCAGCTTTTTTCCTGTAATTAATTTCTAGCTTTATAGCATTATGATCAGAGAAGATGCTTGTTATTATTTCAATTTTTTAAAAAATTTGTAGAGGTTTCCCTTGTTTCCCAACATATGGTCTATCCTTGAAAATGTTCCATGCGCACTTGAGAAGAATGTGTATTCTGCTGTTTTTGGATGAAGTGATCTATATATGTCTATTAAGTCCAATTGTTTTAGCTTTTCATTTAGCTCCACTGTTTCCTTGTTGATTTTCTGTCTGGATGATCTTTCCATTGATGTGAGTGGGGTGTTGAGGTCCCCTCCTATTATTGTGTTATTTTTAATATCTTCTTTTAGGTTTGTTAATAGTTGCTTTATGAATCTTGGTGCTCCTGTGTTGGGTGCATAGATATTTATAAGCATTATTTCTTCTTGATGAAGTGTCCCTTTGATCATTATATATTGTCCCTCTGTGTCTCTTTACCTGTCTTATTTTGGAATCTGTTTTGTCTATATAAGTGTTGCGACACCTGCTTTCTTTTGTTTGCTGTTAGCTTGGAGTATTGTCTTCCACCCCTTCACTCTGAGCCTGTGTTTGTCCTTGGGGCTGAGGTGTGTCTCCTGGAGGCAACAAATTGTTGGATCTTGTTCTTTAATCCATTTTGCCACTCTGTGTCTTTTTATTGGAGAGTTCAATCCATTTATATTGAGGGTGGTGATTATTGATGCACGAGGGCTTAAGGCTGTCATTCTGTCGCTTGTTATCCAGTTTTCCTTTGTTACCTTTGTTTCTCGTCCTGTGTGTTTTAGCCTATCCATTGACTTCTGCAATTTCTTATGCTGGGTTTCTTAGATTTTTCCTTATTTATGTTTTGTGTCTCTTTTCTGTTTTTCAGTTTGGTGGCTACCCTGAAGTTTGTATTCAGAATCTCGTGTATAATATAGTCCATTTTCTGGTGGTCTCTTACTTGGCCTAGACTGATTCAGTCCCTTTCCTCTTCTCCTCCTAGATTATTATTTTCATCTCTTCTTCCAACTCGTGTTGTGAGTTTGTGGTTAGAATAATAAGATCGTCTTAACTTTGGTGGTTTCCTTCCCTTTATCCTAATGCTATAGTTGAATATTTGCTATCCTGTTCTGATTCTATCTATTTGTCTCTCTAATCTGTGATTTGTGACCCCTTTTCCCCTTTTTTTCTTTTTTCAGGTATGAGAGCCTTCTTAAGGATTTCTTGTAGTGGAGGACTTTTGGTTACAAAGTCCCTTAGCTTTTGTCTGTCTGGAAAAGATTTAATTTCTCCCTCACATCTGAAGGAAATTTTTGCTGGATAGAGTATTCTTGGCTGAAGATTTTTATCCTTTAAAGTTTTGAATATGTCATTCCATTCTCTCCTAGCTTGTAAGGTTTCTGTGGAGAAATCTACTGAAAGTCTGATAGGGGTTCCTTTGTGGGTTATTTTCTTCTGCCTTGCTGCCCTGAGCATTCTTTCTTTGTCATTCATTTTTGCCATTTTTACTACTATTTACTATTTTACTATTTACTATTTTCCTCATTCTTTTGAATTCTTAGTTCTCTTTCTTCCTCTGTCTGGAGCCATTCAGCCTGTCTATCTTTGATTATGCTAATTTGCTCCTCTATGGTGTCTACATGGGCATTCAGGGAATCCGTATTCTGTTTTATCTGATCCATTGTATTTTTCATCTCTCATATTTCTCATTGATTCTTCTTTATAGTTTCTATCTCTTTTGTGAAGTAACTCCAGAACTCGTTGACTTGTTTCTCCATATTTCCCTTTACCTCATTGAGGTTTTTGATGATAGCTACTCTGAACTCATTTTCACTTAGTTTACCTATTTCCAAGTCCTCAGGACTTAATTCGTTTTTTTATTGTTTTCCTTCTGGTCTGGAGCTTTTATAAATTGCTGAATGGTAGAGGAGCAGTTTTTGCACATGATGGTATTATTCGGTTGCAGTTACAGCCTGTCGCCACTAGATGGGGGTCGAGAGCTGCGTGTTCTGAGCCCTCCACCTTCAGCTGCGATGGCGGTGTGCAGCGCAGGTTGAGGGAGGAGGGACACTTTCTCTCGCGTGCAGACCTGGATTCAGATCACCTCTCGCTCTCTGGTCTCCCGGGGCCCTGGCTTGATGGGGTCCCTGCATGCGAAAGCTTTCCCCTGTTAGTGGGTTTCTGCTGCACAGGTGGTGGGAGTCCTGGATGACCTCTGGACGCGTGGCCCCTGCCCCGTTGCTTCCCTCACCCACGGTGGTGATCCCAGTATCTAGGGGAGGGAGTGAAGTTCTCTCTTACCCTGTTCCAGCTCCTCTGAGGGTGGCTCCAGCCTCTCCGCCCTCTGTGTTTGGCTGATGTAGGTCTCTGACAATCTCTGTTTTATTAGAATTATTGGTCGAAATTCAGTTTTTCGTTTTTTGGTTGTAGTTTGGAGGGGAGAGAGTCCTGGGTGAGCTCACTCTGCCCTGTTGCTGACGTCACCCTCCCTCTCTATTTTTTCTGGTGAGAACATTTAGTTCTACTCTCTTAGCAAGTTTGAAGTACACAAGGCAATGTAGAACTATAGCGACAGTGATTTACGTTAGACCCAGGTTTCGCAGCAGAATGACCTTATTCATCTTACAGCTGAAGGTTTGTACCCGTTCCAACCTCTCCCATTATCCCCACCCCACAGACCCTGGCAGCCACTTTTCTATTCTCTGTGTCTATGAGTTTGACTGTTCTTTTAGAGTCCACAAAATAAGTGATACCATGCACTATTTGTCTTTCTCTGTCTGATTTATTTCACTTAGTATAATGCTCTCGAGGCCCATCCATGCTGTTGCAAATGACAGGATTTCCTTCTTTCTTATGGCTGAATATTATTCCATTGTATATTTATATGTACATACACCGCAACTTCTTCATCCACTCATCTGCTCATGGACACTTGGGTTGTTTCCACATAATGGTTATTGTGGCGATGCTGCAATGAATGAGGAGTGTGGTTATCTCCTCCATATCCTATTTTCATTTCCTTTGCATATATACCTAGAAGTGGATTTGCTGGGTCATATGGCAGCTCTATTTTTAACTTTTTTAGGCACTTCTCTACTGTTTTCCATAGTGGCTGCACCAATTTACAATCCCACCAACAGTGCACAAGGGTTCGTTTTTCTCCACATCCTCACCAACACTTGTTTTTCCTTGCCTTTTTGATGATAGCTATTCTAACAGGTATGAGGTGATGTCTCATTGTGGTTTTGGTTTGCATTTCCCTGATAATTAGTGATGTGGAGCATCTTTTCACGTACCTGTTGGCCATTTGTAAGTCTTCTTGGGAAAAACATCTGTTCAGTTTCTCTGCCCATTTTTTAACTGGATTGTTTGTTTTTTTGCTGTTGAGTTGTATGAAGAATTGCTTTTCAATATGCAGAGTGAGGCCAAAATTGACACCTCATTTAGTCATAATCATGGACACAGACTGAGCCCTGCCTGGGTCACTGTTTACAAGCATCATACGGTTGGTTCCTGTTTATCTTAAGGCACAAACTGTCCGTGTTTATGTTTCTGGGCTCCTTCTAGGCCTTTGTCCTATTTCCTCTCTGCTCCCCTCTCTCCCTTCCCATCTATCAAAAAACAAAAAGCAAAAAAGCTATAAATACAGAAAGTATGTCCCTCCCCCCACAAACAAAAGAAGCCCCCACATATAAATTTGCATCTTCTTTCTAAAGTGATCTTTACACTGAGGAGTCTGACTGGTTTGAAAGTTTGTATAAAGAATGAAAATAATGAGGCAGAAATATGGAGTCTTCGCCTCCTCACCCGCTTATCTCACTTTGGATGAGTCCAGATTGCCCTGGACTGGTAGGGAAGGGTTAATGAGCTGCTACAAAGTTAGTTTAAACTGGATTAACTGCTTCCTGCTGCCTTGGCTGGGTGTTGAGCATCTGTCCTTTGAGCACGGTTCAAGGGGGCAAGGGCACAGAGAAAGTAGAGGTGGCTGGGAGCTGTCAGAGCATTTGTAGGCGTCCTGGCCAACATGCTGTGTTAGGTTTAATAACAGCAAAGCGGAGTTCCGGAATCCACCATCTGTGATAGGGTCAGGCCGGTTGAAGGTGCTGTGTACTCGGGTCCATTTCCCCAGAATTTTCTGGCATACCTCCAGGCCAGCCTTCACTGGAGGTCTGTTTCTCGAGGATTATTTGCTATCCAAAGAATTCTCCAAAGGTTGATTGATGACTCCTGGAACACGTGTGTGAATCCATTTGAAATTGGCTGCCTTTTCACTTTGGTGGTTTGTTTGAGTGTCCATTCTTTCCTGCGTGGATGTGGTCCAGCAGAAAGAGCACCAGATGAGGAGTCTAGGACCTGGCTTCCTTACTAGCTATGTGACTTTGGGTCATTTGCTCATTCATAAAATAATAGACTTAGACTAGTAAATGACATTTAGCATGGGCTCTAAGATACTTACAGATCCATGAGATCTTTTCAATATTTAAAAATGACTCCTAGAAATCATAATTTACCTGTAATATGGCCACACAATTTCAATAAAGCAACAAGATTCTTTGCTTTTGGCTGCTTTAGGTTATGACCACACTGTAGTGCTCTCGCATGCTGCCCAGAGGCTGTGGTCGGCTGTCAAGGACATCATTTCTGGAACATACCTAGTGAGTCAAGCCAAAGTTGTCTGTTAGATTGTCATACTATCTGAGTTAAAATACTACTGCTAGTTCTGCTACTACTACTGATAATGGTGTCTTTGGTGGTGAATCTTCTGAGCCTTTGTAGCTCTGATGTTCTGTAAACTTCTAGGTAGGAGACAGGAAGATGAGGCTATAAGGAGAATCTTCTTGAATAATTATGGCCATTGGTTTGTCTGATTATGAGGTAGGAAAGCTTGCCGCCAGCACTGCAATGTCTCTCCACTCCTGTTTGGTGCCTCTCACTGGCAAGCCTCCATGGTCAAGCAGGGTCATCATGAATTGGCATGTTCCACATTCCAGGAGGACTTACCTCCACCTACCCCCACCCCATCCCTTGGACACACCCTTTTATTTGCCAGGTAACAACGGGCTCCCTAAATCATTAGTCTGAATGTACTCTATGTAAACTGGCTAAAGGGAGCTATCTATCAGGAGGACTGACAATCCACAAACCTTCCTGGGGTCAGGTTGTCTGCACAGATAACCTGAGTGCTCAATAAAAATATGTTGAAATAACTGATGTGAGTGCAATTTGCATTGTCAGTCAAAGCAGGTTAATTCTGCTGCAATCCCTGGAAAGTTTTGATACACAAAGGGGGCTAGTCTGCCACGTTAGTTTCTTAGTGCATCTATTCTTCTTGGAGAATCCAGATAAATAGTATGAAAAAGACTGAAGAAAGAATGCTTAAGACATCTGAGCAAAAGAAATTGCTCTGCAACCCCCTCAGCACTTCGGAAACTTGTTTTCACGTTGGTACCTCTGGATTTCATTTTCCGTCTTTAAAGAAGCGTGGCGTTTTTCACCACGCAAACAAAAGAACGAAAGGAGGGAAGGAAGGAAGGAAGGGACAGAGGAAGGGAGGGAGGGAGGGAAGAGGGAAGGGAGGAAGGAACACTGTAGTTTTGGATTCTGGTGCCCAGAAGTGGTGGTACCTCAGACATAGTAACTATTCAAACAGAACATAGCCATAGAAGTATTTGAAAAATGGCAAACTTACATTTTCCTCTTTAAAAAAAACTTGAAACAGTCAAATGTATTAAACAGAGCAATAACCGTATTTGCAGGTGATGTTTTACTGACACCTGTTTGTAAACATTATGTTATGGAGCAGCTTTAAAAGACCTGTCACGGCAGCTGACTTACAGCCAACACTATGTGCCCAGCACTGCGCTAAGCACTTCACACGCATTGTTGCGTTTAATCCTCCCAGTCAGCTGATGTGGCAGGTACTGTTGTTTTCACAGGTAGGAGGCTCGGTGGGGTCTCTCACTGGCCTGAAGTTGTGTATCTGGACCGCTGTACAGCCGGCACTTGAGCCCCAGTCTCAGACATTCTACGGCTTGTGTTCCGAAGCCGCCATTGCTGTTGTGCGTTGAACATGATTGGGTGCTTTCTCATCGAAGCTTTTCTCTGTTAGACTTTTTCTAATCTGCTACACAAACTCTGCTCTGTAGCACCCCCTGATCATCGTCTCTTGGAAGCGAAAGCTGCCCTTATCTTTTAGGGAGCAAGGGTAGGATCCCAGGCTTGGGAGGGTGGAGTGGGTTTGCGAGAACACCTGCAGAAAATCTGAGGGCGAGAACTGATTGAGAGTGATAAAAAGAATTGCCTGCTAGTTATAATTTGAGTAAGTCCTGGGGATGTAAGTGCAGCCGGTGACTATAGCTAATAGTGCTGTGTTGTATATTTGAAAGTTGCTAAGAAGGCACATCTTCAAAGTTCTTATCACCCCCACTCCCCGCAAATTGCAACTATGTGTGG
Organism: Equus przewalskii; assembly: GCF_037783145.1. Taxonomy (NCBI): domain Eukaryota; kingdom Metazoa; phylum Chordata; class Mammalia; order Perissodactyla; family Equidae; genus Equus; species Equus przewalskii. Next base: position 52,789,385 of record NC_091832.1, read on the forward strand.
TGAAGGATGTTAACTAAACTTATTGTGGTTATCTTTGTACAATGTATACATATATCAAATCATTATGTTATACACCTAAAACTAACACAATGTTATATGTCAATTACATCTCAGTTAAAAAAAATAAATTAAAAAATGCCAAGGAGCATTGAAGGCCCAGTACTCTTCCTGAGTTAGAAAGATAAGTGTACAAAGTGTACAATGTTTGGCAGTAGAACATTTCCAGCAGTTTACCTCTTTCTAGCCGTGGGGCCTTGCTGAGATCTTAGCAGTGACTGGTCACCGCCTTTTTGAACGCTGCTCCCACAGTAACTACTCGATAATTGCAGCTTCTGCTTTTCAGAAAGACCTCTCTTTCTTTCTCCTCCTCTCTCTCCTTGTACATATCACAGAAGAGAAAGAGGAAGAGAGGAGTGGACAGAATATTTCTAATGATGAAAAGCATGTATTTCGTTTTATTCTTTTGAAATGTAGATTTCTTGGTAACTTTTAAAAAGAGAAGTAAAGTGTTTCTGAATTCCTTTTCAGGTTGGGAATTGAGGGGAATATTCTGGACATTATGCTTAGCTAGTGAAATAGCTTTAGCATTCCTTAGCAACCAAAAAGCTTTATAGACATCTCAGTTAGGAAGTTTTTTCGGAAGGTATTTCTCTTATGTGTGACATAGAGTAGAATTTTGACCTGAATTTAAACAAAAATGTTGTAAAATTGAGGTTTGAACTAGCAGTATGCCACATTGTTTGCATATTAAAGAGTGATATAATACTTTTAAAGCATTCCGCTCTACTTTTTACAGCAGGTGGCCTAAGAGCATCTGTTTTTATTTAATTTTTTTTAAATTCTAAATTAAAAAAAACTCAAAACAAACTCGGAAGTACAAAAAGTTATAAAGGGGCAGGAATTAAAGACTTTAAAATCCCACCTCAGAGAGGCAATCACTGTCAACATTTCCTTCCAATCTTTTCTCTACTCTTGTTGCAGGTAGTTGCTGTGACACGATGTATCGGTCAGGAGAGGCTTAGCTGTGATGTGTGATAAGCATCTCCACATTTCGACCACGTGGAACTACAGGTACTTGTTTCTCATTCATGCTACGTGTCTACTGCAGGCCTATTGGAGACCCTGCACCCATGTGGTTGTCTTCACTCAGAACGATGAAAACCTGGAACATCTCTGGTAACCATGGCGGGGTGGAAAGAGTGCTCTGAATGGCCACACACTGGAGATTGAAGGCTCAGGCTGGAAATAACACACACTACTTCTGCTCAAAAATCAACAGCAAGGACTGATCACATGACCATACGGACCACAGGCCATTGTTATATCATGTAAGCTTTATTAAACAATACAATTATTATTAAACAATACTTTTAAAGCTCAGTTTGAGTTGTATGAAACTCACAAAATTAAGTTTCTTTCCAAATTACTTTACAATTCAGACTTGCAACTAATTCCTATTGGATTGTGAGGGTTCATTTGTGTTGGTCATGTTCATAATATCTGGTATTGGAAATTAATACCCCCCTCCCCCACTCCAGATGTTTCCTTCTATGTGCTGACTGACCCACTAGTTTAACACTTGTCCTCTGGTGACTTAATTTGACTGGTGAGTTTGGAAGGAGAAGTTGGTCGTCATAACCCAGCCTTCTGTCTTCTTCCTCTTGAGAGGGAGCTGTCCGCAGGAGGTGCAGTCTGCCCTCCCTCCCAGTGCTGCTGGGGAGAGGCTGGCCTGCCTCGACTCAGCTGAGCAGTCATCCCGGTTTGCTCAGGCTGAGGGTTTCCTGGAACGTGAAGCTTTCAGTGCTAAAACCAGGAGGGTCTTTTTCTGTGACCGACTGGTCAAACCTGGGGAATTTCAGGATCCAGGATGCGGCAACCGATTTATTCCACATATAAGCCACACCCTCTATATTGTGTTTTTCAGTAATGTCAGTGATAAACGTGATAGTTTAGTGTCCCATCAAAGACAGGTTTTTGTCTCATTTCTCGGTTGGACCAGAACCCCGGCAAGTAAGAGAGATGCTATTTATCGGGTCTATTCAACCTGAGCACTGGATTAATACCGTCCCCATTTACCCTTTCCCCTGTAGCCTTACCATGGATGGACTTGGCAGCCTCCCCAAATAAGGAACCCAGATCTGAAGTTGTACTTCTCCAAGATAAACATCCCCATGGGACTAATAAGCTTGATCTAATTGAGGTGTAAGATCAGAGTTTATTTATCTATTTGGCTTCTATAGTGTAATTTCTCCAAAGCCCAGTGATGTTTAGATAACCAGACCCCTGGTGATGAAGGCAGGGTCAGATCAAAGTCAGCGCAGAAGAGCAGGGGAGGACGTGAGGAGAGGAGGCTGAGCGGGAGGACAGGCACCAGGCCGGCCCCCTCACCCCGCGGAGGCCCAGGGTGTGGAGCAAGTCATAGAGCAATTTTTGATTTCTTAGTGAGTGGGGCAGCACGAACGCCGTGGCTGGATTCACTTCAAACGTGGAGAACGGAGGGGAGCAGCCAATATGCCAAGAGATTTACTCCCACTTTTTACACAGAAACGTTGTCACATATGCTGCTTTCTTTTACTTTTCATAAATTGACAAATATTTCAGTTAAAGCAAGGATAAAAAGAAACAAAAGCGCCTTTGAACACTGAAGTAACTTCCTAACAGTTTCATTTGTATAACCTCTTCTGCACTACATATTTGCGTATCTGTCATTGTTACAAATATAGCCTCTTAAATATTTTTAAGATCTGTTGTGGTTGATATTCAGCTGCTTTTACTGTATGCATGCCATGGTGAGAATCACGATATCACACAACTGGCACAGCAGGGGCCTGGCCAATCGGGACAAATACTGGATGTGCACCCCCTGGTGCAATGATGTGGCCCTGCGTTCCCACGGAAAACCAGCCCTGCACATATGCGAACGTGTTGGGTATCCTGTTAACACCTTTCTGCAGGTACCTTGGATTCCTCAGTTCTCTGACTACTTTTGTGTTCTCTGCCATGCTAAGCCTCCATATCTTTTTATTCTTCCTTCTTTTAGTAGAGTACTTCTCACAGAGTGGTGCTCTGGGGAGCTTGTTAAAAATGCAGATGTCTGGGCCTGCCTTCAGGCCTGCAGAGTCAGGCTCCCATGGGGGCCCAGGCTCCGCCTTTTGACAGGCTTCCCAGGCCATTCTAATGCAGCTGTTCCCTCCCCAGCGTCTTTCTCCATCTCTAAAGGGACACTGGTAATGTGCCTGCACTTACCTCCTGCTGTCCTTAACTCCCCCAGCTCTCATCTTATGATCAGCTTCTTAAAGGCAGGCTTTTCTTCTTATTGTTTACATTTGCAGACCTTCAACTTCATCTGCTCAGTCATCCTCTTCCTCATCTCAGACTCGCTGAGGATAAACACAGCTTTTTCCAAAGGGACGGCACGTGGCCAGTGTTCGGCCTCACCTTCTTGGCTGCAGAGGAGACTTTCCCTCTTTCGAGGCTCTACGGATAAAAAAGAGAAAGAGAATCAGCCTCCCGCCCCCTTCCCCTTCTGGGTGGGAAGGTGGGAATGAGGAACTCACTATTCTGTCAGGAACAGAAATGGCAGGTCTCAGTTTTTCTCCTCCAGACCAGTTTCATAGTCAGTGCGTTTATGCACATATTTATCTTACTTTAGTCAGAGACCATCAACAGAGCTGGTGGTTTCTGTAACCACTGGCTTTTTAAAAGCAGGTTTTAGGATCTTTTAGCAGTTTGTGGGCTTGGAGTGGCATTAGCTATGTGCATGAATGTGCTCTCGGATGTGGAAAATGCCCAGCGTGTCTTCCAAAATGAGTCCCAAGTACTCTCGTGGAAGCACTTCAGCCAGGGCCCTCTGCAGGCTGGGGAAGCTAGATGTGAGCATTGCTGCAACCGACCAGTATCACCAGGCTGTTGCTATGTCGTTGGCTTTCTACCAGTGCTGCAGAGGCCTAGAGAAGGCTACAGACTGGTTCTTGACCATTTGGTGTATCTGAGGAGAAACGATCCACATGCATGAAATGAAAGAAAATCAACACAAGGCTGTGTAAGCTGACATTATCCACACTGTAGGTGCTGTAGGAACTCAAAGGAGAGTGTGAAACCAGTAAACAGTTAGCCGTTGATGATTAGGTAGTTAGTAACTAAAGCTTTTTTCTTTCTTGCAATTACTGATTAGATCTTTTAGTTGTTCCCCTGCCCAGTGTTAACTGTGCTATGTAGGCAATACGCTATCTGGCTCCCACTAGGCTCCTATAGATAACATCTCCCTGGAGCCTGGGTCACCATGGTAATGGGTGTTTGAGCTGTTTTTCGGGGATTAGGACCCCCTTGTCCAGTTCAGGCCATCAACTGAGACCACCAACCCATCAACTGCCTGCACAGATGCCCAATAAGTGACATTTTGACATCAAGAGGCTAAAAAACTCCACCCTCAGATCACACTGCCATTTTGTGAGCATGTGTCCTATGAAGAGGCATGGAGTCTGACTGCGCTTGCGCAGACCATCAATTACCTCACCTCTCCTCACCTCCAGTCGTCTATCTCCACACTTCCGACCACCTTGTCCCCCTACCCCATAAATATCCCTGAGCCCTCGTTTTGGGGACACAGATTTGAGACTCATTCTCTTGCTTCCTCACGTGGCCGCCTTGTGATTAAACCCTCTCTCTGCTGCAATCTCATCATCTTGCTGTTTGGTTTTCTGGTGACCGGCAAAAATGAACCTGATGCAGTAGCAAGAGGAACCAATGAGCACTGGAGGGGCGGGGCAAAGATTCTTGGAGAAGATGGACGTAAACTTCACCTTGAAGGATTGGGGAGGACACTGCAGACCCAGGAGGAATGTGAGCAAGGCTCAGGGATGGGGCTGACTGTGTGGGAATTAGCCCAGCAACAACAAGAGCTCATCTGGGACCTGTGGGGGCCCCTGGAAGGCAGGCGGAGAAGCTCAAAACAAAACAAAACAAAACAGGAAGTAGGGGGTGGTCGAATGTTTCCGAATGGGGGAAGCGACATGTTTAAAGAAAAGCTTTTGTGGTTTTGTAGAAATGACTTTATGACCCAGGGTTTCACTGCAGTTCAAGGACTTAGCAGCCACCTCGCTGGGCTCTGAGGGGCTGCGATTTGGCTCAGAGCTGCTCCTTCCTCTTAGACTTGATGTCTCTGATTTATCAAGTGATGATTATGGTGACAATGATGATGGTGATGATGACGGTGGTTTTTTGTAGCCCCTCTCTATGTCCAGGCATTGACCAATCAGAAGGGACGTGGCTTTGCGTTGGAGCAGTTTCCTGAGGCCTCCCGCGGGTCCGGGAGCTAACCCTTTGCTTGCTGGATCACGGCAAGTGTGGGTGTCTCTGGGGGAGGTTTGGGGGCAGGTCAGAGAAGTGGCTTCTTTTTCTAAAGCATTAGGGAGATATTTAGATACCTTAACAGCTAGTCCAGCTATTCTAGATCGGACTGAATGGATATCAGTTTCTTATTGATGTTTAGTTCTCGGTGATCGAAGCTGAAAATAGACAACAGGGAGGCTGAATGATACATTCTACCATACACAACAAGAAAAAAACAATTCTGTATTAGATTTGTCTCTTGGATTATAGCTCCTGTTTTTATCTTGGTAAAAGATTTCCTGACTTTTCAACGTTTTTCAGAAAAAGGTTGAATGGGAATGAGGGAGGGGAGCAGAGACGGGAAGAAGGAAGCAGTGTTCCAGAGCAGCGGTGGAAGAGAGCATTCTCAGTCCCGCTGCTTGCAGAGGGGGCGCTCCAGCCTGCGGGGAAGCAGCCCCTTGGGAGGTGTTTGTCCTGGTGAAGAACTCTTTGGTGCATCTCAGCACCTTTATGGTGAGTGGAGAAGTGAGCGTGAATGAGTGAAAAAAGAAAATGAGGCCTGAGAGGAGAGTGAAGAGACTCAAGTTCTAGCTCTAACCCGACACAAGCCAGCCGTGGAGGCAGGGGCAAATCCATCTTTCTGGAATTCATTTCCTTGCTTCTAAAATGGGGATAACTATTCCTGCACTCCACAGGGGGCGGTGGGCTCTAATGAGATGATACCGTGTGTGTGTCCTGGTGAGCATTCATGTGAAAACAAGCATTCTTTGTCTCTTTCCACTCTAGCCTGCTTTGTAACTTTCTGTGTATTTTTCAGACAACCAGAGTCCAGATAACTTACTTTCAGCCAGCAGAGTTGCCTGATTTTGCTCTAGTGGGTCTTTCCTCCCAGGTAGGAGCGGTTGAACTGGCTGTCTTGCACTCTCTGCCAGCTCCGGGAGGCCGAGGGGCTTTTGCGGGGAAACAGGGCTTCAAGCCTTGCAGGGGCTTCTTGGGCAGTTGTCCCCAGTCAAATCTTGTGATCTGATGCTCCTTGAGGGGCATGGAGAGCTGGTGAAACAGACTGTTGACCATGAGATTCCTGGAGCATCTGCCCACTGACAAGAAGCCTGAATTTCTCCCAGTCAAATGATCCCCTGCAGCGTGGATGATCGAGGACGTAGGTTGAATGTTAGCTGGGCCTCTCACCACAGTTGAGTCACTGAGCAGCCAGAACATCCTCCCGTCTGAGGGCTAGATGTGACCCGGGGTCAGGATTGTTCTGACTTCAGTTTCCTTTACTTTCCTCATCATTTCCAGGCGGCCCTCTTCCTGACGTGAGACATACTGGCCTCTGTTTATGGAACTTGTGGGTAAACTTAGATTTGGGGGTCCAAGTGCACTCAGCAGGGGGAAGTCAGATTGCTGACAGCCAACCCAGGATCTACGTGGATGCCAAGCAAATGGCAGAGGGACCTAGATTTGGAACTAGAACATTCCAGTTCGGGTTCTAGCTACAACACACTCAGTACCTGTGAGCATCCTGGGGGCATTAGGGAAGCCTGGCTCACTGCTCAAACTTACGAGCTGAAGGTTCCTTGACTGAAAATGAGAGCAATAATCTTTGTCCACCTCCTACTCCCACCCCCAAGATTTGTTGTAAAGATCAAATGATATACTGGATGTTTAAGGAAGTACTTTTCAGTGGTCAGGATGGTGTAACGTGAGGTCTTTCTCTACTGCCACATTCGGGGGAAGGAGGAGCACTGACCCCTAACACACGGCCATTGGGAAACCTCTGGAATATTGTCAGGGCCCCTAGGGTTCACTTGGGTCAGCTTGGCTGTTCCTCAGACCTCTGGGAACCATGCTCGACTGCACGGCAGGCAGTTTCTTGGGGTGACAGAGAAGGAAATGGCTTAAGCAGCTTGGCCTTTAGACACACCTGGGAGTTATTCGTGTTGCCAGGCCAGGGGGTGGGACTGCTGCTGGTTTCCTTTTTTCCTTTCCAGGCTGGCCTCGTTGAGGTGCAGATGTTTCTTTAGGGGCCTGTGTGATGGGGTGCTGGTGAGAACACGCTGTGGACACAGCATGGCGTTGGAGGTGTTCCTGTTCCAGCCTAGGGATAGCCAATAGCCGATAGCTTTTAAGGAAGGACAACTGGCCAATATGTTACTGTCCACTCCCGTACCTGCCCTTAATCCCATTTCCAGAAAAGATAAAATTTCTCTACCTCCAGAAAGTGCCAGAGAGGAGCTGTACCCTGGGTTGGTTCACAGTTCTGTCTCAACTGGCATTATTTTATGTGCTGGATTGTGCCAAAATCTACTCCACCAAGTCCTCGTTCCTTCGTGTGTTCAAAAGGATATGAAATCCATGTTTGGGGCCTATTAACACTCATTCATCATAGACCGTTGGCAAGAGTTTTTATCCAAGAATGATTTCCTGCCTGGAGATGAGGCCCGTCCAGGGGCAGTGGGTTTTACCCCTTGCTCTGCTCTTGTCTTGCTGTGTGACCTAGGCTAATCTGCTTGTACTTTCTATTACCCATATCTTCAGCCTTAAAAGATGATGTCCTTTTAATTTTAAAAACAAAAGCTAAACAAAACCCAAAACCCACTAATCTTCCAAAACAGAAAAAAATGTGCTTTTTGAAAAGAGGAAATTACTTTTTATTAGGTGTAAAAACCAACAAAAAGTCTCCCAAAATTTCCAGAGGCCTGGGAGTTGCCATGAACCGCTGACCCCATTCTGTTAGGTTGGCAAACAGTCTCCCCGAGTCTTCCGTCCAAGCAAAACGGTGAGCTTGACTTGTGCCACGGCACACACTTGCCTCACATCACAGCGAGAGATGTTTCCGTATCCTCTGGAGGGTGCCAGTGTATCTTGGTCCAGGTCTTTTGTAAGGGACATTAGTTAATAGATTCATAAAATATGCTGGGGTGGATCTTGAAGGACAATGGCAATCACATCATTTGCAAAATGAGGAAAATGCAGCTCAGAAAGGGAGGCGTTTGCCTAAGTCGCGTGCTGGTTGATGGAAGATGTGGGACTGGAACCTCATCCTGCAGAGCGGTACACTTACCAGTACTAAGTCCCTGGAGACTCAAGAAGAATATTGCTGGTGGACTCATGCTTACTGCTCGCCAAATATTCCATGTGCTCCCCTACATTTCCCACTAGTCAGGTTGAGGACACGTGACTAGATCTGGCCAATGCACAGAACTGAACAAAAGTCAACAGGAAGCAAACTTTTGTTGTGTAAAGCCACTGAAACTTTGGAGGCATTTTTGTTATTGAGGCAAACCTAATTTATCCTGATCTATGCTCAACCCAACTTTGCAAAGCCATTCCAGAAAAGCTGACTCTTCGCAGGTAGTGTAATATCTCCTCCAAAGGGTGATGTCTTTTATTGACTGAAACGCAGTATAGTATCACAGTTTTGAGACAAACTTTGCTTTCTACAGCCTTGGGAGTCTGGTTGCTGGGTGTGCCTCTCAAATCCACCATTTATTAGCTGGGTGATTTTTGAGCAATTTACTTAGCCTCTTGTGCCTCCGTTCCTCTCTATAAAGTGGGAATATAAATAATGACGCTATCATTGACTTGTGAGAAGACTAGAGGAGACAACATAGGGAAAACCTAATTACAGTATCTAGTGCAGAGAAAGCTTTTGATATATTAGCTCATATTATTTACTGAACATATGCATTCAGTAAAAGGCACTGCACTGGGCTTTTCAGATGCTTTAGGAATGAACTGACCTGAATCTTGTCTTCAAGGTACTTCTCATGTATCGCTGGTCAGGAACCCAGCAGCTAGATGCGTATCCATGTAAGACAAATCCCAGTTCACAGGCATGGACAGTATGGGCCCTCTGGGTACCAGCCTTGGAAGAACTGCCCTAGAGAGCCCCAAGTTCCAACCGCTGCCTGTGACCTTGTCACCCAAGTATGTGGAGTCTCTAGGATGGTGTTGAACTGTGCCTCACAGAGGAACCAATTCAGTTTTGGGACTGGCAAAGAGTTGCTTTTAGAAAAAGATTGGTATTTGAACTTAGGTTATGTGATAGCTCATATGAGTAGAAGATTTCAAAATACCTAAGGGCAATGGTTGAAATTAATGAGTACTCTCCTCTGGGCAAAAAAAAAAAAAAGAAACCCAACAAAACCTTACAAGGGAAAAATCATAAACCTCTGGTTCCAAATAAGTAGCTCGCATACCCTGGCTCTACTCAATGCCTAGAGAGATTTTTCTTTATTAAACAACATCAGCTACCATGCTCCTGTGAGGCTGGCGTTGGTCTGGGGTCCGGGGCAGCAATGCAGGGCGGGGGACCACTCCTTCAGGATTCCCTGCCTGCCGTTTGGAACAGTGTGTACTCTGTCCTCCTGCCCCTGGCCCCCCACGCCCAGCAGAATGACTCAGGAATCCTTACTTTTTGACTTTAGCTATTTTCTACAGACTAAAAGGGAAGGAAAAAACAAAACATCCTCTGCAATGCCCAGGGCCTTGGTTCCTGGGGTGGAGATTGCGACTGGCAGGGCACTTTCCTTTGGTTCTGCCACAAACTTAAAAGCAGCTCAGAAATGAGGAATGGGTTTTCAGTTCCTCTTGTCCGTAGGATGATTTTTTAAATAGGAAAGGCCCAGTTGTGACTAATGATCCACATGGGATCATTTCTTCCCACACTCCCCTCTGTCAATATCCTCTGTCGTGTGAACCAAATTGTTGTTAAAAATATTCCCAACCTGGGCATTTCCATTAGACAAAAAACAACCTGTCTGTGAGATGAGCTTTGCATATGTCTTCCTGTCTGTTTCTTTCTGAGAGGTTATTTTTTTAAACTCATAAAAAATCATTACCCTTTTTTTGGAGGTTGTTAGAAGATAGCCTGAGATGGGGAAGGTGTCATAAAATGAAAAAATAGCACTTTCCACTTTTCAGAACACTTTCACTTTCACGGTGTAATTTGATTTTCCTAGCATCTCCGTGAGGTGTGTTGAGTAGACATTTTAATCCTGATTTTCCAGACAAAGGAAGTGAAGCATGGAAAGCCTCAGGAACACAGGAAATCAATTGCAAAGTCAGGACCAAAACCTAATGCAATGTTCCCAAGTGATAATAGGGAAGAAAGGACTCTTTGTAGAAGCTCAGGAGACCGGTGGTTGATTTCTTATCTGCCTCTAAATAGGAGTGTGGTCTTTAACAGATCGTTTAAAATCTTTGAACCCCAGTTCTCCTATTTACACAATGCTGGGGCTGGACGCATGCCCTCTAACATTTCACCCCTCCATGGCTCTTTCTACCCTATGAAGAGGTTGCAAGCCAGTGTACAGGTAAGGATTGGAGCCGCTCCTGGGGGATACCACATGGTGCCTCCCAGAAGAACGGGAAACCTCACTGTCATGCGTGCAGATGTCAGGGGCCTGCCATTTCTATCCTTTCAGATGCCTGGCCTCTGAGGTGTGCCCAACATGCTGGGCATGCTTGAGACAGAGCTGACACAGCAGAGGGAGTAAGGCCTCTGCGGCTTCTCTATCTCCGCATCTGACAGAGTGGAGCACCAGAGCTGGGTGCGTACGAGGTGCCATCACGAGTACGTATTGTTTCAAAAGAGAGCAAGGGGACAGTGACGACTTGGCTGGGAGACCAAAAATGAAAAGGCCTTGTGTTCACCAGGAGGAAATTCAGAAACAAGAAATTCAAAACAAGACTCCCTTCCACTCTCTTCCCACAGGGGCAGCAAGCACCGAGGGACGGCATTTTCACCCCTTAATAAATGCTAACCTTTATCTTGTAGTCAGAGGTTTATCTTCCACTGGATCTCCTTGAGCCTTTGGAAAATATTGAGATAGTACAACCAAGGACACAGCCCTCCAAGATAAGCTCGTGCCTTTCAATAAAGTGCTGCTGTCAAATGAAATGGTTTGGTGAAAATAGCAAGAAAACTCCAAAGGAAGGGTTTTGTCTAAAAGATGTTCTTAATGGCACTCTGGAGTCGGTGCCAGGGGAGAGGTCTGCTCTGTCCAGGGCGGGGCTGACGAGAGGCCACAGGGCAGAGTCGGAGCACGGGTCGGGAGGCCCCTGTCTTCATCTGCTGTTGATGGCCCTGTGGCTGCATGAACTTGGGTAGGTCAGTTCTCCTCTCCAAGCCTCAGCCTATTCAACTGTAAAATGAAGGAACGGGAGAAACTATTTTAAATTTCCTGTGAAGAAATCTGTCATTTAAATGTGGCCTCTTGGAGTTGCTGCTGCTTTTTGACAGACACCCCTTCCCCTGCCCCTCAATGATCCTCCTCCTGAGGGAAGCGTATGACCTCACGGAACGGCTTCGCAGGGAATCTGGGGAAGTCCTGGACACCTTTGTAAATGGGGCAACTTCTCCTTCACCTCTGACAGCTGAGTTGCTTGGAACAGGTGGTGGTTGAAGTCTGTGGTTCTCAAACACCCACGAGAGCTCAGAAGCATCAGAATCACCCCATTCATTGGCTAACAAAATAAAACAAAACCGACTGGCAGGTCCACGCCTTAGTCCCGTGGAGTCCCTAGGGGTGGTCTCTGAAATCCATCGATTTAAATAACTTCCTCAAGTTAGACCAACTGCCAGCTTGAATCTCTCAGGTTCTCTTCTGGCTCCTTGAGAACAAAGATGTTATTAACAGAGCTCCCAATGTTGAGATGAGGAGGGACTAGTCAAAAAGTTCATCACCACCCCGTCTTGCCAACCTGTCCCACACTGCTGCTGTCTTCAGGTTGGCTCCTCAGCTCCTCACCACACCTGTGCGCACTCACGTTGGTCTCTGTGCTCATGCTTTCCGCCCCACCTCAAATGTTATTTCCCCTCCTCTTGGACTTTCTAAGTTCACCCCTTTTTGCATCCCAGCTCAAGCCCCTCTTCCTCCAAAATGCCATCTCTAGCTATTCATCCAAACCAAATTTATCATCCCCCCATGCCCAGAGTCCATCCTGCACTGACTCATACACTGTCTTGCATTGTGCCTTGGTGAGCTCAGGCTGGTAGGTTTCTGATTTCTGGAGTGTGAGCTAATAGAGGGCAGGTGGCTGGGGCAGATCTTTCTCTGGCATGCTCCTTGGTGTGGAACACAGTACCCATCAGAAAGAAGGGCACCCTGGGGTGCTCTTGGGACCAGCTGACCAGCTACGGGACCAGGGGTCAGAATTGTAGGGAGGCTGTTGTTGGCTAGATGAGGGCAGGTGTCACAGGTGGAGATAGCTAGGGAGGTGAGACACAAGCCTTTAGCATGTCCAAAGACATGTGCCTTCAGTGCCTGGAGGAGAGCATGGAGTATGTCTCCATTCTCTTCCTGGAGACTGCAACCCATGCCCTTCCTGCACGCATTCCCTACAGGTACATGATGATGCTCTTCCCTGTCATGTTTATTGTAATTTGGTTTACCACAAATGAAAAGAAGGTGAAGGGGGGATCCTATGTATTCTCATTTGCATAGCACATGGTTAAGTACGTTGGTTCTGAGTCCATCTAGATCTGTGCTGCCCAATATGGTGGCCACTAACAATAGGTAGCTATTTAAATTTAATTAAAATTAAATAAAAATTTAAAATTTAGTGTTTCAGTTGCACCAATCACATCTCAAGGCCCCAGTAACCACATCTGGCTAGTGGCTACCATATTGAACAGTGTGATATAGAACATTTCAATCATTGCAGGAGGTTCCGTTGGACAGAGCTGGTCTAGACTGTCTGGTTTCAAACTCTGGCTTCCCACTCACAGCCTGTGTGATTTTGGATAAATTACTGAGTTCTTTTAGTGTCTCAGTTTCCTCATTTATAAAATGGGGAAAATGATAGTATCTACCTCACAAGATTGTTGGGATTCAAATAAGATAATCCATATGAAGCGAGCGGCAGAACATAGGGAGAACTCACTGTTCCCTGTGCCAACAATAGCTTGTCCTATCTCCCTATCGTAGGGATCCTCTCTCCCCACCACAAAGGATGGCTCTGGTGCCAAACATTAGGTAGCCTCTCAATAGGTGCTTGTTGCACGTACGAAGTGTTAACTCTTGAGAGAACAAAGAGTTCAGTCGGAGGGGGTTAGGATGTCCTTTGGCACTGCGGCTCTGTTGTGTCAAGACTGAGTTTTCACTGCGTACGTGCAGTGACTTGGATCTGCCATTGAACCCGAGGACATTTTGATGCTTTCACCTTTTCTGAAAGGACAGAAATTTCCCTGATTGTGGGCTTTCAGCCAAGGGTGAGCACCTATTGACCCTTTCTGGTCCTTGCTTTTTTTTTTTTCCCACACTGAAAGCATATTCCTTCTTAAGAGGAAGTTTGTTTTCCGTGTCCTGGAAATGTCAGGCTCCCCAGAGGGCTGAAGGGTGGACCTGTCTCAGTCAAATGTCTCTTCCTCTGATGCAGCGGGTGACCCCCCTGCTTTCTTGAATGACATCAGCTGAGCCATAATCAAAGTACTCACGCCTGACTCACCATGAACTGTGGAGAATTGACTTCCAGCATCGCGGGGTGGGGGTGAAGTGGAGGAAATGGCCTTTGGCATGTGAATGACTTCTTGACTTTTGACTCAGACATTTTCAATTGTGGTCAGCCTCGGCATTCCCCTGCTTTCTCTGAGCATCTGTTCATTCCCTTCAAGTTTCTTGACTTAATTCCTTGCCAGTTTACAGTAAGCCCACCCTGGGCTTCACAGGCCACTGCCGCAGAGCGCAGTAGGTTGTATCAGGAGGGACCTGGAATGCCAGGATACTTTTCAGAATGTGCCCAGTTGTAGGTTACTGAACTGTAGATTCTCATCAATGTACAGGAGTTGGAGCATGAGTTGATGCATTTTGGCATTTGGTGATGACTTATTGGGGGAGAGAAGGCAGTGTTTGAGGTTTCGGGAGTCAACCTAGTATTAGCGAGCTAACCTTGAATTGCTTTCAGAAGCAAAGAGATGTCAGCTGTTTCCCAGCTTCTCAGCCATCTAGTCTCCCTTGTAATTATAACTCATTGTTCCACTGACTTCCTTTTCCATAGGACAGTGTCTCAAGGGTGGACCTGTCTCAGGGCAGGGCTTCCAGAAGCAGTCCTAGAGAGTGCTCGAACATGTGTGCTGAGATTTTCCCAGAGCTCCTTAAAGTCTGACTGATGAGTTGTCTGAGAGGCTGACCCAGCCTAGCAAAAGTGAACGTTGCTTTACCATTGGAGCTTTCCCTGCTGAGACAACGACAGCTCTCCACCTCATCTGTCTTCTGGAACTCAGCACTCAAGTTCCTTTCCTGCTTGCTTCCTAGTGCATAACAAGAGAGACCTTTTCACTTTACGGTGTATGTCTTTCTAGACATTGACTTTTGGGGGTAACTTTTTACTTTTATATAATTTCAAAGTTCTGGCAAAGTTGCAAGAAGAGTACAGGGAACTTTTATGCAGGCTTCTTTACAGATTCACCAACTGTTACAATTTTCCTCATTTGCCTTTTTGCTTTATCCCTTCTCTCTCTCTCCCCCTCTCTCTATACATACACATATTTTTCTTCCTGAACTTTCTAGAGTAAATTGGAGACATCGTGCCTTTTTACTCCTAAATACTTCAGTGTGTATTTTCTGAAAGTAAGGATATTTTCTTACATGACTATAGTGCAGCTACTAGAGAATGCACGAAGCTTTTTGAGAGAATAAATATGTCCTCTTTACCTTTCTTGAAAAGTGTATTACTGCAAACAAAATGAAACAAAACAACCCCCCTGAAACTGCATACACACTTGTATTGAGGGCATGCTGTGTATCTGGCATGATGTTGGGAATTGTGAATGAAACGAGGGAAGTTTAAGAGACAGTCCCTGTCCTAGCTGGGGAAATCAGATACATGAAAAGCTAAAAATCAATGAAACATTTAAAAAGAACATATTAATTGGTTAAATCCAGATTCTTTGGGGAAAATAATTTAAAATACCCTTGAAATAACTATCAGAAAAATTGTAAATTCACTTTTAAGATAATTGCTCAGAATTTATTTTTAGGCTGTATAAAATCCTTAGCTAATTATAAAATTGTAGAAAGATTTTGAGATAATTGACAGTACAATTTTGATTGGATTGAATTTTTTGTTACTTCAATCAATTCATGGTATAGAGCCAAAAATTATTTTTGGTTTTAGTAGACAAAGCCTTCAATTCCAAAAGCAAAGGAAATCTGTTCTAAAACATTTGTAATCTTTCATTGTTAAAGGATTAGTGGAAAGCTTGACCGTGTCCTACAGCTCCAGCCCTCCCAGCACGGGGCCAGGCACACGCTAGATGTCTGATACACGTTGTCTGACAAAAAGCAGTGGACTGTCTTTGGGGCTGGAGACATGGAACATGAATACATATCCTGGCGGCAAGAGTTTGGGATCATCCATCTTCATCTCCAGAAGAAAAGGTGCTGCCGGAGCATTAAAGCCCAGCGGGACTGGAATACCCCGGAGTTATTTTTTTCAACACATCTCCCTTGTTTAGTGAGCAGGTGAAGAACAGACAAGCATCTGAAACAGGGTGTGTACACACCCTCACCATGACTTATGTTCTGAGTGCCCTGACCCACCTGAAGGACTGAGATGGCAAGTAAGAATGTATTATTTTGAGCTGATGATGTTCAAAAATAGGGAGTGGTCATAGTTCAGGTTTGAAAACAAGATAGTTGGACGAAGTACACTGAAGAGTTACAAGATGGTGACTTAGATAGGGAAGCTTGAGATGGCAATTCAGATTTAAGTATAGACTCACAGAATCGGGTTGCTAAGGAAGAAGAGTGAAGGAACGAAGGTGGGTCAGAATGAGTACAGAAGACAGGACTTGGCGCCGGGCTTCCATGTACTCACATTGGGTCTGTACAGGTGGGTACAGGATGGAGTGGATACACAGTGGAACTCAATAAATGTCCCCTGAAATGAAAAAAAGATAGCAAACCAGTACCTTCTCATTTAGGATGTTAAAACCACCAAAGAACCCCTGAACTGAAGGCACTGTTGTCACCATCTGAAAGGGTTTTCAAAATATACCCCATCTCTATTCCCCAGATGTGTACAGGGTTTACTGCAGACTGGAGAAAACAGCTTTTTTCATCCTGAACTTGTAAACTCAGGACTCTAAAGATCACAGACATGAAATATGAAGATGACACCTGTCATTGTGGGTGTCAAAATCTGTCCCCTTAGTTTTTCCTCCTTATTGCTTGTGGTCAGTTACCCAAAGTGAGTCCTGTCCCCTCACTTCCTGGAGCTGTTCTGCTTTTGAGCTCTTCCTTCACCCATCCTCAGCAACTCTGTTTCCTAGTTATGTTTTCAACCTCAGCATCATCAGTAACTGCAACATCTCCATAATCTCAATCTCATGCCCCACCCCATCTGGCCAACGTCACTATTCTTCTATTTCACTCTTTCTAGTAGCCCAACACCAAGAATCTTTCTATCTCATCAGGATCACCAGTTCATTTTTTTTTTTTTTGCTAGTGCCATCAGGTGGATTCCGACTCCTAGCTACCCTGTGTACAGCAACTCTGTGTGCAGCAGAGTAGAGCCCTGCCTGGTCTTTTTGTGCCATCCTCTTGACTCTGTCAGACAATGTTCTACTGCAGTTCATAGGATTTCCATGGCCAATTTTTTTGGAAGTGGGTGACCAACTCCTTCTTCCTAGTCTGTCTTAGTCCAGAAGCTCCACTGAAACCTGTCCACCATGGGTGACCCTGCTGGTATTTGAAATACCAGAGGCATAACTTTCAGCATCACAGCAACACACAGCCATCACAGTATGACACCGACAGATGGGTGCTGTGGTTCCTCTTACTTTATCATATTCACTTGACCAAGTCACAAGCCTGATTAAATCCAGCTCTTTTCCTGCTTAGCAGCTCTAACTAAGCTTGGAAAATGTAGTTGGAGGAACACAGATAATCACACTGGCTGGTCTCACTTTAAAATCACGACCTTGACTCTAAAGTGGAACTTTTAATGCTGAAAAGCAATCTTACTCTTCATTCCTGGCCATTTCCTTCTCTCACTTTTCTAGAATCGCTTCACAATTTGCCACAGTCTCATCCCACACACTCCTTCCCATGCAACTTAATTTTTAATAGAATTTTATCAAAATAAGACACATACATGGTTTAAAAAGTCAACAAATAATATTAGATGTATAAAAAAACAGCAGTTGTTTGCCAAATTTTCTTTCATTTCCAGTTCTCACATTCTTGAAGTAATATTTTCAGCTCTTACCTGTTTCTTTTGTTCCCTTCCCCAAATATTGTGATTATATTAGTATCTCCTGCTTTTTCAATGATATCGCCTTTACACGTATGCATACATATGAACACACACGTTTCCTCTCCCATTATTTTCCATTTTCCAATACGGTTTTCTCAAAATCATTCCTCAGTGTTTACATAATTATTGCTATGTAACTAATATTCACAACTGAGTTACATAGTATGCCAGGACACCATTTCTTTTTTTAAAAAATAACTTTTTATTTTTTCCCTGGAATGAATTATTGTCACTTTTTTATTTACTAAGTGTTTCTGTTCCAATCACTAAATCTTCCAAACTTTCCTCTGAAACAAATCAGAAAATGTCCTCTGAAAATGCCAGACATTCTATCGCTTTCATTTTCTTCTCAACATCCTCCTTCCAGGAACCTCCCTCACCAGTTCCAGTGAGCCCGGTTTCTCTCCAGCCTCCTGTGGAGTTGCTGTCCTGGGACCTCTCTCCACTGCCAGTCCGTGGATTCCTTCAGTTCTCTCCTGTGGTGGAGCCCTGTTACTTGGATCTCATGTCTTCCTCTTTCTTGCTTAACTCTCTACTGTGGATGAGTGGGTCATCTGCTAGCTACCTGGGAAGACGATTTTGGGGGTACATTGAATATCTAAAATATCTTTGTTTCACTCGCATACTTGGCTGTTAGTTTGGCTGGGCACATAATTCTAGATTGGCATCAATTTTCTCTCACATTTTGATGGTGTTGCTATATTGTTTTGTAGCTGTCAGTGTTGCTAATAAGAATTTTAATGACGTTGGTATATCTTTTGTAAATAAACATATTTTTACTCTCCACATTATTTTATGTTCTTTTCTTGTCTCTGATATTCCATGGGATTTTTTTCATTCACTGCACTGCTTATTATTCAATCTGAAAACTCACATTTTTCAGTTCTAGAAATTATTATTGTTATTGTACAATTGTTTTCTTTCTGAAACTCTCTTTCGTTGGCTGTTTTATATCTGGGATTGATCCTCTGATTTCCTTACCTACCTCATCAACTTTCTCTCTCTCTCTATTTGTTCCACTTTCTGGGATCTTTCCTCAATGTTATTTCCCAACGTTTTTGCTGAATTTGAAATTTTTGCTGTCATGCTTTTACTTTTCAAGAGCTCTTTCTTACATTCCAAATGTTCCCCTTTTTACAATATCATGTTCTTGTTTCATGGATCCAATATTTCTTATTTTTTGCATGATGCCAATCATAAAATATTGCTTTTAGTCCTGGGCACAACATGCAAACAAAAACAAATTTGCTAAAGAACAGGTGAACGCCTCTGTCCCTTGGGACCTGGTGTTCAGTGCTGGGCATGAGATGGAACTTCAACATTTGTTCTCTCGACAAACTCCAGGAAAGCATTTCCTTACATCTCCTGCCCTAAATCTCAGAACTGGGGGAATTGTGTTTAAACGCTGTGAAGATCTGTGGGTGGTGTCACTAAGGGTTTAGAGAAGGATACTGCTTAGGTGAGTGGGAAGGATGTGAGCGACGGGAGCACTTACATAAATGGAAAAAAAATTAATTTGTCAGATCCTTTTCTCAGATAGTATGAGTGTAATAGATTCTTGCATAATAAAGTATCATTTTCCAATAGTACCCGGTATCCATTTCTTTCTCCTTTCAGGTTTAAATTGTGGTTTCAGAGTTATTCACGGTTTAGCATAATATTCGCAACAGTTGCTCATAGCAGCTGAAGAACATTTTGCAATTTTAAACAAAAATACTCTTAAATTTGTGTATGTGTGGGTCTAGACGTAACATTCTGAAATGTGATACCAACTATTCACTGGCAACTAGATGGACATTGAATGGGGAATAAGTTTACTTTTATAAAATAGTAAGATGTAATTACATTTTCAAAAAATTAAACTCAGCTTTACTTAAATAATTTTGATTTAAACTTTGATATTTTTTATTAAAATTAGATTTTTTTTGGAGGAAGGTTGGCCCTGAGCTGATATCCGTAGCCATCATCCTCTATTTTATATGTGGGATGCCCACCACAGCATGGCTTGATGAGCAGTGCATAGGCCCATGTCGGGGATCTGAACCAGCAAACCCTGGGCCAGCGAAGTGGAGCATGTGAACCTAACTGCCACACTGCCAGGCCGGCACCTATAATTTGATTTTTTTGTCTTTTAATTTTAATACATCATTTTGAATGCTTTGGAAGAAAGAACTTTTTGAAACATATATTATGAACAATTATAAATTTTCTGACATTTACTTTGTACTTTTATTGAAAATATATTAGAATTTGTAAACTTTAATACAATTATATTTTATTTTTTAATATCATTACTGTTAATAGAATCCAAAATGTGTAAAAACCTCAGTTATAATAACAGTGGTTTTACTGAAATGAAGGTAAAGGAAATAAAGTTTGTGTAATAAATAAATAATAATTATGAATCATGTATGATTTTATTACTGACCATTGCTATCCCAGCAATAGAACACCAGACAAAAACAATAATAATTGTATTTAGTCATTGTTGATATTTTTCTGATTTTCAGTCATTTAAAACACATACTTCTCCATTTTTTTGTTATGAAAGCATACTCATCAAGACAAGAGGAGAGAGCATATTTTATTTAACAGTTTATTAACTTGATGTAAAATTTTAAAATATTTAAACCTGTGGTACATGAGACTTCCTTTATACATCTGCCTCAGGCCCTTTCATTTGAGGAGAGTTGGGGTCCTGGTTATTCCATTAAGTTTAGGCCTAGAATCAAAGGCTGTTGAGATTGTTACCTAGACTCTTGTTTTCCCATCTTCCTTCTATCATCCGTTCCTCCTCTAAATTGGAATAGGGAGGCAAAGACTGCAGAAGTGTAATTTATAATTTCTGTTCTAACCATCTGTTGTTAGTTAGCAAGAATAACACAAGACATTCTCTATATGATCAATTGCTTGTAGTGAGATGAAATGTCCTAGTATCTCTGAGATGGGGTCAATGAAAATTACTAACTCTTTGGAGACAGACGTTATGCAGAACTAATCTTTCTCTTTAAGAGTGCCTAGCACAGTACTGTGAAAATTAGGGAGTGTTTTTAGAAAAGGTGAAAAATTTGCAGGGCCTGGAGGATGGGAAGGATTTGCATACACAGAGTGTTGGAAGCATCTGGCTGGGAATGCAATTGTGAGCAAGGTACAAAGGTGTACGTATGTGTTGTGTGTGTGTGTGTGTGTTTGTGTGTGAGAGAGAGAGAGAGAGATGGGGTGGGGGTGGGAGAGAGAGAGAAAACTTTTGCTTGGATGAGCTGGAGGGTGTGTTGGAGAAGAGTGGGGAATAAGATGGGGTAAAAGAGGGCCTCAGCTGATGCAAGGCCTTGGGAAAAAACATTATTCTCGGGTTACATTATGAACATGTGGAAAAAGGAGGATGGTGTGCCACTGGAAAAAGGTGATTTTGGGTAATTGTGAATTCTTGTAATTACTTCCAATCAAGCAAAACAAAGGGCGAATTATCAAGACAGTGCCTATTTATATCAAATTTGAGTTTTAATATCTGGAAAGCTCCAGAGAAAGCAGGAAGCAAAGTGCATTAACAACTTCACAACCAGGTTCTTTTTCTAAAGACATTTTTAAGAGCCAATTTTTTGAATGTCTTTGCTTAACTATAAAAAAAGCAAAGAGAAGCAGGAAGGGTGAGGGCCAGGAAAATTTGAGATGATTTTTCCCTTGTTATGTAACGAAACTTAAAAAAAAGCAGATAAGAGCATCAGTCAATCAGTTTCTTTGATATTGGGCCAAGTTAAAGTGTCCTCTGTTCTGCTCGCTCGTTTTAAAGACCATAATGTTAGCAAACTCTAATCTATTCAGTTCTTCTGTTATGCTCATAAGAAAATGCAACACCTGTCAAAGAAAATCTTGTGATCAGTTTTTAATAAAATGAGTACAAAAAGGAACTAGGGCAAATTAACCTCCAACACTGCTTCCCAGCCCTCAGAAGAGTGTTGGGAGAATTTTTGGAGGAAGAGCTTGTCCAAGCTCTCCTGTTTTATAAAATGCAATAAACATGTAGCCCATAGTTTGGGAATTACCTGTAAGTGAAAATCATTGGAATCATAGCAAGGAGTTCCAGGGCTGACTGTATGATTTTAGAAAACTCATCTTTTTGGGACCCCATTTTCTTATGCAAAAACAGGAAGGTATTGCAATAGATTATCTCAAAGGTACATTTTAGGAGACAGAAATGAGGGCCAGAAGGAAGTAGGAAGAAGTCATCAAGAGAAAGGGTCTAGTGTGTTCATTGCTGCTACAGTGTTGTTGCTTCTATGCCTTGTCAGTTGACAAAGCAAGAAAATACATGTGTGTATACTAACCTGTTATATACACTTATCTATAAATAGTTTTGTATGTAACCATTTGTATTAAGCCACACATAAGTTCATAGTGATATCTCCAACTCTAATCTATTTCCAGATGGATGATTTTAGCCTCCTCTCCTTGATTATCTCTAACCTCCCTCTCCAACAGAGAGAATCTGGCTTCCACTATCTGCCATCCATTTATTTAATTGTTCAACTCTAGTATACATGTACAGTGGTATCAAAATGGTTAATCTATGCCCCATGGGAAACAACATTATCAACCAGGGTACAGTGCTTATGTACAGTTTATTTTGCTTTTGATCTTACAGACTCCATGCATTTCCAAAGTCTGTTATGTGAGCATCTTTTCCCCCCACTCCCCTTCAATAAGGTTGTTTCATAGATTTGTGATACAGTTAAGATTGTTTTTGCCATATTATGCATTCCATTCTGGTATCCCCCCAACTCCTAAATGACTTTTTAAAAGTTTGCATGCATTAAGGTTCACTGTGCTATAAAGTTCTATGGGTTTTGACAAATGCATAGTGTCATGTATTCACATTACAATATCATACAGAATAATTTCACTACCGTAAAAAAATCCCCTGTGCTCACCTGTTCAACTCTCTCTCCTTCCCTCCGAACCCTGTGAAACAGTGATATTTTGACCATCTCTGTAGTTTTGGCTTTTCTAGAATGTCATGTAACTGAAATAGTACAGATAGGGTTCTTTCACTTAGCAATATGCATTTGAGATTCTTCCATGTCTTTTTGCAGCTTGATAGTTCATTTTTTAAAATCACTGCATATTCCATTGTGTGAATGTAACAGAGTTTGTTTATCCACTCATCTATTTAAGGAAATCTTAGTTGCTTCCATTTTTTGGTGATTATGAATAAAACTGCTATAAACATTCACTTGCAGGTTTTTAGTGGATATAAGTTTTCAAATCAGCTGGGTAAATACGTAGGAACACAATTGCTCTAAGTTTGTAAGAAACAGCCAAATTGTCTTCCAGAGTGGCTGTATCATTTTGCAATCCCATCAGCAATAAATAAGATGCATATTTCTTTTTAATGGATGGAGGAGATTTAAAAATTTGACTGTTTGGAAGTTACTAATTCCCTCTTTTGTGCAGAAAAAACCCCCCAAGTTCTGAGTGTTTACAATGTTTCAGACACTGTGGTAATGCTAAAAATACAAATTCGGGGCAGGGTTCAGACACTAGAGTGTCTGTGGAGACCGGGAAGATAATAAAGGAAGAGAAGAGCAGACATATGAGAAAAACAGGGCGTGGCTTGTTCTGTGGCGAACCAAAGTGTTAGTCTAGCTGCTCCCTGGCTGTAGCTACTCGTTGCCATGCAGGAATTTGGGTCCAGTGATTGTAAATATTTGAATTTTTAAAGAGAAGCTGGAATTCTGGATTTTTATGTAACCTCTTCCACTTTTTTTGATATACAATGAGCTGCATATATTAATTGCATATAATTTGATAAGTTTTGACCTGTATTTACACCAGCAAAATCGTCACCACAATCAAGACAGTGAATCTTCATCACCCACAGAGTTTCCTCATTCCTTTTGGAAACCTTGCCTCCTGCCCTGCCCTGCTCCACTTCCACAGGCAGTCATTGATCTCCTTTCTGTAACCATACCTTAGTTTGCATTTTCCAGAGTTTTCTATAAGGGAATTATGCATTATGCACTCCTCTTTTTGTCTGCCTTCTTTCACTCAGCATAATTATTTTTGAGATTCTCCATGTTGTGTGATCAATAGTTCACTCATTTTTATGGCTGCATAGTATTTCATTGCATGGGTTTACCACATTGTTCTTTCTTAGGATTTCCGTCTCTCTGCTTACGTTGCCTATCTGTTCTTACGTATTGTCTACTTTATCCATCAGAACCCTTAGCATATTCATCATACTTGGTTTAAATTCCTAGTCTGATAATTCCAATATTCCTGCCATGTCTGGTCCTCATGCTTGCTTTGCTTCTTCGAATTATGTTTTTTGTCTTTTGCTATGGTTTGTAAAGTTTTCTTGAGAGCTGGACGTGATTACCAGGGAGAAGGGCCTTTGGTAGTGTAGCGAGGTATTGGGGGTGGGGAAGTTCTGCAGTCCTAGGATCAGGTCCCCGTCTTTTAGTGAGCTTGTGCCTCTGCACAAGTGTTTCTCAGTTTTTTTCTCCATCCTTAGGCGAGAGGGGATGGCTAAACGCTGGAGTTGGGTATTTCCCTTCTCTCACACAGCAGGCTAGAGCTGACTGTGTTGGGGATTTCCCTTCCCCCAGGTCAGTTAGGCTCTGATAATACCCCAGCAGGTTAGGCTCTGGCCAGCGAATTTCTCCTGCGGGCAGGGTTTGTTGGAAAGGCTGCTCTGGAAAATGGTTCTTTCCCCTCCCCTGCTGGAAGCCTGGGGATTTTCTCCAAGAGAAGCCGGTAGAGCTTGGTATGGCCAGTCTTTTTAATTTTAGCTACTCTAGTGAGGTGTAGTGGTATCTTATTGTGGTTTTAATTTGCATTTCCCTAATCACCAATGATATTGAGCATCTTTTCATGTATTCATTTGCCCTCCATATATCTTCTTTGGGGAAGTGTCCAAATCTTTTGCTTATTATTTTATTGAATTATTTTTTATTATTAAATTTGGGGAGTTTTAAGGAAAAAGAATATATATGTATTGTAGATGCAAGTCCTTTTCAGATGTACGCTTTGCAAATATCTTTTCACTGTCTGTGATTATTCTTTTCATTTTCCTAGGTCTTTTGAAGTGCAGACTGATTGGTGCCTAGGTCTTAATTTATAAATGCAGTTGAGTGGCAATGTGGAGAGGTCAATGCCATTGAAGGAAGAGTGTAATGTTACTCACAGTTCCCCTAGAAATGAGAGGCACGGCACACCATGCAGGGCCACATGGGAAAGCACTGGTGTCGGTCAGGGGGAAGAAAGGAACAAGGGGATGGTATAGGCTAAAGCCTTTACTGGGGTTTCCTTGGGAAAGGCAAGGCAGGGTAAACAGTTTAGGATTAGCTTGTTGCAGTAATTCCAGCAGGCTTTGGGGCATGGGGGCTCTCCCTGCTTATTTGTTGCCTGTCCCTGGGTTGATTTAGGGAACGGGGGATATTGGCTTGGTATTAGATAAAGGAGATGGTTGGGTGTATGGACCCTGGCTTGATGGGTTTGTGTATGAAAGGTGGGCTCACTGACAAGTTGTTTAGTCTCTAGGAATTAACTCGCCCTGTGTGGGGCAGTCTCTCCTCAGCCAGCAAGGTTCCCAAAAGATGCCAAAACATCATAAAATATAGAAAATAAGATGATTGATACCTAGATGTTTTAAAATGTAGATGAAGTTCAATCTATCAATTTCTTCTTTTATGTATAGTCTTGTTGTTGTAGGTAAGAAATCTTTACCTAATCCAGTGTCACAGAGATAGTCTCCTGTGGCTTCTTCTAGAAGTGTTATAGCTGTAGGTTTTACATTTTAAATCTCTGATCCATCTTGAGTTAACTTTTGTATATGGTTTGAGGTCTGTATTGAAGTTCCTCTCTTTTTTTTGCAGAGAGATGAGTGATTGTTTCAGCACCTTTGTTGAAAAGGCTATCCTTTCTCGATTGAACTGTTTTTGCGCCTTTGTCCGAATTTAATTGTCCATAGATAATGTGGGTCTATTTCTGGACTCTCCATTCCGGCTCCCTGATATTTCTCTCTCCTTGTGTGAGTACTCACTGTCGTATTTGCTGTAGCCTTAATATTAAGTCTTCAAATTACTTAGTTTTCCTCTTCCAAATTTATTTTCAGTTTTCAAAATTGATTCTTTGAAGGGATAAAATTGATAAATTTCCAGTCAGACTGCTGAGGAAAAAATGGAGGAGATACAAAGTTACCAATATCCATTGTGAGGGAGTTGATTCCACAGATAATAAATTTGACAACTTACACGAAATGGACAAATTCCTTCAAAGACACAACTGTCAAAGCTACTCAAGAAGAAATAGTTAACCTAAATAGCTCTACGTCCAACAGAGAAGTTTAATTTGTAATTAAAAATCTTCTCAAAAAACTCCAGGCTATTGTTTTGTCTATTTTAGGTTCTTAGTATTTCCACATGAAGTTTTGAGTTGTTCATCAATTTCAACAAAAACCTGCTGGGATTTTGGCTGAGATTTCGTTGATTCTGTAGATCAATTTGGGGAGAAATCACGTCTTAACAATATGTATTGAATCTTCGGACCCATGGGCAAGGTATTTCTCTCTATTTATTTAGGTCTTCTTTATTATCTGTCATCAATGTTTTGTGGTTTTTAGTGTACAGATCTTGCATGTCTTTTGTCAGATTTTTCCTAAGCATTTTAATAATTTTCATGCTGTTGTAAATCCTTTTTAGCATTTTTCTATTTCTAATTATTCCTTACTAGTATATAGAAATGGAATTGATTTTTGTATATTGATTTTGAATCTTGTATCCTTGTTAAACTCACTTATTAGTTCAATTGCCCTTTTTTTAAAGTTTCATAGAATTTTCTATATAATTTATCATGTTGTGTGCAAATAAAGACAGTTTTGCTTTTTTCTTTTCCAATTTGAATGGCTTTTAATTCTTTTTTCTTGCCTGATTGCACTGGCTGGAAACCTCTACAGGATGTTGAATAGAAGTGATGAGAATGGAAATCTTTGCCTTTTGACCCTTAGGTTAAAGTGCTCAGTATTTCACCATGAAGTTTGACATTAACTATGAGCTTCTTTTAGATGTCCTTTATGAGGTTCTTTTTAAACCCAGTATTTTAAGAGGTTTTTAAATTTTTTTTTCCAGGAAATGATGTTGGATTTTGACAAATGCTTTTTCTGTGTCTATTGAGATCATCATATGATTTTTCTTTTTTAGTTCATACATATGAATTGAATAGATTGACTTTTAAGTTTTAAAAACCCTAGTTGGTTATAATGTGTTATCATTTTATATATTATTGGATATATGATTAACTAAAATTTGTGTTAGAATTTTGCATCTATGTTCATGGGGAATATTGATCTGTAGATTTCTTGTAATGTTTTTGTATAGCTTTGGGGTTATGTAGCTTCATAGACTACATTGGGAAATAGTCCCTTCTCGTCCATTTTCTGGAAGAGTTTGTGTAGAATTGGTATTATTTCTTCCTTAAATATTTTGTAGAATTAACCAATAAAGTCATCTAGGCCTGGAGTTGTTTTTTTGAAATGGTTTTTAACTACAAATTAAATTTCTTTGTTAGACATGGAGCTATTCAGGTTAAATAATTTCTTCTTCAGTAAGCTGTATTTCAAAAGTTTCTCTTTCAAAAATTTTCACGTTTCATCCAAGCTGTCAAATTTAATGTGTAGAATCAGCTCTCTTACATCAAATAATGGTAATTTTGTATCTCCTCCGTTTTTTTTGCTCATTGGTCTCGCTAGAGTTTTATCATTTTTATTGGTCCTCTCAAAGAACCAGTTTTTGGTTTCATTGATTTGTTGTAATGTTCTGTTTCATTGTTTTCTGCTTTGGTCTTTATTACATATTTTTTTCTGCCTACTTTGAATTTAATTTTCTCTTATCTTACTAGTTTCTTAAGGTGGGAGCTGAGGCCATTGATTTGAGATATTTTATTTTTCTAATATAGGCATTTAGTGATAGAAATGTCCCTTTAAGCGTGATGTCAAGCACGATGATGGAGTGGGAAGCACTAGGAATCTGTGTCTCCACCTGGCCAACAATAGTACTGGCAGAAACTGCCTGAAGTAAATATTTTCAAACTCCAGAGTTTGTTTGAGTGCTTGCAACTTCCAGGAGACAGCTTGCTGGTAAATTGCAGTTACTTTTGGTTAATTTCAGCTATGAGTGCAGTGTGGCTACCCATTTTCCACCCCCAGCCCTGTGGGAATGGGAAAGGCAGGTGGCTGTGGGGATGGCAACCTGGTTTTTTGCACTGCTTACTGTAGCCAGGGTAGGTAATAAGGACCTTGTCTTCCAAATATTGGTAGTCTATGTTCTGGTTGTGGTTGCTGCTCTGATGGCTGAGGCATGGGCATGGAGGCTGGCTGCCATTTTTCCAACCCCTGTGGGCTGCAGTGACTTCCAGGATATTTAAAGGGCTCCACCTGTTCTTTCGGACATTCAAAAACAACTATGCATATAGGGAATTTTGGAAGTCATCATCCATGCTGGGGATGTACAAAGAGAAGTACAAAGCTCAGAAAAGACCTGAGAACACTTTAAACTTTCACCTCAGGCTCATCCTGGCATAGAGACACCCTATAAGAATCAGAAAAACAGCAAACCCTGGGAGAGGAGAGAATCTTATTTTCATAGTAACCACATTATAAGATTCAAACATTCACTTTAGAACAAAAAGTCATAAAGTATACAAAGAAATGGGAAAGTATAGTCCATTCAAATCAACAATATAGATGGACAAAAACTGTACCTGAGGAAGCCCAGATGTTAGACTTATTAGACAAAAACTTTAAAATAACTCTTAAAGATGCTCAAAGAGCTAAAGGAAGACATGAACAAAGACAGGAAAGCAATGTGTGAACAAAATGAGAATATCAATAAGAAGATAGAAATTATAAAAAGAAATTCTGGAGCTGAAAAGTACAGTAATTGAAATGAAGAGTACAACAGAGGGATTCAAGAGCAGATATGACCAAGCAAAAGAAAGAATCCCAGTAGATTTAAAGATAGGACAATGGAAATTATCAAGTCTGAGGAACAGAAAGAAAAAGGAATGAAGAAAAGTGAACAGAGCCTACGGAACCTGAGGATGCCACCAAGTGGACCAACATGCACATTGTGGAAATCCCAGGAGGAGAAGAGAGAAAGTGGCAGAAAGAATATTTGAAGAACTAATGGCTGAAAACTCTCCAAATTTTATTCAAGACATAAATCTAAAAATCCAAGAAGCTCATTAACTCCAAGTAGAATAAACTCAAAGAGACCCACACTGAGAGATATCATAATCAAACTGTCAAAAGCCAAAGACAAAGAGAGAATCTTAACATCAGCAAGAGAGGAGCAATTCAGCAAATACAAGAGATCCTTGATGAGATTATTAGCCAAATTCTCCTCGGAAACCTTGAAGGCCAGAAGGTAGTGGGTTGATGTTCAAAGCACTGAAGGAAAAAAAACTCAACTTGGAACTCCATATCTGGCAAAACTGGCTTTCAAAAATGAGAAAGAAACTCCCAGATAAAGACATTTCCAGATAAACAAAAGCTGAAGGATTCCTTACCACTACACTTGCCTTGAAAGAAATGCTACAGGGAGTTCTTCAGGTTGAAATGAAAGGAAACTAAACAGTAAGTTGAAGCCCTGTGAAGAAATAAAGAATTCTGGTAAAGGTAAATATATGGGAAATTGTAAAAGCTAGTATTATCGTAATTTTGTTTTCTAACTCCACTTTTTATTTTGTACATGATTTAAAAGACAAATGCATAAAAATTATTAATCAGTGCTATTGGGTACATAATGTATATAGATAGAATCTCTGACATCAGTAACAGAAAGATGGGACAGAGCTGTATAGGAGCAGAGTTTTTGTATGCTATTGAAATTAAATTGGGATAAATTCAAATTAGATTGCTAGTAACTTTAGGATGTTAAATGTAACCCCCATGGTAACCACAAAGAAAATATCTGTAGAGTATACATAAGAAAATGAGAAGGGAACCAAAATGTTTCAAGACAAAAAATTAAAGGCAAAATAAGGCAGTAATAGAGGAAATGAGGAATAAAAAAGGTATTAGGCATATAGAAAACATATAGAAAAGTGGCTGAAGTCTCTTCTTATCAGTAATTAATTTAAATGTAAATGGATTAAACTCTCTAATCAAAATACAGAGATTAGCTGGATGGATAAAAACATATGATTCAAGTATATGCTATCTATAAGATACTCACTTTATATCCAAATAAACAAATAGGTTGAAAGTGAAAAGATGGAGAAGATATTCCACATAAATAGTAACCAAGAGAACTGGAGTGGTTGTACTATACTAGACAAAATAGGTCTTAAATCTAAAAAGGTTCAAGGGACAAAGAAGGATATTATATATTAATAAAAGTTTCAATACAGCAATATGATATAATAATTATAAATGTTTATGCATCTAGGATAGACTATCAAAATATACAAGGGAAAAAAGGACAGAATTGAAGGGAAAAATAGAGAGTTCTACAATAACATTTGGGAACTTCAATACCCTACATTCAATAATGGATAAATCAACCAGACACAGGTTAAGTAAGGAAACAGAGCACTTGAACTACACAATAAAACAACTAGAACTGACAGACAGACTATTCCACACAACAACAGTAGAATAAACATTCTTCTCAAGTGAACAGGGGATGTTCTCTAGGATAGATCAAATTTAAGGCCACAAAACAAGTCTCAATAGATTTAAAAAGATAAATATCATACAAAGTATCTTCTCCAATCACAACAAGATGAAGTTAAAAATAGGTAACAAAAGGAAAACTGGAAAATTGACAAATATCTGGAAATTAACACAACCAACCAACCAATGGGTCAAAGAAGAAATCAAAAGGGAAATTAAAAAATACTTAAAAGTGAATGAAAACAAAATGCAACAAACAAACATGTATGGGATGCGTAAAACAGTGCTCACAGGGAAAGTTATATCTGTAAATGCCCATGTTAAAAAAGAGGAATGATCTCAAGTCGATAACCTAACTTTATACCTTAAAGAACTAGAAAAATAGGAGCAAATTAAACCCAAATCTAGCAGAAGGAAGAAAATATTAAAAAAATAGAGCAGAGATAAACAAATAGAGTTTGGAAAGACAATAGAGAAAATCAATGAAACCAAAATTTGGATCTCTGAAAAGATCAACAAAATTTACAAACTTTTAGCTAGACTGACAATGAAAAGAAGAGAAGGCACAAATAACCAAAATCAGAAATGAAACTGGGAACATTACTACTGATCTCACAGTGATAAAAAAGATTATAAGAGAATACTATAAACAATTGTATGCCAACAAATTAGGTAACTTAGAAGAAATGAACAAATTCCCAGAGACACAAATTAAACTGACTCAGGAAGAAGTGGCAAATCTCATCATATGTATAACAATGAAAGAGATTGAATCAGTAATCAAAAACCTCCCATGAAAGAAAAGGCCCTGATCAGATGTCTTCTCCAGTGAGTTCTACCAAACGTTTAAAGAATTAGCACTGATCCTTCTCAAACTCTTCCAAAAAATCAGAGAGAACGCTGCATAACCCATTCTATGAGACTAGCATTACTTTGATACCAAAGCCAGATATAAAAATCACAAGAAAAGAAAATTACAGACCCGTATTCCTTATGAATATAGATGTAAAAATCCTCAATGAAATATTAGCAATTGAATCCAACAGTATATAAAAAGGGTTATTCACCATGACCAAGTGAGATTTACCTCAGGAATGGAAGGATGGTTCAATATAATTAATAAAACACAATTAATAGGATGAATAAAAAATTCACATGATCATTTCAACGGATGCAGAAAAGGAATTGGACAAAACTCAACACCTTTCATGATGAAAAGCTCTTAGAAAACTAGCAATAGAGGGAAAATTCCTCAAGATGATAAAGGGTATTTGTGAATAACCCACAGCTTACATGATATTCAAAGGTAAAAGACTGAAACCTTTTCCCCTAATATCAGGAACAAGACAATGGTGCCTGCTTTCCCTGTTGCTATTCGACATTGTACTGGAAGTTCTAGCTAGAGCTGATAGAAAGAAAAAGTAATAAAAGACATCCAGATTGGAAGCAAAGAGGTAAAACTATTCCTGTTTGCAGATGACATGGCCCTAAATGTAGGAAATTCCAAGCAAGAAAGTGACTGCAATGAATAAATGAATTCATTGAAGTTGCAGGATACAAAACTGACATCCCCAAATCAGTTGTGTTTCAACTGATGCTGTTAACTAAATACTTAATTCCTTAGCTTCCTCTTGAGTGTGACAATTTCTTAGGTTTTCCTTATTTTTGATGAATTTGTCAGGTTTGTTTGTTCGTTTGTTTTGTGAAGAAGATTGGCCCTGATGTTAGCCAATCTTCCTCCTTTTGCTTAAGGAAGATCGTCCCTGAGCTAACATCTGTGCCAATCTCCCTCTGTTTTGTATATGGGATGCCACCACAGCATGGCTTGACGAGTGGTGCGTAGATCTCTACCTGGAATCTGAACTCTTGAACCCTGGGCCTCTGAAGTGGCACATGCAAACTTAACCACTAAGCCACTGGGCTGGCCACTGACCTTGTCAGTTTTGAGGAGTAGTAGTCAGGTATTTGGTAGAACGTCCCTCAATTGGGATTTGTATGATGTTTTACTTATGTTAGACTGGGCTTATGTGTTCTTGGGAGGAAGACCACAGGGTTAATCATGTCAGTCACATCACGTCAAGGATAAATACTATCAACATGATTTCTTGTCATTCACGTTAACTGTGATCATCAGGTTGAGGTAGCATTTGTCAGTTTCTCCATTGGAAAGTTGGGCTCCCCCCCACCCCTTCAGAGCAGAGTATTTCCATGCATTATTTGGAATTCTTCTGTGATTTTTCTATTATCTCCCTTTTATTTATTTATTCAATTATTTATTGATATCAGTATGGACTTGTGCATATTTATTTTTGTACTTTGGGTTATAACCTATGCTACTTAATTTATTTCTCAAAATAACAGAAAAAACAGTTTTGTCAGTCATTATTTTTTTCAAATATTTTTCCTTCTTCCTCCTTCTTTGGGGATTTCCACACTAGGTGTCCAGTCGTGCATCACTTAACAACAGGGATATGTTCTGAGAAATGCCTTGTTAGGAGATTCTGTCGTTGTGCAAACATCATGGAGTGTACTTACACAAATCTAGAAAGTACAGCCTACTACACAGCTAGGCCATATGGTACTAATCTTATGGGACCACTGTCATATATGTGGTCTGCAGTGGACTGAAATGTTGTTATGCACATGACTGTGTTAGTCCAGTTAAATTTGTCCAGCTGATATTCTTTCCCTCTCTTCCTCTCTGTGTTTCTTTCTGTACAGTTTCTATTGCTGTTTCTTTAAGTTCTCTACTCCTTTCTTCTGCAATGTCTGATCCATAATAAATCCCATACAACATATTTCACAATCTCTGATTTTGTAGTTTTAATCTCTAAACATACATTTGTGTCTTTTTTGTAGCTTCTATATCTCTACTTAACTTTTTGAACATATGGAGTAATGTTATATTTTATGTTTGTTTTAATATCTTTGTCTAGCAATTCTAACATCTGTGTCTATTATGGATTGGTTTTTATTTTGATTGGTTTTTCTTCTCATAAGGGATCAGTTTTTTGTTGTCTTTCCATGTCTGATAATTTTTGATTGGATTTCAGACATTGCGAATTTTGCTTTGTTGGATGCTGATTATCTTTGTATTCTTACAAATATCCTTAACCTTTGTTCTTGCGCATAGTTGAGATTCTTGGAAATCTTTTAATTCATTTGGTGTCTTGCTTTTAAGATTTGTTAACTGCAAACAAGAGCAATGTTTGGTTTAAGACTAATTATTTCACACTACTGAGGTAAGATACTTCTGAGTACTCTATCCAACGCCTCGTGAATTATGAGGTTTTCCAGTCTGGTTGTTGGAACTGAGGCAATATTCCTGGCCTTATGTGAGTACTGGGCAATTTTTCCCCATAATCCTTTTGGATGGTTCTTTCCCTGGCCTCAGGTAGTCTTTTCAAAGCATGTGCTGATTAGTGTTCTGCTGAATATTCAATGGGAGGTAAGAGGGGTTCTCTCCCTGTGCAGGTCTCTCCTTTCTGATACTCTGTCCTGTGAATTCCACCACTTTGGTTAGCTCAATTTCCTCAATTCAGAGAGTCCTCTGGGTCCCGCCTAGGTTCCCACCCCCCATGCTGTGCCCTGAAAAGTCTCTCAAGGAAATACCCCAGGGCAATGGTGGGGCTCACCTCACTTGTTTCCTATCTTTCAGGGATCACTGTCCTTCATTACCTTATGGCCAGTTTCTTGGAAACTTTTCTCATATGTTTTGTCTTCTTCGGTTTGGTTTGATTGTTTCAGGCAGAAGGTTAAATCAGGTCTTTGTTACTCTATCTCCAATAGAGGTTGAACATCATTTTGCTCGTTTGTTAAATATTAGTACATAATACAGAATTTAAAAAGGTATACTACAAGCAAACAAAAAACATCTAGGATTGGAATTATCCCTTAAATCACCAGTTTGAGATCTCTGAGGGAGTAGATCCCATGAACAGGTAAAAATGGCACTTTTTATACAATGTAGTAAGAGCCATGATAGAAGCTGCTATTGGAGCTCAAAATGAGGCTCTTCATCCTTGCTAGGCATTGAATTAAGCCTTTTTGGAGGAAATGACACTTGAGTTAGCCTTGAAGACTGGACAGATGTTATCCGATAAAAAAGGCATGATGGAGAGAGAGAATAGTTTAGGTCAGAGATCCACCATGAATAATGGCATATTAGTGTGAAATCACATATCAGAAGGTAGGAACTACAATCAGTTT
This sequence comes from Equus przewalskii, assembly GCF_037783145.1. Classification (NCBI taxonomy): domain Eukaryota; kingdom Metazoa; phylum Chordata; class Mammalia; order Perissodactyla; family Equidae; genus Equus; species Equus przewalskii. Next base: position 52,823,859 of record NC_091832.1, read on the forward strand.
GATTTTAGCAAAGCATAATAGGCAAGGTAGGAAATGGTAGATTTGATTCAGGAGAAATCATTGTTTGATGGAGAAAGAGGAAGCCAGCTTGTGAAAAGCTTCACATGTCATGCTAAAGCATTTAGACTTCCTCTTGTAAGCAATGGAGAACCACTGAACCGAAGGGTTGTAAGCAGTCATGTTAGCCTCTTAGAGAAATCACTGTGGTGGCAACATGGAGGATGGAGTTGAGTGGCAAAGACTGACTTCAGGGAGACCGGTTGGGAAGTCATCATATTGGCCCCAGGAAGTGATAGTGGAGCCTAAACTATGATGTGTGGTCAGTGTTGGACATTCAGGGGGAGGTATGAAAATCATTTAGGATGTGAAATGTCAGGACATCTTGACACTGTGTGTGAAGCAGTGAGGGAATGGGTGTGGATATAAAATAAGTTCCAGGCATTTGGCTAGAATTACCACATGAAAATGCTGAGATGAACTCTTAGGAGCTGTTATGAGGAAGAACAGTTCTGGGATAGGGAGAGTTTGGGAAATGCTGGACATAAGGTGGCCATCAGATATGCTCCTTGCGTGACCTATCTTTGACTCTTGCTCTTACTCCCTTCCTCCAACCCCCATTTATTTCTTTTGAAGTCAAGCCTGCCATAGTGGTAGGGCAAAAAATGTGGATTTACTACCTGGTTCAGGGAGACTTTGTCCTCATATCAGGTTTCTTCTTGCAGAACTCTGATCATTGTTTTTTTTTTTTGGTGAGAAAGATTGGCTCTGAGCTAACTAACATCTGTGACAATCTTCCTCTGTTTTGTATGTGGGATGCTGCCACAGCAAGGCTTGGTGAGCAGTGTGTAGGTCCTTGCCCAGGATCCAAACCTGCAAACCCTGGGCTGGTGAAGCAGAGTGTGTGAAATTAAGCACTACACCATCGGGCCAGCCCCTGATCGTTGGTAGTTTTATCAACAGTCTTTGATAACTTCGAGGAAGCAGTTTAGGGCTGCCATGTTATATGGTGAAGATTATCTATGGCTCTACTCCAGAGGCACTGTTTGTATCATAGTACAGTGAATGATGCTCCCTGGAATTGGACAGTGCACGTCCTAAGCTGTATGTGGTGGTGCATTGCTGTGTCATAGAAACAGCCCAATTTTGGCTCTAACTGGACCACTTATACAATGAGTGATCTTGGTCAAGACACTTGAACTTCGTGACCTTCAGTTTCCTTGTTCGTAGTGTGTGTACGATCTTACAGTGCTGCTTGTGAGAATACAACGTTGTAAATTCTAATTTTTAGTTTTTATTCATATTTTCATCTCATCTTTGAAATCTCTTTGCTAATTTGGGGGAGATCTGATGACAAACTTTGGGTGATATATTTGCTCCGTGACAAAGGTGGCTGTAGCCAAAGTAAAATAGAAGAAAGATCACATCCACATTCAGAACTTGATCTTAGCTCTTCTTGCTGCCTTAGTCTCTTCCCCCAACTGCTTGCTTCCTATATCTTCCTAAATCTTCCTAAGGGGCTTGGGCTAGGTACAAAACTGAGATGTAAATGCTAAGCCAGTGGTTTTCAAGTCTGGATGCACATTAGAATCACACAGGGAGCTTTAAAAAAATGATGACGTCTGAGTACTAACCCAAGCGGTTGTGATGTAATTGGCCTGGTGTGTGACCTGAGCATTTGGATTTTCTAATGTTTCCTTGATGCTAATGTACATCTGGGGTTGAAAACCTTCTCTCAGCCTTTATATCTCCCTGATCTAATGGGCGGGAGGATTAAAGTTGGTGCTGGGGGCAGGGGTGGGTTTTCTTTTATTTTGGGATTAGTGTTTGTCATTTGGAGAGACTGGGCTGGAACAGAGGTATGAAGATAAGAAGTGGGCTGGGGAGATAGCCTTTCTAAAGATTTTATTTTTCCTTTTTCTCCTCAAAGCCCCCCGGGACATAGTTGTATACTTTTAGTTGTGGGTCCTTCTAGTTGTGGCATGTGGGATGCCACCTCAACGTGGCCTGACGAGCAGTGCCATGTCTGCGCCCAGGATCCAAACCAGCGAAACCATGGGCTGCTGAAGCGGAGCTTGCGAACTTAACCGCTCGGCCACAGGGCTGGCCCTGGAGATAGCCTTTCTAATCCCTGATCTTTTTGCCTTTAGAGTCTTGTTATGAGAAAAATGTTGCAATGTATTTATGAAATAAATACATAAATAAAAAGACACTATGTTTTCAAGAAGAATGAAATTGGCAACTGATGTCTCACATTCTGTTGTAAGGTTGGCCAAGATCATTGTTGGATTCAGGAGGAGTCAAGAGGTCAGTAAGTGAATGGGATAGGGTTGCCAGATCCAGCAATAAAAATACAGAGCACATTTCAATTTGAATTGAAGATAAACAAGGGATACTTTTTTAGTATAAGTGTGTCTCATGCAGGATTTGGAACATACATACACTAAAAAATTATTTGGTGTTTATCTTAAATTCACATTTAACTGGATGTCCTGCATTTTTTTCTGGCAACTCTAGGCTAAAACCACTCAGTGAAGTTGGGAGAAGAATCTGAAGCAAGTCAGGGTAAGCTGATCTAGGAATCAAAAGTCAGGTTTTGATTTTAATCATCATTGGCTTAGGTTTTGGGATTAGTCTGGCTTTGAAAGAAAGAACTGAAAACTAAGTAGCCCACAAAGCTGTTTTAATAATATGATCTCTTATGTTGATATAACACATTTGCTTTCTAATGTAGTTTCACAATGTGTTCTCTCACTTTATCCTCCAAACCACCAGAAGGTTAGCTCACGTTAGTCATGATGTGACAGTGGAGACCAACCAAAGGCTAGAGAGAAGACACTTCTCTGAAGTCCCCCAATGGGTTGGTACTGAATCAAGACCTTGGACTACGACACAGTCCAAAACCATGAAGGCAGGAGTCTTCATGGTGACTAGCTCTAATTGTTGGCTCAACCCAGGTTCTAGAACATAAGATCCCTAAAGTTTGTTTACCTCTTAAGCTGCCAGCAAATGTTTATTCAACACTTTAATTTTACTAATTTTTTTCCTTCTCTGTCTCTTCTTTTCTCCTTTTTTGTCCTCTCTTTTTCCTCCTTTCTCTCTCTGCTTCTCTGCCCTACCTTTCTCTTTTCCTCTTTCCAATCTTGAGACATTTGAACAGAAATAAGGAATGTGTTACAACATGGAAGGCACAGTTCTGAGAAGCAGTATTTTTTACTCTTTTCCAGTTCATATCTATTGTGTCAAAAACACAGTACTAAGCCAAACCTTGAGATGTCCCTACTAGCAATGCATACTTATCAACTGCTTTGAGCTAAGGATGGAATAATGTGGCTTCTTGAACTGGAAATTTTTATTGGCCCTGACACTAAGGAAAAAAGATAACAAATGTGGGTGATCATTTGTATACTAGTCAAAAAACTACCCGTGTTGACCTCCAAATCTAAAAATTTTGGGGGGAAATGATATATGGCATCCCAAATACTTTTAGCATCAAATAACTTTGGAGTTGGAAAGGCCATTGGAGACTCTGAGTTGATGAATGAGGTAGAGTCAGGACAAAACTCAAAGCCCCTGGGCTTTATGATAATCTGCTGTTACAACATACTTCCTCCATTTTCTGAATTTTTCATTTCACACTGTGAGGTGGAGAAGTTTCAGAATAATATGGTGGGAATTCCCTAGCTAATAGTCTAGCCCTCTATCCCTTTAGGATGGGGCTGATTCTTCTTTGTAGGGCAAGGTCCAAATTCCTTTGCTTGGCCACTTAAGGTCCTCCACAGGTTGGTCTCTACCTGTTTTTCCATCTTTGCTCCCGATAAGTGTCACCTGCTTACCCAGACGGGTTTCCTTGCCGCCCACTGAATGCTCTGCATTGCTTCGCCTCCTCTGAGTCTATCCGTGTTTCTGGAATGGGCTCCTCCTTCCACGCTATCCACATCCTACACCATCACCAGGTTTAGTTCAGGTGCCACCTTCCCTATGAAACTTTTCTGACACCCTCTGATCTCCTAGGCCATTGTCGTCTGCATTATCCTTTGAAGGTTTATTATATACCAGGAATGATATTCAAAACAGTGGGCACTAATTGATCAAAATGGTTGCTGGCCACAGCACTAGCACTGGGTTCCAAAGGCCTCTTTTGTGCCGGGTATTTCCCTTTAGTTAATTGATGGATGATGAGGAGGTCTTTAGAGTCTGGGGAGGGGCCGGAGCGGCCAAAGTAGCAGGGTCACAGAGGTTGGAGGGCTTTGGGACAGATGTCATTTACCAACCAGAATAGAGGAATTTCAAGATTTTAACAGTTGGCATAGACATAACAGTGCACGTCAGATAAATATCATTTCTCCATATATTATCTTATTTTTTAACTTGCTTTATATGTGTATGTTTTACATACTTTTAGAACTAAAAATTTATCTCAGCAATCATCCAGTCCAGGGATTCTTAGCTTAGCGTCTGTACTGTAGACTCAAGGGGAGTTGATGGCTTTCACCAGATTTTCAAAGGTATGTGCAATGCAGAGAAGGTTAGGAACCACTGGTCTGCGCCAATATCCCCATTTATAGATGAGAAACTCTAGCCGAGAGAGGCTGAGCATAAGTACCCTGCATGCAGTAGTCTTCAGGGGACTGTCTGCTGCCTGCAGTCCAGTTCATGTCCCCTCATTGAAGGCACTGTTACTAACCCTATTGAAGGTGCCGTAACACCACGGTGACTGACTGTCCGCACCTTTTCTTCTGTAGGGATCCTATGGAGCTTGCTAGGTTGGGGCTCCTGGTGTGGTGGGAGTGGGGAGGTAGTGGGGGCAACAGCTCTTACACGAAGCAATAGGCGGTGCTTACACTGAAGTGATGTGTGGACTAAGCAATCTATTGGGGAGATGACTTTAGAAACCCAGACGAAAGAGTCTAAAATAGGTTGTCAGATTATGGAAGGGGTTGAAAGCAGATATTAATAATTCATATATTATCTGTTATATTAATAGACTCATTTACTATCAGATAGGTGCTTTACAGGTATTAAGCTATTTAACATTTGCGGCAAACTTATGAGGTGGGAATTGTGATCTCCCATTTTACAGATACAGAACTCGAGGCCCAGAGAGGATACAAAACTTGCCCAAATTCATACAACTGGAAGAACTAGAATTTGAGCCAACGTAGTCTGGTTCCAGCATCTTCCATCCCAACCACTACGCCAGCTATGGCCTCTTAAGAGTTGGGATGTGGAGCCAGGGAATGAAAAAGCAAGGCAGGATAAGTTTAAGTGGGGGAGGCTGGCAAATGCCTCCATCAAGTGCTGCTGCCCATGCTGGCTTTCCTGTGGCCTGGCGCTGGGATGCTGGCCAAGTGTGAAGGGCAGTGCTGGGGTGGTTGGAGTCTCTCTCTCTCTCTCTCTTTTTTTGGTGAAGAAGATTGACCCTGAGTTATCATTTGCTGCCAATCTTCCTCATTTTGCTTGAGGAAGATTGTCGCTGAGCTAACATCTGTGCCCATCTTCCTCTATTTTGTATGTGGGACATACAGCCTGGCTTGATGAGCTATGCCATGGGGCTGGACCCAGTTGTACTCTCTTGAGAGTCAGAAAGCACTTGTGTTTTGATATTTGTGATTTGTCTATGTAGGCCCTGTGCTTGGTACTGGAGACACAAGATGCGTCTACTGCCTGGTCCTGAAGAAACTTGCGGTTCTTCCCAAAGGAGTAGAAAACAGATTTTGGCAGTGCGTCTTTGGGCCTACACCTTCCCCTTTCTGAGTCCTTTCTGCCCCTTGATGCCTTTCTCCTTTTTTTCCTCCAGGGTCCAGAGCCCTAGTCCTTGCTTCTCCACTGTCAAAAATTCTGCTCTGGGGAAAGGAAGGGAAATCCCAGCCTGAGGTGCACATAGCCCAGGGGGCATAAACAGCTACACTTCCTGGATGTGATTTTAAGCTTGTTCTGCCTAGCTCTTCACTCTGAACTTGTGTGCCTCCCCGAGGAACCCTGCAGTCAGCACCACTACAACTAAGCTCCAAACACTCCCACCTCATTGTTGACCCAAGCCATGGGCCCTGTCCTGCCCTGGCCGCTGACTTTGCCTCCTCTCCCTGTGCCAGTGCTCCATTGGAGCTGAGGGCAGCATGTGCCTCTTCCCTGGCACTGCCTGCTGCTCTCCTCGTTGCACCCCCAGCCGTGTCAGGAGGAGCCTGGCTGGGAGTGGGCGGGCTGGGGCCACTTATGCTGGGGCAGCTACTTAAAGCGCTCGGGATTGGAAGAGCCAGGCAATGAGGGTGGCCATTCCTGAGGTTCTACCAGCTTCTGGACCTTACATACTTTATCTTATTTCATCTTCCCAATAACCCTGTGTGGCAGGTATTAGTGGCTTCATCTTCCTGATGAGGAAACGGAGGATTAGAGAGTTTAAAAGACCTGGCTCCAGCTCAGCCAGTTCATGAGTGCCAGAGCTGGGACTCAGCCTGCATCTGTCTGATTGCAAAGCTGATGTGTGATATTTCCCCTGCCCTAGTCGCATTCTCTAGTCCAAGGTGGCAAGGAAGGGACCAGAAATGAAAAAGAAAACTGAAAGTGTTAGAAGTTGAGTGGGCATTGAAATGGAGCAGCCGGAGAAAACCAGCAAGGGCAAGGACAGAACTAGCAAGTCTGACAGTTAACAGTGACTGAAGCGGGAGTGCCTGAAGCTGTTCATAGTTTGCCGTTGGGTCCTGTGGTCTGTGGGAGGGGTGGCCTGTGCGGGGGCACGTGACGGGGTAGGTGCTCCCCTGTCATGCTTAGACCCTCAGTCCTGGACTTGCTCTGCTTGGAGTGACCACATCACCCGCCTCAGCTCCAGCCACCAGGACAGCAGCCCAGCCTCGGCCAGCAGCTCCTCGGGGCTCATCTCAGCCCGTACAGGAGGATCAGACAAGATGGGAACAAAGACTGTAAGCCTACGAGCTGAGCTGGCAGCCTGGCGTTTTAGGAATTAGCAAGTTGGCGGGGAAGGCAGCTTCTTCATTCAGCGGGAGAAGCCGTCTCAGTATTCCTAGGGTCCGACCCCCAGGTGGCAGCTACCTATTGTTCCTCAGTGTGAGGCTGGCCTCGGATAGTTACATAGGTGACATGTGCTCCATGGAGGCTCACGTCTGGTTTTCTGACCTCCCCTATGGTTCCTTTCTCAGGGAATTGATATGCCTTCCCTTCCCTCCCGAACATTATATACTTCCTGGCTGAGCTGTAAACGGAGTCCGCAGCTGGCCTGGAGGAGCCCTAGTGGTCTCTAACTTGGCTCTGGAGGCTGGAAAGGGAGAAGCGCAGGGCCGCCCTAAACAGCTGACTAAATTCAGCTCCACCTGTAGGGCTCGGGGCAACAGGCTGCGTTGTTCTCTGCTCCTGGGCTTTAGGCAGTGTCTTGAGAACTGCATGGCTGAGAGAGAGGAAACAGGTGGACACCACGTGGCCTAGAGGAAGCCCAGGGTCACCAACTCCCCCTGGGGCCAAGAGGCGATGGCTCCCTTTGGAGAATGGTGTGTTAATCATCAGATTGCTGAGATGTCAGGCTGCGGAGAGAGGAAAATTAGAGTCAGGGCTTGTTAGGTGTGTGATGAGGAACCAGCTCAGCACCGGTTAGAGTCCGTTCCAGTTCTTCTTCTCCTCTGAACTGAAAAGTGTAATTCATACCCACAGGCAAATTGTACCACCCTCCACACTTCGGAGGTGCTTTCCCAGAGCCGGGCAACTGGATAGCTGAAGAGAACACCAGGTCAGTGCCTGGGCTTGAGTGGCTCTCTGTCAAAGTTTATTAAGTACTACTGGATTTTATGGAGAAGGGAAGTGACTTGCCCAAGGTCATGCAGCATATTAGGGCTGGAGGAGACGAGTCCCAGGCGGGGACCACAGTTCCACAGGGGGACCAGTGGAAACCTACATCACAAATGCAATTACCAGAGTGGACTGAGTGGAAGGGCAAAGGTAAAGAAGAATTTCACACATCACGTGTTATTTTCCTATGGATTTGTTAACTTTAGAGATTATCTTATTTATTGGCTTTAGCATTAATGAGCATTTAGATTTCTAAGCCTTCTCCCTTAGCTACTCTGCCAGGTTTTCTGGGTTTTTTTGGCATTTAATACTCTACCAACATTACGTATTCTGTGGGATCTCTCTATGCGTGGGGAGGCAGTGTAGTTTAATGGAAAGACAGATGAGTAAGGAACTGAGCAGTCCTGGGGTTCGAGTCTTGGCTCCACTACTGACTCAATGTGTAACCTCTGGCTGTTGACTTAATTTCTCAGAATTTGTTTTCTTATCTATGAAATGGGAAATAGTAAGATTGCTTTCAATGGGCTACTGCGGGGATTAAATGAAATAATACATGCTTAACGTGGCACCTTGCACATAGTAAGCCCTGAGTAAAGATTATTGATATTTATGTCTTAAACTAAGTACTCAACATTAATTTTCCTCCACTCAGAGGATATTCTTTTCTCAGCGTAGGAACCTCGCTGTCCCACCCTCCCCTCTTTTTGAAATAATCAAATAGCCATTGCTTTGTGAAGCTGAATGTTTTTATATTGGCTCACATAAATGGAAATACACATCTGTATTTTAAATTAGATCACCTAGTGTTTATAGCATCTCTAGGGTATACAAAGGACTTTGACATCAGTTTTGCTTAGTTTTTTAATAAGCTCATTAATTTTCACAGCATTCTTATGAGACAAGGATTAGCCATATTGTTCACGAATTAATGAAAGTACAGAGAGGTTTTGGCACTTGTCCAACATCACAGAGAAAAGTCAGTGGCAGCCAGGAATCGCAGGGACATCTCCAGGCTGCAGACTCCGTGCCTGCCTGCTCTCAGCTGACTGCGCTCGGTGTTCGTGCGCGTGTCTTTTCTGCTCCACGAGGTTGTGCATATCTTAGGTCCTCTGTAGTAGCAGGAGGGGCTCACGTGAAGCCTCCATCAGGTGTCGGCCACTGACCATTCCCGCCGCCCCTCCCCCAGGCCAGTTTCAATCGGATGAGAAGGGAGGGGCCATCTGGAGCAGCACTGATGAAGGTAAAATGGAGTCTAGGAAATATCCAGCTTTCTTCTATTCCACTTTCCACACCCGTTTACCTTCCACGATGTCCGTGTTTTTTGACCTTTCTGGAGCCAAGCTCTCCTTCCTCTCACGCTCTGCTCCTGGGGAAAACACTCTCTACTTTTCCCTCTTGTTGATAGTGTCTTAAGCCTCATCCTTGATAGAAGCCATTAAGTTCTATTCCGCAACCAGAGACATTTCAGGCATCGGCGTCAGGGAGGTGATGGTGGCCGATATTTTGGGGACTAGAAATGCCACTCTCTGTGTTTCCAAAATCATGTGGTAAAGATGAGCGCTCTCTGCCTCTGGGGGAGCAGTCCTGGTTGGAATCATGGTGTCAGATTCTGGCTTCCACTTCCCTTGTTCTGAGGGTGGACACAAGCGCCTCTGTGGCAGAAGAGGTCTGGTTCTCATAGGCAGCTTCGGGATTTACTCTGGAATGACCAGGTGGCCACCTGCTCCCATGCTTGGTCTCCCTGTTAGCGCTGACCGTCTCCAAGCTTGGGGTTGACTCAGGGGCTCTTCCTCCACAAGGTTTTCTTCAAAGTTTTGTTGTCTTTTATTGCCTTGCCCGCTGATTAGACTTGGGACCAGCCCTCGCTCTATTTTGGCTGCTTTAACTGTGTTTTGATTCCTCTCTTCTAGTTTCCTGGCAGCCTAGCCTTGTACCGTCTCTGATTTTGGTCTCAAACACCTATCTTGGTGCTGACCACTTAGTTTTGTCTCTCCTTGCTGTAAGATTAGAAGGAAGCGGGTCGCAGGCTCATGATTCACACAAGGTTTCCTATAGGAGGTAGGAATTGAACTGGGCTTTGACGTTTGAGTAACATCCCAACAAGTGGGGAGAGCTGGGGAGGGAGCCTCAGGCAGAAGGAATAAGACTGAGTGGTGCAAAATGGTGCTATAGAAAAAGCACAGTTTAGTGATGGACAGAACTGGGTGCAAAGTAGGAGCGGGCTCTGGTACTTATGGAACACTTATGTAGGCTTTATGTATGTTTTAATCACAGCGGTTTTCTTGCAAAGTTTGGGTCAAATAAGAGAGGTGCACTAAAAAAAAATCCACAGGAAATTCTTTTCTATTTCCCTAAACTAAATACAAGATTGAGGCTATGGTTGTGCGTGTTTGTATATGCATGCGTGCATTTCACTTCTAAAGCCCTTTTTCCGTCATAAAGTAGTGAAGTCTCCTTCACTGTAAAAGAAGTTTTCTACTATAAAAGAAGCAGTTTCTGAAAAATACATGGCTAGTGCTTTGAGCATGAGAAATCATCAGAAAGGTGCTTGGGCAGGTCCCTTCACTTCTCTGGACCTTGGCTTTCTCATCTGTAAAATGGGGCTAACACAACTTACTTCTCAGTGTTGTTGGAACTATTAAATACTACATGGGAAAGCAGCTAGCACAATGTCTCCAGTATGCTCTCAAAAAATGTAGATTTTATGTCATTTCACGCTGCCTGAAATGCTGGTTTGCTTAGCTAGGCTCGAGAAAGTCAGAGAGAGGCACCGTTTCTGCTCCACCCTCGTGCCTGGCTGATTGCTCAGCGCTGAGCAATGAGAATGCGTCTGCTATAGACGAGCCCGCTCCCCTGAGCCTGGGCTTGAGTGTCTTGATTGCTGGGGCTTGTACACTGGGCTAATGATGAATTCTCTTGCCCTTGTTAAGACTTGGCCTGGGGATGTAAAGTGACGTCAGCTCCTTCCCCTCCCAAGTGCTTCTGTCCATGTGTTCTTTCCCTGTGATGATGAATTCTAGCCATCGGTGGCCTAGTGCATTTAACACAACATTGTTATGGAAACTTCTGCTTTACACTGAGTTGAGGGAGGCCTGATGTTGGGAGTAGCCTGGGCTCTTAATTAGTACTCATTTGCTCTTGTTAACCAGATGCGTTTGTGTGCTCAGGAGGACACTCTTGTCACAGCTCTAGAACCGAGATGCCTTGTCACAAGCCTCTTCCTCAGAAGACCTTAGCTCCCCTTCATGTCCATCTTGCTGCTAACTACAGCTCTTTGTATGTTTATTGATCGGCTGCTCTGCTGCTAGGTTCCAATCTTTGTTCCAGGATTTCCATCTTTGGACTTGAACCTCTGCTAACAAGATGCAATCATTATCCTCGGCCTTTAATTCTTAATTTTTTTCCTTACATTTAATCTAGAAGCCTCATCATGCTCCATCTTTTCTCTTTAGTAACCCAAAGTGCTACTGGTCCTTGTCCAGGTACCAATACTTTGGTCTCTGCTACTGGAAGTCCAGGCTTCTTCAAGGCTATCTTTAGCTGAGTCCCTGGTTCCAAGCCTTTTATATGTCAACGTCTACCTGGCCACCTGTATCCATCCAGCCTGTCAGAAAGGTCTTGCTGGAATTTCTCCTAGACTTCAAACTCCAAACCGTAGCAGAGATTCTGATTCAGAAGCTTCGTTAGAGAAGGGCTCAGGTGGTGGAGAGCTAAGGGGGAGTGGAGCTTAGACCTGCCTAGAACACCAGGTGCTTCTGATACAGATAGTTCATAGATCATTCACTGTTGGCAACAGTGACCAATACCGAAGTTTCTGAAATCTGACTTTCATGTAAGGGGAAATGTTGTCATGTTGGCCAACAGAGGTTTAAAGCCACAGGTAAGAATGACTTGTTTTAAATCAGAGCTTTTTTGGAGACTGAAAACAATTTAATTTCCTAAGTAAGCTAAACATTCTCTCCCTAAGTTGTCTAGCCTAAGCATTTTGCTTGATCAGCTCTTTCTGCAGAGGAAACACAGGTGAATTTCAGGCCATGCTTTGTTCAAATAACTTTAAAATTTGAATCTGTTTAGGTCTGTGTTTATGAACTGTGCCTGGGCTTACAAAGCATAAAGTCTACTCTCATCAGGTACATTGTCACTTCTCCCCCTCCAGTCCTTGTCCTTAATCTGCCCCATACTCCAGCCAGCTCCCACTAAATGTTAGTAAAGTCTTTCCGATAGGTGCTTCATGGGTGATCTTTCTTTGAGCTCTATTTTTAGAGGAAGATATGAAAGGAGACTGAAAAATTAAAATCAAGATAAGTGGTCTCTCCCTTGGAATGTTATTAAGAGGATGTGGTCATTTAACAGTACTTTTCCCTCTTCCCATCAGTGTTTGACATCTGAAGTCCCGGAAGATGCTGTCACACCTTGCTTTATTAACATAGCTGGAGTCACCTGTTTGGAAAAGCCCAGGAACATTAACCTTGAATGAAAAGAAAGTGGGACAAAAGGAAAGATAAAGGGAAACAAGGTTTTGGCAGCAGGAGATGCCGGCTCTCAGCCAGGCCCCTGCAGCTATGCTGCTAAATGGCCACATGAATTTATTTTACAGCGAGACCACTTCCACTATCTGAATATATTGAGTCTGCCGTTGTTCAGACAAGATTCAGAAACCCAGTTAAGTTACATAATGTGTTGATCTTCCAGGAGAACTCGGGAGGGGGGCAGTAAGTTAGGGAAGGGAACAGATGGTGGAGATGGTCAGGATGGGCCTTCTTTGGCCCAGAAGGGTCAGAGGGTTCAAGAGAAGTTGGACTGAGAATTATACACACTAACGCCACAGCCATTGAGCCCGAGGCCAAGGACGTGTGTGGCAGAGCAGGGCTCTCGCAGGAAAGGTGCGGTGGAGCAGAGCTGGGAATGTGGCCTTACTTGCAGCTGGCAGAAGCCTTAGAGCAAAGCACTGTTGCTAATTCTACTTCTCTGCACTGAGCCCTGGGCTTCCCATTTTATTTCTTGTTGTTAAGGACTGAATGTTCCTAAACGATGGATGGGGTGGGGATGGGTTTGGAGTAGTCCTTTTGGGTGAGCTGACCTTATAGCCCAGATTTTTATGAGACATGCAGATTCCCACCGTCCTTCTTCATTGAATTCCTAACTCACTTGTCAAACCTTATGTCCTGATCTGTGGGTTGGATGCTTTGTTTCTCTGGCAGTTTGGCACAGAGTGGCTTTGGGTCCTGTAAACCCTTACTTCCAGGCCTGCTACCTCCTCTCCAGAGCAGAACAAGGCAAGTGATTAGAATATTAGCATAGTTTGTTGTTCAACAGAATAACAAGGACTGAAAAATGGGTTTGATCCAAAGCAGGACAGTTGGTTTTGCTCTGGTTCCTGAGCCAGGCAGAACCTCCCCCATAGCAAGCTACCTTGCAATTGGTCACCTTTGGCCACAGAGTCAAAGAAAGAGTGGGAAGGAGGCAAAGATCAGGTATGAATCTATTTTCCCATTTGGGAAAACAGCTCAAAGTGTGGCTTCATCATCATAGGGAAAGGAACGGCAAATTTGTATCCTGGTAGTGGTTTCCACTCAATAAAAAAATAAGAAAAAATTCTGTACTGTCATCATTTTAGAGGGGTGAAGGGGGTTGTTAGTACTGGACTGTGGTGAGTACAGAGCCTGGCACTCAGGAGGAGCTGGATAATGATGTCGCATGATATGTGAATTTTCTTGACCTTGAGCTGTGTGATTCAGCAGTTTTCTTGGAACAGACACGTATCTCTTAACTACTACAGTCACTGGGTGGATCTGCACACAGCTGGCCGTCAGACATGACAAGGGAATTTGCTGCTTTCATGAGGCCTTTTTATAAAAATATATGGTGAGCACATGGATCAATATTTTGAATCCTTTAAGGTCAAAATAGAGTAGTTTTACAGTAATTAAGTGACTGAATTGTTTAAGGCCTGCTTTTTGATTTTGGTTCTTTAAAATTTTATTTTTGTCTTAAAATAAAAATAGTATATTGTAAAAAATACTGAAAATACAAAAAAACCCTCAAAACAAAATGCAAAATAAAGCCAAAATGGCAAGTAACTTTATGAGACAAAGACAATCACTTAGCAACATTTTATTATGTAATCTTCTAGTCTTTTATGTATGGATATATGTACATATTTTTACAAAAATTAGATCATATTGTGTGTACATTTTGCTAAGTTCTTTTTTCACTTACATGTTTTGAACCTTTTCCTGTCTCTATAAATATGGTTTATATTCTTTTTTTGTTTGTTTGTTTTTGAGGAAGATTAGCCCTGAGCTAACATCTGTCAATCCTCCTCTTTTTGCTGAGGAAGAAGGGCCCTGAGCTGACATCCATGCCCATCTTCCTCTACTTTATATGTGCGACGCCTGCCTCAGCATGGCTTGATAAGCAGTGTACAGGTCAATGCCTGGGATCCAAACCCATGAACCCCGGGCCACCAAAGCAGAGCGTGTGAACTTAACCACCACCACTGGGCCAGCCCTTGCTTTGTATTCTTTTTAATGACTATTATTTCACCACAATTTCTTTAATCAGTCTATGATGGTGTATATAGTTTTTATTTATTTGGTAACAGAAAAGTTTTTATAATCAATGTCTCTATAATAAGGTGTTGCATATGTTTATTTCTTTTTTCTTTTTTTTAAAGATTGGCACCTGTGCTAACAACTGTTGCCAATCTCTTTTTTTTTTCTGCTTTATCTCCCCAAACCCACCCTGTACACAGTTGTATATCTTAGTTGCAGGTCCTTCTAGTTGTAGGATGTGGGACGCCGCTTCAACGTGGCCTGACGAGCGGTGCCATGTCCGCACCCAGGATCTGAACCCTGGGTCGCCACGCACGAACTTAACCACTCGGCCACGGGGCCGGCCCACATATGTTTATTTCTAACGCTACATTTCTATTTGTGGAATTTCTAGTTCAAAGGTTTTGTAAAACTTTAAGCACATTGTATAGGTATGGATAAGATATCCCCAAACGAGTTCTTTATTTTGTGTTCCCTTCAGTAGTGTTTGAGAGTTTTGTTTTCTTCCAATACTGGTCAACACGGGAAATTATTACTTACGAATTCTTTTCTGGTTAGGTAGTGAAAATGTGCGTATATTGAATCTTTTCTGTCTGCAACGGTCAATTGTATTTGTTGTTTTGGGACTTGCTTTTGTTTCCTTTGTTACTTTTCTTACCAGAGTGTTTATGTGTATAGATGCTAAGAGCAACTTGTGTCTCACATATGTCTTGCTGTTGTCCCAGGACAAAATCTTCAGGAAAGAGAATGACCACCTTTTAATTAATTTAAATACGCCACATTCTCACTCAATTAAATTCAACATGTATCTATTGAATGAGTACCTAGTATGTGTGAGGCACTGTGCTAGACAATAGGCATACGATTTTGAAAAAAAGACACTGACCAGGCTCTCAAAGGACATTTAGTCTAGCGAGGGAAGAAAAGCCAACAGGCAGTTTAAATTCACCAGTAGAGACGCGAGCACTAAAAGCTTTGAAGCAGGAAGAAAGGGTACCCACTGTGTCTCAGGTCATCACAGAAGGCTTCTTGGAGGAAGGGAGGATTTCACCGAGTCCCCCAAAATGAATACCCATTAGCCAGGTATGGAAGTATGTGTGTGTGTGTGAGTAAGACGGAATAGTACTAACAAAGTTTTATTGTATTGTTACTGAAATAGTATTCACAAAAGTCAAGGAGAGGATGGTAAATAACTGTAATTGCATATGCTACATACATGGCTGGAGCTCACAGTGGGAATAGATAGGAGCTGAATTGGTTAGCCAGAGACGAGGCTGAAAAGTAAGAAGTGACCAGATTGTGTAGCATTTTGTATTATGTAGTAAGCAGTGTGGATCTTTTTCTGATGTTTTACAGTTGCCATTGATGGTTTTCAAGCAGTGGAGTGACAGAATCAAATTTACCCTCTGGAAAGAGTTTTCTGACCCTGAAGAGGGGAATAGATTTGGGGATGAAGGCAGGGTATTCCTGGCATCTGAGAGAAAATTTAGGATGGTTTTGAGAATGGGGCGTAAATCAAGATAGTAGCACGGGCCGGCTCTGTGGCCGAGTGGTTCAGTTCGCACGCTCTGCTGCGGTGGCCCAGGGTTCGGATCCTGGGCACGGACATGGCACCGCTCGTCAGGCCACGTTGAGGCGGCGTCCCACATCCCACAACTAGAAGGACCTGCAACTAAGATATACAACTAGGTACGGGGGCGCTTGGAGGAGATAAAGCAGAAAAAAAAAAAAATAAAAAAGATTGGCAACAGTTGTGAGCCCAGGTGCCACAAAAAGATAAAAAAAGATAGTAGCAATGTGAACATGGATAAATGGATGGACTAGAGAGATAATTGAGAGAGAATCCATAGTTATTATTTGCTGAGAGGACTGAGGAGAGAGGAGATAAAGATGGTGCCTGTATTTCAGGTGGATGAAGATGCTGTTCAATGAGTCTGGGAACACTGAAGAGAACTCCATTTTAGATGGGTTATGTTTTTGGTGGCTATCATACATCAGAGTTGAGGTAGCTAGTTGGATATGTGGATCTAAAGTGCAATAGAGTTTTCAAGGGAAATCAGAGTTTTGAAGTTATTAACATATAAACAGGCATTGAAATGTGGGAGTAGATGACAGTACCAAAGGAGAGTACATAGAATGAGAAGAAAAGAGGGGCCAGGACAGAAAGCTGAGAGACTCCAACATTTAAGGGATGGGAAGAGGAGGTAGAGACTGAGAGGGAGCAGTTAGAGAAAGAAAAGCTTTGTCAGCGAAGGCCTTTTAGCGGGGACAGAATGTTCATTAGTGCCAAATGGTGCAGATTAATCACATAAGATAAGGATTTTGGATTTAGCAACAAGAGGTAGTTTGACCACTGTAGAGTCATTTCAGTGGACGTGGATGCCAGATTCTAAAGAATTAAAGAATGAATGAGAGATGAGGAAATGAAGAAAATAAATGCAGACATTTCTTTAAGGAAGATTGATTGTGAGGAGACGAGAGAAATAGGGTGGTAGCCGAAAGACTAGATGGCTCTGAGAGGGAGCGGAGAGGGAGAGGCCGCTGATGTAGGAGAGAGAGTAACCCCTGAAGGCCGGAGAGCCTGTGTGAGGCGGGGGGATGGTTGGGATCTAGAACTCAGGTGGGTTCATTCTCCTGACACAGGAAGAGAGATTCTGCATCTTTTGTGACAGAAAAAATACAAAAGGATAGGTGTGGATGGGTATGGTGGCAGAGAGTCGAAGGATTCTCTATGTGATGGTTTCTATTTTGTCTGTGCAGTAGGAGAGAAGATTTTCTGCGGGGCGTTAGAAGAGAGGTGGTTGGGTGGGAGGTTTGAATGGATTGGAGGTTTTAATTGTTGCTATGGAGAGTGGAAAAGGGAGCTGAACAGGGATAGATAAGAAGATTCCCAGGCAGCAGTGAGGGTCCTATTGAGCTTGAAGCTGACAAATTATAAGTGAAACCAAATCTGTACATAGTTTGATGATTTTTTTCTCCAGTTGAGAAGGCAGACTCCAGGGTTGGGATTTTTCCAGTTGAGTGTGACAGAAGATTGATAGGGCAAGCTATTTGAGGGCAATGCAATTGCATGGTTGAAGTGATTAACCACGGGTTCAAGGCTGCGCAGGGAGAGGATGATGAGAGGAGAGGGATTGAAAGATCAGGAGAATGTAGAAGGGTCAAGGGCCTGGGGGTGGGAGTAAGGTTAAAGAAATGGTATAGTGCAGATAAATGAGTGGGAGAGCTGTAAGAGAAAGGATGCTGCAGTCAGAAGGGGAAATTTTGGCTTTAAGATTTCAGAATTGTACCAGTTTCCCAAAAGGAGAATATTCAACATATTCAACTGATCTGACACGGGTAATGACCAAGTAGAGTAAACCACACACAGCCACACTGGTGAGTACTTCTTGATTCCAGGGCGTGGCTAAGGGGTGGAGCTGAGGAGGGATTAAGAGTTTGAGCACTGGATGAAGCATTCCCATGAATACTGAATTTGTTCAGACTGATGAGCGCGATTTGAGAATGAAAAGGAAAATCATAAGCCTGTTACCCATATCATCAATAAATGAGAGGCAATTCCTGTCAATATCATTCCAAGGCATTTTAGTGGTGGATAGCAGTGATAAAGAGAGGAGGAAAGTGGTATAGCCAGATGGCTCAGGTCTTAGTCCCTTGGGGCTGCTATAACAGAATACCATAGACTGGGTGGCTTATAAACAACAGAAATTTGTTTCTCACTGTGCTGAACGCTGGTAGTTCAAGATCAAGGTGTTGGCAGAATTGATGTCTAGTGATGGGCCACTTCCTGGTTCATAGCTCAATGTGAACCATCTTCTTACTGTGCTCACATGGCAGAAGGGGTGAGGAAGTCCTCTCCGGTCTCTTTTATAAGGACACTAATCCCATCACGAGGGCTCCACCCTCATGACCTAATCACCTTTCAAAGGCCCCACCTTCTAATACCATTACCTTGGGGGTCAGAATTTCAATATATGAATTTTGGGGGGTGGGGACTCCAAACATTTAGACCATAGCAGCCTAAGCCTCAGTTGGTCAGAATTTTTATGACAGAGGCAGAATTATAGTCTGGAGCAGCGTTGGGAGAAAGAGGCTCACAGATTCCACTCGCCAACCTTAAGATTTGAAAGAATAAGCAACCATTTGAGAAGATTGCAATGGACAGCGTTCTTTGAGGAACCACTGAAGGGGATATTAAAAGAGAGGGTGAAGATACAGTAGATTGCTTTTACCCTGGAATGGGCAGAGTTTGGAAGGAAGAGGGCAGTGGGAGGTTGACTCAGGGAGAAGTGACATAAAGCAACATGAGAATGTGCAGACAGGAGGAGGCTAGATGTCGGAGAGGCTTGGATCTTGAGTGGTGTCTTTGGATGACCACAATATAAGGCATGTAGGGACTAGCAAGCTGCAATGTTTCCAAATAATTAGTCCTAGAAGTCTCCTAATGAATAGGGGATGGGGAGGAGAGGAGCTCAGACCAGTGTGGAAGGAGTGGGCCATGGCCTGGAGTGATTGTTCTTCCAAGAAATCCCAAGACAAGTGAGCAGGCTGTCATTGGAATTGGTTCCAAGATTTTGACCAAACATTGGAAACACTGAGAGTCTCTTGTGGGACATATACTGTATCTGGTTTTCCTACAGCAGAGTACACCTGCAGAGTCACTTAATTGTGCTAGAGTTGGAAATAGCATTCTATCCTCAACTGGAAGCTGCAGATCCCTTAATAGAGACTGGGGAGCAGAGATGCATTTAATTGGTAAGCAAGGGTCTGAATTAGTGAGTTCTCAGCTTAACCTGCTGCATGCTGCCCCCAGGTACAGGGTCAAGTAGCACATATGTCCTCAGTTGATACTTATTCAATAATTGGGCTTCAATTCTTTATTTGCAAAATAAAGTGATTTGCATTGGCTTTCAGATTTTACAGTAGAGCAGGATGGGCTTAGCTAATGTCTCACTCTGGCCCTCATGTTCTTGCATAGGGTGAAAAAAAATCAAAGGACCATGGGGAACACAGTTCATGGCAGAGCTTAAGTACAGAGAAGAAGAATTAGTGAACTGAGGGGTATTATAAGAATAACCACATGACAAAATAACTAAGGATACCAAAAACATGGTGTAACTTGGCTTACAGATGGTCATATTCCTTCTGTGTTCCAGCTCTCTAGTATGATGTCTTACACAGACTTAGCAAATATCTAAACATGTTTATTGATGAGTCTTTTGTTGCTCAATTTACCAGGAGAAAGTAACAAGTGTATATGTTTATCAGGGCTGGTTCTGGAAAGAAGGATAGTTATGTGGTGTTGTTACAAGCTGGCAGACTTAAGGATACCCAAATGGTACCTAGAATTAGTTTCTTTACTCACCATGGCAACATGCCCTCCATTCCCCAGCATACCCTGCTATTGCTGCTAAGGCCCCAGCATGCTACTGGAGGAAAAGTCATGAATTAGTTGGTGGTGGTGGAAAGATTTCCTTCCTTCCTTCCTCCACTCACAAATGCTTAGTGCATGCCAGCTTTGTGTTAAGCACCGGGAACACAAGGATGACTAAGTCCTCTTTCCTTGCAAGCAGTCTGCAGTGCAATTTGCTACAAGCTTGGCTATGCTGGGAAAGGCCTCCCAGGTGACATGGGCTTTGGCGAATGAAAAGGAGTTTGGGGAGAAGAATATTCATTAGAAGGAATGATATGTGTGAAGGTAATGAGGCAGAAAGGATCATGGTGCCTTTAGGGGAAGAATGAGAAGTTAGCATTGACAGAATCTAGGGTGCATGCTGGAAAGAAGGGCCCAGGTTTTTAGGGGTTTAAATTTGAAGTCAAGATGCTTGATTTTTATCTTCTAGGCAATGGGAGCTACTAAAGCAAGGAAGTGAAATGATCATACTTGCAATTTAGCAACATCCTTGTGGTGGCCCTGTGGAGGTCTGTAGGATTGAGGAACTGACTCAGTTATGTGGAAACAGTTGGGACCTTGCTACTCAAAGCATCCTCCGTGGAGCATCAGCATCAGCATCAGCATCACCCAGGATCATGTCAGACACGCAGACTTGTGGGCCTCACCCAGTGGGACTGAATCATTTTAATGAGATTCCCAGGTGGTTTGTATGCACGGTGAATCTGAGAAGCCCTGATTCAAGAGTTACCCTGACAGCTCTCACGGCATTCATGGAGGCCCGAGGGGAGTGATGGCCTGACCTTTCTTCTTCTCTTATACCACAGATTCAGGGACCATCCCATGATCTTTTTAACACCGTTTTTGAAAGGCTGATAGAAATTTAAAAAATTTTTTAAGTATATTTAAATAATTTGAGAAATTCTATCCTTTTAAGCCATGGCTTTTCAAAACATTTTAGCGCTAAACTGTTAATTTGTGAATGGGTTCAGGGAGGCACACACAAGAGCCTATTATCTCTGTGCTATTTTATTTCTTAAGCTTGGTGACGGGATGCAGATGTTTATATATTATAATTTGCCATTTTTAGTAGGTTGCAATATTTTACCATTCAAATTCATGAAATCTTGATTAAACAGTAATGTCTAGTGATCTACAACAGGAAAAAGAGCAAGAACCGTCATCCAAAATGGTATCTCAAGACTCATGTCAGAGGTGGGAGTAGAATCTAAATGGTGGTGATAGTATTCATGTAAATGGCAATAGTTACATTTGTTGAGTGTTCAATAAATACTATTTTGCAATGTGCTAGATACTGTTTTAGGTGCTTCATATATAACTCACTTCATGTTCACGGTCATTCTAGGAAGTAGGACCTATTATTTATCTCTAGTTCCTAGGGATGTTTTCATAAGTGAAAAATTTAAGATGTCAGATACTTTGCCAAAGGCCACAGAGATTGCTGGGGAACTAGGATTTGAACTCAGTTCATGGAGATTCCAGGTCTAAGTTCTTACACACTGCACTATAGTGTAGTATACGTCCACAGCCTCTCTGCATAAATAGATATTGATATAAGAAGACTGAGAATGAAGGATTACAATAAAATCAATGTACTCTTTTCCGTTGGCCAGGTCAGAGAAAAGCAAATATAATACATTTTTGGCCTTGGAGTGACAACTCTTTTAGTATTTGTTAGCTGTCTGGTGCATATCTGAACTTGGGAAAATGCAATTTGGAGCTAGAAATGAATGATATTGAGAAAAATATCCCATTTGAATTTAAAATGTGGAGAAGTCCATTAACATAAAAAAACCCCCAACTATATGAGAACTCTCCTTGAAAAAACTACACCACAGAAGCCCCCCTTTTGCTGTGACTGAACTCGTAACCATCCTTCAAGACCCAGCTCAATGTCTTTTCTGCTGTGAATCCTATCCCCATTTCCGAGATGAGGGTCACCTCCCTTTGCTTTCATCCCCTCTACTTGTGACAGTATCTACTTGTGACACTCATCGAGCGTTGCTGTGCATTGGACATGCTGTAAGCACTTTACTTATTTCATCCTCTTCCAGTAGCTGTCTGGATAGTTAGTTACCACTATCCTCATTTTACAGAGGAAGAAACGGATGTATTTCGAGATTAAGTAACTCATCTGACATCGTGCAGTTAATACGTGGTAGAGCCACAATTCAAATCCCAGAGGTCTGACCCTGGAGCTGGATCCTCATAACCACAGAGCTGTCTCCCTCTCTTGTCACATTGATTCAATTGTCTTTTTCCTCTCTTCCCATTCTTTCTAAATCATTCATTTAAAGTGTGGAGGCTATCCTGCGAGCTGGGTGCTTTTTCAGTGCTGGGAACTCATAACAAACAAAGGTGCTTCCAGTCTAGGCAAAGGTGGAGGGCAGGGTCTCTAGAGAGGGAGAACCGCATAAAGGCAGGCCTGGAAGGGAGCGCACACAGTCCTCTCCAGTGCTCCTGCAGGGCTGGAGCCTAGAGTTCGCTCAGCGGAAGGAAAGGCGAGTCTGAGCTTGGAGAGCTGAGCAGTGTCCAGACCGCAAACCTTCTTCTCAGCTTGTAAGGAGTTTGGGTTGCAATTTTACTGTGAGGGTAATAGGAGCCACTAAATGGTTTTAAGGAAATTGGAAAATGTTGATTTAAACTATATTCATTTACATATTGACACTTAATTGGTGACTTTAAAGAAAGTAATCAGCCATTAACTTCATGTTCAAAAAGTCTCATTCTAGAGGTTTTTAAAGAATAACAATGAAAGACATTGGGGAAAAATAACCAATAAAACGTAACACTTTATTATTATTTATCTTAGAAGGAATTCACCAAAGGCTTCATATTATGCTATGGCATCTTTAATTATAAAAATAAGCAAATAAAATAACTTGCATCTGTCATTACCATGATATGTTTCATAACCTTTATATGCACATGGAGCTTAAAAATGTAATTTAACAATAAATAATGACATATACCAGATATGCTCACTGTTTATTCCAGTACTCAGCCAAAAACCTAAATATCATTTAAATTATAAATACATAATGCAAATATAATGGCACAAAAATGTCTAAAGTGCAACCAAATCACAATAGAAGAATCATGCAAACTGGTCTAGGTCAGCCCCCGAATCACTCTGTGCAGCAAACACAAGACGAAGCTTTGGAAGTTTAAGGAGAAGTTGGAGAGAGTGGGATGGGAAAAGAGAAGCAAAAAACTAGCAACATTGTGAGAACTGCTTCTTTCCGTAGGTGTAGATATATGTATTATAGATACATATATAAATATTATTGTGGGGAGAAAAGGGGTGGTATCACGGTTTGAAGAGGTCACAGCAAAGAAGAGAATCTACTGGACTGAAGTAAGAGAATTTTGCTAGGAGTACTCATGAACTACTTGTCGCATTGGGGTCCTGGCTTAGTGGGTTTGTGAAATGGACACAACACACAAACTTTAATAGCTTTTCTGGTTTGGAGAAGTCAGCCTTGCCAGGGGGTGGGGGACAGGCAAAGGAGGGAAGGGAAAAGTCAACTTAGAGTATGGTCTACCTGATTTCCAAGAGGCTAAGGCAGTATCCATATGTTTGGGGACCTGGGGATGGGACAGTTCTGAGTATAAAAATGCTCGTAACAATCTGATGTCAGCACGCTTAGAGGCTGTGTGGGGACAAAGGCAGCAATGCTTGTGCTGCTGCTGCTGCTGCTGCTGGGTCTGCTGCAATTGCTCTTGGTCCTTGAGCAGCACATTACTGGTTTTAAAGGCTTTATGGTAAAGTTGTATTGCTTTTCATTTTTCTGGAGATGTGCCCTCCCGCCTCCCACGAGGATCCCTATCACTCGATTTGGTCAAATCTTGAGTTTAGCCTAGTGAGAGTCAAGCACCAATAGTTTCTACCTAAGCGAGTTTGGAGTGGCCCCTACAGTCCTACCCCTCCTCCCTCTTCCTTTCTTGATATTGACCTTTGGTGGGCAGTGACGCTCATAAGGGACTGTTAGGTTCAAGGACAGTGACCCTGAGAAATTACTGTTGTTCATAGATAGGTTAATCATTTGGCTTTGGTGGTCGCCATCTTGTAAACATCATGCCAGAAATGAACAAACCACCAGCTCTTTTTTCCCTCTTTCTTTCCCTTTTTTTTTTTTTTTTTGCGATCCTATAGAGATGGTCCAGCTGCCAGGACTACTTTGGCAGGCAGCGTGCTACAGGACAAAAATGTAAGAGGAGTCTATTAAGGCTGGACAGCCCAGGATTATTTATACCCCCTCAGCCCCAAGTCCCCCAAGTGAAAGACCCAAAGGCTGATTGACTCATTCCTGATTGATTTAATGGAACGTCTCCCACCCTATCGTCAGTTTGCCAGAGTACCAGGCACCAATGAAAGGTGGTGAGTCAAGAACTGCCACTTCCCAAGGTACAGTAGGCCTTATCACACTCTAAGTGGTCTAAGCCCAAAGGGATGCTCTTTTTGGTTCCTGTAATTCCCAGTTGGATGTGACAGAGCTGTTTCAGAACAGGTCTAAGTCAAGAGTAGCCTCCGGGTTGAGGTGGGCTGGGAGATTAACATCTTACCTGGGGTCCTTCAGATAAACCTGTTGGTTTTCCTATCTCATACAGGCCCATCTTAAGTTTTGATGTTGAGTAAAACTACTTCTACCCCCTTAGTTATAAAAAAGGCCACAAGGAGCATTTATGTGGATATCTGGAAGTAAGATAGTTATTCCATTCCCAGGAAAAGAAAAATAAAGCTAAGTTACAAAACTAAATCTATATGCAATAAAGTTATTATATACTGCTTTGTTTAAGCAGAGTCCTCTGGAATTTATGTACAGTACATTAGTTTTCAGCTATTTATATTCCACAGTTAGACCTTAAGATTCTCTGGTTTTAAGACAATTGTTAAAGATACTTTTAAAGCTCTGAGCAGTTACAGTACATAAAGATGTTAGCTTTTTGTTTTTCATTAGATGCAAGAAGATGCAGGCTCAAAGCCTGGCTGGAGAGCCAGGCTTGAGCAATTTGGTAAATGTGTTGGAAAGGAAATTAGACATTGGAGGATCAAGACCATAAGACACTAGCTCATGAGAGATCAAGAATTCAAACATGACATTCATATTCGTCCATGGCCAGCACAGATTCATAACACGAATTCCATTCAACATCTTTATGAGCATTTAAGACATGCATTTAAATTAAGTTGCTTCTTATCAGCCTAACTCTACCGGGGCAACCATTCTAAAGGGCTCCACATCTTCCAATTACAATGACTGGGGAATTACATGAATGTTTTGTGTTCGAGAGTATTTGAGGGGAGCTGGGAAAAGACATGGTAGAAGAAAGTGATAAAAGAGGGTGCTTTCTCCTGAGGAGAGGCAGAAAGATCACACGTATTCTGTTTGTAGGAACGCCGCCATCGCAGAATGTTGGGATATTGATTACAGAAGCCTAGTTTCATGCAATTTTCTTTAAGGGGGATAGAAAATAAGAACTACTTAAAAAAAATCAAACCAGGCACAGTACACTCAAAGTTGGTGTGTGAACACCCTTCAAACGATCCTAATTTGGTGAGGTTGTGAATGCCTCTCCCTGGTTACGCACTCTCGTGGGAGGTGCGTTTGATGTGGGAGGGAGAGGCCACCTCACCTCGGAGGTTCCTGAGGAGGACTTTCAGCTTCTGTGGCTCATTGGTGCGCCTCCTGTTGAAGTCACCTCGCGAGTGTGTTTGGGCACAGTGATCTGTCTGCAGGATGTGAAAGAGACTGGCCATGTTGGGTCCAATTTTCTCCATCAGGCTGTCTCTGATTGTGCTGACCGTGTCTTCATCACATTCCAGTAGGCTTCGGACAAGTCTGTTATAGTATCTGTATTGAGAAAGAGGGCACGTGTGACAATCATTCAGTGAGAGCAAAGCAAGACCCAGGCTTTCCTTGGGGCTCTAGCCAACACCTGTCCCGAATGGCCAGACCATGCAAACACAAACAGTTCATCAGCTGAAGGTGGCTGTTGCGTCTAATCTTTCTGCAATGTCTTCTTAGTTTGGGTGCATATGCTTCCTGGATTTATCACGCAATGCAAGACAGCTCCGTCTTCATGTTTAGAATCTCCGTCAGGAGATTTAAATCATACTTTGAATAGTAGGCTGACAGAGATGTCTAAAATTCTTAGAAACAAAGCATCATAGAGCTAGATGGGATCACAGAGATCATTTAGGGACTATTTCATCATCTCATTTTTATAGAGAAGAAACTAAGCTCGGATAGCTGCAGAGACTTGTCTCAGTTCACACAATGGGATAGTGGTAGAAGCAGGACTAAGTCAAATACAATGAGGTGAGCCCAACACTTGACACATGAATTTGCAGTTATTTTCGTGCTTCTTGGCACTTTTCCTTCTTCTTGGTGGTGTGTGTGCAGGTGTATGTGTATATGAGCGCGTAACTCTGACTAAACTATTTTCAGAGGAGGCCCCTGTCTTCAGTATCTCGTGCATGTTTCTCTTCTGTGTAATTTTCCCAGCACACGCTCAGCTAGCCTTGCTACCGGCTATGACTGACCCCATTTTCAGCCTTCCTTCAATGGTATATTGTAGTTAGAGGGCCAAATGCCAGGCAATGAGGACATTTTAACGGAAACAATGGTGGTCTTCAAGGATTCATGTTTCAATAATTCCAAGAAGCCTTCTCCCATTGCTCTAGCTTTTCTGGCCTCTTCCCTTTTTGGACATTTTATAGATATTTGGTGAGCATCACACAAGTCAGCATTTGATGGTTTGGGGATGGTTTGCCCTTTGTCTCCCAGCCCCATGTGCCAGCGTCATCGGGCTATAGTGCCTGCTCACTGTCGATTTCTGGATTTATTTTGTGGCCACTGAGGAAATGGAGCTTTAAAAACATAATTCTCTCCAGTAACTCGTGATTCCCAGAAGAAAAATTATCTGTAGGTCTGGTAAATTTTACAAAAAACCTTGTGTTTGGTATAAATTGCCTTCATCTTTGGTGCAAGTTCTTTAAATATCCCCAATACTGCAGCTAAGTGTTATGGCTCAGAAAGGATTAAACTGTCTGATATTTATAGCATAGAAATTACTCGTCCTGTTCTTTGGGAAGACAGTTCAGGTATTTTCCAATTTGAGTTGGGGTGCTTTTGCTCCATGTTGAGGTGGCGGTTGTCAAAACCCATTAGCTCTGTGTTCACGAAGAAGAGACTCTCCTGATGACAGTGATCTGTAATATTTAGATGGAGAGACCTTTCCTCTGAGGAGCCCAAGGGTCACTTGGGCCACAAGATCTTCCATGAAAAGGAACCTGTTTATTTTTAACTCACACCTCACAGAGCACAGGATCAAACATTTTTCTAGAATAGCTTAACCCTCCAGAGAGGTCCTTTCAAGGATGTTCAGTAAATAGAGTGGAACATGTGTAATGAAGCAAAGCGGTCACCCTTCTGGGAGCGAGCAGAATGAAGCTGGGGCCTGAAAGAGAAGTGCCGTGTCTGGGTCTCGGACACAGTCCTGGCTCTACCCTCCCACGAGGGAGGATTATATCCAGCTGTTGTTAAAATTGGGATTCTCTGGCACAGAAACACATTTTCCAACCCTTTGGAATTATAAAGCACATGAGTCAAAGCAGATCTCACTTGGATGGGGAAATGGGGAGAAAAAAATGGTTTTGGAAAAACTGAGAATAAAGTACTTTGTACCAACAGCTTCAGACATCTACACACCCACGTAGACCCCCCAGGCATCGCTTTACTCTTGAGTTCTGCCAGGACCTTGGTCCCCTGGATCTCTGGGTCTATTGCACCAGGTGATTAGATTCTAGAGAACAGGTTTCTGACCCTTTACCCCACTGGCCCTCAATAAGCACTTTATTACATAGAAGTTAACCCTTCCACTAGAAAGAACTATTCACACCAGATGACCTCCCAAACGGGCTAGAGAAGATTGTCTTTCCTTAGATCACTGTTGAAAAGAGCTCTTGTCCAGACGAAGACTAACACCAGTAAGGAAACTAAGCTTCTGTAGCTAGCCTTGCCTCTCAAAGGCCAGATGTGCCCCTCTGGCCCTATTTTGTCAAAGCACCTACTCCATCTCTGAGGGCTCCTACCGTTCCTTTGCTTTCTCTGCTGGCCCAGATATGACACCTGTTCTTGGTGTTTCTTGACGATGACCTTGCCAGCCTGACCACTCTTAGTGACTCCCCCCAAATCTACCTTAGCTCCTCTCGTGGAGCTTCTCTCTTTGAGCTCTCTCAAAGACAGCTCCTTAGACCAGTAGATGTCCATGGCTCCGTTAGCAGCTCCTCCAAGTCTGGAAAGCTTGTCAGGCTGCCTTGATGTCAACACCATAAGCCAGAGTGCGCAACAGGTTAACCCAGTGCCTTCCACTAAGGGCTGGAACTTGGCATTGACCTCTGAGATTATGCGGGTTAATGAGACAGGCAATTTCCTACCTATAAATCACTAAGTGAGATTATGTAGGAGATTATTGTCTTCAGCAAAAGTTGGCTTGGCAATTGTCACATATTTATTGTACCAAGTCTTGATGTTACTATAGCTATTGGCAAGATGTGCCTTCTCTCTGAGGAGAGAATGTACACAAATTGAATTACTGATCATCATGGGGCACATTTATTCAATTCTTCTTGGTATTCTATTTTTGGATTGTGGATATTTCCTGCAGGTTTTACTGGCTGCCATTTTTGAAGTAGAAATCAAATAACTTGGCGCAAGGCCACCTGAGTTCTAGGCCCAACTCTGGTCATTCACTAGCTGTGTGACCTTCAGCAGGTCACTCCCTCTCTGGGCCTTTGTTCTTTAATCAGTAAAATGAGCCAGTTAGTCTAGATAACCTCTATGGTCATCTCCAGCTACGGCAGGCTATGTTTCTAGGGATTTAATACCTATATTCTTTCTCAATTTAACCAAAAAATAGTGCAACTCTGCTTAAGGCGCATCCTTTCCAGAAAGAATTAGAACTACTTAAGAAGATTCCTTTCTTCATCTTTTTGGGGGGTGGTGCGATGTGCTGCAAAGATTTGGTGGGCTAAGTGTTCCGATCACCCAGCCTGGAAGGATCTTTTAAAGCATATTTCTTTCTTCCCACTTTGAAAATTCCATCACCAACTTTTTTTCTTGGTAAAGAACAAGATCAGATATTCTCCATAGCTACTGTTTCAGCCATGCTTCCCCAAATACACATACTGCCCAGGAACGTTCTGTGTGAGGTTTATAAATAGTCCTTTGTTTCCCTTGATCAATATTATTCTTCTGTTTCCTGTTCCCTATCCATGCCCTAGAGAGCTGGAAGCTTCGTCGGTTTTCCCACTCTGGATCTGGATTGGTCTAACTTCTTCCCAAGCCTCACACTGCCCAGCCTGCCCGGGTCAGTTTTGCCTGACTCCCTCATGGTTAAAAGCGTAGATTGCAAATTCAGCCAGGGGACACTCCAGCTATCCTTTCTCTTCTAAGTGCATTTCTTTCATGGAAAACTTCCTTGTTTTGGATCCTGGTCCAGTCACAGGCTTTTGGATTCTCCCAGGCCCAAATCTCATGTTAGATAAGTCACAGGAAGGTGGAATGAACCTGTAACTACTTCCTTTCGCAAATCTGTGCCAACTGGCACAACTTAGCTTGTCTCTATAGTGGGACAGAGGCTGGGAAAGCAGGATGTTTCAGAGAGCTAGGAGCTTAAATAGAGCAAATCAAGCCCAGCATGGAACCGGAAATTGCCACAGTTCTGAGCAGGAATAATATTAGCCAGTTGAAGTGAAATAATTGAAGAAAGGTAGAGTTGATGGAAGATTCTTGTCTTTATGGGGTGGCCATTTTTTCCCACTTTCCTAATAGGTGTGATTCCCCTATGATGAAAGAGGAAGATAACAAGACTCCTTGTGACTATTTTCTAAAGGTGGTGAAAAGAAGGCGCCTATTGAAAGGAATAATGCCCAGAGCAAAAACTGTATTACTAGTCTCTTCTTAGATAGGTAAGATCACCAGTCCAGAATCTGTACCATCCTCTCCATAAGACCTCTCCCTTCATAATGGAAGATGCTCCTCAGTTGAAATAGATTAGTATTGCCTCAATATGCCTTAATGCCATATCATAGATCCTGAGTTGTCACAGGATCCTCAAAGATTGAAACTTATAATAATGGCTTTGCTAACATCCCCCTACCTGCCAGCTACCACACAAACACATACTGTGTCCCTAGCCCCTGTCAGATTAAGAATCCCTTATTTCTTTTTCTTATGGTGAAAGAGTCTTCAACAATTAGCCAGGTTTTTTTTCTTCCCAGATATAACAAGAATCTTCACTGGAGAATTTTAAACCAAGGTCAACAAAGAGAGTCAGGCCATTTGAGATAAACGCTTGATTTGATTTTCTTGTTCTGAGAAAATCAGTTAAGGGTCCCTGACAGAGTCACTTCCAAGGACTGAACAAACGATTTTTATAAATTGACATGAGGTCCTGAAGAGCACCGATCTGTAGTTAAGAGTGAATCAGAAACTTTACAATGTTTTAATGTCAAGGGCCTTAGCCTTTCCCCAGGAGGAGCCACTTTCCCTGTCTTCCAGGTGTGTGTATGTACACAACTAAAGCACCGGGGACTGGGCTGTTGCCACTGTTCGAAGAAGAGTGGCAGCACCTGGCTAGGATTTTAATCAGTGTTAGCTCTCATGTGGTTGCAGTAACACGAACAGGACTGATCTTTGTGAATGTGTGCAGATTTGGCTGGAGAGTCAAAGAATCATAGCACTTCAGGACTGGGAGTCAGGTTTTAGGCTGTTGGGCATCACAGTGGGCTGAACTTGACCCATTGCACTGTCCCTGCCATACCTCCATGCTAGCCCCGTCAGTACCTCTCTTAAGCTGACCACAGAGGGGGAAGCCCAGGTCTTGCTGGGAACCTTTCTAGGCCATGGAATGAGGATGTCAGCCCTCTCATGTATTAGGTGTTCGCTGTTGACTGGAAAAGACAGTGAGCCAGGGGCACAGAAAGGCAGGATGGTCCAACATTACTGCCTCAGTGGCTCCGCGTCATGTTAGAATACTAAGATGAGAATGCAGTTTGGGGGTCACCAGAACAGGATGCCATCACTGGACAGAGGAATGGGATAACACAGGCCTGGAAGGGAACACAGGAATCATCCAGTTCAGCCATTTCATTTTTCATAAAGGAAATCTGAGTCCCAGCGAAGTGAGATGGCTTGCTTTGGGCTACCTAGCAAAATATCTGATTGGGCTTGGGACTGGCTCAAAATACATGCAGATTTAAAAGTCTGCATTATGACATTTGACCAGGGTTATCACAATGGGCAATTGGTCTGTGCATAGTCATGATTTCAGCCAAATTTGATGTCGAAAGCTTGTTTCCATAAACTTCATAATTCCCTCAGGCTTATAGCAAGACACTGACAATGAAAACGCACCCAGGGACGCTGCAGATGAAGCTTTCTATTAGCTGCATGGAAAGACTTTTCCTATAACAGTAAGAAAAAAAATCCAGGCTGCTTAAGCTGTCACAACCAATCACAAACATATTTTTCCTGCAAAAGCTGGGAAGACTGCAAGCTAAAATAAGCGCGTGACCGTGGTGATTTAACCCCTTCTGGGTCTGGTTCTGCCAGCCAACCACCCCCCGCCCCCTCCTCCCTAATTGCAAAAACGTGGACTCATTTCGTACCTGTTGGAGAAGTGATTGGGGAGCTGGACGACTTCAGTGAAGGCTTCAGGGTTCTGCTTGGCAACGCTGCACACGTTCAGCTTGCTGTAGCACTCCTCCTGCACCTCGGCAATCATCCTCTGGAAAGTGGAGCACCTCCGAATGGCGAGGAAGACCTTCGACGTGACCCCATTGGCGATGCACTTTAAGCTCTCTTTGACAAATGCTTTTCCCTACAAAAGAAGGGGGTAGGAGGAAAAGCTTTAGCTCCAGCTGACAAGAGAGTACAGGGCATACAATATGTGGGACTTAAGGGGACTTGCTTTGGCACTGTATCACAGCCATCTGCATGTCCTTGCAATGAGAAAATTGTGTGCTGTGGCCAAGATAAAAAAAAGGCCCTACCCTTAGACTACCTTGAGAATTGAGCTCCACTGTAATGAGATAAGACAAGAGAAAGGAAGAGATGAAGCATAATCCACCAGCCCGCAGCTTAAAAATAGCCAGCAGATGGCTTTGCATTATTGGGATTGAGACTTTGATAACTCAAATCAGAAGCCGGAATGCTGGGTCACACAGTGAGAAGAACTTCTTTGTTGGAAGAACATTTTTACTTCCCCTTGAAGAAGCAAAGATTTGCTGCTCATCACACCCCTCCTCCCCTCCATAAGACAGCCTGTGTCAGCGTGCTGCAATCGGGCATTAGAGTGGGTGGGGAGCGTCTTATACAGAACCTATTTCCTGGCCAAAAGTGCGCGTGTGTGTACACACGTTGGAGATGAGAATTTACAGTGGGGAGGCTGAGAAGCAGAGCTGGTTCCCTACAGGACTGGTTCCTAAGAACAATAGTCTAACACACTGTTAAAGACAAGCAGCCCGCGGGAGCAAGGGTCAAGGTCTTATTACCTGAGTGTCAAATTTAGCAGCGCTGTACAAGAAGGATTTACAGATGTCGTACATCCCATCGGTGTCACAGGTGGAGTTTTCCAGGCATGCAAAAGCCCCACAGCCAACCTGCAGAGCACTGTTGAGGCAGCGAACCACTTCAGCTGAAAGAGACAAATCCATACAAATGGGTCAACCAGAGGGCGGTCCGGAGGGGTCAAGGTGATGTAGTGCAAAGTCCAAGGACAGGGGCCAGTAGAACTTATCCTAGAAGTCTGTGATGGGGCCACTAGACAGACCCATTCAGAGGGGGTGGGGGTGAGAAAGAGTGGGGAGGGGCGGATCCCTTCTGCTTATAAGAGCCAGAGCTCACGAAGGGGAGGGAAGGAGTTTCCCCTCTGAGATACATTCTCTTGGTGGCACCATTACAGACAGTTTTGGTGGCTAGAGAAGCAAGGTTGGAGTCTGTGGAAGGCACGAACTTGAAGCAGCTCCGTAGGATCAAAGGACATCCCCTAGAGCATGAGAGCATGGGAAGGCAGAAGGCAAAGGCTGGGCGTCAGGTTCAGGAGATGGAGGGGCCAGGGACGCCACTTGGCTCCTGAAAATGCACTCCAGAGTAATAAGGATGGAATTTTAGCCTAAATGGCAGAGAAGAATTTGCCAGGAGTCCACTTGGAGACCTTTCTGATTTAGGGCTTTTAACGTGCCTTCAGAGTGCAGAGGGGAATCTGATCCATTCATGGTTCACCCCAACCCCCCACCACAGGACAGCGCTCAGAGGTATGCATAACCTCTCTCATATTAAAAGCCATTTTTTTCAAAAAGAGAAACACAGGTGTGGAATAATAAGGCCGAGGCACCGTTTGAGCAAGACTGGAAGAAAACCGCAAAGAACTTGCATGAGGCTTTCTACATTCTGGATAAGATCTCCCATAAAAGTAATTTCTCTCCTACAGAAGGGGGGTGTTCTGGCAGGCAGCTCGGCAAGAAATGATCTGCAGCCTTCATACCATAGGATTCTCCTCTGAGATCAAAAGCACGGTTCGGTTAGGCTTCCCCTCCCCCCGGCCACTACCCGCAGCCTCTGGGATGTTACAAGTCATTTCCCTAATTATATATTTCCACGGGTTCAAATTATAACTTTGCTTTAAGCAGTTTTAATATGCATTAGGGTTGCTATTGTTTTAGGCAAGCTCAAATTGTGAATCACTGCATCTCTATAGCAACTAAGTACAAAAGGAAGTGAAGCAAAGCCCTCCTCTCGGCAGGGACCTGTGCTCTTCTGAGGGGAGCACGGTCTGCAGCATTTGGACACCTGCGATCCCATCTTTGCTGACAGTTCGGGGAGAGAGGGCAGTAACGAAAGAGGAGCAAGCTGGGCCAGCGAAGTCAAAAGGCAGAGGTGTCAATGCCGGCTTCCTAAGGACTCTTTTCCTTTAGAGGCCAAGATAATACACAATTAACTGCTCCAGGAGTCAGGACTAGAGTGAGACCTTCCCCTTGGAGAAACAGCTGCTATGTTTCACAAATACTCTTTTTCAAGGGCTCTCTGGCCACGGGCTGCATGGGCGACTGAATGGAGCCGGAGAGAGCTGGGAGGGAGAGAAGGAGCAGTGTTGGGAGTGGGATGTGTAGGGTTTTCTCTGAATCTGCCCTGGATTTGTCAGACTTGAGGGTTATGGTTCCGTAGATCAGTCTGCAGAGGGAGCTTTCTGTGTGTTCTCTG
Source organism: Equus przewalskii (assembly GCF_037783145.1). NCBI lineage: Eukaryota > Metazoa > Chordata > Mammalia > Perissodactyla > Equidae > Equus > Equus przewalskii. Next base: position 52,857,890 of record NC_091832.1, read on the forward strand.
AAGGGGTAGGGAAGTCAAGTTATAGGTTCCTAGGGTGAAGGAAGAGGGACAGCATCAGACAAATCATGTCTCACCTTAAGATTAGCTTCAGCTTCTCGAAAGTATAGAGAGCGCTTTGAAACATGCCAACATTCAAGCCTTTCCCCCGCCCCCTCCCCCCTAAGAGGGTACGTGCCAGATTTCAGGCAATCAGGCTAGGCTTATGCAATGAAATACCCTCAGCAGAGCGCCCAGCTTCTTCGTTAGTTGCATGCAATTTATTAAACAAAGGAGCTCCACTTCCTAAGGCTATTGGATTACACTGGCAGTTTATTGCCATCAGGCATGAAGCACATTTATTATCAAGATCAGCCGTCACAGACACAGTTGCAAAAGCGAGAGGCAAATGAGGACAGCTCTTTGGGGGAGAAACCGGTCCCGGGTTTGCCGCTTACCTGAGTTCTGGGCTGCCACCCGGGATTTCCTGGGGCTCACAGAATCATTCTGCTCCGCCTCATGGGCTGCAGAAGCACTGATCACCAGCACCAGAAGCACTGCTGAGTTTTGGAGCATTCTCTGAGAAGTTTCCGCTAAGTTGTTGGGTTTTTTTTTTCCTCCCCCCCTTTCCTCTTTCCCTCTCCCGGCTTGAGTGAAGATGTGGATCTGGATACACTGAAAGCTTAGGTGAGGATTTGATGAGGGTTTTTTTGCTGCTGCTGCTGCTGCTCCTGCTGTCGCTTTTGCTGCTGCTGCTGCTGCTGCAGTCGCCGCTTCTTGCACCTCTGGCTTTTGCAAACTGGGGGCCCAAGAGCTGTACCCAGGGATTTTATAGCCGTTCTTATCGGTCCTCAGGATCAGGGACCAATCAGGTCCCTCAACTGGTCTGGCTAGCCAATCGGAGGGCACGCTCATTGGGCTGGAGCTGTTTGACTTCTTAGAAATATTTTCCAGCAAATTAAAAGTACCTGCTGCCAATGTTTTATGTGTGTGTGACTGTGTGTGCATAGATGTGTGAAAAGCTATTTTCACGGAATTAAGGGATAACTTTGTGTTGGTTGAACTAAAGGAAACCCATATGAAAATCTCAACAAGGTGCTTTTGGAAGTCTGTCCCTCCTTTTCTAAAATGAGCTAGTGGGAGGAAGCATGCAGCCTCGGCAGCATGGGGAGTGTGGTCTCTCTGGATTCTGATTTAACCTCTTTATAGCAGTTTTACAGTAATTTTAACAGCATATCCTCCATGTTGTGAGTACGTGCACAGCACCCCCCTCCCCCCCCCTCCCCCCGTCTTGTCAGCATATACAGGTTCACAGGTCTGGGAGGCGTTTTGGTTGTATGTGGTTATCCTGAGTTCTCACTCACATGTAGGAGCCCTGGGAGAGGAGCGCATATGAGAGGAAGGGCCTGGGATACGGCAGCTCTGAGCTGTGGCCTCAGTTCCCTATTGGTTAGCTCCATGACCCTGGTCAAGTTCTTTTACCTTGCTCAATCTCTGCTTTCACATCTGTAAGATGCCAAAGTTGGAGTCTAGCATTCTCTATGCCTATAAAACCATGATTCTCTAGTACCATAAATTAACCTTGACTCCATCTTTTTAGTCACCAGCAGGATTGCAAACTCCAGGAGTGTTAGTTGCTATAGGTACACACATGCACAGCTACACACACTGCACTCAACAAAGAGACATCATGAATGCCTGAAAATGAATAAACTGTGTATTCTAGCCCAGCAACGTCATAATCACGTTGAAGCAATAAGCTGGTCGAAGCAAGACTAAACTTGCTGGGTAAACCAGTTCATTTCTTGGAGGGGAGGGGGCAGGCAGGACTGGGGAGAAGGGGTAGGAAAAGACCAGATGTGTAGGAGAGGAGACTGATAAGCTCTAGACTTAATGGGAAAATTACAGTGGCATCACAAATTGTGCCTAGTGTAGAAGCCCACGCTTTCTTATAAGCGGGCTGTAGGCAACACTGAGGCTCGCCCCTAACTGGTGAAGGAGGCCAATGACCCAAGAGAGGATTTATCAAGGTAGAAAGGTGGTCATTAAGGGCTGGGGTGAAGTGAAGGGATTAAGAAAGAAAACCTTTAAAAATCGTCAGGAAGTCAATGAGAAAGGGCCACTGGAGATTCATACAGACAGGGGCAGGAAGGGAATAGAGACAGTGGTTTCAGTTTAAATCCTAAAATCGTCAAAGGTTGGAGAAAAAGAGTGCCAACTCTATTAACAACAAACCAAGAATCAGCTTCATATGTGTGTGGGGAGAGGGCTTGCTGAGTGCTTATAGCTTTCCTTGCAGGAAAGGGTTGTTTGGAAAGCATGAAATTTGCTAGAAAAAAAACTAGAAGGAATAGAGGAGAAAAGAAATATCTAAAGGAGAGAAAGGGAATGTTCAGATTTCCATTACATAAGTACCTTTCAATTTAGATAAACTGACAGTATCGGTATTTCTCAAGTACCTTCTGGATGCTGGGGGATGACTTGGGGAGGAAAAAAGAGAAGAGATATAGAAGAAGAAAAAGTAATATTTCTTGACGTTGAGGAGCTTGCAGTGAAGTTGGGAAGAAGGTCAGCCTTGGTCACATTTCCTAAAGGCTCAGGATGTTGAGGCTTTGTTTGGTAGGAGAAGGGCGTGGTCAACGTTGGCTAGAGATGTGGGGAAAGATCTTCAAGGAAGGATCAGTGCAGGAAAGATGTGAACTGCTGTTATTGCTTTTTAAGAATTTAGGAAAGAGCCAGGATGTTTCATTTTTTAAAAAGTTTGTGTTCTGGAAAGCTCAGAGGTCATTTTTCTTGCTTTAGGCAGGGGTGGTAGATGTATGGCAATGCAACACAGTAGTTCAGTGTTCTCTTCTAGAAGGAGGACAAGAGGACAGATGCATGTGTTTTCTTCCCGAGGATCTTGATTTCTGTTCTTCAGCATTCTCTACCTCCTTAGTCATTTTTCATTGTTAAAAGCAGTGCTGTTTGTTTCTCCTGCTGGATGTGCCCCATGTTGGTCTCTTGACCTTGTAGGATGATGACTTACTTCCCACCACCCACATTCTTTTTCCCACTCTCTGATGCTCCCACCAGACAGTTGCACTCCAAATGTCAGGATGTGTTTTGTGTTTTCTCTGATGTTGATTTATTCTGCTCATTTACTATCTTGTGCCTGGAGGCTCATTGCTGGGTGTGCGAAGTGTCTCACTGCGACAGATAAGCTGTCATCTGAAGAAATCCAATAGTGGTCAGCCACATGGGTTTGCATGTAACTAGTGTGAGCATCAGTGCATTTGAGAACGTCAAAGGAGGGCAATGGCATCTAAGTAGAAATGCCCACAGTAAAGTTTCTTCCCAGGAGTTCAAGGATGTCTGAATGTCCACCATCCTTGTGCTCTGTCTTGGACTTTGGTGTGGCAAGGGTAGAAGAGTCTTGGAAAGTCTGGAGGTGATGTCCAGGTCCTTTGTAATTTCTCCTTGGTCTCTTGGGGGGTATGAGAGAATATAGAGTTTGAATATCAGATTTCAGAGTTCGAATTTTATCCCGTAAGCAACAGGGTGTCATGAAGGGTTCTTGAGCAGGAATTGTTAAATGATGTGTTGCAATTAGTGTTTGGGGAAGATCTTTTGATCATACTTATGATGGTTTGGAGGAAGAAAAGAATGGAGTTTATAAGACTAGTTGTATCAGTTTGTGTTGATGAGGTCCCAGACAATGATGGTAGCAGTAGAAAAGGAAGAGAGAAAAAATAAGAAAGAGATTTTAAAGAAAATGGAAATTATCAATTAACTTAAGAACTTTATTGAAAAAAACTTTTCTTCCAGTTTGATGATAATGAAGATAATGTACATTAGAGTTTTCCCTTCCCCGTTTAATGGTTATGATTTTTAGTTGACTATCTAGTGTCTCCGTTAGGCAGGCACTTCTGGCCTTCTGTTAAGGTAGGAAACTTACCTAACAAAAGGACTTGACTGTGCTTCAGGTAGCTGAGGAAGCTTCCCAGGCCTGGCTGCAGGAGTTGGAACGTGCCCCTAGTGCAGTGGGTGGGTGGGGAGGGGGGCCCTTGCCTCCCGGAGCAGGGAAAGTGCAAAGAAGTGGGTGGGAGAAGCTGCCAACACCTAAGGCTGGGTGATGATGCCCTGGCTGTGCCCGTGCAAGGCTGGCATGAGTTCAGTGAGAAGATTAAGCCAAACATCTCTGGGGCTTTGTTGGATTTGGCTAGCTTAAAGCTAAGCGGTGAACGGCTCTTTGCCATTTTGGTGAGAGGAGCCCAGGAGCATGGTTTCTTGGAAAATGTTTCTTTTCTTGTTAACAGAGTGCAAGACCATCAAAGTTGGTCTGCCATAGTGACCAAGATTAGAGTGTCATTGTCATTTTTCTTTGGGAATTCTGGGCCTGATGGCACTGTTGGACTGTTGAGTCATGCCTTCCTAACTGCAAGAAAAAGGAGGAGGAGAAGAAAAGGAGGAAGATAAGGGGAAAAATTATTTTCTTTTTTATATAAAGATGCCAGGTTTTCTCTGTGGACAGTTTCAAATTCTTGAGTGAATCTTTGCCTTTTTGTCTCTCTTTGATCGCTTTAAACTCTGCCAAAGAAAACAAGTGAGAAAATACATTGAGAGCAAACCTCCACTGGTTTATGGAGGGTTACTGAGCGCCTGGCACTAGGTCAGGTGTTGTGGGAAATTCAGAGAAATGGTTGACCTTTTCCTGTGCTCCATGAATTCCCAAGCTAGTTCTTAACACATGAATGTTGTATTTGAGGAAGAATATTTGTTTTCTGGAAATATAATATGGCAAGTGGGTTGGAATAGAGTTTACAGGTTTGGATTCAATTAACACTTACTGGATGCCTATCTACTCTATGCCGGGCATTATCTGTGAGAAAAGAACCACTATCCTCTCTTCGCACAGGAAGAGCCCGGGATCCAGAGAGAAGAATGGCTTAGCCATAGTCATAGAGCGGAGGGTGGAGCTAGGTCTCGGGAGATTTGCTTATGGTAGAAGTAGCTCTGAGTTCTTCACTTGTGTGACCACTGCAGTGGTGGAGGGAGTACGCATGCCCCTCAGGTGGGGCTGGGGAGGAAAAAGAAATAGACAGCATGACCTCACGTGTTTAAACCGGAACAGGCAAGTTGAAATTAACATCGGCTCCTGTGAAGATTGACTTATTCCTTCAGGCACAAGTTACGATGTCACTTTATATCGGGGGGACAAATTCATAGCCCTAGGGCAGCCTACAAATCTTCAGGTTCACACAAAGCTCCTGAAACAAGTACGAAGAGGACATGTGTGTCATTGAATCTCATTACCAATAGCCCTTTGGAAGACCTAAAGTGACATTACTCTGTTGAGACACATGAGGGCGCTCGAACCAACCAACGAAATATTTCTTTCACATTAAAAAAAAAGTTGTGAATCCTGGCTGTGTTAGACTGGCCATTGTTTCAGGCCATCAGGATGCTTTTTAAGGGGATAACTTAACGTTTGTTGTCTAGCTCATTCACCTGTAACTTAGCTGGTGAGCTTGCAGACTAGCATGGTCCTACATATTTGGAAGTTTTGCAGTACATAGCATTCGGTATGCCATCCTATCATTGCCTAGTAGGGAAATAGGTTGCAGGCAAGTTTCTTAACTCTTCTGCCCCAGTGCTGAGGATGGATAATACCTGTACCTGACTGTGGAGGGCAGACGCGAGGATGCATCAGATAACACACGTGTTACTCTGAGCTCCTTGGTTTAAAACAGGGATTCCATTTCAAGGTGCTCCTCGTTAATGAAGGAAATGAGACTTCTTTGACCCACTTTTCTACTTAGCAGTCTTTCTTCCAGTGGTGTGCAGACAGAGGTCAAGGCTGAATAACTTTTCACTTGATTTCTGACAGTTTTTCCTGCCTATCCTACTACTTGGAAGTCTCCCAGGGGAGTGTGCGAGGTCGACCTGGGGGCAAACTTGTGCATGTGTTCTCTCCTCCTGCTTGGTCTTGCCCCAAACACTTTCCTGAAGAAGATATTTGCAGTCTGTTAGATGTAGGGACTGGTGTGGGGCGGGGCAGACCTGTCACACCGCACACTTCTGAGGAAGCCTCCCCGCCCCCCCCCCCATCCCGAGCTCGATGCAAACCCTTTCAGCTGGCGATCAGGGCTTACCACTTGGAGCCAACTAATCCACGCATCAGTGTGGACTCCTTACGCTCTCTGTACCTGGCGTGGTGCTGGCACTGTGAAAGCACAGACAGTGCAGCATGGGGCAGGATGTGGAGGCCTGGACCTGAACACGAGGCAGCAAATGCGCCGTGTTAAACTGTGAGCTACAGTGAGTGAGACCGATGGATGACGCCAATGAGTTCATGAAACAGAAATTTAAAAAATCCGCTCCAACAACCCGCGCTGAAGCATCATGCTGACATATTTAGCCTAAAGCCAGCTTGTCATTTGCAAAATGCTGTCCAAGTGTAAAGAAGTGTCTTGCAGCCATTCCTGAGTGCTAGACAAGTCTGTTATTACTAGTTTATTGGCTGAAAAAGGGGGATGTGGAGAGGGAGCAACCTTTATACAAAGTCACCTGGCAAGTCAGCAAAGGGGCCAGACCAGGAGATTATAGATTTCTTTACTTGATGTTTGGCAACCCTGCCAAGAAATTTATTGTGGCAATTCAAACGCATTTTATAATCAAGTTGCATTTAAAATGCTTTAGGCTAAAGTGCAATTAAGATAAACGAGTTCCTGGCTCTGGATGGGTCTCATGGGAGTATCAACATATTCCGACTACTCTATCAGAGTAATAAGTGCAGAATGCAGAGTTAGAGTCTACACATAAGGGTTTTATAATGGTAGCAAAAATGGTCACCAAGTGCCATTTCATTTGCTTTCATGGAACACGGTTTTTGCCAGCTGTTTGGGAAATAAAGTCTCCTAGCCCTTTTAAAAATTAATTGTAAGGAAATTCAGTGGAATAAATGGAAATCCAAGTGTAAAGGAAACACGCTCTGGCCTCAAGGCAAACATTTTCTTGAACATGTCATTCTGCACTCTCTAGTGACAATAATAGGAAGGAGGAGGAAGAGAGAGAAAAAGTTACAGCTTGGGAGGAAGTGGTGAAATACTTAAGGGCAAAAATGTCATCAGGGGAGTCACTGGGCTAAGTCAGAGAAATTTAGCTCAAAAAAGTATGGAGCGTAGAGTATTATTCTTTTCATAGAACAAATTTTCATTGCTTCTTCTCATATTTGTGCTTATAATAATTTCTTCACATAGTTATAATTGATTGTCTTCACTGTTTCTCTTGTTAGACTAACAAAGGAAGGGCAGTTTCCTCTGTGTGCGTGTGTGTGTGGTGTGTGTGTGGTGCGTGTGTGGGTGTGTGTGTGAGTGGGTGGGGGGTTATCCTTCATTTGGTGTTTAAATCACTGACAGCAGACTTTGGAATACAGAAAACAATGGGAAATGAGCCACACTGTTAATCAAATGTTAGAAGTGAGAAAAGAGTATTTCCTAACATGATATTGCACAAACCTTGAAAAATAGATTGATTTGAATAAAGGGTCAGTGTTTTGGGCTTTTTAAGTCATAGCTTCTCTCTCTCTCTTTTGCCTCCAAAGAAGTAGAGAAACAAACTAAGAGTTTAGACTTATTCCATGATCCAGATGTCTTCCCAGATCGTAGATAAGCGTGCGTGGACACGGAGTCATTTCTCTCAGGAACTCAGTTGTTGTCCTCATGCACAAGCTCTCGTCTCATCCAGGCTGCCACTGAGCGGGACGTGAGGCACTGCCGTCCACGGGAACGAGGCTCTGAGGATTTGTACCTCTCCTTGTGTGTCTCCTTTCAAACAAATGAAATTTCTTTAGAAGACCTTTAGAAGCTGTGAGATTTTCTTTCAGTCCCTCTCAAACCCCATCCCCCACTCACTCCTTAAAATATTGCCTTTTGCCATGAATTGGAAGGAACCACTGAAAGCCCAGAGCTCCTTTTAGAAGCAGTGAATGCGAAGCCATCAGCTGTAAAATAGGTGCCCTGAATGGCTTTTCACAGGGAGGGGTAGGTTTACGGAGAAAGAGCTGTGCTTGCTGCAGGATTCTGTGGCTATTGCCGGAAAGGATTTGCTACATGGTTAAGAATCCAAACCCTACTGAGTCCTTGGGCACCAGGGGCTTATGGACGGTGGGGAGGGGGAAGCCCCCAACCTACCTCACTATTCAGTGACTGAATCTGACTGCTGCTCTCATGCCAGAGGCTTGGTTTATAATTTTGGTTCTTAATTGGTTGGGACTTCTCCAGCTCCTGGGTATGTCTGTGTATACATCTTATGAGTGTATATATATGATTTAAAGGTACGGCCCTTAGCAAGCTAACCAGTGGCCTTTCTAAAATTTAGCCTCTCATTCTAATGGAGCCCCTGAATCACAGCATAGTCAACATGTTAGGATGCACTCACATTCCACAAAGAGTATATTTTTATGTAATTATATATCATGTGTTGAACAGCAGTTGACCAGTTGACACAATGTTACATTTTATAGATGTTTACTTAAATATCTGTTTCAGATTTTTGCAGTTTTCTTATTGTATTTTTTCCTTTTGGAACCAGCAAATTTTCTCCCCGGTTCTCAATCATCTCTAAGCCTTGAAGAGCTCCTAGATGCTGGGCATCATCCTATAGTGCCTAAAGAATAAGTTGGTTCTGAGCTTTGGGTTTAAGAAGGAGTTACCAGACAGGACTAGGAGACCCACTCATTGGAACCAACATTTCCTGGAGTCTGTTCCAGGAGGTAACAGTCTTATGAAATGCACCAAGAACAGAGAACCCCACGCTCAAATCCATTTGTGAGAGGGAGTGGTTTGCTATGAGCATCGACATGCTAAAGTCACCCAGAAATCCTGCAGTAAGAAAGCTTTTATTGTTTAATCCAATGCTTCCCAAATGTATTATTCAGAAAGATTTTTTAGAAGTAATACTATTAATATCGTGCAGGAATAGTGTTCCTAGGAACTAACTTTGGGAAATGCCTGTTGTAAGCCAATTAGCTCCCACTGACCCGCTCTGAGGTTACCTTGGTTCTGCTCTGGACCAGCTTTTGTCCCTGCAGCCTCAGGCTCCTTTCTTGACAGCTACACTCCTGATTGGATCTTTACTTGAGTGTCTATAGGGCTTTAGGTGCTTGACATCTCATTTAACCTCCATAACAACAGTGTCACACAGGTGTTATTATGCATATTGTACCTACAAAAGAGAGTGCGGTTCAAAGAAGCAGAGTTATAATGAAGTAGTGTCTTCATTCAACACTGGGTCCTCCTGACTGTCAAGTGCATGATTCTAACCAAAGGCATTCTATAGAAGAAAGCTAAAAAGCTTCATTCAGATATAATATATTTAGGAGAACAATAGAAAGACTGTGTTTCCCTTTAGGTTTCAACTGAACAAAATCTTCCAAATTGCCTGTTGGAGCAGAGCAGGGAGGCAAGGAGCACAGGCGCTCCCGCATGGTGTTGTCCTCCAGCCTAGGAGTGCTCACTGTAGCTACGGAGGGTTCATGGTTGCCAGGCCAGGCTGCACCCAGATGTTTAGGAGTGCTACTTCCTTTGGAATTTCTTTGCTGCGTCCGTGCATCTGTCCCGTGTCCGTCAGTCATGCCCCCCCACCCTGCCCCCGCTTCTTCTAGTATCCCCCCCTGAGTTTGCTGCTGGTTACCCAAAATACTGCAGCAGAAGATCATCTGGGTCGCCTCTGTCTGTGTTTCCTTTGTTGTCCCATTGAAATTGTTCTTGCCTCTTGCTAGGGAATGGCTCAATCTCTGATTGAGGGTTATTTTCTTGTCATGAAAAAAGGGGAGGGGGAGCACAATGGCTGCTTTGACGAGGCTGGGAGAGCTCAGTGGTTTCTTGGCTTTCTCTCTACTTAAAGAAAAGACTTTTAGAGTTGCAGCTATTACTGCTGTTCGTTTGAGGGGTCCCCGTTCCTTGCTCCTCAGAACTGCTGTGGGAATTCTAAGCTTAGGCTTTTCCCCATTCGTATGTAGCAGAGTGGGCATCCACCTGGTAAAGGTTGCAAAATCTGATTTTTTAAAACACCTCTTTCTGAGAAAGGCATCTGTGTGCCGTCTAGAGTTAATTCTCCATTAGTGAGGGCTTTTGTCCAGCCCATGAGGCTGTGTATCGTTACAGCCTTCCCCTGCCTCTTTCTGGGGGTGTGAGTATGGAAGGGACAGAAATTTGCACGTATATGTTTTCCAGGCTTCATAACTGTAGGAAATGACAAATTTAAAAGCCAACTTATTGAAATAGAAAGGCTTATCCATGTTATTTCATTTTTTTCTCTTACACTATTTCTACGCCAAGAACATCAGCAGGGATAGGGGAAAATACGTGTTGTTAAATACTGCTTAGGCATTAGACATGTTATGAGGGAAAAGGTCCAACCCCATTCCTATGCATACGATTATGTTCAGACCTCTGTTAATAGCATGAGTTTGGCTAGGTGGCCGTTATGGTAGTCCCTCCTTATCTCCTGAAGATAAGTTCCAAAACCCCAGTGGATGCCTGAAACCACGCGCGGGTAGCACGAAACCCTATATATGCTATGTTTTTTCCAGTGTACACATAGCTATGATAAAGTTTAATTTATAAAGTAGGCACAAAAAGAGATTAACAACAATGACTTCTCTTTGGCATGTCCGAATTGCCAGCATCACTTCTCTTGTGCTTTGGGGCCATTATTAAGTAAAATAAGGGTTACTGGAATATAAGCACTACAATACCGTGACAGTTGGTCTGATAACCGCGAGGGCTACTGAGTGCTAATGGGAGGGTAGCATTTACAGAGGGAGGATTCACGTCCTGGGTGGGATGGAGCCGGACTGCCAAAGATTTCATCATGCTAGTCAGAATGGCGAGCAATTTAAAACTTACGAACTTTTTCTGGAATTTTCCATTTAATATTTTTGGACCATGGTCAACTGTGGGTAGCTGAGACCGCAGAAAGCAAAACTGTGGATAAGGGCGGACTTCTCTCTGTTTTTTGTTAATCAGACTTGGTACATTATATTGTTTTCCAAGCACCATTTTTTTTGTTTCATTGTCCTCTAGTTTTTTGTTCTAGATTATTAATTTCTATTTTCATCTTTATTAACTTATTCTTTCTACTTTTAAGATGCTTATTTTGCTGTTGGTTTTATGGCCTTTCGGGTCAGAAGTTTAGTTAATTTATTTGAAAAGTTTCCTGTTATATAATGCATTAACTATGTATATTTCCCTGAAAGCTATTTTGGCTGCATGGTAAAAATTTTGTTATCTGGTACTCATTTATCATTTTTCCCAATAATTTGTAATTTCATTTTGTATTCCTTTAAAAATAAATAATTATTTAGATCAGTTCTAGTTTTCTAATGGTACCACAGCAGTTTTAGGCATATCTGGACTCATATTTTTCTGGTGATGGCTAGTGTTAATATTCTTCCTCAAGAATGTCAGCATGCTACAACTTTAGCTTTTTCCACTTTTACCATGTCCCAAATTGTTATAATCTGGGATTTTAGATCCAGATTCATATTAATATTTTAAAGTTACAGGTCAATACTTATGTAGCTTTAACTATGGGTTTTTATTGGATTCTCTAGTAATCACTATTTACATATTCCATATTTTCCTCTTTTAAAGCACACTTATTTTGCTCATTTGTTTTGATGGAGTAAATCCTTCAGTCTTTCTTTCAGAGAGGATCTCTGGAAAGTTTTCCGAGTTCTTACATTTTGAGAACATCTTTATTTTCCCCTCCTTTAATTATAGTTTAGTCAGACAGAGAACTCTACGTTCCAAGTGGTTTTCTTGCAGATCATGGGAATATTTCTCCAATACGTTTTAGCACCTTGTGTTGTGGATGAGAATTTTGATGCTGATTGGATTTTCATTCCATTGATGGAAATCTACTTTTTTTATTTTCCAGAAGAGTTTGGTTTTCCTACTTAGTTTTAGAGATCTGGAAGTTTGTTAAATTTGTCCAGTTGTAGATTTTTTTTGTTTTGATTTACTTATTTTTATTTTGACTTGAACTTTTTGTAAAGATAAAACATTAACATGATTTTAAAATTTCAGAGGCACAAAAGGTAATTTGGTGAAAAATTTCCCGCGCACTCCATTTCCAGTTCCCCCTTTCCTCCTGGAAACAGCTGATGTCATCAACCTCGAGCGCAGCCTCCTAGAGCTACCTCCCTTTTGTGCACCCCCTCAACCCCTTGGCGTAGCATCTCATAGACATTGCCCCATCTTTTGATTTGTTTTTTTCTATTTAACACTCCGGAGAACAACATATCAGAATACATGTAGCTACTTCTTCTTTTTGGGCCTTTATGGTATCCCATGTGTTATGGTACATATGTACATATACATTATGGATATGTTCATTTTTCTCCAATCTTTCTTTCCCTCTTTCCTATAGATTGACTAATTTCTATTACTCTGTCTTCAGGCAGACTGGGCTAAACATCCAAGATGATCCATTCATGTGACTCATAGTTGATGCTCCTGTCAGCTGGAAGTTGAGTGGATTTGTCAAACACAGCACCCACATGTGGCCTCTCCATGTAGCTTGAACTCTCATACTGTGGGGCTGCGTGAGTGTTCCAAAAGACACAGATAGAAGCTGTGATAAAGATAGAAGGGCTTCTTGTGATCTTGCCTAAGAAGTCCCATAATGTCACTTCCACGGAATTCTATTGATCAAAAACTTCTAAGGTCAGACGTTGGGAGAGTTGCACAGTCACTTTGAAGAAGAGCACGTAGGATGGGAGATACTGTTGTGGCCAACTTTAGAAAATATAATTTGTGACAACTTCTTTAGAGACTTTGTCTGCTGAATATGCCATCTGGGTCATCTTGGTTTGGGTTTCTATTGATTACTTTTTTCTTTAGTGGTAAATCACATTTTCTTGTTTCTTTGTGTGTTTAGTGGTTTTTAATTGAATATTAAACATTTGGAATAATACACTGTAGAGACTCTGTATTCTGCTATCTTTCTCTGAAGGTTATTGAGGCAGGTTTTAGCAGGCAATGAAATTATTGGCTGATCATTTTGAGTTTGTGTGAGCTTGATTTTTATGCTTTCTTTGGGTAGATATTTCCTAAGCCCCAATAAGTATGGGCAAGATGAATCTCCTATAAACTTCCTGTAACAAGATGAATCTCAACTTCCAAACTCTCTGTTCCATAAAGATCTTGTCAGGGCTTGGTTTAAGGCACGGTTCATTAGATGTGAATAAGTCTTACACTAGGGCATCATCCTTACTCCCAAGGAAAGCTTTTCTGACCTGATGTTGGAGTATTAATGAGGACTCTTCACTCTGGCAGGGTCAGAACCCTCTGATACCACTCTCACCTCAGCGCAGCCCAATCTCTAGAATTTCGTTTCCATTTTCAGCCTTGTAGCACTTGCTACGTGGTGAGCCTTGAATGGAATTGTCCTATGCAGGTACAGCCTACCCCTCATCATGGAGGTAGTCAATACAGATTTTGGGAGCCCTCCACTCTATATATTTTCATCTCTCTCTTGTGCCTTTCCCTGTAGAATCCATCATTTCGGCTGCTCTGAACTCTGATTTCTGCCTCCTCCACTCAGCAGGACTGCCAAGTTCTACTGACCTCCTGAATTTCCTCTGTAGAAATTGCGGTCTTATCCTGCCTGTCATCCAAGGCCTTAAAAGAATTGCTTCGTATGTGCTGTCCCGTTTTATAGTTGTTTATGGTAAAGAGACTAACGTAGTATCAGTTACTCCATTATGGCCAGGAGCAGAGTTTCTGTGAGTCTTCTTATTTACAACTGCTCAGTTTTTTGTTATGTTTAGAAAAACTGTCTCCATTCTGAGATTACAATAAAAATCCGCCCATAATTTTTCTGGTACTACTATTTATGATTTTAATTTTTAAATATTTTAATCTCTGATCTATCTTTGATTTTGATGATGTATACTATGAAATATGGAGCTAATTTCATTTTCCCTCAAGATGGTAGTCCCAAAACCATTTATTTAAAAAATCCTGAATTTTTAACCACTTACTAAAATGCCTCTTATATAATTTACTGCATTTTAATACTTATTGGAGTATATTTCTTAACTTTCTAGTCTGTTACATTGGACTATCTGTTTACATACTAGCATATCACTGTTTGGTTGTAACTTTATAATGCATTTAAATATATGATAAAGCTATTTCCCCCATTAATCTTCTTTTCCCTAATTGTAATAGCTCTTCTTGATTATATATTCTTCCAGATCAACTTTAGAATCAACTTGTATTGTTGAAACATCTTATGTTATTCATTCAGTTTATAAATTAATTTAGCAAGAATTGTTATCTTTGTGATGTCATTCTATCTAAGAATGCATATTGCCATTTTATTTAGTGAAGTGTTCTTTGGCATCCCTCAGTAACACATTTCTTGTTAAATTCACATCTAGGTTCATCTTTATTGTGACATTTTTCGTATAGGCTGTTTTTCGACTGTACCTTCTTGTTGGCCGTTGTTTGTGTACACAAAAGCCTTTGGCTGAATAATATTCCATTGTATGTATCTACCACATTTTCTTTATCCATTCATCAGTCGAATATTTAGATTGTTTCCACATCTTGGCTGTTGTTAATAGTGCTGCAGTGAACACAGGGGTGCTAATAACTCTTTGAGATCCTAATTTTAATTCTTTTGTATAAATACCCAAAAGTGGGATTTCTGATCATATGGTAGTTCTATTTTTAATTTTTTGAGGTATCGCCACACTTTTTTCTATGGCAGCGGCACCATTTTGCATTCCCACCAATAGTGTACAAGGGTTCCAATTTCTCATTATTGTCACCAAGACTTGTATAAAGTTTTAATTAAGCAAGATGAATGGGTTCTACAGATGTGCTGTACAATATTGTACCTAAAGCCAACAATACTGTATTATACAATTAAAAATTTGTTAAGAAGGTAGATGTCACGTTAAGTGTAATTACCACAATAAAATAAAATTTTGAAAAAGAGAAAGCCTTTGGATAAAATATAGGTATTTGTCCCTCATTTTCAACCAATTTTTAACAACTCCCTGTGATGATATAGATATTAGCCCTTTAATCTGGCAATATTACATTTACAAAATTGAAAAGAAATCCCCAAACAATAACAAGTGATATTAATCATAATGCAATTCCTTCACCTTGAAAAGTGAATAAATAACACAAATCCTCTTGTAACTCTTGAGGCAGCTGGAGTGTGTGGATGCTTTTTCACTTCATGCTTCTTAGTTGATGAGATTGCTGTCATGTGGTTTATCTCTGCCAGGACTTTCAACTTTTTTTTCTGGACAGTTTTCTCCTAATGGGATTCAAGCCAAGAACTTGTTATTTGGAGCTCCAGTCACCTGACCAGGTCATCAAGCATCCCAGGATGATAATCATGGGCCATCAGCAACATGATCACCAGGGCCATGCAGAATGGCTGGTGCATTTCTTCTGTCCCATAACCACACGGGGATCTCTGTGAAACAGCCTGTGTGCCTTCACCCCCTCTTTCCGACTCTGACAGTGGAATTATGACCCGTTGGCTCTTCGGGTGCTTTGTGTTCACCTCTAGCTGCCTGGCCAGCTCAGTAGCAGACATGGCCGCTGAGCTGCCTACTCTCCCACCTCCCAGGTCTGAGTGCTTACCTCTGTAGTCCTTCCCCCACCTTCAATTTTATCCAGGGAAGGTAAGAACATGGCTGCCAGCATTTCTGGAGATATTGTGGAAAGAGGGCTGGAGTCTCAGCTCCCTTCCCTTTGTGGGAAGTTCCTCTCTAGAACCCTCTGTACCTACAGAGACCATGGTGCAGAAAGAAAGATGACTGTAGACTTTCATGTAAGCACCGAGGGCGCTCAGCTCTAGCAATATTGCTCCAGAGGGCAAGTTCCTTATCTCTGATGCTAATGATGTTAGTGAGACAACCTTCTCTAACTACTGCCACTGTTACTGTCACTTTTTTATGTCTTCAGACTTGAGAATGCAGTGGGTGCTAGGTAGAAGGTTCAGAACCTGGAATAACTCAGTCCCTGTAGGGGTGGGGTTATCATACTGCAGTTCTGGATGCAAAGCTTTTCTCCTTGAGCCTGGGGGGCCATGCCTTTCTGCTGCCACCACCAGGTAGCCTGTCCCACACATTGGCCTTCCACCACTTGGGATAGGGCTCCCTTTCTCCTGTGTTTTCAAAAGGATTTGTGTATTGTTAAAGTTTGAAAAATGGTGGAGTAAAGCAATGTCTCTAGACAGTCCTAGTAAAAATGCTAATATGTTCCTTGGCAGGATCAAAGGTCAACGTAACTCCTTCCAACATTCACTAACAAATCTGTAGATTGTATCAGATTAGCGAGTTATCCTGCATCATAGCATAATAGCAGAATTAGCATGGGTCCAGCTGCATAGTGGTGGAGAAGGAGGCTCAAGATTTCTTTCGAATTTACTCATCCTAAACATAAGTTGCTTGCCTTAGTTTGTCTGGACTGCTATAACAACATATTATAGACTGGGTGGCTTATTAACAACAAAAATTTATTTCTTACAGTTCTGGAGGTTGGAAATCCAAAATCAAGGTGCTAGCGTGGTTCCATTCCCCATGAGGGCCCTCTTTCTGGTTCTGGGCCGGCTCCTTCTTGCTGTGTCCTCACATGGTGGAAGGGGCTAGGGAGCTCTCTGAAACCTCTTTCATTAGGTACTAATGCCATTTATGATGGTTCCATCCTCACGACTTAAGCACCTCCCAAAGGCCCCGCCTCCTAATACTATCACTTTGGGCATCAGGAGTTCAGTATGTTAATTTTGGGGGACACACAGCATTCGTACCATCTCAGTGCTCAAGAAGAAAAAGAAGAGAATAGTGGAAGGCAGGGAACAGTCTTCTCTTAATCTATATTTTGCCTTTGTATGCGTCTAATTTGACAAAGATTTAATTAATATAAAAATTTCTCAGGGCTGTAGATAGCCCTTTGCTGATGAGGCCAATTTTTATCCACTCCCTTCCCCGCTTGGTCCTCAGGTGAGCATGGTGAGCTTCAGTTTCACTCTCCTTTTTACTCTTCACAGCACTGTGTTGGGAACACTAATCTGGTTCAATCTCAGCATTTGATATTTAAGGGAACTGAGTTCTATTTATCTCAAAGTGGCTTTCCCAAGACCTCTTCTCATGCAGCATGCAACAGACACAGGCTCCCTTAAAAACGTTAAACCCCAGGCCTCCCAGGATGGACGAGAGTGCACCTGTGTGAGGATTCTCCTTCTGGGACAAGCCTCAAGGATCTAAGCACAGCTTTACAAGAGCTGCTGGTGAGCTTCCTTACACGCAGTTTGATTTTCTTGAACTTTTTGAATTAACTTTAAAGAGAGCCACAGTGACAGTGAAAGCTTTTGACAGTGACAACCTTGGGTTTAAGCAGACTAATATAAAGTAAAAAGAGAGTTACGAGTAGAAAATGTGAGACACTGGAAGACAGCTATATGACTTGATTCCAGCCCTGTACTCAGGGAATAGAGAAGTATTTGCTTACCTAAGAGCTCAGGGTGAATGTAGTCTTGAGAAGACTGGGAGGGAAGTGAGGAATGGCGGGGAAAAAAGTAGTCTCCGGAGACTTCAACTAAAGACAGAACTGGAGATCAGAGTCATGAGTGTTTGCTTCCCCTGGTTATTTCTTCTTTCCCCTTTAATTATATACGGTGGTTTAACTCTATTGTGCATGCATCAGTTCTCTTTTTGTTTTTTTTAACAGAGATTATTTCCAAAGAAATTACCTACGTATCTATCTATCTAACCATCTATCCATCGTCTGGTATCACGCTTTGGGCTGCCATGGCATTTTTTTATGGGTTTATTTATTTCTCACATTGTATTGTAATTGTCTCACTATATGCATGTTTTTAAACAGCAGACTGAATTCCTTAGGGAGAAAGTCCATGGTTTATTTGGACTCTGTGACCCTGGGGTCTAGCAAAGAGAGCTTTGGGATGAATGAATGAATGAGCTCATAATACAGAGAACAGAGTAGACACCTTGACTTTATTTTAAATTATTGTGTGTGTGTGTGTCTGTGTAAGCTAAGTGGCTAACAAGTGGTACCAATAAACTAATAGAAGAGTTGAGAACAGTGAGAGCATGAGACGGCAGTACAGGGTTTAGGTGCTCAGCTCGTCCTTGACGGATGGAGAGGAATTGGATCAATGAATAGGGTGTCAGAAGAGGCTTGAGGAAGGGAGAATGATGTGAGCTAAACTGTGGAGTCAGGAAAGTATAAGTTGTGTTTGGGGAGCAGTTTGGATGAGCATGCTGGAGGTGGATGGTTTGTGTTGGAGAATGATGGGCAGAAGGCCCAAAGTTGGTCCGATCTGTGAGCATCTTGAATATCTGTAGGAAATTAATATTTTATCCTTTAAGTACAAATGAGAATGTTGGCATATGAAGTGGGATGGAAGGTACTAGCAGCTTTGACAAGAGAACTGCCACAATGAAAACACAGGGATAAGAAAGAGTTTAAAATCACTTTATTCATTCCATACATTCTTACATGTCATGCACAATGCTAGCTACTTAACACTGAATGAGAGTCAGTGAGCATCCAGCCTCAAGAGCTATAGAAGAGGCAGACGTTTACAATACACATGATAAGTGTTAAGGGGTCAATATGAGAAATGATCTGACACATCCCTGGAGAATTGGCAGGAAAGGTTTCCCGGAAGAAGTAACATCTCAACCAAGTTGTAGGTGATACGTACCAAGCCGCCAAGTAAAGGAGAATTTCTGAAAAGGAAGATCCAGAGTGATGTTGAAAGGAGCTTGGAACTTTCAGGACATTCCAAGTAATTTAGCCTGGTTTAAGTGTGGAGAAAAAGAGGATGCGAGAAGTGGTGACTGATGGAATTAGAAAGGTGAGCATGAAGGGCCTGGCTTGAAATGCTAACCTAGTTAGAGATTGCATTGTTAATATTTAAAATATTCTTCTTCCTTATACCCCCTCTGAGATTTTATCAGGTTGCTATTTTTTCATACTGTGTCATCTAAATTCATTGCACTCTCTTTTCCTGTAAGAGTAAGGGCTTTATTCAGGTACTCAAATCAAAACCAGTGGACTTCTGTCTATGATGCACAGAACCTCTAGTTTTCTCCATTGATAGTCTAAATTTTATTAATAGATTTCTAATGTTATTATCATTGTTGAACTTCTGGGATAAAATTTGTTTTATTAAAAAAGTATTTTTCTGATAATTGGCAGATTCATGTACTACTATTGTATTCCAGGTTTTTGACTGTGTATTTTGTCATAGAGATTGTTTTGCAGCTGTGTTTTCAAGTGGTCAGATGTCAGAAAGAATAAGTGTCACTTGGTGAAATGAATCACCAAGTAATGTTCCATTGTTTTCTATAGTGTAGTACATTTTAAATAGTACAGGAAGGGTCTTTCCCTGAAATCTCAACAGCTTTATTACTTAGTAAAAAAAGCTTCTAATGGAGTCTATAGGATTTTCTACATATAAAATGTCATCTGCAAACTTCTTCCTTTCTAATTCTGATGCCTTTTATTTCTTTTTCTTGCCTGATTGCTCTGGCTAGGACTTCCAGGACTATGTTAAATGGGAGTGGTAAGATTGGGCACCCTTGTCTTGCTCCTGATATTGCAGGAAAAGTTTCCAACTTT
Organism: Equus przewalskii; assembly: GCF_037783145.1. Classification (NCBI taxonomy): domain Eukaryota; kingdom Metazoa; phylum Chordata; class Mammalia; order Perissodactyla; family Equidae; genus Equus; species Equus przewalskii. Next base: position 52,877,533 of record NC_091832.1, read on the forward strand.
TCACCATTGAGTATGATGTTAGCTGTGGGCTTGTCATATGTGGCCTTTATCATATTGAGATACATTTCTTCTATACCTAATTTTTTGAGAGTTTTTATCATGAATGGATGCTGAATTTTTCCAAATGCATTTTCTGCATCTATTGAGATGATCATCTGATTTTTTCTTTCATTCTATTAATGTGATGTGTCATATTTATTGATTGTGTGTGTGGTGTAAGTGCCTGACAGTTGGCTTTTTTGATTGTAGTACAAGTGCACAACACTAAGCTTTTGATTGCTGAGGCATCCACTTCAAAGACAGCTGTCTTGAGTAGACACACTGCCAGCCAAATGACCAGATGAAGAGCCAGGCCCACCCATCCTCAAGTTTCCTTTGTTTTAGAGATCTCTGAGTGACTTAGATAACTGACCACTCTTTTTGCCCTTCCCGTGCTTGAATTCCTGCTCTTATGTTTTAAATTCACCAACGGTGAACCCATGAAAATCTAGGCACCCCACTCTTGATCCCAATAAAAGTAGAACCCCACTCTCTCTCTCTCTCTACCTTGAACCTTGCTATGTGGCCCCAGGTATGCCGTGTACTCTCCAGGATTTGTGAGTAATAACATCTTGGTTTTTTTTTTTTTTTAACCAAAGTTCCCAGGTGAGTATTGCTGAAGTGCATCTTGCAATCACAATAAGAACCCACAAGGGCCTATCCAGCCATGGCATTGATTCTGAAAGGGGAAATATCTGTGGGGGCTTGCTGCGGGCCCAGGTGACTGCCGCTGGGCATTTCTAGCCATTATATCACCATAGATAGCCTGAGACCAGCACAAAACAGTATGTCGAACCATCCTTGCATCCCAGGAGTAAATCCCATTCAATCATGGTGAATGATCCTTTTAATGTGCTTCTGAATTCGGTTTGCTAGTATTTTATTGAGAATTTTTGCATCTGTATTCATCAGGGATATTGGCCTGCAGTTTTCTTTTCTTGTGTCCTTATCTTGCTTTGGTATTAAGGTAATGCTGGCTTCATAAAATGACTTTGGGAGTGTTCTCTCCTCTTCAATTTTTCAGAAGAGTTTGAGAAGGAATGGTGTTAATTCTTCTTTAAATGTTTGGTCAGATTCACCAGTGAAGCCATCTGGTCCTGGGCTTTTCTTTTTTTGGAGATTTTTCATTAGTGATTCAATGTTCTTGCTAGTAATTGGTCTGTTCAGATGTTCCATTTCTTCTTGATTCAGTCTTGGTAGGGTGTATATTTCTAAGAATTTATCCATTTCTTCTATGTTGTCCAGCTTGTTGGTGTGTAATTGTTCATAGTGGTCTCTTATGATCCTTTGTATTTCTGTAGTATCAGTTATGTCTCCTCTTGCATTTATAATTTTGTTGATTTGGGTCCTCTCAGAAAATATTTTAATGGTGTGAATTTCCCTCTGAGAACAACTTCCCCCCTAACTTTTTCTTAGTTATATAGTGCTTGTATCTTGCTATTTTTCCAAATAATTTCTGATTGTGGTTTGTATTTACAATAGTGCATAGAAAATTGCTCCTAAGTGTTTTCTAGTTTCTAAATTGGTTCCCCTTATGAATTAAAATGGTTGCTATAATTTTATTTCTTTTTTAGAAATGATATTGTGGTTATAGATTTTCGTCTAGATCAGGGATAAGCAAACTTCTGTAAAGTGCCAGACAGCACGTCCTGGCAGGTGTATAGTCTCTGTTGCAACTTCTCCACTGTGCCGTTGTAACAGGAAAGCAGCCATAGACAGGATGTAAACAAATGAGCTGTGTTCCAAATGGTCATGTTCCAATAAATCTTTGTTTACAAAAGCAGATGGTGAACAGAATTTTGCCTGTGGGTCATAGTTTGCTGACCCCTGGTGTAGACTACTTTTTTTTTTTAAAGATTAGCACCTGAGCTAACATCTGTTGCCAATCTTCTTCTTTGTTTTCATTCTTCTTCTCCCCAAAGCCCCCGAGTACACAGTTGTGTATTCTAGTGGTAGGTCCTTCTGGATGTGCTATGTGGGACATCTCCTCAGCATGGCTTGATGAGCAGTGCCATGTCCGCACCCGCACCCACAACCTGAACGGGTGAAACCCCAGGCGGCTGAAGCGGAACTCTCGAACTTAACCACTGAGGCATGCAGCTGGCCCCTAGACTACTTTTGATTTTTTCATTTTAGTGACTTTTAAAAAATTTTAATGTATGATTAACTTTCTATAAATAATCCCTGGTCACTAGAAAAGAAGGTGTATTCTGTATATGTATGGTACAGTTTTGATCTCGTAAATCTCATTGCATATAATTTAGGCCATTTTAGCCTTTCTTTTTTGTCAAGTTTCTCGGCCTTTGACAAATTTCTATCAAATATAACATTTCTATCAAATATAACAAATTTTATTTGGTATAAGTAAAATTTTTGCCAGTTGTCCTCCAAAGAATTCCAGGAGAGTACTAAAATGTCTCTCTACACAAGGTTGTGAACTGGCAATTCATCCATTCATTCCAGTTATTTTTGTTTGGCCTTCACAGTTTTTTATTTTTTGCTTGAATTAGTTGTCAACATTTAGATATATGGAGATTTTATATCCCATGCTCCATAAAGTCTGAGATGCCAGAATTGATTTTAAGATATGCCATTATCTTATATAGTAGCAATGAAGAAAAAAATTGCTGCCAGTTATAATTGTAAGACACCATTGATTGTAAGACATATCCTGATTTTAAAAATGTTAAAATGTGAAAAAAATGTGCATCCTAGACTCAATGAATTGTGCTAAATATTTGAATTTGTGACTTCCTCCATGCATGGGAAGATCTAACAGCACTGGGAGCGCATTGTCACATCACAGCAATGAGGATGGAGTTGGGTACTAGCTGCTCCTTTTGAGGGCTCCCAGCTTTGCATGTTTCACAGTCCCCGCCTGGCCCACTAGTTTATGAAGTTACCTGTAGGTGTGACCCCTGCTCTAGGTGATAGACTCAATCAGAGGTCTGCTTTCCCTTCCCCATGGAAACAGATGACTCCTTGCAATATTAGAGAGACTATTGGACGTCTCATTCTGCAGCATTTGAATTGTGATGACTGCCAGCATCTGGAGCTTCCTCAGTTACAGAATAGTACTGTAATAAAGTACCTCAGCGTGATGAAGGAGACTCACCTTGAGGCGCCTCCGAGAACAAAAAGTGTCTGCCCTTTAGCTTTAGACAGATTCAAGCTTACAAATAAGAGTCACAGGAAGCGTGGTTCTGGCCTCATATTCACTATCCTACCCATTATCCTCTGACACAAGACAACAAGACCCTTGCTGTGACAACTTTGCCCCTATTTCCTGCTACTAAGTGATCAGAAATGTTGACATCCTTTCTCAGTGTAAGGCTGGAATATTTCTTTAAGTGATTAAAGAAATGGACATTTAGGTGTCTAGTAGGCTTTATTTTTAATAAAGACAAGAAGCTAAAATATTTTACTATTCGCTTAATACTAAATGCCTAGCAATCCCATTTACATGTTCATTGTGGATACTACCCTTTAGCACCATAACGTCAGCCTCTTTGGAATGCTATGCTTTTGGTGATGAATTCTAATTTGTCTATCATGACTATAGCTATCCCTACTTTATTTATCGACACTTACTTGGATATCTTTGCTGGTTCTTTTATTTTAGAACTTCCTGGATCACTTTGTTTTAGGGTTGTACCCAGAACTGATGCAGGATGGGCAGCATGGCATTTCCCAGCATGCACTGCTTGTAGGGTTCTCTGCTCTCTCTCCAGTGAGCAGTGCTTCAGGCTCACTACTGGCAGGCGGTGACCTTCTGCCTCCCTTCTTTCAGACCACTTATTTCTATCACACATCTTTTCCCAGTTGTTTCAAAAAGTGAAGCCTGGTTTTGCCATGATGAAAAGTCTTGATTGGGTATTTCCATCCCGCTTCTCCTCAGTGGAACTCACTGGCAGAGTCTGATATCACATTGTCTCTGAGTCTTAGTGTTTGGAGTAGTAAGTTTTCATATTTCTCTGTCCCCTCAGTGATGTTTTCGTGTGAATCTGGTAGAGACAGTCATCATTTTAACCAAGAAGGCTTGTTTTTCATCACTGATCCCTCTACGGCTAGAAAGGGAGTTACCAGCTGTGGGTTAATGTTTCTGACTTCAATCTTTTTTTCTGTTCAGCATGAATAATTTGGGGGAAAACAATTTTATTTTTTTTCTTAGTATTTCCCTTTCAAGAAACATCAAGTACTTTATGACCATTACTTAGAAACAATGCATAGTTTGTTTGGGTCTTGTGTGTTGGGTATGAGTGTGTTTTTCTAAACAGATGTTGAGCAAAATCTTCAGGTCATGTGTGAGGCAGAATACTCAGAAGAATGCTTCAGAGCTCTGCCGACTTTAAACAACTTGTTAAATCCATTGTTTATTAAAGTGAAACAATGGAAAAGAGGAAGTGGTGGAAAGCTGCTTGGTTAATATTAAATGAAAGTCATCTCTCTCCTCCACATAAGACATTTCAAACCACAATGAATTATAAGCTAAATGAAGTTTTGAGAGCTGGTTCAGAAATCTTTGAACCAAACCAAATCAAAACACGGCCCTAATGGCATGAGTCTCATGTGAAATGTTTTGCAGGTTGTTTTCTGCAGACCCACAGTGAGTGTGCAAGAGGCGGGCTCTCAGGGTCGACCTCAGGCCTCGTGTGCCAAGCAGGAGAAGAGGTGTAGCTGGCGCGAGCCTCAAGAAAAACGGATCTAAGAAGGTGGGAGATTTTCCTGCTGAGACGGAAGATCTGGCTTCACTTTGGGTTGACTGAGTGCTTGTTTTTTTACCGTTTCTTCAAGTAAAGTCAAACATCCACTCCAAGCAGGCTGCAAACTCCCCAGGACACTGAGGCAGCAGGCAGAGGAGGCAGGGCTTGAGGGGTAAGAACGATACAGGGCTCCTTACTGTTATGGTTAATTTTACGGGTCAACTTTTCTAGGCCACAGTACCGAGATATTTGGTCAAACACCAGTCTAAATGTCACTGTGAAGATATCTTTTAGACGAGATTAACATTTCAATGCATAGAACTTGCGTAGAGCAGATTACTCTCCATAATGTGGGTGGGCCGCAACTAGTCAGTTGAATGCCTTAATTGAGAAAGATTGAGGTCTCTGAAGAGGAGGGACTTCTGCTTCCAGCCTGCCTTTGGGGTTAAGTTACAACATTAGCTCATCTCTGAGTCTCCAGCCTGCTGGCCTGCCCTGAAGATTTCAGACTTGTCAGCCTGCCATTGGCAAGAGCCAATTTTAAAATAAATCGCGGTCTGTCTACCTATCTATCATCTATCTATCCTACTGGTTCTGTTTCTCTGGAGAATCCTGACTAGTACACTTACCAAAGTATAAAGAAGATACATTACTCCATAGGCTACTTAGGCAAGTGCCAACTCATCCTTTCTCTGGTAATAATTCAGCCACCCTCCCAAGGCCTGTGATCAGTCCACCCCCGAATCTGAGAAGTCCCTTGAGTGGCTCCCCAGTACCCACAAAGTCAAGTCCAGACTTCTCAGGCTTTGAGTTAGGACCTGTTGAAGTCTGGCCTCATATTCACTATCCTACCC